>NW_027361698.1:1469166-2140833 GCF_039654945.1 Dendrobates tinctorius
TTTTCGTGTATGCCTATAGGTGCATCTAGCCAATTCGCACCACTCACTGCCATCTTGCCAGTTTTCAGAGTCAACTTTATTTTCACTGGAACATTCACTGCATCTGTCAAGTTTTCTTGATGCATGGATCGATCCTGTCGACTTTTCTCAAATGTAAAGTGCTGCAGAGCAGTAGTAGCGACCCAGCAGCTGACAAGTTATGCTTTGGCACTAAACAGACAAGTGGTGGCCAAGTCCCAGTATCCTGTAGGTTCTGGGGTGCATCACACTTATTTGTAGGCCACAGGTCTCCGCTGCCTCCAGGCTTCAGTCCTCAGGAGCATGGGACAACAGGTTCTTTGAAACATTCAAACTTTTACTTTTACAAGCTTATCAGGTGGTTACGGTGGATTCCGTATGGGAATAAACATGATAGAAATAGGAGGAAACCACTATGGCTAAATAGAGCTGTAAGGGGTGCAATAAGAGATAAAAATTAAGCATTTAGAGAATTAAAGCAAGTAGGTAGTGATGAGGCATTAAATAAATACAGAAAATTAAATAAATTTTGTTAAAAGCAAATCAAAACAGCAAAGATTGAGACAGAGAAACTCATTGCCAGAGAAAGTAAAAATAATCCCAAAATATTCTTTAACTACATAAATAGTAAGAAATTAAAAAATGATAGTGTTGGTCCCCTTAAAAATAGTCTGGGTGAAATGGTGGATGAGGATGAGGAAAAAGCCAATATGCTAAATGACTTTTTTTCAACAGTATTTACACAAGAAAATCCCATGACGGATAACATGATCAGGGATAAAAATTCTGTTAAATGTCACCTGCTTAACTCAGCAGGAAGTACGGCGGCGTCTAAAAATCACTAAAATTGACAAATCCCCGGGCCCAGATGGGATACACCCCTGAGTACTGCAGGAATTAAGCACAGTCATAGACAGACCATTATTTTTAATCTTTAAAGATTCCATAATAACAGGGTCTGTACCACAGGACTGGCGTATAGCAAATGTGGTGCCAATATTTAAAAAGGGGAAAAAACTGAACTTGGAAATTATAGGCCAGTAAGTTTAACCTCAACTGTGGGTAAAATCCTGGAGGGTTTTCTAAAAGATACTATACTGGAGTATCTGGAGAAGAATAACCTTATGACCCAATTTCAACATGGGTGTACAAGGGACCGTTCCTGTCAGACTAATCTGTTAAGCTTTTATGAAGAGGTAAGTTCCAGACTGGACCAAGGGAATGCAGTGGACGTAGTGTACATGGACTTTTCAAAAGCTTTTGATACGGTGCCACACAAAAGGTTGATACATAAAATGAGAACAATGGGGATAGGGGAAAATATGTGTAGGTGAGTTAAGAGCTGTCTCAGGGATAGGAAACAAAGGGTGGTTATTAATGGAGCACACTCGGACTGGGCCACGGTTAGCAGTGGGGTACCACAGGGGTCAGTTTTGGGCCCGATTCTTTTTAACATATTTATTAATGACCTTGTAGGGGGCATAGAGAGTAGAATTTCAATATTTGCAGATGACACTAAACTCTGCAGGGTAATCAATACAGAGGAGGACAATTTTATATTACAGGAGGATTTATGTAAACTAGAAGCTTGGGCTGATAAATGGCAAATGAGCTTTAATGGGGATAAATGTAAGGTCATGCACTTGGGTAGAACGAACAAGATGTATAATTTTGTGCTTAATTGTAAAACACTGGGCAAAACTGTCACTGAAAAAGACATGGGTGTATGGGTGGACGACAAACTCACATTTAGAGGCCAGTGTCAGGCAGCTGCTGCAAAGGCAAATAAAATAATGGGATGCATTAAAAGAGGCATAGATGCTCATGAGGAGAACATAATTTTACCTCTATATAAGTCACTAGTGCGACCACACTTAGAATACTGTGTACAGTTCTGGTCTCCGGTGTATAAGAAAGACATAGCTGAACTGGAGCGGGTGCAGAGAAGAGCGACCAAGGTTATTAGGGAACTAGGGGGTCTGCAATACCAAGACAGGTTACTACACTTGGGGTAATTTAGTTTGGAGAATCAAAGGCTTAGGGGTGATCTTATTACAATGTATAAATACAGTGGGGCAAAAAAGTATTTAGTCAGTCAGCAATAGTGCAAGTTCCACCACTTAAAAAGATGAGAGGCGTCTGTAATTTACATCATAGGTAGACCTCAACTATGGGAGACAAACTGAGAAAAAAAAATCCAGAAAATCACATTGTCTGGTTTTTTTTCATTTTATTTGCATATTATGGTGGAAAATAAGTATTTGGTCAGAAACAAAATTTCATCTCAATACTTTGTGATATATCCTTTGTTGGCAATGACAGAGGTCAAACGTTTTCTGTAAGTCTTCACAAGGTTGCCACACACTGTTGTTGGTATGTTGGCCCATTCCTCCATGCAGATCTCCTCTAGAGCAGTGATGTTTTTGGCTTTTCGCTTGGCAACACGGACTTTCAACTCCCTCCAAAGGTTTTCTATAGGGTTGAGATCTGGAGACTGGCTAGGCCACTCCAGGACCTTGAAATGCTTCTTACGAAGCCACTCCTTCGTTGCCCTGGCGGTGTGCTTTGGATCATTGTCATGTTGAAAGACCCAGCCACGTTTCATCTTCAATGCCCTTGCTGATGGAAGGAGGTTTGCACTCAAAATCTCACGATACATGGCCCCATTCATTCTTTCATGTACCCGGATCAGTCGTCCTGGCCCCTTTGCAGAGAAACAGCCCCAAAGCATGATGTTTCCACCACCATGCTTTACAGTAGGTATGGTGTTTGATGGATGCAACTCAGTATTCTTTTTCCTCCAAACACGACAAGTTGTGTTTATACCAAACAGTTCCAGTTTGGTTTCATCAGACCATAGGACATTCTCCCAAAACTCCTCTGGATCATCCAAATGCTCTCTAGCAAACTTCAGACGGGCCCGGACATGTACAGGCTTAAGCAGTGGGACACGTCTGGCACTGCAGGATCTGAGTCCATGGTGGCGTAGTGTGTTACTTATGGTAGGCCTTGTTACATTGGTCCCAGCTCTCTGCAGTTCATTCACTAGGTCCCCCCGCGTGGTTCTGGGATTTTTGCTCACCGTTCTTGTGATCATTCTGACCCCACGGGGTGGGATTTTGCGTGGAGCACCAGATCGAGGGAGATTATCAGTGGTCTTGTATGTCTTCCATTTTCTAATTATTGCTCCCACAGTTGATTTCTTCACTCCAAGCTGGTTGGCTATTGCAGATTCAGTCTTCCCAGCCTGGTGCAGGGCTACAATTTTGTTTGTGGTGTCCTTTGACAGCTCTTTGGTCTTCACCTTAGTGGAGTTTGGAGTCAGACTGTTTGAGTGTGTGCACAGGTGTCTTTTTATACTGATAACAAGTTTAAACAGGTGCCATTACTACAGGTAATGAGTGGAGGAAAGAGGAGACTCTTAAAGAAGAAGTTACAGGTCTGTGAGAGCCAGAAATCTTGATTGCTTGTTTCTGACCAAATACTTATTTTCCACCATAATATGCAAATAAAATGAAAAAAAAACAGACAATGTGATTTTCTGGATTTTTTTTTCTCAGTTTGTCTCCCATAGTTGAGGTCTACCTATGATGTAAATTACAGACGCCTCTCATCTTTTTAAGTGGTGGAACTTGCACTATTGCTGACTGACTAAATACTTTTTTGCCCCACTGTATATGCGGGGACAATACCAAGACCTTTCTAATGATCTTTTTACTCTTAGGCATGTGACGGGGACAAGGGGGCATCCTCTACGTCTGGAGGAAAGAAGGTTTAAGCATACTCACAGACGTGGATTCTTTACTGTAAGAGCAGTGAGACTATGGAACTCTCTGCCATATGATGTTGTAATGAGTGATTCCCTACTAAAATTTAAGAAGGGACTGGATGCCTTTCTTGAAAAGTATAATATTACAGGGTATATACACTAGTTTCCTTAATATTGCGTTGATCCAGGGAGCTAGTCTGATTGCCGTATGTGGAGTCGGGAAGGAATTTTTTTCCCCAAGTGAAGCTTACTGTTTGCCACATGGGGTTTTTTTTTCCTTCCTCTGGATCAACATGTTAGGGCAAGTTAGGATAGAATATGGGTTGAACTAGATGGACTTAAAGTCTCCCTTCAACCTTAATAACTATGTTACTATGTTACAGCTGGGATAGGGCACAGCAGTGCATACTACCTTCCTCCTTAGCACAACATAGTATACGATTGGAATACTCTTGTAATGCATTTACCTTCATTAACCCCTTCACCCCCAAGGGTGGTTTGCACGTTCATGACCGGGCCAATTTTTACAATTCTGACCACTGTACCTTTATGAGGTCATAACTCTCGAACGCTTCCATGGAGCCCGGTGATTCTGACATTGTTTTCTCGTGACATATTGTACTTCATGTTAGTGGTAAAATTTCATTCAAATAACTTGCGTTTATTTGTGAGAAAAACGGAAATTTGGCGAAAATTTTGAAAATTTCGCAATTTTCCAACTTTGAATTTTTATGCCCTTAAATCACAGAGATACGGCACACAAAAAACTTGATAACTAACATTTCCCACATGATTACTTTACATCAGCACAATTTTGGAACCAAAATTTTTTTTGTTAGGAAGTTATAAGGGTTAAAAGTTGACCAGCGATTTCTCATTTTTACAACACCATTTTATTTTTAGGACCACATCACATTTGAAGCCACTTTGAGGGGTCTATATGATAGAAAATACCCAAAAGTGACACCATTCTAAAAACTGCACCCCTTAAGGTGCTCAAAACCACATTCAAGAAGTTTATTAACCCTTTAGGTGCGTCACATGAAATTTTTTGAATATTTAAAAAAAAATGAACATCTAACTTTTTTTCATAAAAAAAATACTTCAGGTTCAATTTTTTTTATTTTACCAAGGGTAACAGGAGAAATTGAACTGCAAAAGTTATTGTGCAATTTGTCCTGAGTACGCAGATACCTGATATGTGGGGGGGAACGACTGTTTCGGCGCATGGCAGAGCTCAGAATGGAAGGAGCGCAGTTTGACTTTTTCAATGCAAAATTGGCTGGAATTCAGATTGGACGCCATGTCACGTTTGGAGAGTCCCTGATGTACCTAAACAGTGGAAACCCCCTACAAGTGACCCCATTTTGGAAACTAGACCCCCCAAGGAACTTATCTAGATATGTGGTGAGAACTTTGAACCCACAAGGGCTTTACAGAAGTTTATAACGTACAGCGGTACAATTAAAAAATCATATTTTTTCCACAAAAATGATCTTTTCACCCTCAATTCTTATTTTCCCTAGGGTAACAGGACCCTAAAAGTTATTGTGCAATTTGTCCTGAGTACGCTGATACCCCACATGTGGGGGTAAACCACTATTTGGGCGCATGGCAGAGCTCGGAAGGGAAGCAGCGCCACTTGACGTTTTTGGCTGGAATTGAGATCGGACACCATGTCGCGTTTGGAAAACCCCTGATGTACCAAAACAGTGGAAACCCCCCACAAATGACACCATGTTGGAAAATAGACCCCCTAAGGAACTTATCTAGATGTGTGGTGAGAACTTTGAACCCCCATGGGCTTCACAGAAGTTTATAACATAAAGCCATACAATTAAAAAATCATATTTTTTTCCACAAAAATGATCTTTTCACCCTCAATTCTTATTTTCCCAAGGGTAACAGGACCCTAAAAGTTATTGTGCAATTTGTCCTGAGTACGCTGATACCCCACATGTGGGGGTAAACCACTATTTGGGCGCATGGCAGAGCTCGGAAGGGAAGCAGCGCCACTTGACGTTTTTGGCTGGAATTGAGATCGGACACCATGTCGCGTTTGGAAAACCCCTGATGTACCAAAACAGTGGAAACACCCCACAAATGACACCATTTTGGAAACTAGACCCCCTAAGGAACTTATCGAGATGTGTGGTGAGCACTTTGACCCCCCCAGTGCTTCACAGAAGTTTACAACGCCCGGGCATGAAAATAAAAAATTCGTATTTTTTCCACAAACATGATCTTTTAGTCACCATTTTTTTATTTTCCCAAGGGTACCAGGAGAAATTGGACCCCAAAAGTTGTTGTCCAATTTGTCCTGAGTATCAATACCCCATATGTGGGAGAAAACTACTGTATGGGCACACGTCGGGGCTCGGAAGGGAAGTAGTGACGTTTTGGAATGCAGACTTTGATGGAATGGTCTGCGGGTGTCATGTTGCCTTTGGAGAGCCCCTAATGTACCTAAACAGTGGAAACCCCCCACAAATGACACCATTTTGTAAACTAGACCCCCCAAGGAACTTATCTAGATGTGTGGTGAGCACTTTGACCCCCCCAGTGCTTCACAGAAGTTTACAACGCCCGGGCGTGAAAATAAAAAATTCGTATTTTTTCCACAAACATGATCTTTTAGTCACCATTTTTTTATTTTCCCAAGGGTACCAGGAGAAATTGGACCCCAAAAGTTGTTGTCCAATTTGTCCTGAGTATGCTGATACCCATTTGTGTGGGAGAAAACTACTGTATGGGCACACGTCGGGGCTCGGAAGGGAAGTAGTGACGTTTTGGAATGCAGACTTTGATGGAATGGTCTGCGGGTGTCATGTTGCCTTTGGAGAGCCCCTAATGTACCTAAACAGTGGAAACCCCCCACAAATGACACCATTTTGTAAACTAGACCCCCCAAGGAACTTATCTAGATGTGTGGTGAGCACTTTGACCCCCCCAGTGCTTCACAGAAGTTTACAACGCCCGGGCGTGAAAATAAAAAATTCGTATTTTTTCCACAAACATGATCTTTTAGTCACCATTTTTTTATTTTCCCAAGGGTACCAGGAGAAATTGGACCCCAAAAGTTGTTGTCCAATTTCTCCTGAGTACGCTGATTTCCCATATGTGGGAGAAAACTACTGTATGGACACACGTCGGGGCTCGGAAGGGAAGCAGTGACGTTTTGGAATGCAGACTTTGATGGAATGGTCTGCGGGTGTCATGTGCGTTTGGAGAGCCCCTGATGTACTTAAACTATTGAAACTCCCCACAAGTGACCCCATTTTGGACACTAGACCCCCCACGGAACTTTTCTAGATGTGTGGTGAGCACTTTGAACCCCCAAGTGCTTTACAGAAGTTTATAACGCTCGGACGTGAAAATAAAAAAATCATTTTTTTCCACAAAAATGATATTTTTGCCCCCAATTTTTTATTTTCCTAAGGGTAACAGGAGAAATTGGACCCCAAAAATTGTTTTGCAATTTGTCCTGAGTAGGCTGATACCCTACATGTGGGGGTAAAACACTGTTTGGGCGCATAGCAGAGCTTGGAAGGGAAGGAGCACCATTTGACTTTTTCAACTCAGAATTGGCTGGAATTGAGATCAGACGCCATGTTGCATTTGGAGAGCCCCTGATGTGCCCAAACAGTGGAAACCCCCAATTCTAACTCCAACCCGAACCCCAACACGCCCCTAACCCTAGCCCTAACCCTAGCCCTAACCCTAGCCCTAACCCTAGCCCTAGCCCTAACCCTAACCCTACCCCAACACACCCCTAGCCCTAACCCTAGCCCTAACCCTAATGGAAAAATGGAAATAAATACATTTTTTTTATTTTATTATTTTTCCCTAACTAAGGGGGTGATAACGGGGGGTTTGATTTACTATTTATGGCGGTTTTTATGTTTGGCGGCTGTCGCACGCTAAAAGACGCTTTTTATTGTAAAAATAGTTTTTGCATCACCACATATTGAGAGCTATAATTTTTCCGTATTTTGACCCACCGAGTCATGTGAGGTCTTATTTTTTGCGGGACGAGTTGACGTTTTTATTGGTACCATTTTCGGGCACGTGTAATTTTTTGATCGCTTTTTATTCCGATTTTTGTGACGCAGAATGAACAAAAACCAGCGTTTCATGAATTTCTTTTGGGGGGGTGCGTTTACACCGTTCCGCGTGCGGTAAAATTGATAAAGCGGTTTTATTCTTCAGGTTAGTACGGTTACAGCGATACCTCATTTAGGTCGTTTTTTTATGTTTTTGTCGGTTTTATGCAATGAAAACTATTTTATATAAAAAATAATTATTTTTGCATCGCTTTATTCTGCGAGTTATAACTTTTTTATTTTTTCACTGATGATGCTGTATGGTGGCTTGTTTTTTGCGGGACAAGATGACGTTTTCAGCGGTACCATGGATATTTATATGCGTCTTTTTGATCGCGCGTTATTGCACTTTTTGTTTGGCGGTATGATAATAAATCATTATTTTTTGCTTCGTTTTTTATTTTTGTTTTTTAAGGGGTTCGCTAAAGGGGTTAACTATTAGGACAGTTTTATAGGGCAGGTCGTTACGGACGCGGCGATACCTAATATGTGTACTTTTATTGTTTTTTTTTTTATTATTTTCAAAAAATGAATTTATTGGGGAATATTTTTTTTTTTTTTTACTAATTTATTTGGCGATTTTTTTAAATTTATTTTTACACTTTTTTTAATTTTTTTTTTACTTTATTACATAGTCCCAGGTGGGACATCACTGTCCTGTGACAGATCGCTGATCTGTCACATCACAGATCACTGTGACAGATCAGCAATCTGTCACAGGCAGTGCACAAGGCTTCCTCATGCCTGCGCTTTGCAGGCACTGAGGAAGCCAGCTTCCCCAGGCCCCCGAAGGCCCCCGTCGCCATCTTGGATTCGGGGGCCTGGAGGAAAGGAGCCCCCCGCAGCAGCGCTGCACATTGCGCTGCCGTGGGGGGCTCAGGGAAGCACGGAGGGAGCCCCCTCCCTGCCGATGCTTCCCTTTAACCCCCGGTACACCGCGATCATGTTTGATCGCGGTGTGCAAGGGGTTAACGTGTCGGGGGCGGTCCGTGACCGCCCCTGACACATTGTGCCGGGTGTCAGCTGTGATAATCAGCTGACACCCGGCCGCGATCAGTGGCGCTCACCACGTGGGCGCCGCTGATCGCGGTAGACGTACTATCCCGTCTCATGTCAGGAAGGGGTTAATATTCTTGTCTAAGCATATACATGTTCTCAATGAAGAGCGTGAAATAAGCTGTTGAAAAACACCTACAGTTGTGGCCAAAAGTATTGACACCCCTGCAATTTTGTCAGATAATACTCAGTTTCTTCCTGAAAATGATTGCAAACACAAATTCTTTGGTATTATTATCTTCATTTAATTTGTCTTAAATGAAAAAACACAAAAGAGAATGAAGCAAAAAGCAAAACATTGATCATTTCACACAAAACTCCAAAAATGGGCCAGACAAAAGTATTGGCACCCTCAGCCTAATACTTGGTTGCACAACCTTTAACCAAAATAACTGCGACCAACCGCTTACGGTAACCATCAATGAGTTTCTTACAATGCTCTGCATTGAATTTTAGACCATTCTTCTTTGGAAAACTGCTCCAGGTCCCTGATATTAGAAGGGTGCCTTCTCTAAACTGCCATTTTTAGATCTCTCCACAGGTGTTCTATGGGATTCAGGTCTGGACTCATTGCTGGCCACCTTAGAAGTCTCCAGTGCTTTCTCTCAAACCATTTTCTAGTGCTTTTTGATGTGTGTTTTGGGTCATTGTCCTGCTGGAAGACCCATGACCTCTGAGGGAGACCCAGCTTTCTCACACTGGGCCCTACATTATGCTGCAAAATTTGTTGGTAGTCTTCAGACTTCATAATGCCATGCACACGGTCAAGCAGTCCAGTGCCAGAGGCAGCAAAGAAACCCCAAAACATCAGGGAACCTCCGCCATGTTTTACTGTAGGGACCATGTTTTTTTCTTTGAATGCCTCTGCTCACTACCGGGATGTACCCCTTCACCTCAGGGAACCCCAGACAGCACCATGGGGACACCAACTCCACCCACCTGTCTGGGTGGGTCCGCCTGTGTGAGCACGTCCCGCTCCCCAGCAGCGACTCTAGGGGGCTTCATTGCCAGCCGCTATTTGATTTTCCGGTTGAGTCAGAGGGAAGGCCCCAGACCCTGATTACTGCTGCTGGAACTGCTTACACACCATGCAGCTCCTCACTCACCCCAGTGAGGCCCAGCAGCAAATGCTCACAGGTCTGAACATGGCCCAAGGCTCACCAGAAAAAATGTAGGGTTGGTGATAATGTCACGTGCCCCGTCCAGTGTGACACGGCCAGTAGGCCGGCAGCTAATACAACAGGACATGGCAAGTGTAATTGTCCAGTGTGACGCGGCCCGCAGACCGGTAACTAATACAACAAGACACAGGGGATAGGGAAACATTTACAATGGTGGGCCCTGCGATAGGGAACGGGGGATGTGGAGACCTCCTGCACTCCCCTGAGTCAGTGTCCCTAACACTCCTAATGTTCCCTATACAGGCTCCTCACCTGTCACCGATCAGGATAGCTCTCACCCTAGCGCACTCTACACCTATTCCTTACTAGGGAGCTGGGTGGTGCAGGCACTGGCCCCACCGCTGTACTAACACCAGCATGAGGAAAAGTGACAAACAGGGAAACACTTAGCTTTGCTCTGATGCACTTGCTCCAGGCAACGGAGTCCAGCACCTGAGTGCAGCTGTCCAGCAATGGAGTCCAGCACCTGAGTGCAGCTTCCAGCAACAGAGTCCAGCAACTGAGTGCAGCTCTACACCATAGCTGTCACTCCATCAAGCTTTGCAAGAATTCTTCACTGACACCATAGCTGCCACTCCACAATGCTTTACATGAACTCCTCGCTGACACCATAGCTGCCACTCCAGGACTCTGACTGAGCTGTCCTGGACTCTCCTCAGCTCCTTCCTTCACCCAGCATGGTTGGAAAAGACCAACAATATCATCAATGTCAGTGAGCACAACTAACACAACTTTACTGAATAAACACACCTGTTAGTGATTCCCGTGCAATTATACTAACCACCACCGGGGGCAAAACTATCTCTAAAAACACCAGTGCAATGACCATACTGGTCACCGGGACAAAACTATCTCTAAGCACACCAATGCAATGACCATACTGGCCATTGGGGCAAAACTATCTCCAAGCACAAAGCTTAGAGAGAGGAAAAAAAAGGTTACCATTGCTCTTATCTGACATGATCCCGCATGGGTCATGACAATGGGATGAAGACTGTGGCCAAGTTAGGGATGAGGTGAGACGGGAGTGGGTCGAGGGCACAAGTGGTGAGGTGTGATCTTGAGAGAAGGGTGGAGAGCTGATCTTCTGTCATGGTGGAGAAGCTGGCTTTTGCAGAACAGGGCTGAGCGGCTAAGAGGGGCATTGGGGGCTGCGGGCCAAAGTTTTGTCTGATCGTGTCGATCTTCTGCTTAAAGAAGGAGGCAAAGTCTTCAGCAGAAATGAGAGGAGGGGGAGGAGGTGTTGTGGGACGGAGTAGAGAATTGAAGGTGTTGAAGAGCTGTTTAGGGTTGTGAGACAGGGAGGATATGAGAGATGCGAAGTAAGTTTGTTTTGCGGCAGAGCGCGTGGACTTAAAGCTGGCAAGGGACTGCTTGTATGCGCTGAAGGGCTCAGTAGAGCAAGTTCTCTTCCATCTCCACTCAGCAGCCCTGGAAACCCGTCTCAGTTCTTTGGTCAGGCTGGTCAGCCAGGGCTGCCTGTTGATTGTTTGAGTTTTGCTCTGCGTGAAGGGGGCAGCCGAATCAAGTGTTGCTGTTATTGTGGTGTTGTAAAAAGTGGCAGCAGCATCAGTGTCATGAAGGGAAGCTATGTCTGTAAGAGGGAGAAGGGACTCAGAGAGTGATTGTAAATTGAGGTGTTTGAGATTCCAGCGAGGGTGAGCAAGTTTATGGAGCGGAGGTTGTGCAGTAGGAGAGGAGAGGGAAGAGAATGTCAGTAGGTTGTGGTCAGACAGGGGGAGGGATGAGTTATTGAGATTAGTGAGGGAACAGAGACGGGTGAAGATGAGGTCCAGCGTGTGACCATCTTTGTGAGTGGCCACAGAGGACCATTGAGTGAGTACCGTGCAATCTACTAGCAAGCACAAATTGGGGCAGAGACATCCTCCACAGCTTCAGATGTTGAGTGCAATGGGAAACCGCTTATATTTCAAGAATGGCTCACATCCACCCCTCCAGTCCCTTCTCACTTCTCTGGCTTCTAATCAATCATGTTGTTCCAAGACTTCACTAGCGCTAAGCAAGAATCAATAAATGAATGAAAATGCATTATCCCCACTGAGAGGTCAGAATGTACAGAAAAATGCCTGTAGTTTAACTAAACATTGTAAGAAGATTAGATTGTCCTATTTAAATTGCGGGACGATGGAATTTCTCAACGTAGCCTTATCCAGAAGGAGACTGGAATCATATCTACAGTTTTTAGAGCCAGATGTGAATACGAAAAGAAGAAAAATCAATCTTTTCTTCATACTTTTCCTTATATCCGTTTGGCTCCAAACCTGAAGCAACAAAACACTGTTTTCCAGCCTAATGCAATGCTAGTTTCATACTGCACAGATAGGGCTTTCTACGACGAAATGCCAAATCCAGCACTGCAAGCATTTGACCAGTAGAAATCACGAGTTTGCTGATAAATTCGATAAGCATTGACCAGAAAAAGCCTAAGCAATCACACCAACAATCAGACTTAGCTGGCAGATCAGGAAGAACGGCAACCGCAGTCGGATTCCCAAAGTGCCATATGATTGGCCACTCGTAGACTCAACCAAAAGCCACAATAAGATACCTGATGTGAGAGAGCACATTTTGTGGAAGGCTATCAATGAGTATAATTTTTGAAATCATCCCAATATGATCAAAATCAGCAACTCTCATTTTATAAGTAATACCAAGTGATCATATGTTGTCCTCAGGATCACAAATAGCCTAGAATTCTCTCCCACTGATGCCAGCAATACTTTCCAGTGGCCCATCCGGTGGGCACCAGACACTAGGACCGGTAGAGCCGCCGTCAGCCAGAGAAGCCTCGCCAGTACACACGACAAGTCTAATCCCAGCTGACGCTGGCTTTTCTAGGTTCTCCACATCTGCTGCCTATCAACTTGAATGGCCAATGACATAGGATCGTCAAGACCAGAGGGAACAGGAAATCCCACCACAACATCTTTTACGGTTTCTGCCAAACTCTTCCGAAAGAGAGCTGCTAGGGCATCGTCATTCCATTTAGTAAGGACCGCCCACTTTTGGAATTTTTGACAATATAACTGCAGAATCCTGATCCTGGTTAAATGGCAATAAGGTTTTCTCAGCTTGATCATTAGCATTAGGTTCATCATACAACAAACCCAAGGCTTGAAAAAATGCATCCACATTAGGCAGAATAGGATCTCCAGGTGTCAGAGAAAAAGCCCAATCCTGGGGATCGCCACGCAGCAAGGAGATGACAATTTTAACCTGCTGCACAGAGCTCCCCAATGAGTTAGGCTTCAAGGCAAGAAATAGTTTACAGTTATTCATAAAATTCAAAAATTTAGACCGATCCCCAGAAAACACATCAGGAGTAGGTATTTTTGGTTCAACAGAAGATGATTGAGCGAGATAGGCAGAAATTTCCCGCACTTCAGCAGTGAGCTGCTCAACACGATCAGACAATTGCTTAATCTCCATTAAAGAAAAAAAATCCTCCTACGGCCCCAGAGAAAAAGAGGAAAAAATATATAAAAAAATTCTGACACTTTTTTTTTGCAATTCTTTCCTTCTTTTGAGTACCCTAGAGTCTGCGGTTTGGCTGGTGATTCTGTTATGATTGGGTCACCGAGGAGGAGAGCAAGCCCAAGCTAAGCCACAGAAAACCAGAGAGGTTGGTAACTAAGCGGATTGCAGACCCCTGATCCTATCCACACAACTAGCAGTAGCCGTGGAACGTGCCTACGATGATCCTCGATGCCTCAGCACAGCCGGAGAGCTAACTAAGCCTAAAGCAAGAAAGGGGAAATCTAAAAAAGAACACTTAGCTGAGCATGCAGGGACTGAGGTGAAATCTAAGACCTCTGGAGGCAGGAAAAAATCACCAGCAGGGATAGAGGGAGTCGGCTTTCTTAAATCCAGTCTGAAGCCCCAGATCTACAATCGTCATCCTCATTATCAGGTGGCAAGCCTCTGTTAATCAGATCAGCTCCATTACCTCCAGTAGCCACCAGAGGGAGCCCAGAAAGAGAACTCGCAACCCCTCCGTCAACCTGACCAGCTCCACCACCTTCAGCAGTAACCAGAGGTAAGCCAGAAAGCGAATTCACAACACACGTCTCCGTCTGGTCATTCTCAATTGCTAGCAACACCCTGTGGATTTATTTGGAGATCACTTGGTCAACCGTGAAGGGTCACTTGATCCTCACTTGATCTTCCCTTATCAGTGGTGAAGGCCATGGCCTGGGTTTAAGCCTAAATGGCTCAGGAAAGTCAACTAGTTATGGACTGTAGACTCCTTCTGCCTCTGGGGTTAATCTAACCTCCTCTGTTTCATCTATTCCTCCGATCACACCCATGGGGGCCTCGCTCAACTCCGCCATCGTCTCAGCCTACTGTTCCTTTGCCGACTCACTGCCCATGAATGGCATCTCTTCTGGCTCCTGAGGTCTGTCATGGTTCCTCTCTTCCCTGGGTGAAGCTAGTCCCAGTTCACCTGCCCGTCTTTTCTTTCATGTTGCCCATTGGGGGCGGGTACTGCTCATCATTGGCCGACCTTTCTTAACAAGCATCTTCCTAGGCTGGATGAACTTTGGCGCTGTTTCTTTTCGTGTATGCCTATAGGTGCATCTAGCCATTTCGCACCACTCACTGCCATCTTGCCAGTTTTCAGAGTCAACTTTATTTTCACTGGAACATTCACTGCATCTGTCAAGTTTTCTTGATGCATGGATCGATCCTGTCGACTTTTCTCAAATGTAAAGTGCTGCAGAGCAGTAGTAGCGACCCAGCAGCTGACAAGTTATGCTTTGGCACTATACAGACAAGTGGTGGCCTAGTCCCTGTATCCTGTAGGTTCTGGGGTGCATCACACTTATTTGTAGGCCACAGGTCTCCGCTGCCTCCAGGCTTCAGTCCTCAGGAGCATGGGACAACAGGTTCTTTGAAACATTCAAACTTTTACTTTTACAAGCTTATCAGGTGGTTACGGTGGATTCCGTATGGGAATAAACATGATAGAAATAGGAGGAAACCACTATGGCTAAATAGAGCTGTAAGGGGTGCAATAAGAGATAAAAATTAAGCATTTAGAGAATTAAAGCAAGTAGGTAGTGATGAGGCATTAAATAAATACAGAAAATTAAATAAATTTTGTAAAAAGCAAATCAAAACAGCAAAGATTGAGACAGAGAAACTCATTGCCAGAGAAAGTAAAAATAATCCCAAAATATTCTTTAACTACATAAATAGTAAGAAACTAAAAAATGATAGTGTTGGTCCCCTTAAAAATAGTCTGGGTGAAATGGTGGATGAGGATGAGGAAAAAGCCAATATGCTAAATGACTTTTTTCAACAGTATTTACACAAGAAAATGCCATGATGGATAACATGATCAGGGATAAAAATTCTGTTAAATGTCACCTGCTTAACTCAGCAGGAAGTATGGCGGCATCTAAAAATCACTAAAATTGACAAATCCCCGGGCCCAGATGGGATACACCCCCGAGTACTGCAGGAATTAAGCACAGTCATAGACAGACCATTATTTTTAATCTTTAAAGATTCCATAATAACAGGGTCTGTACCACAGGACTGGCGTATAGCAAATGTGGTGCCAATATTTAAAAAGGGGAAAAAAACTGAACTTGGAAATTATAGGCCAGTAAGTTTAACCTCAACTGTGGGTAAAATCCTGGAGGGTTTTCTAAAAGATATTATACTGGAGTATCTGGAGAAGAATAACCTTATGACCCAATTTCAACATGGGTGTACAAGGGACCGTTCCTGTCAGACTAATCTGATAAGCTTTTATGAAGAGGTAAGTTCCAGACTGGACCAAGGGAATGCAGTGGACGTGGTGTACATGGACTTTTCAAAAGCTTTTGATACGGTGCCATATAAAAGGTTGATACATAAAATGAGAACAATGGGGATAGGGGAAAATATGTGTAGGTGAGTTAAGAGCTGTCTCAGGGATAGGAAACAAAGGGTGGTTATTAATGGAGCACACTCGGACTGGGTCACGGTTAGCAGTGGGGTACCACAGGGGTCAATTTTGGGCCCGATTCTTTTTAACATATTTATTAATGACCTTGTAGGGGGCATAGAGAGTAGAATTTCAATATTTGCAGATGACACTAAACTCTGCAGGGTAATCAATACAGAGGAGGACAATTTTATATTACAGGAGGATTTATGTAAACTAGAAGCTTGGGCTGATAAATGGCAAATGAGCTTTAATGGGGATAAATGTAAGGTCATGCACTTGGGTAGAATGAACAAGATGTATAATTTTGTGCTTAATTGTAAAACACTGGGCAAAACTGTCACTGAAAAAGACATGGGTGTATGGGTGGACGACAAACTCACATTTAGCGGCCAGTGTCAGGCAGCTGCTGCAAAGGCAAATAAAATAATGGGATGCATTAAAAGAGGCATAGATGCTCATGAGGAGAACATAATTTTACCTCTATATAAGTCACTAGTGCGACCACACTTAGAATACTGTGTACAGTTCTGGTCTCCGGTGTATAAGAAAGACATAGCTGAACTGGAGCGGGTGCAGAGAAGAGCGACCAAGGTTATTAGGGAACTAGGGGGTCTGCAATACCAAGACAGGTTATTACACTTGGGGTTATTTAGTTTGGAGAATCGAAGGCTTAGGGGTGATCTTATTACAATGTATAAATATATGCGGGGACAATACCAAGACCTTTCTAATGATCTTTTTACTCTTAGACATGTGACGGGGACAAGGGGGCATCCTCTACGTCTGGAGGAAAGAAGGTTTAAGCATACTCACAGACGTGGATTCTTTACTGTAAGAGCAGTGAGACTATGGAACTCTCTGTCATATGATGTTGTAATGAGTGATTCCCTACTAAAATTTAAGAAGGGAATGGATGCCTTTCTTGAAAAGTATAATATTACAGCGTATATACACTAGTTTCCTTAATATTGCGTTGATCCAGGGAGCTAGTCTGATTGCCGTATGTGGAGTCAGGAAGGAATTTTTTTCCCCAAGTGAAGCGTACTGTTTGCCACATGGGGTTTTTTTTTCCTTCCTCTGGATCAACATGTTAGGGCAAGTTAGGATAGGATATGGGTTGAACTAGATGGACTTAAAGTCTCCCTTCAACCTTAATAACTATGTTACTATGTTACAGCTGGGATAGGGCACAGCAGTGCATACTACCTTCCTCCTTAGCACAACATAGTATACGATTGGAATACTCTTGTAATGCATTTACCTTCATTAATATTCTTGTCTAAGCATATACATGTTCTCAATGAAGAGCATGAAATAAGCTGTTGAAAAACACCTACAGTTGTGGCCAAAAGTATTGACACCCCTGCAATTTTGTCAGATAATACTCAGTTTCTTCCTGAAAATGATTGCAAACACAAATTCTTTGGTATTATTATCTTCATTTAATTTGTATTAAATGAAAAAACACAAAAGAGAATGAAGCAAAAAGCAAAACATTGATCATTTCACACAAAACTCCAAAAATGGGCCAGACAAAAGTATTGGCACCCTCAGCCTAATACTTGGTTGCACAACCTTTAACCAAAATAACTGCGACCAACCGCTTACGGTAACCATCAATGAGTTTCTTACAATGCTCTGCATTGAATTTTAGACCATTCTTCTTTGGAAAACTGCTCCAGGTCCCTGATATTAGAAGGGTGCCTTCTCTAAACTGCCATTTTTAGATCTCTCCACAGGTGTTCTATGGGATTCAGGTCTGGACTCATTGCTGGCCACCTTAGAAGTCTCCAGTGCTTTCTCTCAAACCATTTTCTAGTGCTTTTTGATGTGTGTTTTGGGTCATTGTCCTGCTGGAAGACCCATGACCTCTGAGGGAGACCCAGCTTTCTCACACTGGGCCCTACATTATGCTGCAAAATTTGTTGGTAGTCTTCAGACTTCATAATGCCATGCACACGGTCAAGCAGTCCAGTGCCAGAGGCAGCAAAGCAACCCCAAAACATCAGGGAACCTCCGCCATGTTTTACTGTAGGGACCATGTTTTTTTCTTTGAATGTCTCTTTTTTTCTCCTGTAAACTCTATGTTGATGCCTTTGCCCAAAAAGCTCTACTTTTGTCTCATCTGACCAGAGAACATTCTTCCAAAACGTTTTAGATTTTTCAGGTAAGTTTTGGCAAACTCCAGCCTGGCTTTTTTATGTCTCAGGGTAAGAAGTGGGGTCTTCCTGGCCTCGTACCATACAGTCCCTTTTCATTCAGACGCCGACCGATAGTACGGGTTGACACTGTTGTACCCTCGGACTGCAGGGCAGCTTGAACTTGTTTGGATGTTAGTCGAGGTTCTTTATCCAACATCCGCACAATCTTACGTTGAAATCTCTTGTCAATTTTTCTTTTGCGTCCACATCTAGGGAGGTTAGCCACAGTGCCATAGGCTTTAAACTTCTTGATGACACTGCACACGGTAGACACAGGAACATTCAGGTCTTTGGAGATGAACTTGTAGCCTTGAGATTGCTCATGCTTCCTCACAATTTGGTTTCTCAAGTCCTCAGATAGTTCTTTGGTCTTCTTTCTTTTCTCCATGCTCAATGTGGTACACACAAGGACACAGGACAGAGGTTGCAACACTCAACTTTAATCCATGTCAACTGGCTGCAAGTGTGATTTAGTTATTGCCAACACCTGTTAGGTGCCACAGGTAAGTTACAGGTGCTGTTAATTACACAAATTATAGAAGCATCACATGATTTTTCGAACAGTGCCAATACTTTTGTCCACCCTCTTTTTTATGTTTGGTGTGGAATTATATCCAATTTGGCTTTAGGACAATTCTTTTTGTGTTTTTTCATTTAAGACAAATTAAATGAAGATAATAATACCAAAGAATTTGTGTTTGCAATAATTTTCAGGAAGAAACTGAGTATTATCTGACAAAATTGCAGGGGTGTCAATACTTTTGGCCACAACTGTATAGTCATAGCTTATCACCCATGAGAAATAAAGATCAGGCAAGTTAAAGAACAAAGCGTCTGATCAAACTTTCCTCTAATATAATTTATTTAGAAGGATTCAACAAGTACTCATACACAAAATATAATCGGCTAGCTAAACCTGCCGAAGTTAAAGGGAAGGTGCCATCCCCAAAAAAAATTTTCAGCAATTGAAAAAATGTAAAGAATTAATGTTTACATTTTCTTAAAAAATATTATCATTTGTTTTTAATTTTGTAAAATATGAAAAACAATTTTAAAAAGTTTGGCATTTCCACTTGTTAACAATAGGGGGAGCAGCTACTGAAGTTTGGCACAAAAACCTATTGTACAACTAGCTCACATTACTGCACTGCAGTAATTATGGGCGTACAGTGTCCATGATGTTTGATTCTGATATATGATCATGCCCTAAAATGGACACTGTATGGGTGGAATCTGCTGACATGGGTGTGGTGTCACTCCTCTCCTCCCCTTCTGGGTGTTTGCTAAGGGAAAAGAGAGGATGACATTTAGGAACACAGTGAGCAGCCATTTTGATGGGGCCTGCAAAGTTACTGACTGTCTTTTCATGTAAAGTCTGGATCAGAACAGGTCATCAATCAGCAGAAATGTGTCCTGGATTTCTGTGGAGCAGACAAGAAGACGGTCCATCCATGTGTATAAAACACAGCGCTCTATGTACAATCCCTGGCACCGAACAGGGTGCCCCCCACAGACCACCACACTGCTCTCCTGAAATACTCTGTGCTGCTGTCACCCTGCTCCTCCACCATATATCAGGCCCTGTCGCCTCGCTTTCACACATCGCCAGGACAGGATCTGAGGAGAGGAATGGGGTCTTCGGTCACAGAGGATGGCAGGCAGCAAGGATTCTGGGAGCAGGGTGACAGCAGCACAGAGTATTTCAGGAGAGCAGTGCGCTGGTCTATGGGGGGCACAGAGGGAAATATATGGGGGAGGAGCAGGGAGACAGCAGCACAGAAATCCAGGAAACATTTCTGCTGATTGATGGCCTGTTCTGATCCAGACTTTGCATGCAAAGACCCTATTCCCCTCCTCAGATTCTGTCCTGGCGATATGTGAAAGCGAGGCGACAGGCGCAGTCCGGGGTGACACTGGGAAGCAGGCTGGGGGGGAATGGAGCCATACAGTAACGATAAAAATGAGACCCCTCTCTTCAGCTGCCTCACCAGCCCTCCCCTGACTGCACCTATTACCCCTGACCTGTGTGCAGGTGCTCAGCCAGAACCACCCTAGAATGGGTCCCCTTTTAGCAGATCACAAATAATGCCGCCATATAGATCATACACAATACCACCATGGAGATCACACATAAAAGCAGCAGGGTGACAGCAGCACAGAGTATTTCAGGAGAGCAGTATCACACAGCAGAGAATTAGATACACGGCTCAGCAGACAGTATCACACAGGAGAGGATTAGATACACGGCTCAGCAGAGTGTATCACACAGGATAGGATTAGATACACGGCTCAGCACACAGTATCACACAGGATAGGATTAGATACACGGTTCAGCAGTCAGTATCACACAGGAGAGGATTAGATACACGGCTCAGCAGTCAGTATCACATAGGGGAGGATTAGATACACGGCTCAGCAGTCAGTATCACACAGGATAGGATTAGATACACGGTTCAGAAGTCAGTATCACACAGGAGAGGATTAGATACACGGCTCAGCAGTCAGTATCACACAGGGGAGGATTAGATACATGGCTCAGCAGACAGTATCACACAAGAGAGGATTAGATACACGGCTCAGCAGACTGTATCACACAGGATAGGAATAGATACGCGGCTCAGCACACAGTATCACACAGGATAGGATTAGATACACGGTTCAGCAGTCAGTATTACACAGGAGAGGATTAGATACACGGCTCAGCAGTCAGTATCACACAGGGGAGGATTAGATACACGGCACAGCAGACAGTATCACACAGGAGAGGATTAGATACACAGCTCAGCAGGCAGTATCACAGGAGACAGTATTACAGATATGCCCACACTGGTGTAACTGCCCCCCCCATACACTAGACTATGGGCTGTATATGTCACTGTCACTATAAAAGCAAAGGTGTCAGATTACTGGAGATCACTGGGGCTGTGTGTGAGTGAGGAGGCGGAGACAGAGCAGGAGGACAGTGGAGCTGGAGCAGGAAGCACAGTGCAGAAAGTCGAGCTCAGCAGATAGCACTGGGCTACAGTAAAATGGCGCCCAGTCACACCTACAGCAGTGAATGGTGCAGCCCACAGGGGCGTGCCCAGTCTCTGCTAATGATGCTGCATGGTGGGGTCGGGAGCCGTCCGCGGTCTCCTATGTCCAGGGACGGCCATATTTGCAGACTGTATGAATCCTCCACAGATCTGCAAATCAAGATGTCAGCGCCCAGTGGCTACATTAAAACATTATTACAAACAAGCCATAAATCCTAGTTAGTACAATATTTGCTTTAACAACATGTTTTGTTACTTACTCTTTTTTTGCAAATTATATAAGTTGACTTTATTATTATGAGAATGATGACCTTAACCTCAGTACACAGAAAACTGTTATATGTGTATTAAAGGATTGTTCGCATCTTCAGGAGCACACAGCTTTCCAGAATCCAAACTTCCTGTCTGTGGAAAAATGTGAAAATGGTAGGCTGTTAAAAATGTGCTATTCGGGCCAACAGCTCAACCACACTTAGCTCTCCTATGGTGTTTGCAGATTCAGGTTTGCTTCTGCAGTATCAAATGAGAGCAATAACTCTGAAGCTGGTCAGCCCTAGTGATCCTGCCAGCTTCACAGCAGCTCTTGCAAGCTATATAGCAAAAAGCTTGTGAACAAGGGCTCATTGTCTAGAAAACTGGCTTCCTTTGATAGACTGCAGCACAGGCCAGGAACCTAAGCAATGAGCAGTAAGTTGAAGAATTAAAAATACAGATGATTTCTAGTAAAAGGTAAAGTTTTTGGGGAGAAGGGTACACAAACATGAAATGGTTCCCAAAATATGGATAATTTTATTTCTACTTGTTGACATTCCATTACTTTTTTGCTTTGAAAATAGCTAACACTTTTCTGTTCTCTACAATTAAAATATATGAATAATTTTTAGATGGCTTGATAAAAAACATTTGTAATAGTTTGATGATTTGGAGAATAGGAAACCTGCTGCCGATCCCAAAAAATATAGAACCGTTTCACTTCTAGTTGAGAAGGCATTGTTTCTTCGATTTCAAAACAGCACAAATGTTTCTGCTCCCAAAATAAAGGAATAATTTTTGGATGGCTTGTGAAAAACCTATTGCTTCTTCATTTAACAAAGAGCAAATATCTTGATACTCCCCAAACAAGAATAATTTTTTGGACAACCTTGTGAATAAAGTATGGCTTCTTTCATTTGCACTGCCTGTGTATAAATACCAGCCACGTAGGCATCTGCCCTTAAAAAGGTAAAAAATGTTAAAAGTTTTTATAATTTAAGGTACCTAAAAAAATCTGTTAGTGCAGTGTGTTGTTAAGTAAGATGGTGGATACAAATGATTATCATCTATTTTTCCCCTATCCAGATTGCATTCCTTTGGAAATTAATAAGGCTGTGCTTGAAATAATGACCTCAAAAGAGGTGAAGTACAGTGCTGGGAGACCTCAGAGTATTATACATGTTCTTTCTGGGCACTTAGAGGCTGTGCAGCATTGAGAGTGGGAAAATTAATTAAAGCTGTTCAATTTGGATTTAAAAAAATTCTCTCATTATTCTCACATAACTGGATGAAAAGATTGAGAATCAATTAATATTTAGATTTTGCACAAGTGTAGAACAATCTAACTGATGTTTAGCAATATGAGTAAATAACAATATATTAAAATGTGCAATGCAAGTTTTTATATTTTTAGCTTATAAAAAAGATGTCTCAATTGAAGCTATTTTTCTCCATCTCAGGATTTGTCAGCCTTCACAGGTCAATTTCCTTTTACATTTCAATTTGACATTTTGTTTCAAATTCAGTTATTTACTATTGCCTTTCACAAAAAACTCTTAACTGTTCCTAAAGTATATATTTTTGTAAATAACCATGTAAGAGGGGTACTTGTGGTTACATGAACATTAACGTTCATTGTGTCATTTTGCAGCACTTATGACCCACTTCAGTGGCTATTAACATTGTCATTGCCTATTGAACAGAAATAAAATTACCTAGTGACAAAATAAGGTAGAGGTTAAAAGCCAGTGAAAGAGTGTGCCACGTGTCAATAATGATTTTATAAGTTTGTCCTTGGAAAAACATTTTGTACAGTTTTTGTTTTCCCTAACTGCAGCAGATACATGATTGCACACAGTGGCATGTAAAAGTCTGGGGAACCCCAGGTCAAATTTAGTGTTCTTGTAATCAGTTAAGAGAGTTGAAGATAAAATTATCTCTAAAAGGTCTAAAGTTAAAGATGACAAATTTTTTCTGTATTCTAGGCAAAAATAATAACATATATTTTCATTTTTGCATTTTAAAAATTAAAAAAAGAAAATGGGCTGTGCACGGTTAGGATCTTGTAGCACCCCCCTTTTAAAAGTATCACAGCTTGTAAATGTTTTTTATAGCCATCCAAGAGTCTTTCAATTCTAGTATGAGGGATTTTCATCCATTCTTCCTTGAAAAATTCACCAAGTTCCGTGTGCTTCCTGTGTCCTCTTGCATGCACTGCTGAAGTCTAGCCATACATTTTCAATGAATTTTAGATCAGGGGATTCTGAGGGCAATTATAAAACCTTCAGCTTGTGCCTATTGCGGTAGTTTATTGTGAATTTTTACGTGTGTTTAGGATTATTATCCATTTGTAGAAGCCATCCTCTTTTCAACTTTAACTTTTTTACAGATGATGTTTTGTTTGCATCAAGAATTTGTTGAAATTTCATTGAATTCCCTCTACCCGTGAAATGTTTCCTATGCCATTGCCTGCAACACAACCCTGAAACATGATTGATCCACTCCTGTGCTTAGTGGTTGGTGAGATGTTCTGTTCCTGAAATTCTGTGCCCTTTTTTCCCCACACATACCTTTGATCATTGTGGCCAAAGAGTTCTATTTTAACCTCATCAATCCACAGGACTTGTTTGTAAACTGCATCAAGCTTGTTTAGATGTTCTTTTGCATACTTGTCATGACTCTTCCATGATGGCCATATTTGTGCCACTGTCTCCGAACAGTAGAACAATGTAGCACAACTCCAGAGCCTGCTAAATCTTTCTGACGCTCTTTTGCAGTCAAGCCAAGGTTCTGATTTGCCTCTCTTGTAATCCTACAAACAGCTCTCACTGAAATTTTGCTTGGCCTTCCAGACTTTAACTTGACCTCCACTGTTCCCCCATGGTCTGTGGGAGAAATTTGTAAGCGGCTAATGTACGGGTACTCTGCCCCACAGTCTGTGGGTGAAATTTGTAAGCTGCTTCTTAGGAGGTACTCTGCCCCACAGTCTGTGGGTGAAATTTGTAAGCTGCTTCTTAGGAGGTACTCTGCCCCACGGTCTGTGGGTGAAATTTGTAACCTGCTTCTTAGGAGGTACTCTGCATCATGATCTGTGGGTGAAATTTGTAAGCTGCTTCTTAGGGGGTACTCTGCCCCATGGTCTTTGGTTGAAATTTGTAAGCTGCTTCTTAGGGGGTACTCTGCCCCACAGTCTGTGGGTGAAATTTGTAAGCTGCTTCTTAGGAGGTACTCTGCCTCACGGTCTGTGGGTGAAATTTGTAACCTGCTTCTTAGGAGGTACTCTGCATCATGATCTGTGGGTGAAATTTGTAAGCTGCTTCTTAGGGGGTACTCTGCCCCATGGTCTTTGGGTGAAATTTGTAAGCTGCTTCTTAGGGGGTACTCTACCTAATGGTCTGTGGGTGGAATTTGTAAGCAGCTAATGTAGGAGTACTGTGCCTCATGATCTGTGGGTGAAATTTTTAACTGGACTAGAAGTAGCAAGCCTTATTCTCTGTGAGGACACTGTTACCATTAATATATTATTGACTTACTCCCTATTTTCCCAATGATTGCTATGGTGACAGAACCCCTTTAAGTCATATCCCTATTCACCTTTTTTGCAGACAATTTTAAAGCAATGAAGTTTGTGTCCCAATTGACTTCTATTGAGTTCAGGTCCTGGGTCAAGTTTGGACCCGAACCAAAATTTTTACTTACTGTATGTTTGCCGAACCCTGTGAGCCTGAACATCCATGGATTTACTCATCTCTAATCACTAGGTTCTTGCTATCACATCTGAGAGAAGTATAAAGTAGGGGCAGATACCCTGATGTCAGCTATGTATAACTTACTGAGCTGCATGCTTTCACTTTGATAAAATTACCATTTTCTCTGCTGCAGTTGTCTGAATACTGAGCTCTGTATCACCACTAATTGACACCTTTCTGTCCATGTATATTGTAAACAGAAAGCTGCCAGCCAGTGTCGGGGTTATTCAGATCTCATGAATATGCTTGAATATCAGGTTTACTAGTCCTCTTGTGATAATGTCCACCTGATAAAATTATGATTGTATCAAAATTACACTAATTTGTCCAGTAAGTGACACAGTGCTGGAATCAAGGTTTTTTACTCCTACATTATGCTACGTTAAGACTATGTGGCAAAAAACTGATGACAGATTCCCTGATATCTTATTGCAGAGAAATCATAGTTTTTCTTATATGTAAAAGACCTCTCGCAGACTATGAGGGGATGTTGCCTGAAAGGTAACTCTGGCTCCAGAGCTTATCTTAAATAAAAGGGGAGTTACCAATGTGAGACATGTAACTAACTCAGAATAGGAGAAATGACATTTAAGTTCTTGCAAACATATATTTTACAGCTCCTTGAGATCAGCAGTATTTCAATAATATTGCAACACTATCTGCCTGTGAGATGGAAGCTCAAGCTGAGAGGAACCTGCAGATGTGTCAGTATAATCACCCACAGCTCTGCAATGAAAATCAGGAGAGCTGAGAGCAGCCATTATATATCACACTGGTAACTCCCCCTTCATATAAAATAAGTTCTGGAGGCAGAGTTATCTTCCTCCCCATAGCTTGGAAGAGCTTGTAATGTGGCAAGGGGCGGTAGCAGTATTCCCTGCCTCAGCATGCTACATGAAGATGGGGTCCTGGCTGGGTGTGTGGGCTTTGTCTATAATGGTGCTATACCCTTCAGGCCGCATTATACCGATGATGTTAGTTGGCCTGGACCAGATATTAAAAGGTTCAATGAGGGATAACACCAATCAAACATAAACAGTCTTTTACTAATCATCAACCTGGTGGGGACTATGTACAATAGATAGCCGATGCATAACTTCACTAACGTTTCCTTTAGAACATACAGCATATTCACACACATGCTCCCTTCCCTTCTCTAGACTTGTTGGTTTCTTCCTCAGCTAGTTCCTATGCATTCACCACAACTCAGCGATTAGCTTCTAGGTTTGCTGACGTCTTGGGCCTACCTTCCCGGGTGCTTTTTTCATCTCATGCTTTCTGTTCTGTCCTGGTCCATTACCTCTATATCTTGAGAACTCAGGGCTACACTGCCAGGCATCCTTTTCCAGGCCCCGTCTCAAGTGCATCACTCTGTCCTTATATTGCATGTCATTTCTCTGTTCAAAATCACGCTATCCACTGATTAGGTCTCCCCTCAAGTTAGAGACACTCACTTCATGCTTCTCTGCTCACTGATCAGACAGTAGATCTGCTTCTACTTCAGGCTGAGCCCTATCTAAAATTCTAACAGGAAGCTGTCTCTGTCCCTTCACCTTGACATTTCCCACTCTGGGCTAGTCCCAAACATGACCATTATCTCTCCCTTCTGGGTAGAACGCAATATTGTCACTAGTAACGCATGTCACAATACACAGTACAGCAATACACCCATCTTTAAGGGGGAATGTGGCAGTATATCCATCTCCTTACAAGCTTATTTACGTAAAGTGATAAAAGATGATTTATCAAAAACAAGGTACCTGATATGATGCATAAAAGTAGGAATTTTTCAGCAGTTTATAACCTGTATGCCTATATTAATAATTTAGATAGGTCAAATGTGGTGACAGATTCCCTTTAAGGATATGAGATCTGAGGAATATTTGTCTTATGAATAATGTAAAACTTTGCTGGACAATATTAACAGATAACAATTGACAATTTCCTCTTCTTACATGGAGTAAAATGGAAAGATTTAAAACAGTTTTGCAGAATAAACTCTATCTGTGCTACTTGAAAGATTTGGTCATGTGTTTAACGCTATTCATCTATGTGTATATTTGCCTAGGATTTAAATTTTAATCTCATACACATTCATGACTATTGTATGTGTAAATTATATATAATGGTAACTCTACCACAAATAAGTTAAATATAGAATAAACTGTACAATGTTGTTAATCTAATTGTAAAGACTAGAAGACATTTATATTGCTTGCATTATATATGAAGGACAATGCAACACAGGAGCTGTCAGTATTCCTTTCTGTTGTAGTGCAATTATGCAAATTTCCTAAAGATAAATAAAGAACCTAATATATTAATGCATTAAACTAATAACATGAAGACGTGTAATATTTAAAAAAAAATAAGTTTAAGTTTAACCCCTTACCGTTGTGGCGAATTTTCATTTTTGTGCTTTAGCTTTTTCCTTCTTTTTTTCAGTGACATCAAGTATTTTGTTTTTCTCTCAATTTTCATTTTTGTGCTTTAGCTTTTTCCTTCTTTTTTTTTCAAAGTGACATCATTTATTTTGTTTTTCTCTCAATATTTTTGCTAGACAGATTGTATTTTTTTCTGCAGGATGGGTTGTAAAAAACATCATTTATTTTATCCATGCAATGTTCTGGATAATGTAAAAATAAAATCAAAACGTTGCTTATTCAATATTGTGTTTAGTGCTTTGTTTTTTGCAGTGTTCATTCTGCTGGAAAAATAACTAGACAATGACATTCTTTGGGTAATTTTTTATTGTTAAAAAAATTCATGAATTTGTGAAAAAAGGGCAGAAAAAAATACTAGGGGAAAAAAATAATTTATTTATTTTTGAATGCCAGTGTGACTTTTTGTACTATTTGGGGCTACATACAATGTTTTAATTGCTTTCTATTGCATTTTTAGGGAAGGTACTGAGATTGAAGACCAGCAAGTTTGATTTTATTTGAAATTAAGTAATTTAATATTGTGATTGTGCTTTTACTAACTCGGCAATACTGAAAATGTCTATTTTTTTAAGTTTTTACATTTGTAGTGGAAAAGAGGTATAAGTTGAATATTTGTTTATTTTTTTCTATGTCTTTTTAATTTTTTTTTTTACTACTTTTAGGAAACCAACTTGTGATTCTTTGTTCTACAACAATATTGTAATATGTAGTTAAAATTTCTATCTCTTATGAAGCCTAGTCTGTAGCTTGGCGTCACTAAAATGGCAGCCATGGGGGTCTTCAGGGAGCTCCTAATACTATTTCAACCTGTTAAGTCCATTAGCATTTAAATGTTTAACAAAAGCAATTCTAAAAACAGATGATGGCTGCATAGCACAGCAGCATCTTCCAGGAATGGTGCTAGCTCCGTATACCCCCACTGACATCTGACATGCATATCAGGAAGGGTTTAGATCTGAACTACAATTCTGAACTACAATTCAACCATAGTAGATACTACCTAGGTATGACAAGGGCCCCCATCAGTGCATTACTGTAGTACAGAGGGGGGCCCACAGATCCGGGGCCCTGCTCTTGTGCTTCTGCTCACCTGGCCCCATCATGCAGTAAAGTGCTTTGCGCTGCAGTGTACATGTCGGCACTGGGGCCTTGGAGTTTCTCTCGGAGCTCTGTGCATCTCCCGCTCCCTTACATCTTCGCTGTACTTCCGGTCAGGTGACGGCATGCACACGATTACATCACTGCATACACGTCGACATATACCGTACACTAGAAGTAGAGCTGCGCCTGCAGAGGATTGTCTGTGAGCTAAGTATGACAAATGTTTTCTTTATAAAATTAAATGGGTAAGGGGGAGGGAGACTACACATGAAGAAGTGTGCCTGAGGGGGGCTGCACATGATGAAGTGTGTCTGATGGGGGACTGCACATGATGAAGGGGAGAGGGAATGCACATGATGAAGTGTGTCTGGGGGGTACTGCACATGATGAAATTGGAGACTGCACATGATGAAGTGGGGAGTGAGGGGGACTGCACATGATGAAGCATGTCGGGGAATTGCACATGATGAAGTGTTTCTGAGGGAGGGGAAACTACACATGATGAAGTGTGTCTGAATGGGGGAACTGGAAATGATGAAGTTGGGGTGAGTGGGACTGCACATGATGAAGGGAGGGGGAGAGGGATTGCACATGATGAAATGGGGGTGAGGAGGATTTCACAGGATGAAGTGTGGGGGGAGCGGGCTTGCAAATGATGAAGTAGGGGGAGTGGTCCTGCAAATGATGAAGTGGGGGGAGGGGGCTGCACATGATAAAGTGGAGTAGTGAAGGGGACTGCACCTGACAAAGTGTGTCTTAAGGGGACTGCAAATGATGAAGTGAGGGGGACTGCAAATTAAAGAGGGGAAGGGGAACTGCAAATGATGAAGTGGGTGTGAGGGGGACTGCAAATGGTGACTTGAGTGTGAGGAATGCGGAAAGCAATTGAATTGAAGGTGGGGGGTGGGGAGAGCAAATAATGATGAATTTTGAGGGTGGGGGAGTAAGTGATGTACTGGTGAGATGCAGAGAGAGGCAGAGGGACAAAGGAGCTTACCACCCTGGAATGTGTAGCTGGAAATTTGGCCCAGAGTTCCTCCTGAGGGTGCTGTTTCCACTGGTGATCACAGAAAGGTAGACGGAAAATGGGGAAAGATTCCGGCACAGCCATAAAGGAATAAAATAGATACTTTATTTAAACGTAGTTAAAACATTAAAAGGTGAGGCCTCATACCTGGCACATTTCAGGTGTATGCACACCATTAGTCATAGGTTAAATAAAGTATCCATTTTATCCTTGGATGGTTGTGCCGGAATCTTTCCCAATTTTTCGTCTAAATGATGTATTGAATGTGGGGAAGAGCAGTTGATTATGAATAGAGGGTGATAGGATGAGAAGACATGAAAATGAACTGGGGAGGAAGGGGCATGTAAATATAATGGATCAGAGATAGGGTTAGAGTGGGAGGTACATAGTGGGGGCATTGAGGATACTGTGACTGGTAATGAATTGGGTGAAAGAGTACAGGTGCTATTTAATTTATATATTGGGTGGGGAAAGTGGCTACGTATAGTTAGTGGATGCACAGTGGTGGATTATAATTTATATTTGGAATGGTGGATTGCATAATAGCCAATTATATATTAATGGTGGCTGCACGTCTGTATTCAGCTGTGTAATGTAAAAGACTGGGAAAAGTGAAGAATGTGCTCTGGAAGCGGGCCTCTAGATAACTGTGTGTTATTTTAAGCAGAGACAAGTCCTGGCTGGAAGAAGTGATGGCCATCGATGCTGCATGAAAAAAAAGCAAAGATGAAGGACTTCAGTTAGAGATGTCACTGGTGAGTCAGGGTGTTACTTGTACCCTTGACACTATACACTGTATACTATACACAGTCTATACAGAGGTCCTGTGTATAATGTCACTGGTGATCACTGTATTATCTGTACACTGACACCATATACAGACCTCCTGTGTATAATGACACTGGTGATCCCTGTATTACCTGTACACTATGTACAGAGCTCCTGTGTAAAATGTCACAGGTGATCCCTGTATTACTTGTACACTATGCACAGAGCTCCTGTGCACAATGTCACTGGTGATCCCTGTATTACCTGTACACTATGTACAGAGCTCCTGTGTAAAATGTCACTGGTGATCCCTGTATTACTTGTACACTGACACTATATACAGAGCTCCTGTGAATAATATCACTGGCGATCCCTATATTACCTGTACACTATGTACAGAGCCCAATCAAATTTGCTCACCTCTACTCGTGATCACTGTATTACCTGTATACTAACACTATATACAGAGCTCCTGTGTATAATGTCACTGGTGATCACTGTATTACCTGTGCACTATACACTATATGCAGAGCTCCTGTGTATAATGTCACTGGAGACTGACACCATATACAGAGATTGTGTGTATAATGTCACTGGTGGTCACTGTATTACCTGTACACTGACAGTAAATACAAAGCTCCTGTGTATAATGGCACATAGTATTGTGTTTTTTTATTAATGATCAGTATTGTAGTATTTAGTTACTATGTAGTGGTAATATGTGATCTGGTCATGGTGTGGTGGTATTTGTTCATTGTAAGTGGTATTATTTGGTCACTATTTGATGGTAATATGTGATCTGGTCATGGTGTGGCTGTATTTCTCCCTTGTATGTGGTAGTATTCAGTCACTATGTGATGGTAATTTGTGGTCTGGTCATGGTGTGATGGTATTTGTCCTTTGTATGTGGAATTAATGGTCATTTTAAAAAAAATGTATGTGACTCATACCTTTAAAGAAAAATACATAAAAATATACCTTAAAAGAGTATTAGATATTTTAGGAAATATTTAATTGGTTCGAGTAGATTAGGGCCGTGTCAATTCTACCTTGTCTTGGTGGCAGCTTAAAAATTCTTTTGGCCAAAACAAAAGCTGCAGGTTATGAATGTGATCTGGTGTTTGTTGGGAACTGTTAATATTTGATTGATGAGGATGTGGTGGAAAAGTTTACTTTTTCTAAGATTGGGTGGTGGGACTATGGAAAGTTCAAAGGGTGAGGGTGGCGCTGGGGTGGAGCCTGGGTGGAGTCTCAAGGGGGTCTGAAAATTTTGCCAGCATGGGGCACCAAAAATCATAGTGGCAGCCCTGGGTATGACTATAAAGAGTTATATTAGTAGAATAGCATTAGTAGAAACATTCCCAAATCTTTCACAATAATAAGATATGGAGGTATTCTGATCCTTTGATCTTCACTGGAGATAAGCCATTGTCAGTGGTATCTGGTAGAAATAATGAAATTATACTTTACCTATGACATACCTGTACATCATAGTTCGTGAAAGGGTTAAGGTCTAAAAATATAAAGAAATATTGGCAAATTGAATGCATAGTTCAGAACCACAGGCTAGATGAAGAGAAATAGATCACTGTATCTGTGTTTCTGTCTTTCTATCAGTATTTAAGTATATATCATATATGAGTACAGTAGCTCTGGGTGCATCTTGAGGCGTTATGAGATTTATGCCTTTTTGTGCAAAAGTGTTTAACATGGTAAAATATGCAAAATTTATTATGGCAAAAGCTCCATCCAGATTTATTTGATGCAGTCTGTTCCATAGTTTTTAACTCCAAAAGACCTGTAAACTAAAGCTAGACAACCACGCATCCATTTTTATTTTAACAGAGGGCTCAGTCTTACTAGATATCATGATATGCACAACAGATAAGGACAGCTGGTAGCACTGCGAAACAGACTTTTTTGCTTCAAATGTGTAACAGGGCTTCAGCCTTATCTGGGTCCCAAAATCACAACTCATTGCTCAAAGCATGCGCCACATGTATGCTGATCAGGAAAAAGAATCATTCTGCATGAGCGTGCACACAGAGCTAAATATCTGCTTATCTGCAAATATAAAATTGTAGCTACTACTAAACATGTGAGCATATGAACAAAAGTGTTAAAAAAATAAAAAATAGCACACTCACCTCATGAGCCACCTGTCTCCTCGTCATTGCTTCCTATCTGGTTCACTTCAGACTCCCTTCAACTTCATTATCTTCTGGCCTTAGGTCACACATCTTCACATTTATATGTTAATTTCAATATTTTTGCATACATAGAAATGTTAGTTTTTGTGACGAAAAAAAATGTATAAGCCATCCAAACACAATAAGGTGTATCTCATAGATAGATCCTATCACTTTTGACTCACCTAGCTCAGTGTCCAAAGGCATCATGTGAACTGGGGAAGAGATAGTATCCAGCTTACCTCTGATTAAAACTTTTCTGGGACAGAAGGGTGAACGAGCAATGGGCACTTCAGGTTGTCACAAATTGTGGCGCTTGTGGCTCTGAATAGACCTCACATGAGGCACATCATAATGTCCTGAAATTGTGGATACAGGTGGGCGAACTTGTTCAGAAAACGTTTGCCAATCTCAAATTCGGCACAAACGTAGCATATTCAAATTTGGGTTCAGTTTCCTGAGCATTTTTACTCAAAGTCGTCAAAATTCGGTCACACTTTGGTAAATAATTGCATTTCTACTAATGCTTTTGTTATGACTTTAGATAGGATAGTGGTGCTGTATGATGGGCAGGGGGACGAGGGAATGTGTTTGATGAGAGAAGGAAGTGTGTCTAGGTCAGAGGAGCTGAGGAGGGTATTTTTTTATTTTAATTATATTTCTTTTAATAACTTAATGTGTATATATTCCAGAAGCCAATTAGGGAGCAGAAACCATTCACAACTTCATGACACAAGGTCTTCTGTGATAGGATGCCGAGGTCACATGTCCCTGTCCATATAAAAAGTGGACGTCTTGTTTTGCTGGCAACATTTTCTCAGTGTCACAGTGCAGAGAGAAAATGTTTCGGCTAATGCTGCTGCTGCTGTTGCTGCTGAAAGTTAACTTGTCAGTTAGTTAGATAAGATCTGTCCTGTGTGAGATCAATCTTCCAGCATCTAACTAAATTGTGGTAAAACTGTGTTTCAGTCTCAGGAGGCCCCATTTGCTAATCAAAATCGTTTTGGGCAAAAAAAGTGTTGCAGTGAGGAATCAGAAGGCCAGATTTCCTGTTAAAAATCATTAGTCCTATTATAGGGGTTTAGACAAGAGACCCAATTTGCTATTCCAAATCATTTGTGATAAAACTGTGTTGCAGTGAGAAATCAGAAGGCCACATTTTCACTTAAAAATTGTTAGTGTCAAGATTCCTCTGCTCAGGGTGTCTGGGACTCTGTGATGGACAGCTCTGTCATCCTATCCTGTGCTGGAATGTGCTGAGCTGTCAGTGCTTTGATTGACAGCTCAGTTGACCTATCTGACTGGAAGCTGCTGAGATTTCCACAGGTGCTCCATGTTCTTGGTAATTGCCCTGCTATTTAGGTGAGCTGTCTGGCCCAGATCATTGCCAGTCAAAAGCTTATTTTAAGCTTGTGCTCTCTGGTGTGTTCACCTGTACCCTGTGCTATAAGTTCTGATCTTCTTCTGCTACTGACCTTTGGACCGTGTTCAGACCACTCGCTTGTTATTGCCCCTTTGCTTATCCACTATTTTTCTGGCATTGCGACCCTGGCATGTGACCTGACTTGTGACTTTGTATTTTCCCTTGGTTTACTACGTGATCTTTTGGTATTGACCCCGGAACGTCTGACTGCGCTGATTCACGACCTAGCCGTGGGTTGTGATTAGAATCACAGTTAGGTCTAATATTGGGGTTCAGCCAGAAGGCCCAGTTTGCTAATCCAAATCTTTTGTACTAAAACTGTATTGCAGTGAGAAATCAGAAGGCCACATTTCCACTTAAAAATTATTAGGCCTAATATTGGAGTTCAGCCAAGAGGCCCAATTTGCTAATCCAAATCATTTATGATAAAACTGTGTTGCAGTGAGAAATTAGAAGGCCATATTTCCACTTAAAAATCGTTATGCCTAATATTGGGGTTCTGCCAGGAGGCCCAACTTGCTAATCCAAAGCGTTTGTGATAAAACTGCGCTGCAGTAAGAACTCAGAAGGCCACATTTGCTCATCAAAATCGTAAGGTATAAGAGTGTTGCTCAGGCACAATATCTAAGAAAATAAATATTTATTTAGTGACGGGTGACTGACATGTGTGGGTTGTAAAACAACAGCTTAAAAGAGGGGAAGGGTACATACAGCTTGAGTGGGAAAAAGCGTAGTCGTGGTGGAAGGGGGGATAGGATTTGTGTTCAATGTGTAAGTGGGATAGGTGCTATGTTAATGAAAGTTCAACTGAACAAACACTGTCTGGTCCTATCCAAAGACCACTAACAGCATCTGTTACTGGACGGGCTACTGGACTGTCTTTCTTTGGCAGCCGCACAGCGGTGCACCTTGTAGATGAGGATCAGAAATAACATGTGCTCCAGAGGATGGCAAGCGCTGCATCAAGTGGCCTCTCCTCCTCTTCCTCCACCTTAACATCACACACAATGCAATCCTCACAAATGTCCAAATTCCCAACTGACTGTGGGGAACCACAGATGGACCATTCTGCAGAGCTGTTCACACATTCTTTTTCATTGTCATCAGAGGTCTTCTCCTAAGATTCACAAAATCCAGAGGAGGAAAGCATATGCCCCAAAATTTTTCATGTTGGATCTGGGGCCAGACAAAACAGGATCTGAGCAAATTCCAGACCATCATCACCAGTTATTAACCATGGGGGTGGAGGTGATCCTGATGAGACTCAGATACCATAGATGCATGCAGACTGTGGTGTCAGGGCAGGAAGATAAGGAGGGTGACTCTCAGTTTGAAGAATGTGAGAACAGAGAGGATGACGATGAGCTTGTAGATCCCTCTTGGTGTAAACTAGGAGGTACGCAGCTGAGTAGCTCAGCAAAGGAGGTGGAGGAGGAGGAAGACGGGGAGGTGACGATGTGGTTTCCCGCACAGACACGGAGTGATGCAAGCACGATAAGCTCTGCATCCTCAGCCACAACTGTGGCTTTGGCCAGCACTTTTCACGAGTCTTCAGTTGGCAGGTGTGGCAAGAGTTGCCTAGTCTAGGCATTTTTGAGACCACAAAGGATGACCTAACTTATGCTATCTGCCAAGTTTGCAAAAAAAACTCAGCAGAGGCAAAAATTACAATCATTCGACAACTACAGTGGGGCAAAAAAGTATTTAGTCAGTCAGCAATAGTGCAAGTTCCACCACTTAAAAAGATGAGAGGCGTCTGTAATTTACATCATAGGTAGACCTTAACTATGGGAGACAAACTGAGAAAAAAAAATCCAGAAAATCACATTGTCTGGTTTTTTTTCATTTTATTTGCATATTATGGTGGAAAATAAGTATTTGTCAGAAACAAAATTTCATCTCAATACTTTGTGATATATCCTTTGTTGGCAATGACAGAGGTCAAACGTTTTCTGTAAGTCTTCACAAGGTTGCCACACACTGTTGTTGGTATGTTGGCCCATTCCTCCATGCAGATCTCCTCTAGAGCAGTGATATTTTTGGCTTTTCGCTTGGCAACACGGACTTTCAACTCCCTCCAAAGGTTTTCTATAGGGTTGAGATCTGGAGACTGGCTAGGCCACTCCAGGACCTTGAAATGCTTCTTACGAAGCCACTCCTTCGTTGCCCTGGCGGTGTGCTTTGGATCATTGTCATGTTGAAAGACACAGCCACGTTTCATATTCAATGCCCTTGCTGATGGAAGGAGGTTTGCACTCAAAATCTCACAATACATGGCCCCATTCATTCTTTCATGTACCCGGATCAGTCGTCCTGGCCCCTTTGCAGAGAAACAGCCCCAAAGCATGATGTTTCCACCACCATGCTTTACAGTAGGTATGGTGTTTGATGGATGCAACTCAGTATTCTTTTTCCTCCAAACACGACAAGTTGTGTTTCTACCAAACAGTTCCAGTTTGGTTTCATCAGACCATAGGACATTCTCCCAAAACTCCTCTGGATCATCCAAATGCTCTCTAGCAAACTTCAGACGGGCTTGGACATGTACAGGCTTAAGCAGTGGGACACGTCTGGCACTGCAGGATCTGAGTCCATGGTGGCGTAGTGTGTTACTTATGGTAGGCCTTGTTACATTGGTCCCAGCTCTCTGCAGTTCATTCACTAGGTCCCCCCGCGTGGTTCTGGGATTTTTGCTCACCGTTCTTGTGATCATTCTGACCCCACGGGGTGGGATTTTGCGTGGAGCACCAGATCGAGGGAGATTATCAGTGGTCTTGTATGTCTTCCATTTTCTAATTATTGCTCCCACAGTTGATTTCTTCACTCCAAGCTGGTTGGCTATTGCAGATTCAGTCTTCCCAGCCTGGTGCAGGGCTACAATTTTGTTTCTGGTGTCCTTTGACAGCTCTTTGGTCTTCACCATAGTGGAGTTTGGAGTCAGACTGTTTGAGGGTGTGCACAGGTGTCTTTTTATACTGATAACAAGTTTAAACAGGTGCCATTACTACAGGTAATGAGTGGAGGAAAGAGGAGACTCTTAAAGAAGAAGTTACAGGTCTGTGAGAGCCAGAAATCTTGATTGCTTGTTTCTGACCAAATACTTATTTTCCACCATAATATGCAAATAAAATGAAAAAAAAACAGACAATGTGATTTTCTGGATTTTTTTTTCTCAGTTTGTCTCCCATAGTTGAGGTCTACCTATGATGTAAATTACAGACGCCTCTCATCTTTTTAAGTGGTGGAACTTGCACTATTGCTGACTGACTAAATACTTTTTTGCCCCACTGTATATTCATGAACCGGCATGTGCCGACATGTGCAATCAACATGCCTTAGTTGGGAATCTCACAGTGCTAAAATGTCAATGGAGCGCCCCGCAGGGCCTGGGGGTACTCGGTACCGGGCCCGTCGACTTCCATGGGGATGGTGTCACGGCAGCGGCAACCCGGTCTGTGGCCCAGAAATAAAATAGGGGAAAGTTGTGTGGTATTTAACTGGTAAAAATAAAGAGAATGTTTATAGATGGTGAAATACGTGACGCCACCTGTGGTATTCTGGTCAGAGGTGACCAGCGCTGCGGTGTTGTTCCTCTGGGATGGATGATGGGCGCAGCTATGATGTTGTAGCCCTCCACAGGTAGGGCTGTAGTCCCAGGGCAAAGTTGTTAAATAAATAGTAAAAATGGCTGTAAACGTTGGGGTGCAGATAAATGAGAGAAAGACACAGAGAGGTGCATTTTCTTTACCTTTTACTGGTAATTGGTGGTAGTCCGGAGTACAACATACAGGTGATGGAATGAGTCCGGCTCGCCTGGAGGCATTCAGGGGATCCACCTTGCCAGGTGGGGATTTAGGACCTTCCTTCCTTTCTGTGCTATGTGTGTGGGTCTCCGCTGTATATAACTATGCTGCGACCCTCTATTTGTGATGGTTTCACTAGCCTGTACGGCTGTCAGCGTGAGTCTATTCCACGGGTACCATCCTTTTCACCATCAGCCCCGGGCTCCTTATCCGCTGCAGTGCCCTCAGGTGTTCAATGTGCACAGGAATTTACTTTCAGATTCGGCTATCAGGGTGTAAGCTCCTGTCAGCCTAGGACTCTGATGTCCCTTTTCTCTTTATTAGCGCTTCACTCAGGGGTCTGCTATATGCAGTATTTTAGCTCCCCTAGAGTCTCTCAGTCTCTGCTCTTGTCCTTTCCCTCTTCACAGATCAGCTCCCTGTCTTCATCTAACAGGATCTCCCAGAAAGATCTCTTTATCTCACGTTGTAACTGTCATTTTCCTCACAGCTCACAGCTGTTTTGTTTCCATGACAACCCCCTCAGCTGATTTCTAGCTGACTCACCAACCCCCTCTGCTGGCCAGAATTTGTAAGGCATCTCCCTTTTCTGACTTGCAGCAGGAAATTGTGATTAAATCTATGCTGCCTGGCATGGGGGTCCCTTTTTGCCTCCAAGCATGACTTTACCCATTAGAGGGAGGTAATGTCACTGTGACAACCGGACTCTGGTGTGTCACATTCCCCCCCACTTAAGTTCAGTACTCCTGGACTGAGAAAAAATATAACAAGAATTGTTAACAACAACAATTAATGCTAATCTACAAAGTCTTAAAAATTGTAAAAATTATCAAAAACCAGACAAGAAAAAGAAAACAATGCACAGTTACTGCAGCGACCAGTCCTTAAGCTGCTGTAGAGGAATTGTCTTTGTGCTTGTACTTGGAGTTTGGTTGGTGGGAACCGCCTTAACCCACTTTGAGTGTCATCCCTGGGCGTGGCTACAGGGCACTCTGTAGATGGGCCTGTTTTTCGGCCACACCGGCGGCTTATTTTTAAGGCCTTTTTGGAGTAAATATTTACAAATACAGTTCTGACCACACATAGTCCTGTGGCCCAATTGTCCTTTAACTGGTTATTGCGAATACTTTAAAAAAGGTTCTTACAGTAAGTCTCTGTAGGCTCTCATGCTTAACGGTTACTACTATACATTCTTATTACTTTATTTACATTACGTAATCTCTGTAACGGGCAGGGATCTGACCTCTAGTACTATGAGTGGATCTACGCAGTATAGGTATTTCTGATGACCTGACCTGTTCTCTGATGTCTACTGTTGGTGCATTAGTCACTACGCTATAAGTAGACTTGTGTAAGATAGGTATTCTCGACTGCCTTTTCTCTACTCCTACAATCACCATGAGATTGTCAGATTAGCTGTTAGCAGGGGACAGATTTCTGCATTCCCTTGCAGATGTGGTACCTGCTACTGGAGCCATTTCATTATGAGTCTCTTCTTCATCTGGTGCAGTAGGCTGAAGAAAGGTTAGAACTGGTACTGCTATTGCCCGATTTACTTGTGTCCATGTCCGAGGAAATTCTCCAAGTATAGTTTGAATCTTTTCTTCCACCTCTACTATGGGTTGTGGAGTGTCTTGGACTTCTTTCTTGTCCTTCAATTGATCAGGGCACATTTTTAGATGATCTCTTGAGACTGTTTCGAAGGTTTCTCCTCCATCTTTGCTGATGATACATACTTTGGTGTTATTAAAGTCTGAAGGTATCACGGTGTATGGCTCTGCTTCCCACTGGTCATCTAGTTTGTGAACACGTCTCTTTCTTTTTAGTACTTGTTCTCCTGGTGTCAAGGGAACTGCAGGGGCGTGTTGGTTGTAATTTCTTTCTTACTTGGGACAAACTTTTCTCCACACATTCTTGTACTTTGCGGTATTATTGCTGCCGCTCTGTATCCCAGTCTGCATCTGGTGATGTTGTCTCAGGTGTTAAGATTCCCATGTCTAAATCAATAGGTAACTTGCCTGGTCTCGCTCTCATCAAGTAGGCCGGAGTGCAATTTGTAGAGTTTACCGGTATATGATTATATAGATCTATCAAATCTGGCAACTTCTCTGGCCACTGGTTTCGTTCTTCCTGAGGTAAGGTCTTCAATAAGTCATTTACCACCTGGTTCATCTTCTCACACATGCCATTTGTCTGTAGATGGTACAGCATCGTTCTGATTTTCTTGCAACCATACATGTTACAGAACTCCTGGAACACTTCTGCCTCAAAGGCTGGACCTTGGTCGGTGAGCACTTGTTCAGGGTATCCGTGTGGTCGACAAAAGAGCTGCTGAAATGCCTTGGCTGCTGTCTTCGCTATTTGGTCTTTAACAGGCACGACTACCAAGAACCTTGAGTAATAGTCCACGATGGTCAAAGCACAGGTGTAGCCATTCCTACTCGGAGTTAACTTCACGTAATCCAAGGCTACCAATTCAAGCAGCTGTTTTGTGATGATCGGCTGTAATGGGTCTCGCTGGCTGTTTCGGTCTTTTCTGTGCAGGTTGCATGGGCCACATTCTCGGCACCACTTCTCAATGGAACTCCTCATGCCAACCCAGTAGAATCTTTCACGAAGTAGAATCTACAACTTCTTCCAGCCAAAGTGTCCGGCTCCATTGTGGTACGCCTCTAAGACCATTGGCGCATCCCTCTTCGGGACTACCACCTGCCAGACCGGTTTGTGTGTGCGCGAGTTGATGTTCCTCCGACACAGTTTACCCTCGTAGATAAACAGCTTGCCTCTCTCCTTCCACAGTTGCTGTGCTTCCGGTCGGTCATCTGGACCAGGGTGTGCATCAGCTTGTGCCAGCCACTCCTATACTAGGAGAACAGCTGGGTCACTGTCTTGTGTCTCTACCCACTCATGATGGGGTAATGGGTTCAACGTTACCTCTCATACGATAAAGCGCTTATTCCTTACTCCTTGAGAGCGCTGGGCTGCAATTGGATGGTGGAAGGCTGGTAACTCGATTTCTTCGCACTCTTTTGGATCTTCTCCCCCGTCTGGTGAATTGGGCATTCTGGACAGCACATCTGCATTAGCGTTCTTATGCCCTGCTCAGTACTTGATGGTGAACTTGTAGTTGGACAGCCGGGCAATCCATCGCTACTCAAGTGCCCCCAGCTTTGCCTTTTCAAGGTGGGTTAGCGGATTATTGTCCGTGTAGATGGTGAACTTTGCGGAAGCCAAGTAGTGCTTGAAGTGCTCTGTTACTGCCGAGACTATGGCGAGGAACTCCAGCTTAAAAGAACTATAGTTGTCGGGGTTCCTTTCAGTAGGTCGAATCTTTCTGCTGGCGTAGGCAATCACTCTATCTCTGCCTTTCTGCACTTGTGACAGCTCTGCTCCCAATCCCACGTTGCTGGCGTCAGTGTAAAGTACAAACGGTTGGTCATAGTCAGGGTAGGCCAGGACCTCATCTCCCGTGAGGGCCAATTTCAACTTGGTGAAGGACTCTTCTATCCTTTTGTTCCACTCAAATGGAAGACTCTTGTTCTTGGCCTTCTTGGATTGGCCCACTAGAAGATCTTGCAGCGGTGCTGCTATCTTGGTGAAGTCCTTGATAAATCTTCGGTAGTAGCCTACTAACCCAAGAAATTGCCTCACTTCATGAATAGTGCTTGGCTTTTGCCAGTCCCGGATAACAGTGACTTTGTCAGGATCGGGTGCCACACCTTCCACGCTCACCACATGGCCTAGGTACTGCACCTTGGGTTTCAAAAGGTGACATTTGGACGGTTTTATTTTCAGGCCAAAGTTTGACAGGGCTTCGAATACCTCGTCTAGGTGCTTCAAATGGTCTTCGTAGGTTTTGGAGAAGACAATAATGTCATCCAGGTACAGCAGAATGGTTTCAAAGTTTGTATGTCCAAGGTAGCAGTCCATTAACCGCTGAAATGTTCCTGGTGCATTGCTGAGCCCGAACAGCATGTAGTTTCACTCGCAGAGGTCCATTGGTGTTGTAAACGCTGTCGTCTCTCTGTCTGCCTCTGCCATAGGAACCTGCCAATACCCACTGGTGAGATCTAAGTCACAAAGGAAGTCATGGAAGCTTGTAGCCATATAAAAGTATCAAAGATTTATTAAATCCAATACAAAAAACACATAGACATGTAGACAACTTTAAAAAGAAGAGGAATACCCAATATAACACCACTAATGGCATATGCAATATGATGCTAGAAAGAATTCATGTATTAGCACTTAAAGAAGTTGCTGAAAAGATATTCAAGAAATGTCAGAAAATATATACATATGCATGCATCATATACATATATTAATACATATCAGGGGTCCAGGTTGGAAAGGGCAAAGATCGGTCTGCAGGCCACAAACCCTCATCAAAAAGATAAATAATGCACTAGTATGTGGAGACAATCTAAAATTCAACCGGCTATCAGATCAACCAGAATTATAGGAGTGAAAGATGAGGTTAACAGGGCTGCAGATACAATCAGAAAGATAGTATACATCTTAGAGGGAGGAGAGCGCACCATGCAGGGGTTAACTGGTTCAATGCTCAGTAATTTGGAGTAGTACCATCAAGTTCCTGCAAAGTGCTGCTCCCATTCCCTATATACATCCAACCAGACCCATGAAAAATGAATAAAGCATATGTATTGGATTTAATAAAGCTTTGATAGTTTTATATGGCTATAAGCTTCCATGACTTCCTTTGTGTGTTGGATATTAGGTGGGGAGTGCCATCAATCTAAGGCCTATTTTGTTGTTTGGATTCTGATTTTGTTCCCTATACTTTGGTATAGGGGTGTGGCCAGTATGGATACTAAAGCTAGAGACCAAAGCTGGCTTACTTCTATGGATTCGGTTTTTAATGGAGAGGGTATACCCAATGTTTCTGCAGAAGGAGGACTAAAAGCAGATCTCAAAAATTCCATGAAAGTTATGTTAAAAAAGCGAACTAGAATGTGGCAAGGTGGGAAGATGCCTGCAATATATGCTCAAGATCCTTGATTGAATTACTTATTGGTAATAATAAAAGAAGTTTGGATAAACTTGATGCAGATATTGAACAAACTAGAGTTAAATTGCTTGAAAAGTTATCAGGATCTGAAGTGGAAGTATTTAATAAGGAAATAGATGTCCAACTCAACATATGGGAAAAAGAGGTGAAAGACACCAAATCTAAGAAATTTCAGAGGGATCTCAATGATTTTAATAATGGACAAATCTATAGGTTGCAATCATCAACATGAGAAGGCATGGACATGACCAGATCATCCTCCATATCCTCTGTATCCTCTAGAGAGGATGAAAATAGATCTAGTAATCGTATGTATAACCTAAGGAGAAACATCAATAAGAGACAGAATGATTATTATAGGAAAAGGGATAAGAGGACGGATACATCCGCAGCCTCCAAGCTACTGGTAATTAATTTATCTTAACTGACACTAACCCAACCGCAGATTGAGATTCTTAGTTTGGGACTTTCCTTCTCACCTGCAGCCCCATTTAATTGTTTTTCAGCAGTAAAAGACTTTCACTTGTTTGCTCGCAAATTAATTATTAAAAAACTGCATGAGAAAAATGGATGGGATGGAGAGATATGGAACACTAGAGAACTGGATGCTTTATCCACTCAAGAGGAATTATATGAGGAAAATCGAGGACCAACTGATGGGGGTAAGTTTCAACCACCCATACCAAAAAAGTTTCCTCCTATTATCATATATCCCAATGTAGAAATCTTTGTCAAATTAGTTACAGATGAATTAGAGCACATTCCAAAGTACATGGCCCACAGCAATCTCACCTTTGTCCAAAGGCAAGCACTCAAAGAGTTGGGTAATCTCAAAGAGGTGGTTATAAAACCCGCAGACAAAGGTGGAAATGTGGTGATATGGCTTACGGTGCTTTATGAAAAGGAGGCTTTTAGACAGCTTAAGGGCCTGTCACACTAAGCGATATCGCTAGCAATATCGCTGTAACGTCACTGGTTTTTGTGACGTAGCAACGATATTGCTAGCGATATCGCTATGTCTGATACTTATCTCCGACCAGCTCCCCCGCTGATTATCTCTGATCATGCAAGAACGTCCTGGGCCGTTTCTCGTCATCAGCTTCCTGCTGGGCTTCCTGTGGCGCCGATGAGCGACGAGTGGACGCGGGCGGGAGGACATCAGGATCGCCTGGTTTTTGTGACGTAGCAACGATATTGCTAGCGATATCGCTATGTCTGATACTTATCTCCGACCAGCTCCCCCGCTGATTATCTCTGATCGTGCAAGAACGTCCTGGGCCGTTTCTCGTCATCAGCTTCCTGCTGGGCTTCCTGTGGCACCGATGAGCGACGAGTGGACGCGGGCGGGAGGACATCAGGATCGCCTCGTCTGACAGGTAAGTAGCGACCCCCGACCCCTGCTATGTCGCTGGTGAGATCTGCCTGTGTGGCAGCTCACTAGCGACCACTTAGCGATGCACCAGCGATCCTGACCGCATCATATCGCTGGTCGGGATCGCTGGTGCATCGCTAAGTGTGACAGCTCCTTTAACCCCACCTAAGTATATCAGAGGGAGATTGGGGCAATTTTGGAACAAGCTTTCTTAGATGGTATTATTACCAAGGAACTTAGGGATAATTTAGTACCTGTATATAGAGTTGAGCGAAACGGGTCGAAAAAATTCAAAAGTCACCGATTTTTGGCAAAGTTGGGTTTCATGAAACGAAACCCGACCCTAGGATGAGGTCGGCCACGAGGACGGCGACTTACGCGCCAAAGTCGCGTTTCAAAAGTTTGTTTTGCGCTCTTTTTCAGCCAATCAGGATCCACGGACACTGTGGGCAACGTGATGACCTAGGCACGGGTCACCACCATCTTTCAGAAGGGCATGCAAGTGATTGGCTTGCTTTGGTGGGCGTCACAGGGGGTATAAAAGGGCGTGCACGCCGACCGCCATCTTACTTCTGCCGATCTTAGTATAGGGAGAGGTTGCTGCTGATTCTGTAGGGAGAGCGTTAGGCAGGGAAGAAGACAAAAAAACTGCTTCTGCTGCTAGCGATTTGGCCTGCACAACACACAAGTCACTGTCTGTGCAGTGCAAGGGGAGGCTATATAGTGGTGTATCAGTGGTGTTGGTTGTTGGGTTGCCTTTTAAGGCTTCCTGACATGCTGGCATTGCTGTTTACCCACTGCTCCGCAAACTGCTTTTTTAAAAGCAATCCAATCTCCCTTATCCTCTAGTCACTTTTGTCACAGCTGTGCCATCGAGCGTGTCACATAGCGCTCAGATATCAGTGGGCCTCACACAATCCACAAGTGTCCAGTGTCCAAAAGTGTGCGCAGAGATTCAAAATCTCCATTATCCTCTCGTCACTTTGGTCACAGGCAGCTGTGCCATCGAGCGTGTCACATAGCGCTCAGATATCAGTGGGCCTCACACAATCCACAAGTGTCCAGTGTCCAAAAGTGTGCGCAGAGATTCAAAATCTCCATTATCCTCTCGTCACTTTGGTCACAGGCAGCTGTGCCATCGAGCGTGTCACATAGCGCTCAGATATCAGTGGGCCTCACACAATCCACAAGTGTCCAGTGTCCAAAAGTGTGCGCAGAGATTCAAAATCTCCATTATCCTCTCGTCACTTTGGTCACAGGCAGCTGTGCCATCGAGCCTGTCACATAGCGCTCAGATATCAGTGGGCCTCACACAATCCACAAGTGTCCAGTGTCCAAAAGTGTGCGCAGAGATTCAAAATCTCCATTATCCTCTCGTCACTTTGGTCACAGGCAGCTCAGATGAGGAGCATCCACAGCAGACATCGACATCGCAACAGCTGTTATCTGGCAGGCCCGGAGCACTCCAAAGACAGGTTCCAAACATCAAAAGAGTTGCTGGACAGCTTGTCCAGAGGGTCAAAAGATCACAGCGTGCTAGGCCGCAAAATGTCTGCCAAAGTAGGAAGAGTGCAGTGTGGCACTTTTTTGAACAAAATCCTCATGATCAGGCCAAGGTTATCTGTAAGAAGTGCGCAAAGACCTTTAGCCGAGGGAAAAATCTGAAAAATTTGAATACCAGTTGCATGCTTAGACATTTAACCAGCATGCACTTGCAAGCGTGGACACAACACCAAACCTCAAGTGCCACATGTGCAACTGATCACAACGAAGGTAGTCAGCAACGCTACATTGTTTCCCCCACTGTAAGCCCACCGGTTAGCACAGCAGCAAATGTTGAGGTGTCGTTGCAAGGCCACAGCAGTCAGGGAATCCCACTGTTATATCAACGAAAGACTGATTCTAGGCCATCAGAAAGAACACCAACTCCATCACCATCATCAACCCTCTCTCAGTCCGCCCTGTCCACCGCTACTTCCACCATATGCAGCTCTCAAGTCCAGCTCACCCTCCCAGACACTATGAGTAGGTCAAGAAAGTACTCAGTCTCTCATCCGCGTACACTGGGTTTGAACGCCCACATTGCCAAACTAATCTCGTTTGAGATGATGCCCTTTCGTACCACGCTATGACCTACCCAGTCACCACTTCTTCTCTCGCAAAGCCATCCCAGCCCTCCACCATCATGTGAAAGACCGCATTGTCCATGCACTCAAGCAGTCAGTGAGCGGAAAGGTGCACCTCACCACTGATGCATGGTCCAGTCGGCATGGCCAGGGCCGTTACGTGTCCATCACTGCGCACTGGGTTAATGTGGTGGATGCAGGGTCCACAGGGGACAGCGGTGCTGGGACAGTGCTGCCTAGCCCACGGTATAGGAAACAGTTGGCTGTAGGCGTTCGACCCTCCTCCTCCTCCTCCTCCAGAAGCGAAAGCTCGTCCACAGAGCGCAGTCGTACGAGCACTCCATCTGCAGCTGCCACTGTTGCACACGATGTGTCCCCCTATCGAGCAGCTAGTGGAAAGCGTCAGCAGGCTGTGTTGCAGATGATGTGTTTGGGCGACAGACACACCGCCGAGGTGCTGGCCGAGTACTTGAAGCGACAAACTGAGTCATGGCTGGGCAGTGTACATCTTGAGGCAGGCAAGGTAGTTAGTGATAACGGGCGTAATTTTGTGGCAGCCATAGCCCTTTCAAAACTCAGCCACATACCTTGCTTGGCTCACACCTTGAACCTGGTGGTGCAGTGCTTCCTCAAAAATTATCCGGAGTTAACAGCCCTGCTCCAGAAGGTGCGAAGACTGTGCGCGCACATCCGCCGGTCGCCTGTACACTCCGTTCGTATGCAGAAGCTGCAACGATTGCTCCACCTTCCCAACCACCGCCTCATTATCGACATTGCAACAAGGTGGAACTCCACCCTGCACATGGTGGAGCGGCTGTGCGAGCAGAGGTAGGCCATAATGCATTTGTGGGAGGATACACGGCCAGGCACTTTGAGAGCAGACATGGAGTTGACAGGCATGCAGTGGTCGAAGCTGAAAGACCTTTGTAAAGTCCTTCAGTGTTTTGAGGAATGCACACGGCTGGTAAGCGCAGACGACGCCATCCTAAGCATGAGCATCCCACTTATGCGTCTGCTCATGCAAACTTTGACGCACCTTAAGGAGCAGGCGTCTGCAGCCAATGTTAGAATCATAGAATCATAGAATCATAGAGTTGGAAGGGACCTCCTGGGCCATCTGGTCCAACCCCCTGCTCAAAGCAGGATTCGCTAAATCATCCCAGTCAGATGTCTGTCCAGCCTCTGTTTGAAGACTTCCATTGAAGGAGAACTCACCACTTCTCGTGGCAGCCTGTTCCACTCATTGATCACTCTAACTGTCAAAAAGTTTTTTCTAATATCTAATCTGTGTCTCCTCCCATTCAGTTTCATCCCATTGCTTCTAGTCTTTCCTTGTGCAAATGAGAATAAAGTTGATCCTTCTACAATGTGACAGCCCTTTAGATATTTGTAGACAGCTATTAAGTCTCCTCTCAGTCTTCTCTTTTGCAAACTAAACATTCCCAAATCCTGCAACCTTTCCTCATAAGACAGGGTTTGCAGACCGGTCACCATTCTGGTCGCTCTTTTCTGAACTTGCTCCAGTTTGTTGATGTCTTTTTTAAAATGTGGTGCCCAAAACTGGACACAATATTCCAGATGAGGTCTGACCAAGGAGGAGTAGAGGGAAATAATGACTTCACGTGATCTAGACTGTATGCTTCTGTTAATACATCCTAGAATTGCATTTGCCTTTTTTGCTGCTGCATCACACTGTTGACTCATATTCAGTCTGTGATCTATTAGTATACCTAAGTCTTTCTCACATGTGTTGTCACTTAGCCCTATTCCTCCCATTCTATATATGGTTTTTTCATTTTTATTGCCCAGATGTAGTACTTTGCATTTCTCCCTGTTAAAAACCATTCTGTTAGTTGCTGCCCACTTCTCCAGTTTATTTAAATCTTTTTGAATCCTCTCTCTCTCTTCTCTAGTATTAGCTATCCCTCCTAGCTTTGTGTCATCAGCAAATTTAATCAGTTTACCCTCAATTCCTTCATCTAAATCGTTGATAAAGATGTTGAACAATACAGGGCCCAGGACAGAGCCCTGTGGTACCCCACTTGAGACATTCTTCCAACTGGATGTGCAGCCATTTACGACCACTCTTTGGGTCCGATCACTAAGCCAGTTATGAATCCACCTAACAGTTGCCTTGTCCATTCCATACTTAGTCATTTTTTCAATAAGGATTGTATGAGAGACTTTGTCAAATGCTTTGCTGAAGTCAAGATATACTATATCTACAGCATTTCCTTGATCCACCCAATCAGTGATACCGTCATAGAAGGAAATTAAGTTAGTCTGACATGACTTATTAGTTACAAACCCATGCTGACTCTGTTTAATCACTTCATTCTTATCCAGGTATTGACATACATGTTGTTTAATAATTTGTTCAAAGATCTTTCCTGGTATAGAAGTCAGACTCACCGGCCTATAGTTGCCTGGGTCCACCTTCTTCCCCTTTTTGAAGATAGGAACAACATTTGCTCTTCTCCAGTCTTCTGGCACTTCTCCTGTTCTCCAAGAATTTTCAAAGATTATGGAGAGGGGTTCAAAAATTTGTTCTGCTATCTCCTTCAGTACTCTGGGGTGTAATTCATCTGGACCTGGAGACTTGAATTCATTTAGGTTAGCTAAGTGTTTCCTCACTATCTTTCTGTTTATAGATATCCTGGATTCTTCTATTCCCTTAATAGGACAGTGAAGAACAGTTGATGTTACATTTCCTTTCTGAGAGAAAACAGATGCAAAATAGGAATTTAAAAGTTCAGCCTTCTCAACATCCTGTCTTACCATTTCATCATTTTCATCCTGTAAAAATCCTATAGCATCTTTGACTTTTCTTTTACTTTTGACATATCCCCAAAATCCTTTATTATTGCTTTTGACATCTCTTGCAAGCCTCAATTCATTTTCAGCTTTAGATAATCTGATTTGTGCCCTGCAGGTTCTGCAGACAGCATTATATTCTTCTTTAGATATGCCTCCCTCTTTCCATTTTATAAACATTTTTTTCTTCCTTTTTAGCATGTGCTTAAGTTCTGTGTTCATCCATCCTGGTTTCCTTAAATGCTTCCTATTCTTCCCTCTTTTCGGAATTGTTAACAACTGTGCTTTGAGAATTTAATTTTTCAAGATTTCCCATCCTTCCTGGACATTTTTGTCTTTAAGGATATCCAGCCATTGGATCCCTCCAATTCTCTTTCTTAATCCCTTAAAATCTGCCTTTCTGAAATCTAACCTTGACGTCTGAGTCTTCACAGGTCTTCCGCCTCTAGTTATCCAAAATTCTAAAATAGCATGGTCGCTACCTCCTAGGGTCCCAGACACTTTTACCTCCTCAACCATTTCCTCCCTGTTTATAATGATTAGATCCAAGGTAGCAGTTCCCCTTGTTTTCTCCCTTACCTTTTGGAAGATAAAGTTGTCAGCAAGAGAGGATAAGAATTTCCTTGACCTGTTAGTTTTGCCTGAGAGAGATTCCCAACAAATGTCTGGATAGTTGAAATCTCCCATGACAACTATGTCATATTTTTTGGAGAACTTGGCCATTTGATGCATAAAGAGTTCATCCATATCTTCAGCTTGCACAGGCGGCCTGTAGTAAATGCCTACAATGGTGTCCTTTGCATTGTTCTGTCCTTGTATTCTTACCCAAACAGTTTCCACAGAACTCCCAGTCTCTGAAGCTTCAATCTCTGTGCAGATATACGCGTTTCTAACATACAATGCGACACCCCCTCCTCATTTATCAAGTCTGTTTCTTGCAAATAAGTTGTATCCTTCTAGTCTTGTATTCCAATCATGTGTATCGTCCCACCAAGTTTCAGTGATTCCAATGACATCATATTTCTTTTCCTGTGTTAGTAGTTCCAATTCTCCTTGTTTGTTGCCCATGCTTTGTGCATTAGTATAGAAACACTTTAGTTTGTGATTGGTTTCTCTTTCTCCAATATTTTTATTAATTAGATTCTTTCGTCTTTGTTCTTCCTTTCCACTTCTAATAGCAGAGTTCTCAATAGCATTTGTCAGGTGTATGGCTTTTTCTGGTCTTTTGCTTCCCTTCCCATGTTGTTCTAGTTTAAAGCTCTCCTTACAAGTGTAGCAAGGCGACTTCCAAATACATGCTTTCCAGTCTTCGTAAGGTGCACCCCATCTCTAGCAAGTAGTCCATCGTATAAGTAGTTCACTCCGTGATCCAGAAATCCAAATCGTTGCTGACGGCACCATCGACGTAGCCAGTTGTTCACCTGCAGAATCTTATTCCACCTCCTTGTTCCATGGCCATCCACTGGGAGGATGGAAGAGAAGACCACCTGCGCTCCCAGTTCTTTCACTTTCTTGCCATGTTGATGAGGAGGAAGAGGAGGAGGGATTCCTTGATGACATTCAGCCATTGTCTGCTCAGGGACCTCTCCTGGACGAGGTGGAGGAAGAAGAGGAGGAGGAGGAGGATGATGGGGATGATTACTTAGGGGAGGAGGATGCATCTCGTGGGGCAAGTGAAAATGTTGGCGTGGCAAGGTCTGGTACAGGGTTTGTGCGTGACTGGAGGGATGTGGATTTGCCAGAAAGTGCTCCTCCACCCAGCACTCGCAGTGCATCATTGACACCGGGAACATTGGCCCACATGTCAGATTATGCCTTGCGGATCCTAAAAAGGGACCCCCGCATTGCCAAAATGATGAACGATGACGACTACTGGTTGGCCAGCATCCTGGATCCACGCTATAAAGGCAAATTACAAAACATCATGCCACAGGAGAACCTTGACCTAATATTGGCTAATAAACAAGCAACTCTGGTAAATCGGTTGCTTGAGGCATTCCCAGCACACAGCAGCGGTGATGGTTCTCACACGAGTCGTACGGGCCGGGGGCAGCTTGGCAGAGGTGTTCGTGGTGCACACAGCAGAAGTGGCGTTGGAGACAGGGGTTTCATGACAATGTTGTGGACTGATTTTTCAAATACCGCTCACACAACTGGTAATACTGCATCGATGGAAAGTGACAGGAGACAGCAGTTGTCAACTATGGTTACAAACTACTTTTCCTCCCATATCGATGTTCTCCCACACAGGTCATTCCCCTTTGACTATTGGGCCGCTAAACTGGACACCTGGCCTGAATTGGCCCAATATGCCTTACAGGAGCTCGCTTGCCCAGCTGCAAGTGTGCTATCGGAAAGAGTCTTCAGTGCAGCTGGATCAATCCTGACAGAAAAAAGGACCCGTCTGTCAACCCAAAATGTGGATGATCTAACCTTCATTAAAATGAACCACGCATGGGTTTCCAAGGATTTTGTCCCACCTTCCCCTGATGACACATAGGGTGACAGAAAAATGGCTTGCTTTGGTCCACCTCTTCCTGGTACTTCACCTATTTCGCCTTTTGCATCAGCTGAATGTCCAACATCAACATATGCCACTTTCTAAAACTCCCTAACTGTGCTGCCTCCCCCCCCATGGCCGGGGTCACCACCTAGCGCACGACACCGTGCGAGTGCCGTTGCCCTGGACAGGTGGGTAGGCCGACTCTTGGGCGCGGGCACTGGCACAGGGTCCCTCATAGTGCAATCAAGTGTCTCTGACGGTGGTGGTGCACACCCGCCGTCAGACACACCGCTGTACTATGAGGGGCCCAGTGCCAGTACCGACGCCCACGAGTGGGCCCCCCTTGCTTGTGCAGGGCCCCAGCATTTGCAATCTTTACCTCTCCATGCTCCTCCGCTGTGTAATCTGGGCCGTCAAATCCATACTGTGCCTGACACCGTCTGAGCCTGCCTCCTCAGACATATATTTTGAATGTGTACGCTATCCATACATGTTATCCGGGGATACGGTACCCTTTCTAACCTTTGTGCAATCACGTGCAATCCATACTGGGCCTAACACCGTCTGAGCCTGCCTCCTGAGACATATATTTTGAATGTGTACGCTATCCATACATGTTATCCGGGGATACGGTACCCTTTCTAACCTTTGTGCAATCACGTGCAATCCATACTGGGCCTAACACCGTCTGAGCCTGCCTCCTGAGACATATATTTTGAATGTGTACGCTATCCATACATGTTATCCGGGGATAAGGTACCCTTTCTATCCTTTGTGCAATCACGTGCAATCCATACTGGGCCTAACACCGTCTGAGCCTGCCTCCTGAGACATATATTTTGAATGTGTACGCTATCCATACATGTTATCCGGGGATACGGTACCCTTTCTAACCTTTGTGCCATCACGTGCAATCCATACTGGGCCTAACACCGTCTGAGCCTGCCTCCTGAGACATATATTTTGAATGTGTACGCTATCCATACATGTTATCCGGGGATACGGTACCCTTTCTAACCTTTGTGCAATCACGTGCAATCCATACTGGGCCTAACACCGTCTGAGCCTGCCTCCTGAGACATATATTTTGAATGTGTGCGCTATCCATACATGTTATCCGGGGATACGGTACCCTTTCTAACCTTTGTGCAATCACGTGCAATCCATACTGGGCCTAACACCGTCTGAGCCTGCCTCCTGAGACATATATTTTGAATGTGTACGCTATCCATACATGTTATCCGGGGATACGGTACCCTTTCTAACCTTTGTGCAATCACGTGCAATCCATACTGGGCGTGAGAACGGCTGGCGAGCTGTTAAGCAAGCTACAGCACCTGTCCAGACAAGTACAGGGATTCCCTAGCGAGGAGACTTATTTGATTGTTTTCAATGTTGGGACAGCAATTTTTGGGGAGCACTATACTCTGGAGAATGATAGATGGGGCCCACCATACACTGGAACATTCCAAAGGTGGACATCAGACACTGGAGCAGCATTTACAGGGCCCATTATACACTAGAGCATTAGAAATGGGGCCCATTATGTTTGGAGCATTATTTGGGCCCATAAGACAGTGGAGCTTCATCCATGGGGACCAACATATACTGTAGCATTATGTGGAGCTCATCATATACTGTTTCAAACATTATATGGGACCAATGATTCTGTATGGAGAAATAGATGGGCCTCGTCATGAGATGTAAAAAGTGAGGTATTTTTCATTGTACTATACCGCTATTTATCTGCCGTATCGGAGCATGATGAGTTGTGGTATGTGTTAAAGGGGCGCTCTTTCGCCCAGGGCACATGAAAACCTGCAGCCAGCCCTCCCCCCCCACAACTTTAGCCAAATAACCCCCATTTTTCAGTGCGTAACTTATATTATGAAGTTAATTAAGGTTGACAAGCTTAAGTAAGAAGAATTGATGCTTTTGGCATTCAAATGGGCACTGTAGGTGTGTTTCCTGTCCTCCTCTCACTGCCGACTTTTATTCCCCATTGACTTACATTGGGTTTCGTGTTTCGGGACGACCCCGACTTTTCCCTATAATCGGACGATCTTGCTCGACCCGACTTTTGGAAAAGTCGGGTTTCACGAAACGAAACGCGACCCTAAAAAACCAAAAGTCGCTCAACTCTACCTGTATATCCTCGTGTTGCGTGTATATACTTTATTCACAAGATACATAAAAATAGAAAAATAGTACCACACCACCGGGCAGACCCATAGTATCGGGCAATGGTAGCTTATGTGAGATTATCTCAAAGTATCTTGATTTTTGTCTGAAAATGGGAGGATTTGCTAAAACCTAAGAAAAAATCTATGGAGATAAATAAAGTGAGATTCATTTCTACTTACAATGACAGGTGGCGCAAGGTAAAAAAGGCACTTGGGAAATATTGGCCCATTCTCATGACTGATAAAAACCTGGGAAAGGTTTGTTCCTAAATATACCTCTATTACATATAGAAGATCTAATAATCTTAGGGACAAGCTGGTACACAGTTACTATGGTGGTCAAAAATTTGAAAAAGCATTTGGATCCAAGGGTCCAAAATGGGGATTCTTTCCCTGCAAAGACTGTATCTCGTGCCCTAATATGATGCAAGCTTTGTCATTTTCATCAAGCGATGGCAGTAAAACATACGATATCATTCAACACATTACGTGTAACTCAATTGGGGTGGTGTATTACGCCACATGCCCATGTAGGAAAGTATATGTTGGTATAACCTCTAGAGCTCTAAAGGTGAGAGTGAGGGAGCACTATAGGGACATTAAAAATGCCTCTGATATTGAAGACAATGCTACCCTTAAACCCATTCTGAGGCACTTTAAGATGTCTCATGGATGTGATCCAAAATTGTTAAAGGTTATGGGGATAGATAAGGTCTTTATTGACCAATGGGGAGGAAACTGGAAAAGGAAACAGGCCCAACTTGAGGTGGAATGGATCTATAAGCTAAGAACGATACAACTATGGGGTTTCAATGAGGTCTTAAGCTTTGCCTCTTTTCTGTAAGTGGTTTTGTTGGTTATGTTTTTGGATTTTTTTTAATTATTTGTTTTTTTAGGTTTTAGTTTCACGACCATTTGGGTGTACCTTAAATTTGCATGCACTGTGACCTTCGGGTTTTGGAACTCTGGGATATGAAGATGAGGATGTAAATGCTTGGTATTTGCTACAATCAAACATGGACCCTCCTCTGAACAAGGATACTGTTTTGAGAAGAAGGTGTATTTACGGATCTGGAAAGAATGGGAGTCCTGGGACTGCTCAGCGCTTCCAAAAGGAAGAAACCTATTCAGTCAATTCTTATCCTTGCTTATATCATACTCTCCTAGTAGAGGGATTGATGCAATAGATGATTGATCTCCCTCATCAATGTTGTGATTGCATGTGTATCTGTTTCTGTTTTTTCTCCTGTAGTCCTTTTATTAATAGATGAATTATATATACTGCATGATGTGGTGTCTATATGGCTTGGCATAAAACCAGTGTGTTTAGGTGAAACATGTACATCTTATTTTTACGTGTGCAGGCTATTGGCCATCTATATGTATCCTATGTGGAATCGTACTTAATAACGCCATTAGCTGTACTACTCTGGTGGATGATATGTCCTCTACTATGTGGTGGTTAGCATCATGTTCACCCAGCATGTTGCATGTTGTGCAATTATTATGTATTTTGCACCTTTTGCAACTATTAGATCTCTATCTACATGCTTGGGTGACTTAACCATCCATTACTCCCTATATCTCCACATTTGTGGAGATAAAACATCCATCCCTACGCCACCCACTGCCTCCAGCTAACAGTGTGCTGTACGCGTTCGTTGGGTCAGCTCAGCTGACTGCTCTGCCCTGACACGCCGGGCAGAGTTCTGACCGGGCAGCCTGCGATGCTGTTGCACACTGTAGTGCATTTTCTTGGAAGCGGGTCTCCCTTGGCACGCTCTAGCCGCCCCCTCGCCATGACATATTGATGTGGGAGTGGCTGAGGGGCCGGGAGGTGTGCCCCGAGTCAACGTTATGTGCTGGGAGGCCTGGGCTAGGCTTCTCTCTATGGAGAGAGGAACGCCCGCATCAGGGGTTGGGATGCTGAAGGCAGACCTTTGCTGTCTTCTCCGCCTCCCTTGCACAGCTGACGTTACCATGGGGACGTGTCATCACTGACGTTTTCTGGCCGCTCCCCTACCATGATGCATTGCACGGGGAAGTGGCTGGGTGGGCGAGGGGCGTGTTTTAGATTGACGTCACACGCCTAGCACTGCTTTTCTTGCCAGCACACAGATGGTGGTCATATACATTAAAGGTTCCCTATATAAGGTCACAGTGGTTTTGTAACCACATTCACTTATTCCCAGGACGAAGCTCACGCGAAACGCGCGTCGGGGACTCACAACTCACAACACCACTCAGGTCATATGCTTTATTCATTTTTCATGGGTCTGGTTGGATGTATATAGGGAATGGGAGCAGCGCTTTGCAGGAACTTGATGGTACTACTCCAAATTACTGAGCATTGAACCAGTTAACCCCTGCATGACGCGCTCTCCTCACACTAAGTTGTATACTATCTTTCTGATTGTATCTGCAGCCTTGTTAACCTCATCTTTCATTCCTATAATTCTGGTTGATCTAATAGCCGGTTGAATTTTAGATTGTCTCCACATACTAGTGCATTATTTATCTTTTTGATGAGGGTTTGTGGCCTGCAGATCGATCTTTGCCCTTTCCAACCTGGACCCCTGATATGTATTAATAGATGTATATGATGCATGCATATGTATATATTTTCTGACATTTCTTGAATATCTTTTCAGCAACTTCTTTAAGTGCTAATACATGAATTCTTTCTAGCATCATATTGCATATGCCATTAGTGGTGTTATATTGGGTATTCCTCTTCTTTTTAAAGTTGTCTACATGTCTATGTGTTTTTGGTATTGGATTTAATAAAGCTTTGATACTTTTATATGGCTATAAGCTTCCATGACTTCCTTTATGGGTTGGATATTAGGTCGGGAGTGCCATCAATCTAAGGCCTAATTTGTTGTTTGGTGAAATCTAAGGTAGAGAAATAATTAGCAGTTCTCAGTGCAGCTAGTGATTCCTCAATTCTAGGCAATGGGTATGCGTCTTTATGTGTAATGCTGTAGTCTTCACACATTCTCATAGTACCGTCTTTTTTCTTAACGAGGACGGAAGCAAGGGTTCTAGTGTCTCTATTGCATTGTTACTGACGGTGAACAATTTAGCAAGGGTGGCATAAAGGGGTAACTGGACCTCTCTCTCCCCACAATTTAAGATGCGTATTGGTACTCTCCCCTTGCGGACATCAACTAGCCTCTGGCTGTCAGGATAGTGGGCCTACTATCAGAGTACATAGGTTCTACCAAGGCTTGGTAATCTTGACCCCTTAGGCCTGTTGCTGCCTGACACCAAATTAACATTTCACTTCTGGGAGGTACTGCAATGGGGAAAGGATCATTTACTCTGACACTGCCGACTTCTCCACCAGACAGCTCTACCTGTTGTCTCTGCATCAGGGCTCTGATCTTCTTTTGCAGGACCCGTTGCTGACTTGAGCTGGCGGTCTCGGCTACCTGTTGTAACAAAACAATAATTTCTCCAAGACAATTTTCAATTACATTAGTGCCTAAGGTGATCCTAGGATGGCATTCTCATTTGTCAATATCAACTATTATCAAACCTAGCAATTGCAATTCTACTCGGCCAATTTTGATGGTCACCTCTTTATATCCCATCTGAGGCAAGGGCTGACCATTGCTGGCCAATATGGCAAGGTCTTTATCAGGGCAGTGAGTAATGTCTGAATCAGCCCAGTACTTCTTAAAAAGAACATATGGTATCGTTGTCACCTGGGAGCCGGTGTCCAGTAAAGCGTTCATCGAAAAACCGTCAATCACAACAGGCAAGACTGGTCGTCCTCCTACGTGCATGTCTCGCCAATTTGGTGGGCTCGGTCGTCTTACTCCTGGGGGTTGGCCCTTTGCCCCAGGGGTTGCTTGTTTAAATGACAGTATCTTTCTTGGTGTCCCACCTTGTTGCAGCGGCGACAGATCGGCTGTCCGTTCTCGTCATAACGATCGCTGTCTCTCCCTCTGGTCGGTGGGATCCTCTTCTGCTGTCGCCACGGGACGTCATCTGGACTGGAAGCCAGCTGGATCTTCTTCTTTGGAATCACTTGCAGGGACTGCACAGTTTTTGTGAGTGCAGCCACACTTTTGGTTAGTTCCTTTACTTGGAGACGTAAGTCTGCAGCAGAATCATCATCTTGGAACGGCTTGTCAGTCTCAATAGAGGTCTTTTGAAAGGATGCTGTCTCCTGCTGGTATGTAATTGCAGGATGCTTAGAAGGCTCTGTGCTGCTAGGGTTCAGTTCATGCAGCACTCTGATGGCTCTATCCTTAAAGTGTACAAAGTCCAATTCAGGATTTTGTAGGGCCATTATGCGCAGCTGTGTCCTTTGGTTGTTAGACTGGAGTCCCTCTATGAACTACTCTGTTAATAATCTATCTTCATCTTGCACGCTCTCAGGATCAACCTGCTTTGCAGCCTGTAGTGCCTCCTGAAGATTAAGGGCATAATCCCGTATACTGTCCTGCACTCTCTGTTTGCACCCAAAAAAATCTTAATTTTTATCTCTGTTGCAGTACGGGTATCAAAAGTGTTTTTCAGTCTGGCTAAGATTTGTTTGACAGTTCCTTTTTCAGTGTCTGGCCAGGACTTTACTTCCCTCTGAGCCGCACCAGTTAACTGGCCAATGAGGATACTGACTTTTTGGCTTTCTGACAGGGGGTACACTTTGAACAAACTACATAGTCTTTCTTTAAAATCGCTCAGGGTGTGCGACTCCCCTGAGTACTGTGGTAACCAGGCTGCTCCTGGTATATATGGCATTGATATTGGCATTATGGGAGCTGCAGCTGCGACCGCTGCTGAATCTTCACCTGCGTTGAGCTTTTTCTTCCTGCTTTTTCACTTGCTCTCTAACATCAAAGCACGGGCAGGGGGCTTTGCGTCGTACTTTATTTCTGGTTCTGTCTACAATTGCACGTCCTCTCTGCTCGCACGTGCTGTATGACGCAGTTATGGCGGTTATTTGAAAGCTCATTAAAGTCTTTAGCACACAATTTAATAAAGTCTATGGCACACAGTACCCAGCTTTGCCAGGCTCCTTTATCCAGCTTTGCTAGGCTCGCTAAATCCTGTTCGTAACGCCAGTTGGAGCATCCTGCGGGGCCTGGGAGTTCTCTGTCGACTTCAATGGGGGACGGTGTCACGGCGGCGGCGACCCGGTCCGTGGCCCAGAGGCATCCAGTAATAAAATAAGGGAAAGTTGTGTGGTATTTAAGTGGTAAAAATAAAGATAATGTTTTTAGATGGTGAAATACGTGAAGCCACCTGTGGTATTCTGGTCAGAGGTGACCAGCGCTGCAGTGTTGTTCCTCTGGTATGGATGTTGGGCGCAGCTATGATGTTGTAGCCCTCCACAGGTAGGGCTGTAGTCCCAGGGCAAAGATGTTAAATGAATAGTAAAAATGGCTGTAAACGTTGGGGTGCAGATAAATGAGAGAAAGACACGGAGAGGTGCAGTTTCTTTACCTTTTACTGGTAATTGGTTGTAGTCCGGAGTACCACATACAGGTGATGGAATGAGTCCGGCTTGCCTGGAGGCATTCAGGGGATCCACCTTGCCAGGTGGGGATTTAGGACCTTCCTTTCTGCGCTATGTGTGTGGGTCTCCGCTGTATATAACTATGATGTGACCCTCTATTCGTGATGGTTTCACTAACCTGTACGGCTGTCAGCGTGAGCCTATTCCACGGGTACCGTCCTTTTCACCATCAGCCCCGGGCTCCTTATCCGCTGCCGTGCCCTCAGGTGTTCAATGTGCACAGGAATTTACAATCCCCTATACTTTCAGATTCGGCTATCAAGGTGTAGAGCTCCTGTCAGCTTAGGACTCTGATGTCCCTTTTCTCTTTATTAGCGCTTCACTCAAGGGTCTGCTATATGCAGTATTTTAGCTTCCCTAGAGTCTCTCAGTCTCTGCTCTTGTCCTTTCCCCCTTCACAGATCAGCTCCCTGTCTTCATCTGACAGGATCTTCCAGAAAGATCTCTTTACCTCACGTCGTAACTGTCATTTTCCTCACAGCTCACAGCTGTTTTGTTTCCATGACAACCCCCTCAGCTGATTTCTAGCTGACTCACCAACCCCCTCTGCTGGCCAGAATTTATAAGGCATCTCCCTTTTCTGACTTGCAGCAGGAAATTGTGATTAACTCTATGCTGCCTGGCATGGGGGTCCCTTTTTGCCTCCAAGCATGACTTTATCCATTAGAGGGAGGTAATGTCACTGTGACAACCGGACTCTGGGGTGTCACATCAACTAGAGGGACTAGTCAACAACCAGCCATCACATCAGCCACATCTGCTCTTGATCTTCCTCCATGACTGTGCCAAGTGTTCTCACAAAGGTCTTTGACTGCAGAAAATCCACTTGTTTACCCACAGTCGGGGTGAGTGAGAGCCCAACAGCTGTTATAGAAGTGGAGATGCCTGTGGTTTTTGTGTCACCTAGCAGAACACTTCTTTCTCAATCCACCATAACATCTACTCCTGCACCACCATCACAGTTCAGCAGTTTGTCCTGTTCACCCTACTCCACCCTCTCTCAGCACAGCAGCCAGCCCTCAATCTCACAGTTGTAGTCGCATAAAAGAATGCTTTTTCTTCCACACATGCCAAAGGTAAGAGCTTGAACTCCACCATCTCCTATCTGCTGGCCACAGAAATGCTGCCTTTCTACCATACAGATGGTTTCCAAAAATTGATGGCCATTGCAGTCTCTCAGTGCTAGTTGCTATTAGTTCTCTAAGAAAGCTTTGCCTGTGCTACACATCGCAAATAACATCAACCTTTCCCTACAAAAATTTGTGTTTGCCAAGGTGCACTTCATCACTGACGAGCAAGCATAGACAGGTGTGTTACATCTCACTGACTGGGTACTGGGTGACTCTGGTGTCTGGTGGGCAGGCGGTCAGCAGGCTGCTACAGAATTTTTAGAATCCCCAAGGGTTGTGAGAGAAACCTCTGTATCTAACACTTCCTTCACTGCTTTGCCTCCATCACTTATGCCCTCAACCTCTCTCTTAATATGACATGCGTTCCAACAGTGCAGAGAGTATCCCCCCTCCGTTCTGCGTAGTCAGGGCTCACCACAATCAGGGAATGTTGAAATTATTATGCTTTGAAGATCGCAGTCACACAGTTCAAGAATTAACAGAAGTGTTGAAGTCCAAAAGCGGAGCATATTCAACCACATCATAGAATCATAGAATCATAGAATCATAGAATCGTAGAGTTGGAAGGGACCTCCTGGGCCATCTGGTCCAACCCCCTGCTCAAAGCAGGATTCGCTAAATCATCCCAGTCAGATGTCTGTCCAACCTCTGTTTGAAGGCTTCCATTGAAGGAGAACTCACCACTTCTCGTGGCAGCCTGTTCCACTCATTGATCACTCTAACTGTCAAAAAGTTTTTTCTAATATCTAATCTGTGTCTCCTCCCATTCAGTTTCATCCCATTGCTTCTAGTCTTTCCTTGTGCAAATGAGAATAAAGTTGATCCTTCTACAATGTGACAGCCCTTTAGATATTTGTAGACAGCTATTAAGTCTCCTCTCAGTCTTCTCTTTTGCAAACTAAACATTCCCAAATCCTGCAACCTTTCCTCATAAGACAGGGTTTGCAGACCGGTCACCATTCTGGTCGCTCTTTTCTGAACTTGCTCCAGTTTGTTGATGTCTTTTTTAAAATGTGGTGCCCAAAACTGGACACAATATTCCAGATGAGGTCTGACCAAAGAGGAGTAGAGGGAAATAATGACTTCACGTGATCTAGACTGTATGCTTCCGTTAATACATCCTAGAATTGCATTTGCCTTTTTTGCTGCTGCATCACACTGTTGACTCATATTCAGTCTGTGATCTATTAGTATACCCAAGTCTTTTTCACATGTGCTGTCACTTAGCCCTATTCCTCCCATTCTATATATGCTTTTTTCATTTTTATTGCCCAGATGTAGTACTTTGCATTTCTCCCTGTTAAAAACCATTCTGTTAGTTGCTGCCCACTTCTCCAGTTTATTTAAATCTTTTTGAATCCTCTCTCTCTCTTCTCTAGTATTAGCTATCCCTCCTAGCTTTGTGTCATCAGCAAATTTAATCAGTTTACCCTCAATTCCTTCATCTAAATCGTTGATAAAGATGTTGAACAATACAGATGTTTAATACATATTGTATTAAACACAATTTTTTAGCCCCTTACTAAATGATGGATCCATCCCTGAGTTCAAAAAGAATTAAATATATCCGAAAGAAGCATATGAACCCAAATTAGCAAAAAAAAATCAATCTTTATTCAATAGAAAAAAGACATACATCACATAGAAATTTAAAAGGTAGGAAACCCAAATGAGGACACCCCCCCACATACCTGCTAATAAGAGGTTGCACAGGCTAAAAGAACCCCACTAATTGCTTTCCAATAACAAATTGTGGTAACAAACAGACACCAAGACTCCAAAATACAGTATCAGAAAAATTGCCGGTCCTATGTAAATAGTACCCAAGTGCAAGATCAACATTACCTCCTGTGGGTGGTGATATCAGCCCCTACGCACGTTTCGGCGTTCAGCCTTCTTCCGGGGGTTAACATCACACCAGCAGGGCTCCCTTAGTGCAGAGGATCCTTAGCTATATGCAGTATATGGGCAATAGTGGCTATATTGACTCTCATAGACTTGGGGCGGTAATGCACTCGACCATACTGAATTAGGTGACCTATTGGATCACACTTAAGTAAATAGCGATTTGTTAGGGGATTTCAGATTGGATGAGTCTCTACATAAAGATATGCTCCTGCTGGTGTGATGTTAACCCCCAGAAGGAGGCTGAACGCCGAAACATGTGTAGGGGCTGATATCACCACCCACAGGAGGTAATGTTGATCTTGCACTTGGGTACTATTTACATAGGATAAGCGATTTTTCTGATACTGTATATTGGAGTTTTGGTATCTGCTTGTTACCACAATTTGTTATTGGAAAGCAATTAGTGGGGTTCTTTTAGCCTGTGCAACCTCTTATTAGCAGGTATGTGGGGGGTGGTGTCCTCATTTGGGTTTCCCACCTTTTAAATTTCTATGTGATGTATGTCTTTTTTCTATTGAATAAAGATTGATTTTTTTTGCTAATTTGGGTTCATATGTTTCTTTCGGATATATTTACTTCTATTTGAACTCAGGAATGGGTCCATCATTTAGTAAGGGGCTACCAAATTGTGTTTAATACAATATGTGGTTGAATATGCTCCGCTTTTGGACTTCAACACTTCTGTTAATTGCTTTTTTCTGTGTTTTTTCACAGTTTAATTGTTGCAGTCCCATGGACTACAAAGCCAGGGATTTGTCTTGGTGGACCAAATTGAATAAGGTCTTTCAGAGTGGGTCTCCCAATATTGACCAGGATGGCCGGGGGGATGTTACAGAGCTGCAGGATACAACCAAACGTCTATTACAAAGGTGTATGAAAATATGGTCGAACAAAGCATTTTTCGAGAATTATCTTAGCAAGCATATGATTCCGCGTGGTCTCAGAGTCCAGGTATTCCCTTCCTTCCCGGTGGAAGATGAGGGTTTTATATCTAAGTGGGAAGAGGTTTGCAATAATAGTTCTTTTAAATTTATGGAACTGTTGGTTGCCCGGAATCAAATAGTTATTGAGAATATAGAGAAAGATCTGGATACGACATATGCGCGCCTGAAGGAGTCCACCTCTGGTGAAAAATTAACCACCTTTAACCAGCAGATGGAGACATGCCTTGATACATGGGAGAAACAGATTCAGGACACTCAGTCCAAAAAAATTGGCAAGGGACAACTTAGATTATGCCCAGAAAAGAGTGTATAGGTGGAGAAAGGTGACCAACAAATCTCAACTTCCCAATAAACCCAATAGATCGGGTTCTATATTCTCTCTATCATCTACTAGTGGACAGTCTGAGGCTTCAGTACCATCAGGGGTATCTATGAATACCCGTTTGGGAAAGAGAAGGAATATGCGCCAATGGGAATATCAGCCGAAAGGCAATAGGTCTAAACAGCCAAAAAATGACACTGACAATCATAAGGTAATTAACCTTTCGAATCATGTCTTTTCTGATCTTGCTCTGTCCATGCTTTCTAGGGGTTTGACATTTGCACCCAGTTCACGCTTTGATCTTTTTACAGTGAATAAAGATCTTCACATTTTTGGCCGGTCTCTGCTTTTTAAGAAATGATTCCACAACGATGAATTACATCAAATGTTTCCAACCACTGAGGAGCAACTGGCATTGCAGACCTTGGAGGAATTGTCCAGGGAACATAAGGGCACCAATATGGGTAAGATACCCAATTGTTTATATGAGAAATCACGAAAGTTCCCACCCTTGTCTGCATGTCCTAATGTAGAATTATTCATACAATTGGTTTCCAAGGAGTTGGAACAGATTCCATCAGGTATTTACAAAGACAACTTAACATCTGATGAACGTAGCAGTCTGAATAAATTAAAGCAAATACGAGATGTTGTTTATAAACCTGAGGACAAGGGTGGGAATGTGGTCGTATGGCCATGCAAACTTTATGAAGCGGAGGCCTACCGACAGTTGCGCGATTAACAGTGCTACCGGAGGTTAACCTACAATCCGTTGGTGGAGTACTCTGAGAAGTTAGTGCTGATTTTGGATACCGCATTTGAACAAGGTATCATTTCTAAACACCTACGTGATATGCTTATCGTCTTGGAGGCTAGAGAGTCCACTCTGTACCTCCTGCCGAAGGTGCATAAGGATTGTAGGATACCCCCCGGGAGACCTATTGTTTCCGGCGTGGGCAATTTCTTGGAAAAGGTCTGTAAATATGTCAATTCCCAGTTGAAGCCTTTGGTGGAAGCATTGCCCTCGTACATTCGAGATACGGGTGATTTTTTGAAAAAAATTGATTCCCTTAATGTGGAGGAAGGGACTATACTTGCGACTTGTGATGTCGAGGCTTTGTATACAAGCATTCGACATGCAGATGGACTTAAGGCGGCAGCGTATTATCTAACTTTAACGAATTTGGCAAAAGAGGAGATACAATTTATTCTATCTTTATTGGAGTTTGCACTTGAACATAATTTTTTCTTTTTTGGGGGGTCCCTCTATTTACAGCTCCAGGGAACAGCCATGGGGGCGGCCTTTGCGCCCTCCTATGCTAATCTATTCCTGGAGCTGTGGGAAAGGGACCTCTTCCTGTCAGATCTACACACATCAATGGACAGCATCTAGTTTTGGGCGCGGTACATTGATGATGTCTTTATGATCTGGCAGGGTATATTGGATCAATTAGTTTCTTTTTTGGGATCTTAATGTCAACAATTACAACCTACAGTTGACATATAGGTACCATATGGAATCCATTGATTTTTTAGATGTCACAGTTAAACATGGCAGTAGAGTTGAGCGATACCAGCCGATACTTGAAAATATCGGATCGGAATGGATCGGCCGATCTTAAAAAAAAGTATCGGTATCGCCGATTCCGATACCGGGAACCAATGCAAGTCAATGGGGCCAAAATATCGGAATTAAAAAAAACCCTTTCTTTCCTTGTAGGTTAATTCTACATGAAGAAAAACAACTAAGAATAATGTAGAATGTATTGTGGGAGGTGGAGGAGACATGAAAGCCATAGAGGTTTAGCCCAATCAAATGGAATAGCAGGAATTAAACTTTTTTTTTAAAGATGTTAGGAGTTACAAAGATATTGACTATGTTAGCCTCATTTATATTTTGCCAGACATGTATGTCTTCTTCTTCTTCTTTCTTCTTTCTTCTTCTTTCTTATTCTTCTTCCTTTTTTTACCTTCTTCTTCTTCTTCTTATTCCTTTTTTTACATTCTTCTTCTTCTTCTTCCTTTTTTTACATTCTTCTACTTCCTTTTTTTACATTCTTCTTCTTCTTCCTTTTTTTACATTCTTCTTCTTATTCCTTTTTTTACATTCTTCTTCTTCTTCCTTTTTTAAATTCTTCTACTTCCTTTTTTTACATTCTTCTTCTTCTTCTTCCTTTTCTTACATTCTTCATATTCTTCTTATTCAACAATTATTATTCTACATATTCAGCTTCTTCATCTTCTTCCTATTCTTCTTCATCATATTCTTGTTTGTGTCAGGCATTCCTGTAGTTGTTATCTAGAAAAGTTAGAAGTTTACACCTTCCGTTCTGCCTGTCACAAAAGATTTACAACAGGATTTGTCCGCGTTCAGTTTGGCCTGCAGCAGCAGGCCTTTTCCAGGGGAAATACGAGAGACAGTGGAGCCACAGGCCTAATTGGAGCACGGTTAAAAATCAGTAGTGGTACGACTGTGTAGGCAGCAGGAGACTTTGCCATCCACACAGCAGGGGATCAGCTGACATTACTGAACCCCACTGAGACACGGGAGCAAGTATCTCTTTCCGTGTGGACGGCACTTCCGAACTACAACTGGCTGTGTTGAAGCCCAGGAAATAGGAGGGTGTAGGCAGAGGCCTACTGTATTTTGAATGAGGTGACAGCAGGAGAGACTGCCATCCACACAGCAGGGGATCAGCTGACATTACTGAACCCCACTGAGACACGGGAGCAAGTATCTCTTTCCGTGTGGACGGCACTTCCGAACTACAACTGGCTGTGTTGAAGCCCAGGAAATAGGAGGGTGTAGGCAGAGGCCTACTGTATTTTGAATGAGGTGACAGCAGGAGAGACTGCCATCCACACAGCAGGGGATCAGCTGACATTACTGAACCCCACTGAGACACGGGAGCAAGTATCTCTTTCCGTGTGGACGGCACTTCCGAACTACAACTGGCTGTGTTGAAGCCCAGGAAATAGGAGGGTGTAGGCAGAGGCCTACTGTATTTTGAATGAGGTGACAGCAGGAGAGACTGCCATCCACACAGCAGGGGATCAGCTGACATTACTGAACCCCACTGAGACACGGGAGCAAGTATCTCTTTCCATGTGGACGGCACTTACGAACTACAACTGGCTGTGTTGAAGCCTAGGAAATAGGAGGGTGTAGGCAGAGGCCTACTGTATTTTGAATGAGGTGACAGCAGGAGAGACTGCCATCCACACAGCAGGGGATCAGCTGACATTACTGAACCCCACTGAGACACGGGAGCAAGTATCTCTTTCCGTGTGGACGGCACTTCCGAACTACAACTGGCTGTGTTGAAGCCCAGGAAATAGGAGGGTGTAGGCAGAGGCCTACTGTATTTTGAATGAGGTGACAGCAGGAGAGACTGCCATCCACACAGCAGGGGATCAGCTGACATTACTGAACCCCACTGAGACACGGGAGCAAGTATCTCTTTCCGTGTGGACGGCACTTCCGAACTACAACTGGCTGTGTTGAAGCCCAGGAAATAGGAGGGTGTAGGCAGAGGCCTACTGTATTTTGAATGAGGTGACAGCAGAAGAGACTGCCATCCACACAGCAGGGGATCAGCTGACATTACTGAACCCCACTGAGACACGGGAGCAAGTATCTCTTTCCGTGTGGAAGGCACTTCCGAACTACAACTGGCTGTGTTGAAGCCCAGGAAATAGGAGGGTGTAGGCAGAGGCCTACTGTATTTTGAATGAGGTTACAGCAGGAGAGACTGCCATCCACACAGCAGGGGATCAGCTGACGTTACTGAACCCCACTGAGACACGGGAGCAAGTATCTCTTTCCGTGTGGACGGCACTTCCGAACTACAACTGGCTGTGTTGAAGCCCAGGAAATAGGAGGGTGTAGGCAGAGGCCTACTGTATTTTGAATGAGGTGACAGCAGAAGAGACTGCCATCCACACAGCAGGGGATCAGCTGACATTACTGAACCCCACTGAGACACGGGAGCAAGTATCTCTTTCCGTGTGGACGGCACTTCCGAACTACAACTGGCTGTGTTGAAGCCCAGGAAATAGGAGGGTGTAGGCAGAGGCCTACTGTATTTTGAATGAGGTTACAGCAGGAGAGACTGCCATCCACACAGCAGGGGATCAGCTGACGTTACTGAACCCCACTGAGACACGGGAGCAAGTATCTCTTTCCGTGTGGACGGCACTTCCGAACTACAACTGGCTGTGTTGAAGCCCAGGAAATAGGAGGGTGTAGGCAGAGGCCTACTGTATTTTGAATGAGTTTACAGCAGGAGAGACTGCCATCCACACAGCAGGGGATCAGCTGACGTTACTGAACCCCACTGAGACACGGGAGCAAGTATCTCTTTCCGTGTGGACGGCACTTCCGAACTACAACTGGCTGTGTTGAAGCCCAGGAAATAGGAGGGTGTAGGCAGAGGCCTACTGTATTTTGAATGAGGTGACAGCAGAAGAGACTGCCATCCACACAGCAGGGGATCAGCTGACATTACTGAACCCCACTGAGACACGGGAGCAAGTATCTCTTTCCGTGTGGACGGCACTTCCGAACTACAACTGGCTGTGTTGAAGCCCAGGAAATAGGAGGGTGTAGGCAGAGGCCTACTGTATTTTGAATGAGGTTACAGCAGGAGAGACTGCCATCCACACAGCAGGGGATCAGCTGACGTTACTGAACCCCACTGAGACACGGGAGCAAGTATCTCTTTCCGTGTGGACGGCACTTCCGAACTACAACTGGCTGTGTTGAAGCCCAGGAAATAGGAGGGTGTAGGCAGAGGCCTACTGTCTTTGTAATGCGGAGACAGCAGGAGAGACTGCCATCTCCACAGCAGGGGATCAGCTGGCAATGATGAACCCCACTAACACTTGAACGAATGTGTTTGGCTCTGTGGAGACGACACTTCTGAACACCAACTGACGCTGTTGGAGCCCAGGATTAGGCGAGGAGCAGGCTGTGGCCTACTGGATTTTGGCAGGTGAAGGCAGCAGGAGACTTGCCATCTCCACAGCAGGGGAACAGCTGGCAGTGCTGAACCCCACTAACACTCTAACGAAGGTGTTTGGCTCTGTGGAGATGACACTTCTGAACACCAACTGACGCTGTTGGAGCCCAGGATTAGGCGAGGAGCAGGCTGGGGCCTACTGGATTTTGGCAGGTGAAGGCAGCAGGAGACTTGCCATCTCCACAGCAGGGGAACAGCTGGCAGTGCTGAACCCCACTAACACTCGAGCGAATGTGTTTGGCTCTGTGGAGACGACACTTCTGAACACCAACTGACGCTGTTGGAGCCCAGGATTAGGCGAGGAGCAGGCTGTGGCCTACTGGATTTTGGCAGGTGAAGGCAGCAGGAGACTTGCCATCTCCACAGCAGGGGAACAGCTGGCAGTGCTGAACCCCACTAACACTCTAACGAATGTGTTTGGCTCTGTGGAGACGACACTTCTGAACACCAACTGACGCTGTTGGAGCCCAGGATTAGGCGAGGAGTAGGCTGGGGCCTACTGGATTTTGGCAGGTGAAGGCAGCAGGAGACTTGCCATCTCCACAGCAGGGGAACAGCTGGCAGTGCTGAACCCCACTAACACTCGAACGAATGTGTTTGGCTCTGTGGAGACGACACTTCTGAACACCAACTGACGCTGTTGGAGCCCAGGATTAGGCGAGGAGCAGGCTGTGGCCTACTGGATTTTGGCAGGTGAAGGCAGCAGGAGACTTGCCATCTCCACAGCAGGGGAACAGCTGGCAGTGCTGAACCCCACTAACACTCTAACGAAGGTGTTTGGCTCTGTGGAGACGACACTTCTGAACACCAACTGACGCTGTTGGAGCCCAGGATTAGGCGAGGAGCAGGCTGTGGCCTACTGGATTTTGGCAGGTGAAGGCAGCAGGAGACTTGCCATCTCCACAGCAGGGGAACAGCTGGCAGTGCTGAACCCCACTAACACTCTAACGAAGGTGTTTGGCTCTGTGGAGACGACACTTCTGAACACCAACTGACGCTGTTGGAGCCCAGGATTAGGCGAGGAGCAGGCTGGGGCCTACTGGATTTTGGCAGGTGAAGGCAGCAGGAGACTTGCCATCTCCACAGCAGGGGAACAGCTGGCAGTGCTGAACCCCACTAACACTCTAACGAATGTGTTTGGCTCTGTGGAGACGACACTTCTGAACACCAACTGACGCTGTTGGAGCCCAGGATTAGGCGAGGAGCAGGCTGTGGCCTACTGGATTTTGGCAGGTGAAGGCAGCAGGAGACTTGCCATCTCCACAGCAGGGGAACAGCTGGCAGTGCTGAACCCCACTAACACTCTAACGAATGTGTTTGGCTCTGTGGAGACGACACTTCTGAACACCAACTGACGCTGTTGGAGCCCAGGATTACGCATGCCGCATGCAGAGGCCAATGGGCAGCGGTTTTTATGGAGGTTGTGGACTACTACTGATTCTAACCATGCTCCACTTAGGCCTCTGGCTCCACTGTCTCTACTATTTACCCTGGCCTCCAACCCCGCCAGCTACATCTCTGAAGTGGCGTCAGCACAATCTACACTTGTTCCTGTGTTACTGGTGCTCAGTCCCGTCAGTTGATCCCCTGATGTTTGTCCGGCAAGTTCGCCAGCTCTGTCCTCATTCCCACTACTGGTTATGGGAATGTGGACAGAGCAGGAGACCTTGCCGGACACACATCAGGGGATAAACTGATGGGACTGAGCCACAGGAACACAGGAACAAGTGTAGATTGTGCTGACGCCACTTCAGAGATGTAGATGGCGGGGTTGGAGGTCAGGGGAAATAGTAGAGACAGTGGAGCCAGAGACCTAAGTTGGGCACGGTTAAAAATCAGTAGTGGTTTGAATGTTGATGGAGCTGGTGACTTTGCCGTCCACACAGCAGGGGATCAGCTGGCATTACTGAACCCCACTAACACAGGAGCTAGTGTGTTTCTCTGTGCAGACGACACATCTGAGCGACAACTGGCTGTGTTGAAGCAAAGGGATTATAGTTCAGGTGGTAGAAAAATGAACACACCAGCAGACCTGGATACAGTTGCCAACCACTAATTTAGTCTGTAAGAGGAATGGCAAAGTCTTTGGAGATCCAGGCCTTGTTCATTTTCAGAAAAGTCAGCCGGTCAACATTATCGGAAGATAGTCGCGTGCGACGGTCTGTTAGTACACCACCTGCGGCACTAAAGACACGTTCCGATAATACACTGGCAGCAGGGCAAGCCAGCACCTCCAATGCATACTGGCTAAGCTCTGGCCATGTATCCAGCTTAGAGACCCAAAACTTGAAGGGGGAAGAGCCATCTGGGAGTACAGCGACAGGGCAAGACATGTAGTCTGACACCATCTGACGGAAGCGTTGCCTCCTGCTGACTCGAGGCGTCGCTGATGGTGTAGACAATTGTGGTGGACACACAAAACTTTGCCACATTTGGGCCATAGTGGTCTTGCCTTGTGCTGCGGCGCTGCCTCTGCTCCCTCTTTGTGCAGAGTTTCCTCCACTGCCTCGACACACAGAGCTGCTTTGTAAAGCACTAGCAACAATGCTGTCGGGTGGAATGGAAAACATTATGGACTGCACCAGTGACTCTTCGTACTCCCGCATTTTACGCTCCCGGTTCAACGTTGGTATGAGCCTTTGTACGCTGTCCCGGTAGCGAGGATCTAGGAGGGTGTACACCCAATAATCAGCCGAGACGAGAATGTGGGCGATGCGGCGGTCGTTTCTCAGGCACTGCAGCATGAAATCAACCATGTGCTGCAGACTCCCAACTGCCAAAGAACCGCTGTCCCCTGTTTGAGGCGTGACCTCGGCCTGCTCTGCATCACCCCACCCTCGCTGTACATACTGAGTAGAGGTTTGTGTACCTCCCTCCTCTGGAGAGATGTCTTCCTCCTCCATCGACTCCTCCTCATCCTCCTCACAAAGTGTCCCCTGCCTAGGCCTTTGTGAGGAAACACGTAGCGCAGACTGTCCAGAAGCAGATGGCATTTGGGACTCCTCATCCTCCACCTCTTCTGAAACCTCATCCCTTAGTGCTTGCAGTGTTTGTTGAAGCAGGCAGATAAGGGGGACAGTCATGCTGACTAGTGCATCATCTGCACTCGCCATCTGCGTGGATTCATCGAAGGCACGCAAAACGAGGCAGATGTCCTTCATAGAGGCCCACTCAATGGTGCTGAAGTGTGAACGGCGCACAGTGCGACTTGTTTGCGCCTGATGCAGCTGGTACTCCATGACTGCTGCCTGCTGCTCACACAACCGCTCCAACATATGTAACGTTGAATTCCACCGGGTGGGTAGGTCACATATGATGCGATGTTCCGGAAGGCCAAATCGTCGCTGCAGAGCAGCGAGGCGCGATCTTGCCGTGCTGGAACGTCGCAAGTGAGCGCACTCTATGCGGACCTTGTGCAACAGTGCAGCAAGATCCGGATAGTCCCTCAGAAAGCTCTGCACGACCAAGTTAAGAACATGTGCCAGACATGGGATGTGTGTGAGGTTGCCTAGGCCAAGAGCTGCCACCAGATTTCGGCCATTGTCACACACTACCAAGCCCGGCTGGAGATTCGCTGGCCCAAACCACACATCGCTCTCCAGCTTGATAGCATTCCAGAGCTCCTGCGCTGTGTGGCTTCAATTCCCCAAAGAAATTAATTTGAATACAGCCTGTTGACGTTTGGCCACGGCTGTGCTCATATCGGTCGTAACAGGCTCCTGCTCTGCTGTTTCTGAGGAACTTGAGTAGGAGGAGGAGTCTATGTGTACAGACTGGAGTCCTGCAATCCGTGGCGTTGGAAGAACACGTACAGCGCCACTCTCCAGATCCGTACCCGGCTCCACAACATTGACCCAGTGGGCAGTGAGGGAAAGGTATCGTCCCTGTCCATGGTTACTGGTCCACGCATCGGTGGTCAGGTGGACCTTTCTACTAACGGCGTTTAGTAGCGCATGTTTTATTTTGCCCTCAACATGTTTCTGCAGGGCAGGGACGGCTCGCCTGCTGAAATAAAAGCGGCTGGGCACGTTGTATTGGGGGACTGCCAATGCCATTAAGTCCCGGAAGGTGTCAGTGTCCACCAGCCTGAATGACAGCATTTCAACTGCCAGAAGTTTGGCAATGCCAGCATTCAGAGACTGTGCTCGGGGATGGTTTGCCGAGTAAGGGCGCCTTTTATCCCATGCCTGTGCTACCGATGGCTGTGATGGATGGGAACGTGCTGCTATGGGTGTAATCTGACAGGGTCTCCGGACAACAGTGGCAGAGGTTCTTCCTTGGCGATCCTGTGAGGAAGCCGAACCAGCAGTGTGTGAGCTGGAGGAAGAGGGCCCAACATGAACTGAAGAGGTGGTAGGTGGTGCTGTACGTTGGCCTACGTCTTCAGGGTGTCTCTGCAACTCCAACTCGTGCTTGGTGCGCACATGTTTCCACATATTTGTGGTATTGAGGTTGCTGACATTTCTCCCTCTTTTGACTCTCTGATGACACAGCTTGCATTTGACAAAGCAAATGTCATCTGCAACTGTGTCAAAAAAGGACCACGCACTGCAACTCTTGTGAGCGCCCGGTTTGCCTTTGGAAGGAGGAATGCTCCTAACGGGTGCCGAAGTGGAGGGTACAGGCAACCAAGTCTTCCCCCTCCCTCTGCCTCCTGTTTTGGCCGGTAGGGGAATCTCTTCCTCCGAGCTGCTCCCACCACCTTCCTGTTGCTCACGCCATGATGGGTCAAGGACCTCATCATCTTCCCTCCCCTCTTCAAACAGCTGCTTCTCCGGGGTTGTCTCGCCAGCACCGTACGCACCAGAAAGTGGCAACTGAGTCTCGTCATCATCTGATGCATACTGAGGTGTGCTGACCATAGGCACTGGCCCACTCGCCTCTTCAGATTCAGAGGGACAAAGAAGTTGCGCATCACTGCATACTCCCTCTTCTTCACATTCAGGAATGCTGCTTGGCTGGCCCCCTCTTTCCAAGCCAACAGATTCCGAGAACAGAAGTAGAGACTGTGATGGCTCCTGTCCATGTCTCTCTGACTGCCTGGGCACTTTGGCAGGTGGTGAAGAGACAGATGGTTGCTCTTCGGTGCTCTGACCCTGAGAGGATGCGGAAGTAATTGAAGTCGATGCGTTAGCTGCCATCCATCCGACAACGGCTTCAATTTGTTCCTCCCGCAGCAGTGGGGTACGTTGAGGTCCTACAAAGCTGCGCATAAAGGACTGTTGCCTGCTAAAACTGGGGGATGCTGATCCACTGGTGCCCGCAGCAGGCCCAGAATCCCCACGTCCTCTACCTGTAGAATCCCCACGTCCTCTCCCTGCAGAATCCCCACGTCCTCTCCCTGCTGAAACTCCACGCCCACGCCCACGCCCACGCGCCTTACTCCCTGCCTTCTTCATCTTGCAAGACTGCTTAAGATAGGCAAAAAAGTACAAAGGGGGGCCTTAGTGTGCTTATTCCTGAACAGCTGGTTACAGGTACAAGAAACACTAATTTTATGAACTGTGTGTGTGTGTGGACTAGACTTTAATAGGAGCTGATGTGGCCTACACAAGTTCAAAATGTAGTGTTTGGTGAACTTTTTTTGTGGTTTCTTTGTTGGAAACAAACTCAAAGTATGTGAACAAAGAATTGAAACTGATAGTATCACCAACTTTTTGGAGCTATTACAATGCAGGCAGGTAACCTACAATGCAAAAGATGAGGCTCCAAAAAAATTGGGTAATACTAATCTGGCTGCGCCGGCAGGGCACAAGCCAGAAAAAAAGGCTCCTCTATCTACTCCTATATAGTGTTTGCAACCAACCAATGTTGATGGATACGGATGGATGCACACTAATAGGAGAAGAAAAAATGAGCTGCACTCAAAGACAAATATGTATGAGGCAGTGACGCACGTTGAGCGTCCTACAACCAGACGTAGCTGCAGGACACTCTACTCAGCGTGAGCTGCACTCACACACAGTCAGAGGCCTCTCAGACAGCCGTCAACAGTGCAGCTAAGTGGGCACTGGCACTGACAGGCTGCAGAAAGGCTCCGCTGTGTACTCCTTTATAGTGTTTGCAACCACCGTAGATGGAGACGGATGGATGCACACTAATAGAAGAAAAAATGAGCTGCACTCAAATAAAAATATGTGTGAGGCACTGACGCACGCTGAGCGTCCTACAGCCAGACGTAGCTGCAGGACACACTACTCAGCGTGAGCTGCACTCACACACAGTCAGAGACCTCTCAGACAGCCGTGAACAGTGCAGCAAAGTGGACACTAGCACTGAAAGGCTGCAGAAAGGCTCCGCTGTCTACTACTAGTGTTTGCAACCAACGTATATGGATACGGATGGAAGCACACTAGATTGAAATTATGTAAAAAATGCAGCTCAAAAAATAAAAGATGTATGAGGCAGCAGTGATCACACTGGGTGGCCTACAGCCTGACGTGGCTGCAGGACCCACTCCACAGCGTGAGCTGCACTCACACAGCCCTTGCAGACAGCTGTGAACACTGCTGCTAGGGCAAAGAAGGCTACAGTGGTGGTTTATGTAGCCTGGGTAAAGCACTAGATGTTTGGTGGAATCGCTATTTCTAACTGTCCCTCACAGTCTTCTACAGCAGCCTGTCCCTAACTGAATTCACAGCAGAGTGACCAGAAATGGCGGCTGCGGTGGCTTTTATAGTGCATCATGACATCATTTCGGCAGCCAATCACAGCCATGCCAATAGTTAACATGCCTACATGCCTAACAGGATGTGCCCACACTTCGGAGGATTCCCATTGGCTTAATCAAAGCAAGCAGGCTCATAGCATGATGGGAACTTCCTATTCCGATTCCGATTCCGGAATCCGATATGACAAAAGTATCGGAACTAAGTATCGGAATTCCGATACCGCTAATATCGGCCGATACCCGATACTTGCGGTATCGGAATGCTCAACACTACATGGCAGTAAAGATTTTTTACAGACGGATTTATACAGAAAAGAAACCTCTACAAATTAGTTATTGCATGCGCAATCAGCCCATCCTACACAAGTCTTCAAGTCGATACCTACTGGACAATTTCTTAGAGTCAGACGTATCTGATCATCAGACGGGGACTTCTATAAAAGAGCGGCTGACTTAGAACAAAGATTCATGGTGAGGGGTTACAGCAGGAGACAGGTCAAGTTGGCACATGATCCGGCCAAGGGTCAGAAAAGGCATGATCTAATATATACTCCAGGAGGCAATGTTAAGAGCGATGAGAAAAATAAAGTTCGAATGATTACCACCTACCACTCACAATGGAACCTAATGAGAAAAATCATGGCCAATAGAGTTGAGCAACTTTGGTCGGATCGGGTTTCATTGAACAAAATTTGTTTCAGATGAAACTGGCCCGACTAGGGCAAAAAAAGTCAGAGTTTCATCCGAAACCCGACCCCAATGCAAGTCAATGGGGAATAAAAGTCGGCATTGAGTGAATGAATAACATCCGCTCAATGCCGACTTTTATTTCCTATTGACTTGCATTGGGGTTGGGTTTCGGACGAAACTCCGACTTTTTTTGCCCTAGTCGGACCAGTTTCATCTGAAACAAATTTTGTTTCATGAAACCCGATCCAACCAAAGTCGCTCAACTCTAATGGCCAAATATTGGCCAATACTTCTCACTGACAATACACTTGGCAATTACTTGTCACCAGTCCCGAGTATCACTGCACGGCGCAGTAAGAACCTGAGGGACATACTGGTCAGCAGTCATTATAAAAAAAGTGATCGGAAACAACTTTCGTTTGCCCAGCCCCAAAAACCAAAATGGGGGTGTACCCCATGTGGTAAATGTGTGGCATGTCCGAACATAGAGTGTGCAACCACTTTCTCCTCCTCTGATGACAGCAAGAAGTATAAAATAACTCAGTCCATCACATGCTCCATTAAGGCAGTTGTATACTATGCTCACTGTCCTTGTAATAAGATCTATATAGGCCTCACTACGAGAGCTTTAAAAATACGTGTAAGGGAGCATGTGCATGACATTCTTGCTGCCATAGAAGAGACGTTTGTGGATCACCTACGCACAATACTAAGACATTTCAAGCTGCATCATCCGTGTGACCCTAAGGGATTAAAGGTTAGGGGCATTGATAGAATTCTTCTTGATGTTAGGGGAGGTGAAGTGAGCCGACCTTTAGCAAGGTGGATCTGGATATGGTTTAAATTAAACCTGTAGCTTTGTTCCATTTCTTTGAGCAACCCTGGTCAATTTTTATCTCACCTTGTTTTTAAAGTTTATTAATTTCATTTTATTTTTGTTCATAGAGCGTATCTTTGTGTTCCTTATGGGATCGTCTTTAACCCCTTAACGACCGCCGATACGCCTTTTAACGGCGGTAATTAAGGGTACTTAAACCACAGCGCCGTTAATTCACGGCGCTGTGATTTAAGTGAATAGCGCCCCCCAGTGTCGGATTTTCTCCGGGGTCTCGGCTGCCAGGGGTAGCCGAGACCCCAGAGAACATGAATCGGTCGGTTTTTACCGACCCCCGCTTTTGCGATCGCCGTTATTAACCCTATAACGGCGACCGCAAAAAAAAAAAGCCGCGATTTTACATTTAATTTCTCTTTCCTCTGATGTGATCGCACATCAGAGGATAGAGAAATAGGGTCCCCGATCCCCCCGGTCCCCTCCCGGTACCTCTGCCTTGTCCTCCGTCCCCTCCCGGTGGTCCCGCACCCGCCGGGAATCTGCTGGCTCCGGCTGGCAGATTCCATTCATTATTTTGATCACTATGATAAACGATCATAGTGATCAAAATAATAAAAATAGTACATAACCCCCCCGTTTATCACCCCCTTATATAGGCACACATAATGAAATAAAAAAAATATTTTTTTTTTCAGTTTTCCATAAGGGTTAGGGTTAGGGTTAGGCTAGGGTTAGGGTTAGGGTTAGGCTAGGGTTAGGGTTAGGCTAGGGTTAGGGTTAGGGTTAGGCTAGGGTTAGGGTTAGGGTTAGGCTAGGGTTAGGGTTAGGCTAGGGTTAGGGTTAGGGTAGGGTTAGGGTTAGGCTAGGGTTAGGCTAGGCTTAGGCTAGGGTTAGGCTAGGGTTAGGGTTAGGCTAGGGTTAGGGTTAGGCTAGGGTTAGGGTTAGGCTAGGGTTAGGCTAGGGTTAGGGTTAGGCTAGGGTTAGGGTTAGGCTAGGGTTAGGGTTAGGCTAGGGTTAGGGTTAGGTTTAGGCTAGGGTTAGGGTTAGGCTAGGGTTAGGGTTAGGCTAGGGTTAGGGTTAGGCTAGGGTTAGGCTAGGGTTAGGGCTAGGCTAGGGTTAGGGCTAGGGTTAGGGTTGGGCTAGGGTTAAGGGTTAGGGTTGGGCTAGGGTTAAGGGTTAGGGTTGGGCTAGGGTTAAGGGTTAGGGTTGGGCTAGGGTTAGGGCTAGGGTTGGGCTAGGGTTGGGCTAGGGTTAGGGCGAACTAGGATTAGGGTTAGGATTAGGGATTAGGGTTGGGATTAGGGTTAGGGGTGTGTTGGGGTTAGGGTTGGAGCAAGAATTGAGGGGTTTCCACTATTTACCAACTTTGGGGATCTAAAAATTGGGGTCTAAAAAATCACTTTTGTGGAAATAAAAAAGACTTTTTATTTTCACGGCTCTGCGTTTATAAACTTCTGTGACACGCTTGGGGGTTCAAAGTGCTCACCACACATCTAGATAAGTTCCTTAGGGGGTCTAATTTCCAAAATGGGGTCACTTGTGGGGGGTTTCCACTGTTTAGGCCCATCAGGGGCTCTGCAAATGCAACATGATGCCCGCAGACCATTCCATCAAAGTCTGCATTCCAAAATGGCACTCCTTCCCTTCCGAGCTCTCCCATGCGCCCAAACAGTGGTTCCCCCCCACATATGAGGTATCAGTGTACTCAGGACAAATCGCATAATAACTGTGGGGGTATGATTTCTCCTGTTACCCTTGTAAAAATAAAAATTTGGGCGCGAAAAGATCATTTTTGTGGAAAAAAAATGGATTTCTTATTTTCATGGCTCTACGTTATAAACTTCTGTGAAGCACTTGAAGGTTCAAAGTGCTCACCACACATCTAGATAAGTTCCTTCATGGGTCTAGTTTCCAAAATGGGGTCACTTGTTGGGAGTTTCCACTGTTTAGGCCCATCAGGGGCTCTGCAAACGCAACATGATGCCCGCAGACCATTCCATCAAAGTCTGCATTCCAAAATGGCACTCCTTCCCTTCCGAGCTCTCCCATGCGCCCAAACAGTGGTTCCTCCCCACATATGGGGCATCAGCGTACTCAGGACAAATCGCATAATAACTGTGGGGGTATGATTTCTCCTGTTACCCTTGTAAAAATAAAAATTTGGGGGTGAAAAGATCATTTTTGTGGAAAAAAAAATGGATTTCTTATTTTCACGGCTCTACGTTATAAACTTCTGTGAAGCACTTGAAGGTTCAAAGTGCTCACCACACATCTAGATAAGCTCCTTCATGGGTCTAGTTTCCAAAATGGAGTCACTTGTTGGGGGTTTCCACTGTTTAGGCCCATCAGGGGCTCTGCAAACGCAACATGATGCCCGCAGACCATTCCATCAAAGTCTGCATTCCAAAATGGCACTCCTTCCCTTCCAAGCTCTCCCATGCACCCAAACAGTGGTTCCTCCCCACATATGGGGTATCAGCGTACTCAGGACAAATCGCATAATAACTGTGGGGGTATGATTTCTCCTGTTACCCTTGTAAAAATAAAAATTTGGGGGCGAAAAGATCATTTTTGTGGAAAAAAAAATGGATTTCTTATTTTCACGGCTCTACGTTATAAACTTCTGTGAAGCACTTGAAGGTTCAAAGTGCTCACCACACATCTAGATAAGTTCCTTAATGGGTCTAGTTTCCAAAATGGGGTCACTTGTTGGAGTTTTCCACTGTTTAGGCACATTAAGGGCTCTCCGAACGCAACATGGCATCCGATCTTAATTCCAGCCAATTCTGCTTTGAAAAAGTCAAACGGTGCTCCATCCCTTGCGAGCTCTGCCGTGTGCTGAAAAAGGGGTTTACCCCCACATATGGGGTATCGGCGTATTCAGGAGAAATTGTACAACAAATTTTGTGGTTGATTTTCTCTTTTAACACTTGTGAAAATAAAAAAAATTGGTTCTGAAGTAATTTTTTTCCAAAAAAAAGTTAAATGTTAATTTTTTCCATCCACATTGCTTTCGTTCCTGTGAAGCACTTAAAGGGTTAATAAACTTCTTGAATGTGGTTTTGAGCACCTTGAGGGGTCTAGTTTTTAGAATGGTGCCACTTTTTGGTATTTTCTGTCATGTACACCCCTCAAAATGACTTTAAATATGATGTGGTCCCTAAAAAAAATGGCTTTGTAAATTTTGTTGTAAAAATGAGAAATCGCTGGTCAACTTTTAACCCTTATAACTTCCTAACAAAAAAAAATTTTGCATCCAAAATTGTGCTGATGTAAAGTAGACATGTGGGAAATGTTATTTATTAAGAAATTTATGTGACACATCTGTCTGATTTAAGGGCATAAAAATTTAAAGTTTTAAAATTGCAAAAGTTTAAAATTTTTTGCCATATTTCTGTTTTTTTCATAAATAAACACAAGACTTATCGAAGAAATTTTACCACTACCATGAAGTACAATATGTCACGAAAAAACAATCTCAGAATCAGCAGGATCCATTAAAGCGTTCCAGAGTTATAACCTCATAAAGGGACAGTGGTCAGAATTGTAAAAATTGGCCTGGTCATTAAGCTGCAAATTGGCTGTCGCTAAGGGGTTAATCAGCAATAACGCAGATTTGAACATCATGCAATTTGGGACGGATACAAGACCGGACCCTCGAATATGGGCTTTATCTACCTTTAGAAATCGACATGTATATTTTCGATATGTATATATAGGTTTAGGTTGATCTATTTGTTAATTACTATGTGCTATTGGTTGTTTTTTACAGATACCTAATAATCCATTTTTGATGGGTGTTTTATACACCATATGTTATTTATATCGTCATATGTGTATATGTTGTTTACATGATGTTATGGAGATATTTTATGTAATTTTATGGGCATAGTATGATTTTTTTGGAATTAATATAACCGTATATGTATATGACATAATTGCATTTTATGCAGTGGTATGCATGATTTTGCTGTTAACATGTATTCAATGGTATGTTTTGCTTAGAGCTAGCCTATAGACTAACATTTGGGTTCTGTGTTTGTCTCTCCCCACTTATAGTATACTTACATCTGTGTTTTCCTATATGATCTATGATAACTGTTCCCCACACTTTAGAAATAGGTGCCCAACGGTATGGCCATTATTGTGGGATCCTTGTTATTATGGTATATATTGCACTCTATATGGTTTCCTTTCAATGGCAGATGGTGCTTACTGGCTGCCCGGGGTGAACACTGTGCACGTGCGCCCGCTGGGCGGTTCAGGGGCATTGCTCGATGCGGCATTCAGCGCCGTGTCCTGGTCACATGGGCTGGTCCCACTTACGTCAGATGTGGGCGGGGCTTGGCTCGCGGCTCGGGGCTCAGCGTTTTGCCGCGTCGTGCGGTTCTCCTGGGCCGCCTGTCGGTGTGACATGCGCCGCTATAGTGGGACACTCCTAGGGCACCCTTAGTGCAGAGGATCCTTAGCTATATGCAGTATATGGGCGATAGTGGCTATATGGTGGGACGGCTTATAACGGATGCCTTCTTTGATTGGCTGGATAAATAAGTTATGCCGCCCACTCTTTAGGCTGGACACATCCCCCTGTGGATTTATTGGCTCTCATAGACTTGGGACGGTAATGCACTCGACCATACTGAATTAGGTGACCTATTGGATCGCACTTAAGTAAATAGTGATTTGTTAGGGAATTTCTGATTGGATGAGTCTCTACATAAAGATATGCTCCTGCTTGTTAGGAACGGCGGAACGCACTAAAAATAAAAATAATAATAAAGTGCGTTCGCCGCTCGGGGTCCACCATGCAGTAGGTGTTACAACTGCTGCTGAGTGATGGCAGGCACAATATGGCGGTATAATGCGCACGGGTTCAACTTCACCCGTAGTGCGCAGAACGAGCTCTGTTCACACACAGAGATGCCGCAACCCAAAAACACAAAGAACACTGAACCTGTTAGTGTCACAGGGTTCAGTAAAATGCACACATGGTATCTGGTCACAGGAGCAGGCCCTAAGACAGAGGAGCTTCGTCCTTCTAGACCTACCATGTGTGCGGAGTCGCTACTGCGAGTGCCAAGAGGGGCTGCAACTGCAGCGCGGCGAAGGACACTGCCGCTCGACGACAAGGCTGGAAGGCAAGTGCAATGTCGGACGCTAGCGTAGAGGTGCGGAGAGTACAGTGGCTTAAGGCTTGCCACTGACTGGCGCTGACTGCTAAACTAATACCCTATCACCATGCGTAATATCAGAGGGAAGGGGTTTCAAATGAGTCAGTCACCAGAATCATACATCCATCACCATTCACACATAGCAAGTATAGTCTATACTAGCGCATGGCAGAACAGCCATGCGCACATTTTATAGCCATGCAGGACCTTCCAGATCTCCGAGATGGACCAATGAGATCTGGAACAGGACCTGGACACATGACTCCCGATCTCCAATGGGAGATCGTCTCGTGAGCATGCCCAGTAGGAGCACAGAGGGACTTAGTCTCTGGAGTGGTCTGCTGCAAAGTAATCTCCTCTACAGTAGAAAGACAGTAGGAGACCGCAGAATGTGAGGCTCTGGATTCCTGCAGAGCAGACACAGAAACCTGACGCCTAACACTGCTGGTGTGATGTTAACCCCCGGAAGAAGGCTGAACGCCGAAACGTACGTAGGGGCTGATATCACCACCTACAGGAGGTAATGTTGATCTTGCACTTGGGTACTATTTACATAGGACCGGCGTTTTCTCTGATACTGTATTTTGGAGTCTTGGTGTCTGTTTGTTACCACAATTTGTTATTGGAAAGCAATTAGTGGGGTTCTTTTAGCCTGTGCAACCTCTTATTAACAGGTATGTGGGGGGTGGTGTCCTCATTTAGGTTTCCCACCTTTTAAATTTCTATGTGATGTATTTGTTTTTTCTATTGAATAAAGTTTGATTTTTTTTTACTAATTTGGGTTCATATACAGTTCAAGAATTGTGGACACCTATCCAGATCGCGTTTGAGCAATGGCAGTCTCCACTGATTCTGGAACCAGGGAAGGCCGTGTGCAATAACGTTGTGACCCTGGTGGAGGTCCTACAATGGGGCAACCTCACACATATACCTTGCATGGCTAACGCCTGTAATCCAGTAGTACAGCAATTTCTCCGCCACTATTCTGGCCTGGATGCACTGCTGCAGAATGCACGGTTGCTGTATTCTCATGTCTGCCATTCTCACCTCACAGTTCATCATCTTGCATCACTACAGAGGCCTTTTGGCTTACCAGTTACTCGATTGATATGTGATGTGCTGATGCGGTGGAATTCCACTTGCAAATATTGCTGCGACTGTGGCTGCAGCCAAGAGCCCTGATGTCCTTTTGAATAGCCTAGACCAATGCAGCACAGATGTGGTGCAAATCACGCTTGCAGAGTGGACACAGATGAAGAACCCCTGCACCTTTCTGCACATATTCAAAATGGCTACTAAGATGGTTAGCACTGATGACACCATCATCAGCATCACTATTACGGTCATCTACATGTTGGAGCACACTTTGAGTAGTCTGCTTGACGAAGTGGTGGTCCTCCAGAAAGAGGTGGAAGTAGAGGAGGATACGTAATAGATAACAATATCTCTAAGTTACGGAGTATCGTCGCACAGGCGGGTGCCATGTGAGGGGGGATTACAGCAATAGAGGGGGCTCATGATACCAGACAAACTGTTAGTGAAGGTGCAGGAGCTGAGGAACAAATTAGGGAGGATGAGAAGGTATAGGTGATGGATAATCAATAGTCAGGAGATGAAGAAGATAATGATGACCTCTCTGTTGCCCATAATTGGCGGTAGGGGATGGAGGAAGCAACCTTGAGTGTTAACCCGCCACCAACACATCATGGACTTGGACCTCATGGAAGCGCCTGACACATGAGCACCTTCTTGCTGCACTATCTTCAACATAATACCCATATGCTTAGGGTTAGAAATAGCTCTGACTACTGGGTTGCTACTCTGTTAGATCCACGGTACAAGAGTACATTTTGCCAGATGTAAGATGTGTAAGTGGATGTCACCTAACTTGTAGATCAGAAGAAACTGAAGTGGACTACCAGAGACCAGCCGGGAAGCTCTGGAGCAGGACTGGTGAGCATTTACTGTAGATAAGTATACAATTTTATACAGCCTTATCAGCTGACTTTTGCTAATTTGAACAAAACAAATCACAAACAATTGGTAATCAAGTGAATCTGAATTTTTTTGTAAAATTGAAGATGAGTATCATTTGCCTTTAACAGATTTGGTCATATTTATTAGGTACCATTTAATTTAACATGTTCTAAGGATACAGAAATTGTTATTACTGTAAATGTACGTTCTGTAAGTTAGCTAAGAAAAAGTACTTATAGTGGCACAATTTTATATCTTGGCGTTTGTAGCTAACCATGCTCACCATCAAACTGCATCAAATATTTCTGTGTTGATTTGGAAAAATTAAATTCAGGAATATTGAGTAGAAAATTGGTTAACAGCTTGAGTACTTTGGGGCAGCCAAGCTAATCATTATGTTACACTACTTGCAGAATGTTCGCTGTGAAGTGTCTATACCTCAAGGAGTAATTGTACTTCACAGTATTGCCTGCAGACTGTCTGAATGGAAGTCTCAGGCAGTGTGACGGTCTCAAGAACAGTACTGCTGACACATTGCTATTCTCATTTCACAGCTCTGCAGCCACACTATGTTGTACTATAAATATTAACAAATAGCGATTTTTTTTTTACTTGTTTTTTGTTTTCTTTAAGATGTCGCCAGGAGCATAGTTTACCAGAAAATATTTGTTTCACTTTATGTAAAAATAAAATTAGTTCTTAAAATGGAAATAAGGAGGAACAAAAAAATGTTATACCGAAATAATTGCAAGGAAACCTGCTGTTGTATTATTGGCCATGCAAATCGCCCACATTACTGTAACATAGCATGACTTTTCATTTTATTAGACAGATCTTTTCTCATATTTTGAATATTTGCTACAGTACTTAGCAAGGCAATATGAATAATACTTTTCCTCTTTTATATAAAACAGCAGTACAATATAATTATCTCTCAACACAAATATGTGGGATTAGAATGATTTTTTAAAAAAAAATCTCCAGCATATTTTCTTTGCAATAAATTACAGATTCACTTGTGTGCACTTGAAAAGACATATTTTTTTAATTACATGTAATATAGTCTGTATTTCATTCTTAAACATGTTAATATTATTGAATTATATTTGTATTACTTTATTTTCTGTGGTAAATTGTTTCAGGGTAAAACTACAAACTTCACTTCACTATTTTGCATTCATTTCTTTAAATGTTTAGTGTTAAATTGATTCCTGACCAGGGACAAAAATGTATGTCTCTGACAGGTACCAGTTGGGATGTATACTTTGGACATGCGGATCTTGTGGGTAATGTAAGTGCACCAAAGATGTCAGCCACAGGCGGTGGACTGAATTACCAAATTGCCGATATTGGTGCTAGTGCTGATTCTGGCAGTTTAACCTCTGGGGAACACAGACAGAAGAGGGACGCTGTGCAAGAACAGTATATGGGCCATTTGCTGCCAAAAAGCCCATCATAATGCACAATTGCAACTGTGCACCTGATTTTGAAGTGGAAATGGGCCCCATTATCCCATGGGCCCCTGTGCCTGGACAGGTTCCACTAATGATAGTTCCACCCCTGAGTTTAACCCTCTACATGCTGTGTTCAATTATGACTGTGATATTTAAATGACTAGACAGACAGATGAAGCTAACAATCTTACTATTCTCATTAGACCCTACCTAAGGCAAGGTGTAATAGAATGATACATGATGCACTACAATATTACAACTATATGAGTTATCAAGTACAATGAAGCTTGTGTCCCCTAGTGAGATTTAAAAAGTAAAAAAATCTAATAAAATGTATAAAAATATATAAAGACAATAAAGTAAAAAAATAAAACTGTTGCCCAATTTACTTTATAATGTAAATAAAAATATAAAATTCCTATTCATAAACCTATTCAATCACCATGTTATTTAGCCTGCACATTAAAAGCTTACATTCCTCAAAATGTCACACATAAAATCTACAGCCCGTTCTACAAACAAAAAGTCCTCAGCTCTGTTGATGGTAAATAAATATTTTAGGGGACTTTGAATGGAGCAACATACCGTATATACTGGAGTATATACCGAACTGAGCATAAGCCGAGGCACCTAATTTTGCCACGGAAAACTGGGTAAGCTTATTGACTCGAGTATAAGCCAGGTATGCATTATCCCCTCATCCCTGTCCTGCTATGCGTGGCTCCCCCCATCCTGTCCTGCTATGTGTAGTTCCCCCGTCCTGTCCTGCTATGTGTGGCTCCCCCCGTCCTGTCCTGCTATGTGTGGCTTCCCCTGTCCTGCTATGTGTGGCTTCCCCCTATCCTGTCCTGCTATGTGTGTCTCCCACTGTCCTGTCCTGCTATGTGTGGTTCCCCAGTCCTGTCCTGCTATGTGTGGCTCCCCATTCTGTCCTGCTATGTGTGGCTCCCCCTGTTGTATGCATGGCACCTCGGTCCCGCATGTCTCCCTTGGTCCTGCATGGCTCCCCTGGTCCCTTGTGGATCACACATCCCCGTCCTATTCACCCTCCTTGATCCTTCCCTGCATCTCCACTATCCCGTCAGCTCTTCCTGTGCTCAGCGGTCACGTGGTACTGCTCATTAAGGTAATGAATATGCGCTCCACACCTATGGGAGAGGAGACAAGCGCATATTCATTACCTTGTGACCACTCAGCACAGGGGAAGAGCTGATGGTGTCGGGAGAGAGATGCGGGGATAGAGATGCAATGACAGCACATGGAGGGTGAGTATGATATCTTCTTGAAGCTGGCGGCTGCATCTGTCACTGTGCCACAGCCACCGGCTCCTGCCACTGCTCCACCGCTCCCCCTCCCCTACCGGCTTTCTGGACAATGACTTGTGTATAACCTAAGGGAGGCGGTTTCACCAGAAAAAAAATTTGCTCAAAATCTTGGCTTATACATGAGTATATACGATATACAGTATATGAAGTTTTGTCCAAAAGTTTGTGGTAAATTAAATCAGTATTTTGGATGGCCACGCTTTACCTTGAAAACAGTAATTTTTTGTATAGTCAGATGTGTCTAATTATACCAGACATTGACTGAATCCGAAATAGCTATGAAGAAGGCTTAAAACTTGGTGAGGAGGAAGGTGAGGTTGTCGAAAATGGTTTGATGTCACAGGTTATACAGCATGTCAAGACTGAGCACAGCAATAAGACCTAAGATACTGCATTAGAAAAGTCTCCCCCAGACAAATATTTAAGAGGAGACTGGGGCAAGGGCAAGGACTGAGGATGCAGTGTTCAGCCAAGTAAACTTAATACAACAGATGAAAAACACATCATGTTTGCTGTCATTCAAAATCAGAAGATGTCCAGCAGTGCAATCAGCTCAATACCGGCTTCATTTAATGGGACTCAGCTGCATCACTGTTCAGAGAAATCTGGTTAATGCTGGTCTTCATGCAAGAATTGGTTCAAAAAGCCATACCTTTGACATAGAAATAAGACTATGTCATAAAATTCTGCAAGATAACATAGGAACTGGGGTGCCACAGAAATATGACAGCAGATGTGCTGGACAATTTGATATTTTTATCTGTCAGATAGTAGTATGTAAACCAAAGAGTTGGAGAATGGTAAAGTAATGAATATCTGCAGGCAACAGTGAAGCTTGGTGGAGGTTCTTTGCAAGTTTGGAGTTACATTTCAGCAAACTGAGTTGGGGATATGGTCTAATTAATGGTGTCTTCAATACTAATATATTGAAGATGTGTCTCCATCATGCAACATCATCAGGGTGGCATATATTGGGATCCAAATTAATTTTGCAATGGGACAAATACTCCAGACACGCAGCCAATGTCATTAAGAACTGTCTCTTGTGTAAAGAAAAACAATAGTCCTGGAAGTTATGATATAGCCCTCACAGAACCCTGATTTCAACATCAGTGAGTGCTTGGAATAACAAGAAGAGACAGAGGGATTTGCGCAAGCAACCTCCCAGGTCAGTGGTTAGTTTCACAAGTTGTTTTTAACACCCTCATTGCCGAGTTTTTTCAAAAACTGTGTGCAAGTGTGCCTAGAATTAATTTTGTTTTGAAGACAAAGTATTGTCAAGCCAAATATTGATATGATCTAGATTACTCTCTCTTGTCCATTTACTTTGCAGTTTGTTAATTGGTAAAAATAAACTATTATAACACTTCTGTTTTTTAAAACATTTTTACTTTACATTATTTTATCCTCATTTGCGTAAAATATTTGCACAGTACTGTGTGTATATACAATGGGGAAAATAAGTATTTGATACACTGAAAATTTTGCAAGTTTTCCCATGTACAAAGAATAGAGAGGTCTGCAAATTTTTTCGTAGGTACACTTCAACTGTGAGAGACAGAATCTAAAAATAAAAATGAGAAAATCTAAAAATACCAAGCAGCAAGAATTCTGGCTCCCATAGACCTGTTAGTTTTTCTTTAAGACGCCCTCCTACTCTGCATTCATTACCTGTATTAATTGCACCTGTTTGAACTCACTACCTGCATAAAAGACACCTATCCACACACTCAATCAATCATACTCCAACACCTCCACCATGGCCAAGACCAAAGAGCTGTCTAAGGAAACCATGGACAAAATTGTAGACCTGCAAAAGGCTGATTAAAAGACAGAAAGAATGAAGATGAAATTGCAGGTGAAAAATGACAGCAAAGTGGCTGATAGAGCTGCCTCAGGAAACAACCGCCAGTGTTTTCCTGAAACAGCATCCACCGGAAAAAGTCAACGACGTTGTGACACCATGTGTCACAATGTGTTAATTACTTTTTGTGGATTTAAAGGGAATCTGTCACCTCAATTTGGCGGGCTATTTAAATGCCTTGTGTCCGGTCCGATGGGTGGTGTTTCATCTCCTTTCCTCCACCCCATCCTTGTCTGCTGTCCGCAATATTTTCGGGAATTTGAGTAGTTGTCCTCCATAGTCGGCGTGTGCGCAATGCAATCTTGCCTCGTGCATGCACAGTATGCTTTGCCCAACTGCGGGAAAAGCCGAAAACCATTACTGCGCATGCGCTGGTGAACTATAGCCCGGAAGTATTTAGCTGTGTGCTCTGGGACATAGTTCACCGGCGCATGCGCAGTAATGCTTTTTGGCTTGGCAACGCATACTGAGCATGCACGAGGCAAGATTGCATTGCGCACGCGCCGACTATGGAGGACAACTACTCAAATTCCCGAAGATATTGCGGACGGTGGACATGTCTGGGGTGGAGGAAAGGAGACCAAACACCTCCCATTGGACAGGACACAAGGCATTTAAATAGCCCACCAAATTGAGGTGACAGATTCCCTTTAGGCTCATGGCGTCAGATCTGCACAGCAGCAGTACAAACTACTGACATGCTGGATTAGCAGAAATGGGTGGACAGCAACAGGGTAATGTGTGTACTGCAGGGTACAGTCCCAGCTGAAAATCCCACACTTATTATGGCAGAGATTATGAAAATGAATTGTAAGAGATTTAGTATACTTATTTTACTAGTTGCTGGATTTTATTTTTCCTATTTTTTTTAACTTTTTCTACATATTCTTGTTTTTATTTGATCTTGACATTAGCCTGATTAGCATGATTCAAACATGATTAGTAGTTTACCTTATTTGCCTTGTATAAGCTAGACATTAAATCCAGTCAAGTGTTTTATGAAACATGTACCTTAATATTGTCTATTTTAGTAGCACACAGATTATTCTAACAGAACTAGTTGAGTAGATATCATGACTTTGAGTTTTCTTTATTCTGATAAAGTAATTGGTAAAGTCTCTGGCATCTAAGTGATGATCTGCCAGATTTAATGAGATGCTTCTAATACATTAATCTGTACAGTACAGAACCCAGCGAGTGACACAGAATCCTCAGACAGCCTTCGTTTTTAAAATGTGTCAAATATGACAATGACAGTTGGTTATAACATCCTATTAATGCAGTAAGCAGATGGCATAAGTATGCTTTGATGATATAGATCAAAATGGAACCTTCCGTTACAGAGCATGTCTAAATGAGTACATTAAATTGCAATCAGTCATGGTGTTACTACTTTATGAAGCACATTTCAACTCTTGAAGTTTATTTAAGCTATTACTTACTGATGAAAAATCTATGAACACAATATATAGCTTTATATTAGTTTATTTCAATCTGCTTTTGTAAAAAAAAAGTTAATAATATTTATAATTCTAATATGTTTGCAATGTGTAAAATGTCATTAAAAAGTGCATATAACATTTTAAAAACCCTTGCAAATTGTCTTTAAAATGTCCAACTGCTTTTGTGTCTACAGTTCTTGGATGATCTTAGATACAGTTTTGGATGTTCTGGAATAATAATAATAATAATAATAATAATAATAAGGTCATAAAGGTGGAGAAACTCTTCAAAGGTTTTGGTTGGGATTGAAAAAATTGAAGTGTTATTCATATTTTGTTAAAATGGTATAGCCAGGTAGAAAGTATGAAAATAAGCAAGTTTGGAATTTACTTGCTTTTTCTACCGCTTTCCATTCCCTTGATACATATTCTTTTGTGTTTTATTGTTTGCTGCTTATTACCAAAGGCACGAAAGAGTAATACTGACTTGAAGTGGTGACTGAACATGCAGAGTTCACACTGAGATTGAATGGAATATGGGACATTCGCTCTTGCTCCTCATTCCAGCCACCTGACTATCTCTATTCATTAGTACAGCTATTGGACATGTGCAGTGCTTTGATAATGCTCAACAATCCAAACTATATGATATTCACAACCACATCACCTGCAACACCAGGGCAGCAATATATCATGCTGAGTGCCCATATGTTAAGATCTACTTAGGGATGACGATGAGAGAGCTAAAGATAAGAACAACGGAACATGTTCGGGATGTTGAGAAAGCTAAAACCAGTTTGGAACCAAGTACATTTAAAACATTGTCCAGACATTTCTTTTTATTTCACCATAGTGACCCTAAATGGCTTAAAGTAAAAGGCATTGATAGGCTACAGTACATAGGACAAGTAGGAGTAGGGAGTGGACATCGGCAAGAAATTGGTGAAATTAAAAAGCAGATGGATATACCGTTTAGGCACGTTGCCTTCTGGGGGATGGAATGAGAAGTTTGGATTCCACCCATATTTGTAACAGATCTTTTAGGGGTTGGGATTATTGTTTAATTCATTCTGATTTTAATATAGTTTGTTAGTATTTTTTCTTTATTTCAATTATATTTTTATTTATTGCTTTATTGTAGCATACTACCGGCAACCAATGTCTGCTTCATATATGTCACTTATTTTATGGGTCTGCCACTCTGGTATTTGTGAAAGAGATTCTGCAGTGGAAAATCCTCTAATTATGGGTTTCAGCACTCCCTCCAACGTCAAGATGGACTATGATTTAAAATAAGCAGGCCTAAAATTAGTATCTCATCATCTGTCGAAGCCTCGGCAATGCTCCCCATACAGATGAACTCTTATAAGATGTGTTTTGTTATCCTTATGGATCAATGTACAGTTGTGGCCAAAAGTATTGACACCCCTGCAATTCTGTCAGATAATACTCAGTTTCTTCCTGAAAATGATTGCAAACACAAATTCTTTGGTATTATTATCTTCATTTAATTTGTCTTAAATGAAAAAACACAAAAAGAATTGTCCTAAAGCCAAATTGGATATAATTCCACACCAAACATAAAAAAGAGGGTGGACAAAAGTATTGGCACTGTTCGAAAAATCATGTGATGCGTCTCTAATTTGTGTAATTAACAGCACCTGTAACTTACCTGTGGCACCTAACAGGTGTTGGCAATAACTAAATCACACTTGCAGCCAGTTGACATGGATTAAAGTTGACTCAACCTCTGTCCTGTGTCCTTGTGTGTGCCACATTGTGCATGGAGAAAAGAAAGAAGACCAAACAACTGTCTGAGGACTTGAGAAACCAAATTGTGAGGAAGCATGAGCAATCTCAAGGCTACAAGTCCATCTCCAAAGACCTGAATGTTCCTGTGCCTACCGTGCGCAGTGTCATTAAGAAGTTTAAAGCCCATGGCACTGTGGCTAACCTCCCTAGATGTGGATGGAAAAGAAAAATTGACAAGAGATTTCAACGCAAGATTGTGTGGATGTTGGATAAAGAACCTCAACTAACATCCAAACAAGTTCAAGCTGCCCTGCAGTCCGAGGGTACAACAGTGTCAACCCGTAATATCCGTCGGCGTCTGAATGAAAAGGGACTGTATAGTAGGAGACCCAGGAAGACCCCACTTCTTACCCCGAGACATAAAAAAGCCAGGCTGGAGTTTGCCAAAACTTACCTGAAAAAGCCTAAAACGTTTTGGAAGAATGTTCACTGGTCAGATGAGACAAAAGTAGAGCTTTTTGGGCAAAGGCATCAATATAGAGTTTACAGGAGAAAAAAAGAGGCATTCAAAGAAAAGAATACGGTCCCTACAGTCAAACATGGCGGAGGTTCCCTGATGTTTTGGGGTTGCTTTGCGGCCTCTGGCACTGGACTGCTTGACCGTGTGAATGGCCTTATGAAGTCAGAAGACTACCAACAAATTTTGCAGCATAATGTAGGGCCCAGTGTGAGAAAGCTTGGTCTCCCTCAGAGGTCATGGGTCTTCCAGCAGGACAATGACCCAAAACACACTTCAAAAAGCACTAGAAAATGGTTTGAGAGAAAGCACTGGACTTCTATGGTGGCCAGCAATGAGTCCAGACCTGAATCCCATAGAACACCTGTGGAGAGATCTAAAAATGGCAGTTTGGAGAAGGCACCCTTCTAATATCAGGGACCTGGAGCAGTTTGCCAAAGAAGAATGGTCTAAAATTTCAGCAGAGCATTGTAAGAAACTCATTGATGGTTACCGTAAGCGGTTGGTCGCAGATATTTTGGCTAAAGGTTGTGCAACCAAGTATTAGGCTGAGGGTGCCAATACTTTTGTCTGGCCCATTTTGGAGTTTTGTGTGAAATGATCAATGTTTTGCTTTTTGCTTCATTCTCTTTTGTGTTTTTTCATTTAAGACAAATTAAATGAAGATAATAATGCCAAAGAATTTGTGATTGCAATCATTGTCAGGAAGAAACTGAGTATTATCTGACAGAATTGCAGGGGTGTCAATACTTTTGGCCACATCTGTATATGATATTTGTCATGGATCCACCCCTCAGTGTTTCTGGAATGCAGTTACTGTAGTCACTGGACATCTCAAGCACTCAATGATTACAGTCCATAACCGATGAAATAAAGTATGTATGTTTTATTTTTGAAATCCACAGCCGATAAAGTACAACAGAAAAGTAGTCCCAACGTTTTGGCCTTTATGATCTTTCTCAAGGGTTTTATACATAACAGAAATACAGAACATTGCTCACGCAAAGACGAGGTACAGTTTACAGTGCTCCAATATCATTAAAGAAGACACTTTTTCACATCCAAAATCAGGTAAATTGTTTCCAGTTCAAGTTTTTTTCACAAGTGACTCATCTTATGTGTTGTATCTGGTCAAATATCCTTGAGGACGTTATTGATTATGTTTATATTATCCTGTTTTGTACTATCTTTTAATTTTGCTAATATTCATTCTTTATTTTCATTTCGGGTTACATAATGAACCTGATAAACATTTCAGTTTGCTGTATCTTCTACCCCTCCAAAATTAAACCCCTTTCCTTGTTACCCCCCTTGTTTCCTTTCTTTTCCCCTTTCCTCTTCCCCTTCTTTTTTCTTCCCTCTCCCTTTTTTTTGTCCTTTGGTTTCCCAATTATATTTTTCTTCACCTTTCCTTAATTTTTCTTTCATTATTTTTTCATATTAATCTCTAAAATGTCATCCAATAACATTCTTCTTCTTACGGCATGACTTTCTCCCTTTTTTTCAAGTTTGTTCCCTGTTTGTGGATTTTATGTGTGCTACTTTAACGATTGGCATATTAAACCAGCGGTCTTCATTCTTTTCTCCGTTAGCGTACTTCACGCACGTGCTTTTCTCTGCCGATACATCGTATCAATTTCCGACACCTGCGCACTCATGCTTACCTCTCTTCGGCTTTCTCCGGCAGCGACCTCGGGAGGTTCCGATGCCTGCACACTGTTGTCTACCTCTTTTCGTCATTCTCAGGCAGCACTCAGACTTTCACGTCATGTGACCGCTCTGAGCACGTGACACCCTCGGAAATGAAGATCTTACAGCGGTTAAAAGGTCCCTTTGCAGCATACAGCACACATTCCACCACACCTGAAGGGTGCATGCTGCACATGCCTTTCCCACTACTTACACTACCTTGATGTTCATCTGTCTTTTTGCATGTCACGTATGGTGTTACTATTCACCTTTTCATAACCTGCTATGCAGATTTTTTATTCCTGATCATTGATTGTATGCACTTCCTGAAGCTATTTAGGGAGACCTTATATTCCTCATTCATTAATCCTATCTCGTATGACTTATTTGAATCTGATGTTAACTAATTTCAAACCTTCCCTTCCCTAAACCCCCCTCCCTTGTGGACTATGGATATTCTCATATATTTGAGATGCATTGATTACTAATTTTTCTTCCCTGTCTCTGAGCAGTTGCTAGAGATGTATTTTTCTCCTCTAACACATGACTGGCTTTCAATACACATCAACTGTGAGAGACAGAATCTAAAAAATAACTGAAAATCACATTGTGTAATGCCAGAGTCTCTGCATTCCCTGCACCCGGCAGAGACGCCGACGCTCTCACCGCTGCAGCCCTGCACCTCCCACTCAGCCTCCTGCTGTCATGATCCAGGTGGGATCTGACAAGTTAAATGCACAAATTAACCTGTTTTTTCCTTTGGCTATGTGCCAAAGGTGGTTTTGCCCCCGGTGGCCATTAGGGTCATTGCACTCTGGTTCCTTAGTTTGTGCACGTGATTATGTAACAGGTGTGATTGCTCTATAAAAGAGTATCAGGTGTGTTAATCACTGTTGGTGATAGTTCCTCATTTGCAAGCAAGCCTGGGTAAAGAATGGAGCTGAAGGAGAGTCACGGACAGCCCAGTAAGAGTGCTGGAGTAGCAGCTATGGTGTCTGCAAGGATGGCTGGCATGGATTGGTGGAGTGTCAGCTATAGTGTCTGAAAGGAGGGCTGGCATTGCTTGGTGGAGTGGCAGCTATGGTGTAGAGCTGCACTCAGGATGCTGGACTCAGTTGTTGAAAGCTGGACTCAAAATGTTGGTCTCTTTGGCAGAAAAGCTGGACTCATCTGCTGGACTCTGTTTCTGGACAGCTGCACACAGGTGGTGGACTCTGTTTGCTCCAAGGCTGCACTATGGTGCTGAGAAGAGTCCAGGACAACTCAGTCAGAGTCCTGGAGTGGCAGCTATGGTGTCAGCGAGTTCTTGTAAAGCATGGTGGAGTGGCAGCTATTGGTGCCAGTGAAGATTTCTTGCAAAGCTTGGTGGAGTGGCAGCTATGGTGTAGAGCTGCACTCAGTTGCTGGACTTTTTGGTGGAAGCTGCACTCAGATGCTGGGCTCCGTGGCTGGACAGCTGCACTCAGGTGCTGAACTCCATTGCTGGACATTGCACCCAGATGTTGGACACGGTGGAGGAAAAGATGCACGCAGGTGGTGGGCTCTGTTGCTGGGAGCGTAAGCAACAGAGCAAAGCTAAGTGGTGTTCCCCTGTTTTGTCACTTTTCCTTGTGTGTGTGTTTAGTGCAGTGGTGGGAATAGTTTCCGCACCGACCAATTCCCTAGTGAAGGTTTAGGTGCAGGGCGAGTCAGGGTTTTTAGGTTCCTGATCGGCGCACGGTGCGGAACCGGCCTAGGGAACGTTAGGAGTGTAGAGACACTGACTCAGGGGAGTGCAGGAGGTCTCCATGTCCCCGTTCCCTATCGCAGGGCCACCATTGTTTTTGTTACCCAGGTTTTCCCTATTCCCTTGACTTATTGTATTAGTTACCGGCCTGCGGGCCGCGTCACATAGGACAATTACACGTGCCACGTCCCGTTGTATCAGTTACCGGCCTGCTGGCCATGTCACTCAGGACAGGGCATGTGACACCTGCATTGTCTCAGGCGCCTCTGCTCTCTGCTTCTTTCCTCCAGCAGAGGAGCCGACATACTCACCGATGTGGTCCTGTGCCCTGTCCTCACTCTCCCGCAGCTGCCCAGGGTTTACCCACTGCTCGCAGATCTCAGGGCATAGTGCTTAGGGTGCATGCATTCCTAGCTTCTTTAAGGTACAGTGTGCACCATCTTAATGTGTCCCAAGCCAATAGCTGAGGAAAACGTATTATTTAAGGCAGGGGTCCCCAACCGCCAGTCCGTGGCCCAGCACCGGGCCGCTGCAGTGCCCTTGCCGGTCCGTGGACACAAGGGGAGCCAGGGGCGGTCAGTGGCGTAGCGGGGGCTGGGGCGGCACGCAGCAGTTCTTAGCGGCGTGTGTAGCGGCGGCCAGGGAGCGATCCAAGCAGCTCCGGTGACCTGCAAGGGGGAATACCAGGAGCGGAGCTGCAAGGACCCGTCCACTGCGTCCAGCTTCCTGCCCGCCGCCCGCGCTTCCTGTCTCTGACTGACACAGAGAGGAGAGCGCGGCCGCTGCATTGTCAGAGCGAGGAAGCGCGGGCGATGCTGCGGACAGGTGAGAGGAGAGAGGTGGTGTCTGTGTGTATGTATAGTGTGTGTGTATGTGTGTGTGTGTGTATGTGTGTGTGTATGTGTGTGTATATGTGTGTGTGTGTATGTATGTATGTGTATGTGTGTGTGTATGTGTGTATGTGTGTGTATGTATGTGTGTGTATGTATGTGTGTGTATGTGTGTGTGTATGTGTGTATGTGTGTGTATGTATGTGTGTGTATGTATGTGTGTGTATGTATGTGTGTGTGTGTGTGTATGTGTGTGTATGTATGTGTGTGTGTGTATGTGTGTGTGTGTGTGTGTGTGTGTGTAGCCTGGCCCTGGAGGAGATGGGGACATGAGGAGAAGGCCATGAGGGGAGTGATGGAGAGATGGCAGTGATGGGGTGAAGGCAATGATGGGGAGACAGCAATGATGGGGAGAAGGGAGTGATGGGGTGGAGGCAATGATGGGGAGAAGGGAGTGATGGGGTGTAGGCAATGATGGGGAGACAGCAGTGATGGGGTGAAGGCAATGATGGAGAGACGGCAGTGATGGGGTGAAGGCAATGATGGAGAGACGGCAGTGATGGGGTGAAGGCAATGATGGGGAGAAGGGAGTGATGGGGTGAAGGCAATGATGGGGAGAAGGGAGTGATGGGGTGAAGGCAATGATGGGGAGAAGGGGTGATGGAGCACTCATTCAAAACCTATGGTGAGTTGAGTCACATTATAAATGTTATTTAATTATAAGTATGCACTGCTACACTACAACCGTGTCCATAGCCCTGCCCCCTTATGACCAAAGCCCTGCCGCTGCCACACCTCCATCCCCGCCCTGCTGGGCCATGGAAGAATGGTCTTGCTTGAAACCGGTCCCTGGTGCAAAAAAGGTTGGGGACCACTGATTTAAGGCACCTACATCAGGTGGGAGGTGCCTGTGCACTGTTGTGTGTTCTTAAACATCTTTCTCAGTTTTCAGGTCTCAGCACTCGTATTCCTGAATACCAGCCTGTCTACAGTTGTGGCCAAAAGTATTGACACCCCTGCAATTCTGTCAGATAATACTCAGTTTCTTCCTGAAAATGATTGCAAACACAAATTCCTTGATATTATTATCTTCATTTAATTTGTCTTAAATGAAAAAACACAAAAAGAATTGTCCTAAAGCCAAATTGGATATAATTCCACACCAAACACAAAAAAGAGGGTGGACAAAAGTATTGGCACTGTTCGAAAAATCATGTGATGCTTCTCTAATTTGTGTAATTAACAGCACCTGTAACTTACCTGTGGCACCTAACAGGTGTTGGCAATAACTAAATCACACTTGCAGCCAGTTGACATGGATTAAAGTTGATTCAACCTCTGTAAGACCAAAGAACTGTCTGAGGACTTGAGAAACCAAATTGTGTGGAAGCATGAGCAATCTCAAGGCTACAAGTCCATCTCCAAAGACCTGAATGTTCCTGTGTCTACCGTGCTCAGTGTCATCAAGAAGTTTAAAGCCCATGGCACTGTGGCTAACCTCCCTAGATGTGGACGGAAAAGAAAAATTGACAAGAGATTTCAACGCAAGAGGGTGCGGATGTTGGATAAAGAACCTCGACTAACATCCAAACAAGTTCAAGCTGCCCTGCAGTCCGCGGGTACAACAGTGTCAACCCGTACTATCCGTCGGCGTCTGAATGAAAAGGGACTGTATAGTAGGAGACCCAGCAAGACCCCACTTCTTACCCCAAGACATAAAAAAGCCAGGCTGGAGTTTGCCAAAACTTACCTGAAAAAGCCTAAAACGTTTTGGAACAATGTTCTATGGTCAGATGAGACAAAAGTAGAGCTTTTTGGGCAAAGGCATCAACATAGAGTTTACAGGAGAAAAAAAGAGGCATTCAAAGAAAAAAAACACGGTCCCTACAGTCAAACATGGTGGAGGTTCCCTGATGTTTTGGGGTTGCTTTGCTGCCTCTGGCACTGGACTGCTTGACCGTGTGCATGGCCTTATGAAGTCTGAAGACTACCAACAAATTTTGCAGCATAATGTAGGGACCAGTGTAAGAAAGCTGGGTCTCCCTCAGAGGTCATGGGTCTTCCAGCAGGACAATGACCCAAAACACACTTCAAAAAGCACTAGAAAATGGTTTGAGAGAAAGCACTGGAGACTTCTAAGGTGGCCAGCAATGAGTCCAAACCTGAATCCCATAGAACACCTGTGGAGAGATCTAAAAATGGCAGTTTGGAGAAGGCACCCTTCAAATATCAGGGACCTGGAGCAGTTTGCCAAAGAAGAATGGTCTAAAATTCCAGCAGAGCATTGTAAGAAACTCATTGATGGTTACTGGAAGCGGTTGGTCGCAGTTATTTTGACTAAAGGTTGTGCAACCAAGTATTAGGCTGAGGGTTCTAATACTTATGTCTGGCCCATTTTTGGAGTTTTGTGTGAAATGATCAATGTTTTGCTTTTTGCTTCATTCTCTTTTGTGTTTTTTCATTTAAGACAAATTAAATGAAGATAATAATACCAAAGAATTTGTGTTTGCAATCATTTTCAGGAAGAAACTGAGTATTATCTGACAGAATTGCAGGGGTGTCAATACTTTTGGCCACAACTGTATCAGCCATGTTCACCTGCCTGCCTATCCACTGACCCAGCCTGCACCAGTACCCATTTTCTCATCAGCCAGTTCCGTTTGCATCTGTGATACACCTATCATCTTACTCAGCCTGCCTGCCTCTATTGGAAATTCCTTCATGCCGCCCCAGCTAGGGGGTCAGCTGCCATCAATCCAAGGTCAGTCCTGGAGTAGCAGCTGGACCACCTCCCTTGTCTCTCCTTACATCTCAGTATCATATGCTGCTGAGTATCTGTGATCAGATTGGGTGAGGTTCCTAAATACGTCCCTTCAGGTCTTTCTTGGTCTCAGGTGGCCTAGACCTGAACCCAATAGAAAATCTTCGGAGGTAGCTAAAACTCAATGTTTCTCAATGACAGCTGCCAAATCTGAAAGATCTGGAAAAGAAGTGGGCCAAAATTCCTGCTGCTGTGTGTGCAAACTTACTCAAGAACTACAGGAAACGTCTGACCTCTGTAATTGAAAACAAAGGTTTCTGTACCAAATATTAAGTTCTGTATTTCTATTGTACCAAATACTTATTTCATGCTATAAAATGTAACTTTATTATGTATAAATCATATAATGTGATATTCTGGATTTTCCTTAGATTTTGTCTCTCACAGTTAAAGTATACCTACGATAAATTTTCGATTTTAAAATAATTTTTAAAGCTGGTGTTATAAAGTATTCTAATTTACTGAGATAATGACTTTTGGGTTTTCATTAGCTGTAAGCCATAATCATCAACAGAAATAAAAACTTGAAATAGATCACTCTGTCTGTAATGACTCACGAAACAATCACTGACCTCAGGGAGACCAGTCAAAGAAAACACAGCGGCAGCCGGCAAAGGCGCTCAATCAGTGAAATCCTAGGTGCAATGCTCCCTTGGAAATACGAATATGCAAATAAAGTCAGTGGAGCCTCATTTAAGAGTCTCAAACACATGACTAGCCAGATCTTCCTCCAGGGAAGGACCCAATATTTGCATGTTCGTATTTCCCAGGGAGCATTGCACCTAGGATTTCACTGATTGAGCGCCTTTGCCGGCTGCCGCAGTGTTTTCTTTGACTGGTCTCCCTGAGGTCAGTGATTGTTTTGTGATGCTGGTCAAATAGGCATTGCTCCCACCTAGCCAGAATTCTACTCCACACTGATGAGGGGCAACACCCCGAAACAGCTGTCTGTGGATGGATACCTAGTCATAGTATTTCCCTTGTCATATCTGTAAACTCGTAAAGAGCTGGATACTGACTTAAAGGGCCACTTAATATGGTGGTAATGGTGGTTTACAAAAGGAGCCACCCCTTGGCTGGGTCCTTCCCTGGAGGAAGATCTGGCTAGTCCCGTGTTTGAGACTCTTAAGTGAGGCTCCACGGACTTTATTTGTAATGACTCTATATAAAATATGAGTTTCACTTTTTGTATTGAAGAGCTGAAATAAATTAACTTTTTGATGGTATTCTAATTTTGTGAGAAGCACCTGTATTTCCATCACTGTATAATCAGTATTTCATCTGTTTTTTTTTTTGCGAACCCAAATACAATACAAAACTGTTATTCTAAACCAATATGTCTATTAACATGACCATTCTTTTTATATCCATTTTTAAAATTCCAGGATTTGGGTTAAAATGTATTTGTTTGTATATTGTAGAAATTAACAACGAATGTAATTACCGATGCAAAAACTTATCAAATGCCATTAAAATTCTGAAAAAATACTCATCCTGCTTTATTATTTGTATTGATCTGTATTATAAGTGTATTCATCATATTTAGCTTACTTAAAGTCTTAAATTAGGATGTCGCTCTGCAGTGTAGTAAATATAACTTTTATTTTAGGCCTCATTCAAACATCTGTGAATTATGTGTGTGTTCTATCTATTATTTTCACCAATAGAACATATACCAAATATTGTTTGTGGGGCTATTCACATGCCGGTGTTTTTTGCATACATATCAGTTTTTGATCAATTGATTTGGATCAAAATTTCCCATACAAGTCTATGGGTCCTTGACAGTCTTGTACAGCACACAGACGGCATCTGTGTGCCATTGGTGTGCTGTCAGGGATTAACACTGCCATGTACAGAAGAAGCTTTATTTATTTATTTTGTTCATTAAAGTCATTAATTAAACACTGATAAAACTTGGATCCAAAACAGTAAGTAAAAATGACTGACGACTGAATGAGGCTACATTGCTTGTGAATTTGTTTGTTGACAATTTTTTAGCAAGATTTCCAAATATAGGGTAGAAATTTCTGAAAGTTTTTAAGAAATAGCACAAGAAAAGACGTGAAAAGTGAATGATTCCATCAGAAAGAACGCTAAATGTAAGTCACCATCTATAATTGCGCTGTAATCTCTTATATGTTCTGTAAGGACTGGTATTTAACACTGACCATATGGTGGTAATATCAATATTGGTCTTTATATAGAGATTATTTTCAGTAACAGCGCGGTCATCTGCTGAGGTTCTCCTCCACTATTAGAGTGCGTCACCCAGTTGTAATCAAGGTTACCTGGTTAGGGGCCCACTTAGAAGTTTGGCCACCCAAAGCAAAACCCTAGCTACACCTCTGACTTCAGTCTTTGCTGTCACAACCACTTCTAAATCTGTTGCATACTTTGTCGTGGTATACTCGCACACACATAGTGCAGTAAAATGTACTGTGGACTTATCCAAGTACAGTGCACCATGCATTACTAAAGAATTAGGAGCGGAGATGGCACTGGACTACCTGACTTTTTCATACTATGTCAATAGCCATTTGAATCTTCACAGATTATTAGCATACAGAATTTAGTTGTTTAACACATTTTTTTTTCAGTTTTACTTCATCTGAAAAAAACAAAAGATGTAAAACGACCTGGCAGGTATCTGTTAAAGACACATTTCAGCTTCCGAGATTAAATTAGTAAGTGCTAAATTATTCTACATTTAAGCCCCCATTACACATAGCGATAACGCTAGCAATATCGCTGTAACGTCACCGATTTTGTGATGTAGCAGCGATATTGCTAGCGATATCGCTATGTCTGATACTTACCTCTGACCGGCTCCCCCGCTGCTCATCGTTGGTCGCGCGAGAACGTCCTGGATCATTTCTCGTCGGGCGCTTCCTGCTGGGCTTCCTGTGGTGCCGACGAGCGACGCGTGGACGCGGGCAGGAGGACGTCAGGATCGCCACGTCTGACAGGTAAGTAGCGACCTCCGACCCCTGCTATGTCGCTGGTGAGATCTGCCTGTGTGGCTGCTCACTAGCGACCACTTAGCGATGCACCAGCGATCCATATCGTTATCGGGATCGCTGGTGCATCGCTAAGCGTACCGGTACCCTTAAGGTACTGTCACACTTAGCGATGTACCAGCGATCCCGACCAGCGATATGATGCAGTCAGGATCGCTGGTACATCGCTAAGTGGTCGCTAGTGAGCTGCCACACAGGCAGATCTCACCAGCGACATCGCTGGGGACGGGGGTCGCTACTTACCTGTCACACCAGGCGATCCTGCGTCCTCCAGCCCGGCTCCACGCGCCGCTCGTCGTCACAGCAGGAAGCGCCGCAGGAAGCTGACGACGAGAAACAGTCCTGGACGTTCTCGCGTGATCAACGATAACCAGCGGGGGAGCCGGTCATAGGTAAGTATCAGACACAGAGATATCGCTAGCAATATCGCTATAACGTCACAAGTTATAGCGATATTGCTAGCGATATCGCTTAGTGTGACATGCCCTTTACACACAATTTTTATAGATAAAAAAACTTTATTGTCAAACCAAACATTAATTATGATAATGTAGAGTCCCACAGTAATTGACAGGGTTATTGCTCAATGCAATAACTACTGACTGTAGATTCAGAATTATTTCTGCATGTTAAATATTCAAGATAAAACAGTACCTTTTCCATATATTATATAACTGTCACTGTTGAAAATTCAGGAAGTAAAAAGAATAAAAAACAAATCTTAGTCTATCTCACTTTGTCTATCTTAGAAGCTAATATAGTAGCTTTATCAGCATGATTCCAATTGATAATGACCTATTTGTAGTGGTGTTCATCTGTGAGGGTCTGGCAGCTAAATGGAATAACACACAACTCAGGATCTTTTTAGCTGAGAAGATAAACAGGATGTTTTGACCACTTATAAAAGAGCCAGATGTTCTGACAAAAATATAAAGTGGCAATGTGATGTATAAATGATAGTTTCAATACCAGAACTCTACCAAAATACTTTAAGCTCAGCATTAGAAAAACACATGGCTTCTGGCTTGCATCATGTACTTGCTGACATAAATCAGCACTTTTGATGTATACACATAGGATAGGTAGATATATAGATGTCAGTGATACACACATATCACTGACATCTATGTATGTAATTGAATTGATGACTTTTCTTCTATCTATCTATGTATGTAATATACAAAGGTTACATCAACCCCCCCTAACTATCACCCCTTTTGCCACTGCTACAGGGCAAGTGGGAGGAGCGAGACTAAATGCCAAAATTGGTGCATCTTAGAGATGCACCTTTCCTGGGGCGGCGGAGAGCTGATGTTTTTAGCCTGATGGGGCCAGTATCCATGGTGCTTTCCTAGGCTATTAATATGAGCCCCCAGCTGTCTGCATAGCCTTTGCTGGTTATTAATTATAGAGTGCCCCAACTTCATTTTTTTAGGGTCCCCCATTTTAATAGCCAGTAAAGGCTAAATATACAGTTGTGAGCTGATATTAATAGCCTGGGAAACTCCATGGGTATTATGCCTTCCCAGGCTATAATCATTGACCCCCAGCTGTCGGCTTTCCCTCTGCTGGTTAAGAAAATTATGTGGAAGCCCTCGCCATTTTTTTCAGAAAAATTATCTTTTATTAATTAAATAAAGCTGCACACACTGTACTAATTGTATTTGTCACAGACATCTGTATATCTACCCATTCCATACCTATTCTATTTATATCCATCTATAACTCTTTGATTTTACAGAAAGCGGCACATGAATTGCTAGCTTTTATCTATATATCTATCTATCTATATTTATATATAGATATATATATATATATTGGACGAATATTTCCTTTGAAAATGATGTGTAAATGACAGAAAATTGCTCTATGTAAAAGCTCATGTTAAAATCGCATTGCAATTGGATAGCAATCACACTGTATTCAGATGTAAATCGCATGCTAGGTGTGAAAAATCGGATTGTACTCGCATGACACTCACATGACGCTTGCATTACACTCGTGTGACTCTTGGCAGGGAGACTCGGACTGATTTTTCTTACGTTTAGTGTGACTTCAGCCTAATAACTGCTCTCATCTTAAGGAAAGTGCAATGACAGGCACCAGATAATGTTAGGCTGCTGCTGTCTTTCGCAGGGCTGAGACTTTTGTGGTAGAGCGACTCACTCGGCTGGACACAGAAGTATAACTGGAACAATGTCTCTTTAAGAAAAGGCTTGGTTTATTGTAGCAGCATAAACCAAGCTGGGAAAGTAAACACAGCCCTCTGGGCAAAACAGCAAAACAAAGAAACAAAAAAAAACACAGTCCTTTTCCTAGTGGAGATCAGCCCACTCACCGGCAGCAATGTCCACAGTTCACTTCATAGAGTGTTCTGTCTCCAGGCACCTCCTGAACACTAGAAGCTCTGGCAGTCAGCCATTTAAGCCCAGACCATGTGACTCCTCCATCATGTGATTGATCACATGATCTCGAACATCACAGAGGGTCTGTCAGGACACTGCAGGTGGAGATACGGTGGTGATACGGTGGACCCCCTCCCACCCGCTCTATGGAGGTCCACTAAAACCAGCCCATAATATAACTTGTTTAAACCTCTTTCTTTCAGTGTTCTTTTTATTGAATATAAGTAGAACAAATGTTTAACAAACAATTATTACAAAACAACAGTAAAGCTTTTCTTTGGCCAATAAGTAATTATGAGAATCAAATCATCAAACTCAAATAGTAAGACTATTGACCACCTGAAAGTGGAGATCAAATCTATTCAGCAAGAATGAGTCTCAGATTTCTCCATGCAGATGACTATAATACAAGAAGATTAAATCCTGACATGTACACTTCACTATCACAAGTGGTCGAAACCAACACTGACCAAAAATAGTAGAGTGATGTATAACTAGGGCCAAATAAGTTGTAGTAGAGAGGGGGCGAGAAAGAAACGGAGAAGACAATGAATAGTATATTGAGGGGGGATTAGGGGAAATAAAAGATTGGAAGACGTACGGGGGAGGGAATAAACAAAGAAGAAGGGTATCGGCCTGTGGGAGGACCAATGCAAGAGAACAGAGATCATAAGCGTGCCTTTGAGGAGAAAAAAAAATGAAATACTTCTCCTGTGATGTAATTTGTTGATGACATTTGTCTGACTCCATCCAGGTCAGCAGTCTCTAGAATAAACCTAGGAGAGGATCTGAATTGAATCCACGGTGTCCATATCTGTAGTAACATGGCATATGACCCTTGTGAAGCTACCACAATTTTGGCGGTTTGGTACAGCGATCTGTTTCCCTAAGGACCTGTTTTTTGGCAGGGGTTTGGGTTGATTTCCACATAGCAGGGAATAAAATTTTTCCCACTGCTATTATATTATTGGCCAGCTTGGAAGCCAGTATATTCTTGGGCCACACAGGGAAATTGAGGAGCATATTCTGTGGCAGCAGTGTTGTTTCTAGTTCAAGAACTTCTGAAACTATCTCAGATACTACGTGCCAATATGATTTGATTTTTTGGCACAGTCCCCATATATGGAATTAGTTGCCTGGCTCAGCATTACACCTCCAGCACAATTCAGAAGTGGAAGAGTGCCATTTGTTGAGCTGTATCAATGTTCGATACCAACGGGACACTACCTTATGAGTTTTCTTGCATCTTGACACACTGTGATGGTCAGTGTGATCTGCTGTATATCTGGTTGATTTGTTTGTCTGTGAAAATAAGTCCCTTTCCCAAAGTCCTATATAGGCCCTTTTTATCTGGGCTCCATCGCATATTAGATACTCATAAGTTTTGGATAGAACTTTTTTCGGGGGCTTCTGCTGAATTGCATGCATTAGATGGATCTGTTCCTTATGTTTATTAACAAAGTCTTTCACCCTACTATAATGGAGAATCGTGATATTAGCTAACGATTCAAGATTTTGAATTTCCCTGAATAACTGGTATATCAAAATTGGTGGCATAGGAAGGGGTCGGGAATCTCCGTCTACATCTTTACTCAACTTAAAAGGAATGGGGCCAGTTAAGTCCTGTATTGTTAGAATGGGTAATAAGGGGGGATTTGCCCAAGGATATTTTTTTTTCCCATACTTTAAGTATGGCCTGGGTGATTTCATTTAATATTAAATGGTTCGTATTAGAATAGTCGTACATTAAGACTAAGGATCTCAAAGGTACAGTGGCCATTTGTTCCTCAATTGCTAATCATAATTATTTTCAGGAGGGCCTCTCACCCAATCTATGACTCTGGTGAGCATTGCTGCTTTGTAGTACTTGAAAATGTCAGGAGCTCCCATAAAACCTTTTGACATGGGTAGTGTGAGTGTGTTAGCTCTTAGGCTAGTTTCACATTAGCGTTTTTTTGCGCAGCGCATCGGGCGCATAAAAAACGCAAAGAAAAACGCAAAACAAACGCGCGTTTTTTTAACGTCATGTGCACGCTGATGTGTAAAAAAAACGCAGCGTTGTTTGCGTTTTACATGCGTTTTTGCATGCGTTTGCGTTTTTTATGCGCATGCGTTTTTAAGTGTGACGTTTTTTCCATTGTCTAGAGAACATTCTAGACTTGTTTAACTCAAAAACGCATGCGCAAAAAAACGCAAGCGTGCGCAAGACCATGCGCACGCATGCGTTCCCATAGGCTCCAATGTGGTGTTTTTGCGCATTCCGTGCGCAAGCGTGCGCATGCGTTTTTTTGACGAGACAGGGCGGAACCAAAAATGCAACATGTTGCGTCTGGCGCGCCTGGCGCAAAAGACAAAAAAACGCATGCGCACGAAAACGCAAGTATGCGCAAGACCATGCGCACGTCATGTTAAGTATAGGTGCGCAGTGCGCATGCGCACGGGTGCGCACGATGCGCTGCGCACAAAAGCGCTAATGTGAAACCAGCCTTATACGGGGACGTCTGTTTTCCCAGATAAAGTTGAAGATGAATGAGTTGACTTTAGATAAATAGTAATTGGGTATGTGGATTGGAAGTATCTGGAACAAGTATATAAATTTGTGGAGAATTATGCTTTTTAGTAAGTTCTTCCTGCCAATCCATGACAGACAAGGTGCTTTCCATGCTTGTACTGTTTTATTAGCTTTATCCAGCAAGGGCGTCAAGTTAAATTCCAGAAGCTCCCTAGCCGAACTCCCTATTTTTATTCCTAAATATGTTATGTGTTTGGAAGGCCAATTGAAAAGGTATGGTTTTTTAAGTTTGTCTATTGTGGATTTGGGTATATTCATGCCTCTTATTTTGTAGGGTTGATTTTGAAATTGGACAACCTACTGTAGAGCTGTAGTATGCGTACGAGGGCAGAAATGCCCCTATTTGGTTCCGTTAGAATCACCAGAAGGTCATCTGCGAATGCCGCTGATTTATGATGGCATGCCCCAATCCATGCCCCCCGGATATCTACTTCTTGCTGAATACTTTGCAACAAGGGCTCCATAGCAAGGACAAACAGAAGGGGGGATAGGGAACATCCCTGCCTCGTACCATTTTTAATATGGAAGTGATCAGACAGCAGATTATTAATTCTAAGCCTTGCCGTGGAAGATGAGTACATTTGAAATATAGCTTTGACTAATTGGTTTGGGAGGTAGAACGCAAGTAGTGTTTCATGCAAGAATGTCCAGTCCACCCTATTGAAGGCCTTCTCAGCGTCCGTCCCCAGTAGGACAAGCGGGGCCTTTTTGATTTTTGCATTGTGCATCAGATGTAATATACTATTCACGTTGGCCCTCCCTACTTTGCTGACTACAACCCCTGTCTGGTTCAGGGAGATAAGTTGAGGCAACACCTCTTTCAAACGTTTGGCTATTAAACTTAAGTAAATTTTTAGGTCTACGTTTAACAGCGATATTGGCCTATAGCTCCCATCGTTTTCAGGGTCTTTACCGTCTTTATGTAAAAGAGATATATGCGCCTCTAGTGATTGAGTAGGCATTATGCTCCCTCCCAAGACAACATTACACATGCTTAACATATGTGGGCTGAGTTCCACTGAGAAAGTTTTATAGTAGCTAGTTGGAAACCCATCAGGCCCAGGTGACTTCCGCTTAGAGCATCTCAACAGGAGAGATGGACTGGAGTTTGGTTAATTCGAAAGGTTTAATCATAATTTCCAGCTGCAACTGTTAATTTAGGAAGGGACAAAGAGGACAAGAAGGACAAGGCAACTGTTAGGTGGATTCATAACTGGCTTAGTGATCGGACCCAAAGAGTGGTCGTAAATGGCTGCACATCCAGTTGGAAGAATGTCTCAAGTGGGGTACCACAGGGCTCTGTCCTGGGCCCTGTATTGTTCAACATCTTTATCAACGATTTAGATGAAGGAATTGAGGGTAAACTGATTAAATTTGCTGATGACACAAAGCTAGGAGGGATAGCTAATACTAGAGAAGAGAGAGCGAGGATTCAAAAAGATATAAATAAACTGGAGCAGTGGGCAGCAACGAACAGAATGGGTTTTAACAGGGAAAAATGCAAAGTACTACATCTGAGCAATAAAAATGAAAAAGCATATATAGAATGGGAGGAATAGGGCTAAGCAACAGCACATGTGAAAAAGACTTGGGTATACTAATAGATCACAGACTGAATATGAGTCAACAGTGTGATGCAGCAGCAAAAAAGGCAAATGCAATTCTAGGATGTATTAACGGAAGCATACAGTCTAGATCACGTGAAGTCATTATTTCCCTCTACTCCTCTTTGGTCAGACCTCATCTGGAATATTGTGTCCAGTTTTGGGCACCACATTTTAAAAAAGACATCAACAAACTGGAGCAAGTTCAGTAAAGAGCGACCAGAATCGTGACCGGTCTGCAAACCCTGTCTTATGAGGAAAGGTTGCAGGATTTGGGAATGTTTAGCTTGCAGAAGAGAAGACTGAGAGGAGACTTAATAGCTGCCTACAAATATCTAAAGGGCTGTCACATTGTAGAAGGATCATCCTTATTCTCATTTGCACAAGGAAAGACTAGAAGCAATGGGATGAAACTGAATGGGAGGAGACACAGATTAGATATTAGAAAAAACTTTTTGACAGTTAGAGTGATCAATGAGTGGAACAGGCTGCCACGAGAAGTGGTGAGTTCTACTTCAATGGAAGTCTTCAAACAGAGGCTGGACAGACATCTGACTGGGATGATTTAGCGAATTCTGCTTTAATTGGACCAGATGGCCCAGGAGGTCCCTTCCAACTCTACGATTCTATGATTCTATGATTCTATGACCCCATGTCCCTCATCTTCTGTGACCTATCTGCCACCAATTCGTTAAGCCTCAATTGATAAAGTTCCTTGTAAAAGGACAGGAAAGGATCAGTTATTTGATCATAATTTTGTGTTATTTGTCCTTCCTTAGTTTTGATTTTGTGAATAAACGTGCAGGTTTGGCGTCGTTTGATTAAAGAAATTATTAGCTTGGACGCTTTGTCCCTGTGGATGAGAAGTCGATTTTTCCAGGTAGCATATTGTTTAGCTGACTGTTTATTTAACAAATCTTTTAAACGTTGTCTCTTTTTTGTAAATTGAGACATTAATTCTTGGGTCAACCCCTTTTTATGTTGGCTCTCCAAAGCTCTAATTTTGTTATAGAGAGTTTGCAAACTTTCTCTGTTTAATTAAGTAAGAGGCTATTGAGATAAATACACCCCGTATCGTGGCCTTATGTGCTTCCCACACCACTGTAGGATTCATATCAGGGTTGGAGTTAAATTTAAAATACTCTCGTAAGGTTTTTTGGATCCAGTTTTAATGCCTTCCTGATAAAGGAGGCATTCTTTATGCTTCCATGTCCTAAAATTAGAATAGGGTCTCTGAACTTCTAAATTAATTGCGATCATATAATGTAAGGCAGAAAGTATGTACTGTATGCTTTAGATGTGGTAGGTAAAATGTTTCTAGATATCTGGATATAATCTAAATGGTGGGATTCTGAGGGATGTTATTCTGGATTATCTCAATGAGAATAACTGTTTAACGCCATATCAGCATGGGTTTATGAGGAATTGCTCCTGTCAAACCAATCTAATCAGTTTTTGTGAAGAGGTAAGCTATAGACTGGACCAAGGTGAGTCATTGGACGTGGTATGTCTGGATTTTTCCAAAGCGTTTAATACCGTGCCACGCAAGAGGTTGGTACACAAAATGAGAATGCTGGGTCTGGGGGAAAATGTGTGTAAATGTATAAGTAACTGGCTTAGTGATAGAAAGCAGAGGGTGGTTATAAATGATATATTCTCTAACTGGGTCGCTGTGACCAGTGGGGTACCGCAGGGGTCAGTGTTGGGACCTATTCTCTTTAACATATTTATTAACGATCTGATAGAAGGTTTACACAGTAAAATATCGATATTTGAAGATGATACAAAACTATGTAAAGCAGTCAATACAAGAGAAGATAGTATTCTGCTACCGAAGGATCTGGATAAGTTGGAAGCTTGGACCGAAAGGTGGGAGATGCGGTATAGCAATGATAAATGTAAGATTGTACACATGGGAAGAAGGAATCAATATCACCATTACACTGAATGGGAAACTACTAGGTAAATCAGACTTTTGAATAAGACTTGGGGAAACTATGGGGAAACTAGCTGATGATAAACTTACCTGGAGTAGACAGTGCCAGGCAGTGGCTGCCAAGGCAAACAGGATCATGGGGTGCATTAAAAGTGGTCTGGATACACATGATGAGAGCATTATACTGCATCTGCACAAATCCCTGGTTAGACCGCACATGGAGTACTGTGTGCAGAGTTGGGCACCGGTTCTCAGGAAGGATATAATCGAACTAGAGCGAGTACAAAGGAAGGCAACAAAATTAATAAAGGGGATGGAGGAACTAGAAAACCCAGAGAAATTAGCAAAATTAGGATTATTTAGTCTATTGAACAAATGACTGAGGGGCGATCTAATAACCATGTATAAGTATATAAGTGGACAATACAAATATCTCTCCGGGGATCTGTTTATACCAAGGAAGGTGACGGTCTCAAGGGGGCATTCTCTGGGTCTGGAGGAGAGAAGGTTTTTCCACCAACATAAAAGATGATTCTTTACTGTTAGAGCGATGAGATTCTGGAATTCCTTGCCTGAGGAGATGGTGATGGCGAACTCAGTCGAGGGGTTCAAGAGAGGCCTGGATATATTCCTGGAGCATCACAATATTGTATCTTACAGTTATTAGGTTCTTTAGAAGGACGTAGATCTGGGGATTTATTCTGACGTAATATAGGCTGAACTGAAGATTGATAACATCAGAGACAGTTTTGGTCAACAACCCCCAGTGCCCTTCCTCCTAACTGACCTGCCCTCCTCCTCCAAAACCAACTTTTCCACCATTACAGAAGATCGACTCACCACTGTACTCTCAAGATCACATCTCACTACCTGTGCACTTGACCCGATCCCATCCCACTTCATCCCAAACCTCATCACAGTCTTCATCCCAACCCTAACCCACCTCTTCAACCTATCACTAACAACTGGTGCTTTCCCCTCAAGCTTTAGACATGCCTCAATCACACCTATCCTCAAAAAGCCCTGTCTTGACCCATCCTCTGTATCTAGCTATCGCCCTATATCACTTCTCCCCTATGCCTCAAAACTACTGGAACAACACATCCATCTTGAACTGTCCTCCCATCTCTCTTCTTGCTTCCTCTTTGACCGATTACAATCCGGCTCCTGGCCACACCACTCCGCTGAAACTGCCCTAACTAAGGTCACCAATGACCTACTAGCCGCCAAGGCCAAGCGACACTACTCTGTCCTCCTCCTCCTCGACCTGTCCTCTGTCTTTGACACAGTAGACCATTCCCTTTTACTACAGACCCTCTCATCTCTTCGTACCACAGACTTGGCCCTATCTTGGATTGCGTCATACCTAACAGACCGGACATTCAGTGTCTCCTACTCGCACACCACCTCCTCACCACGCCCCCTATACGTCAGACTCCCGCAAGGTTCAGTTCTAGGGCCCCTGCTCTTCTCCATTTACACCTTCGGCCTCGGACAGCTCATAGAATCTCATGGCTTTCAGTATCACCTCTGTGCTGATGACACACAGATCTACATCTCTGGACCAGATATCACCTCCCTGCTAAACAGAATCCCTCAATCTCGGTCAGCTATTTCATCCCTACCCTCATCATGGGAGATTTCAACATCCCCATTACTCTTCCCCTCTCACCATCTGCTACTCACCTTTTATCTCTAACCTCCTCATTTGGCCTTTCGCAGCTTACTAATTCTCCAACGCATGAAGATGGAAACTCCCTCGACTTGGTCTTCCTCGGCTTTGTGCAGTGGATGATTTTGCAAACTCCCCTCTCCCGCTCTCTGACCACAATCTTCTTTCATTTTCTATCAAGAACTGCCAGGCTGCTCAGGTCACCCCCACTGTCCATACTTATAGAAACATACAGGCCATTATTACCCAGAAACTTATGAACAACTTGCAGTCTTCATTGGCCCCTATCTCCTCCCTCTCATGTCCTGATTCTGCAGTGAAGCATTACAATGAAACACTTCAAAGTGCCCTGGATGAATTTGCACCCCCTATAAATAGAACACCACAACGCAGACAGCGACAACCCTGGCACACGGTGCAAACACGTTTCCTGCAGTGGTGCTCCTGGTGCGCCGAACGTCTGTGGAGAAAATCCAATCTACGCGAAGATTTCATCCATTTTAAGTTTATGCTTAGAACATACAACACTGCCCTTCACCTCTCCAAACAAGCCTATTTCAACACCCTCATCACCTCACTGTCCAATAACCCGAAACGTCTCTTTGACACTTTTCATTCTCTGCTCAACCCAAGAGTGCAGGCCCCAACCACAGAGCTCCGAGCTGACGATCTGGCCAATTACTTCAAAGAGAAAATTGACCAGATTCAACAGGAAATTATCTCCCAATCACCTCATACCATGCACTCTCCTCCCTCCCCCACTGCATCTAGCTCACTCTCTGATTTTGAACCAGTCACAGAAGAAGAAGTAAGCAGGCTCCTTGCATCTTCTCGCCCAACCACTTGCACCAGTGACCCATTTCCGTCACATCTCCTCCAGTCCCTTTCCCCTGCTGTCACCCCTCACCTAACTAAAATATTTAACCTCTCTCTCTCTTCTGGTATCTTTCCCTCCTCATTTAAGCATGCCATCATACATCCACTACTTAAAAAACCATCCCTCGACCAAAACTGTGCCACTACCTATAGACCTGTCTCTAATCTTCCCTTCATCTCTAAACTCCTGGAAAGCCTGGTCCACTCCCGTCTTATCCGCTATCTCTTTGATAACTCTCTTCTCGACCCTCTCCAATCCGGTTTCCGCTCTCTACACTCTACTGAAACTGCCCTCACTAAAGTCTCTAATGATCTACTAACAGCTAAATCAAATGGTCATTACTCCATGCTAATTCTCTTGGATCTCTCTGCAGCATTCGACACTATGGATCATCAACTCCTCCTCACTATGCTCCGTTCCATTGGCCTCAAGGACACCGTTCTCACATGGTTCTCCTCCTATCTCTCTGACCGCTCCTTTACTGTATCTTTTGCCGGTTCCTCCTCCTTTCACCTTCCCCTTACTGTTGGGGTTCCTCAAGGTTCTAGGCCCCCTCCTCTTCTCCTTGTACACTGCCCCTATTGGTCAAACAATCAGTAGATTTGGTTTCCAGTACCATCTCTATGCTGATGACACCCAATTATACGCTTCTTCTCCTGACATCACGCCAGCCTTTATAGAAAACACCGGCGATTGTCTAAACGCTGTGTCTAACATCATGTCCTCACTATATCTGCAACTGAACCTTTCAAAGACTGAACTCCTGGTGTTTCCTCCCTCTACTAATGTACCTATACCCGACATTGCCATTTCTGTGTGTGGTTCCACTATTACTCCCCAGCAACAGGCCCGCTGTCTTGGGGTCATACTTGATTCCGAGCTTTCCTTTGCCCCCCACATTCGATCACTGGCTCGCTCTTGTCACCTGCACCTCAAAAACATTTCTAGAATTCGACCTTTTCTTACTTTTGACTCTGCAAAAACTCTTACTGTTTCTCTTATTCATTCTCGTCTCAACAATTGTAACTCTTTTCTAATCGGTCTCCCTCTTACCAAACTCTCCCCACTCCAATCCGTCTTGAATGCTGCAGCCAGGATCATATTCCTCACCAATCGTTACACCAATGCCTCTAACTTGTGCCAGTCATTACACTGGCTACCCATCCACTCCAGAATTCAGTATAAACTTATTACCCTCACCCACAAAGCACTCCATGGCTCAACACCACCCTACATCTCCTCCCTTGTTTCAGTATACCACCCTACCCGCTCCCTCCGTTCGGCTGATGACCTGAGGTTAGCATCCTCAATAGTCAGAACCTCCCACTCCCGTCTCCAAGACTTTACACATGCTGCGCCAATTTCCCAAGTCAATACGATTAGTCCCCAATCCCCACAATTTTAAGCGTGCCCTGAAAACGCATTTATTCAGACTGGCCTATCGCCGCAACACATTAACCTAATCTATCCCTGTGTGGCACAGCCAAAAGTTTTACCATAACCAGATTCCCCACATCATGTTCCCACATGCTTTATGCATCCATTAGCCCTCTGTGTTTGTACTGCTACACATTTAACATTATGGCTGGTCCATACAATCAGGGCAACTGTTACCACCCACCTTTCGTGTCTACCTCTTTCCTCATAGACTGTAAGCTTGCGAGCAGGGCCCTCTTTCCTCTTGGTATTTGTTATAATCTATGTGATTATTGTTATGCTGTAATGTCTATTGTCTGTACAAATCCCCTCTGAAATATAAAGTGCTGCGGAATATGTCGGCGCTATAGAAATAAAATTGATTAAAATTTATTATTATCCTTCTCCACTAGATTTCTAAAACTTAATATGGACAAAACAGAATTTATCATCTTTCCCCCATCTCACATGACCCCCCCCAACGGACCTATCCATTAAAGTAAATGGCTGCCCAATCTCTCCAGTCCCACAAGCTCGCTGCCTCGGGTTTATCCTTGACACTGATCTCTCTTTGAAACCACATATCCAAGCCCTTTCCACTTCCTGCCGACTTCAACTCAAAAATATTTCACGGATCCGTACATTCCTCAACCAAGAATCTGCAAAAACCCTAGTCCATGCCCTCATCATCTCCCACCTTGACTACTGCAACCTCCTGCTCTGTGGCCTCCCCTCTAACAGTCTTGCACCCCTCCAATCTATTCTAAACTCTGCTGCCTGACTAATCCACCTGTCCCCCTGCTATTCCCCGGCCTCTCCCCTCTGTCAATCCCTGCACTGGCTCCCCATTACCCAAAGACTCCAGTTCAAAACCCTAACCATGACATACAAATCCATCCACCACCTGAGTCCTCCATGCATCTGTGACCTCGCCTCCCGGTACTTACCTGCACGAAACCTCCGATCCTCACAAGATCTCCTCCTGTACTCCCCTCTTATCTCCTCTTCCCACAATCGCATACAAGATTTCTCCCCCGCACCCCCCTACTCTGGAACTCTCTACCACAACATATCAGACTCTCGCCTACCATGGAAACCTTCAAAAAGAACCTGAAGACCTACCTCTTCCGACAAGCCTACACCCTGCAGTAACCACCGATCCACCAAACCGCTGCACGACCAGTTCTACCCTCACCTACTGTATCCTCACCCATCCCTTGTAGATTATGAGCCCTCGCGGGCAAGGTCCTCTTTCATCCTGTACCAGTCGTGACTTGTATTGTTTAAGATTACTGTACTTGTATGTATTATGTATACCCCTCCTCACATGTAAAGCGCCATGGAATAAATGGTGCTATAATAATAATAATAATAATAATAATAACTGGATGGACAAATGTCTTTTTTCGGCCTTGCTAACTATGTTACTATATAATTTATGCGGATACGAATAGTATGTAAAATCAATAACCACTGGATGTAAATATCTCCAGGCATCTATTAGTTCCAGAGAATAGACAAGGTCTCTCAGGGGAATATGGCTCGTAGCTGCAAGTAAGCACCGTAAACACACCGAGTTAAACATAACTTGGTGTGAATTGAGTGCAAAATGCCTGACTCTGTTAATCCACAGAGCAGTGCGGAAACTGAGAGCACTCTAAGCTGTGCCATGTTAAACATCACAGGGGCATAGAGGGATTGACGCTGGTGAGGTCCCTATAACTCACCCCCCACTATGCTGGTGATTGAACCTGCACTGACACACAGTGGCTTTTGAGCCCATGCCTGAGGATGCCCGGTGCAGCCGCTAAGTTCAAGCGGGAGTTCCCACCCTACACTGCCTGTCTAGAAACACACTCACAGTGCTATTAGCATCTGACCTACACACACACAGCAAATAAGCATGATACTAGTGCACAGGCGTGAGCCATTGAGAGCCTTTTATTCCTTTAACTCAAGTCCAGACAGGACCTTGCCTGTGGACCAATCAGAAACTGCCACTTTACCAGAGCAGCTGATGTCCGAGCACCAATGAGAGGACGCCACATCACGGACATGCTAAGTAGAGTGAAATCCAGACTTAGTCTCCAGAGCACAACACTGCACATGTATACCAGTAGTCACCATAGGCTTAGCTGGAGAGCCAGTAGCAACTACACATGCAGCATGAGTTTGGGCAAAGCGCTGGGTCCAGAGTCTGTGCTGACCAGTCATCCCAGTGGCCGAGCCTGAATGGGAGACTGCTGCACCTGTCAAGGCTTGGGATCTATCCCATGCAGGGGGAGAATCCCAGTGCCTAACAGTTCTATGGCCACATTCAGGTCCCCCCTATGAACACTGTACACTCCTGGAATAAACACAAAAATTGAGCTTGGTTTAAGTTGGTACACATGCAGCACATAAATGCATGTTCACATGGCCAAAAAAGCATACAAAACCTAAAAAAGACAAAATGAAAAAAACCCTGCTATACAGTAATTAAATAAGTAAAAAAGCAAAAGTGCATTTAAATCATACAGAGTTCTTAGTAATACTGTATTTGATCAAGCATAGCATAAAAGCTGTCCCACCATCAACAAGGAGACTCTGTGGTCGGGGCGGTCCTACACTGTCTAGTAATAATAACCTTATCATGTGTCAAAGTTGATGTCTGTGTGAATAAGGGCAGACAAGGACTGGGTCCCAACCACTGGACCCCAGTCAGGGGAAGCCTTGAAATACAATTTCCAGTTCAGGAGAGGGAGGCCACACCCCAGCTTGCACAGAATGCAAAAATACAAAGAAAAAACACAAAAATTGAGCTTGGTTTAAGTTGGTATAAATGCATGTTCACATGGCCAAAAAAGCATACAAAACCTACCAAAGACAAAATGAAAAAAACCCTGCTATAATTAAATAAGTAAAAAGCAAAAGTGCATTTAAATCATACAGAGTTCTTAGTAATAGCAGACATTTTGTTTTTTGTAAGTTTTGTATGCTTTTTGGCCATGTGAACATGCATTTATATGCTGCATGTGTACCAACTAAAACCAAGCTCAATTTTTGTGTTTCTTTCTTTGTATTTTTGCATTCTGTGCAAGCTGGGGTGTGGCCTCCCTCTCCTGAGCTGGAAATTGTATTTAGAAGCTTCCCCTGACTGGTGTCCAATGGTTGGGACCTGGTCCTTGTCTGCCCTTATTCACACAGACGTCAACTTTGACACATGATAAGGTTATTAATACTAGACAGTGTAGGACCGCCCCGACCACAGAGTCACCTTGTCGATGGTGGGACGGCTTTTATGCTATGCTTGATCAAATACAGTATTACTAAGAACTCTGTATGATTTAAATGAACTTTTGCTTTTTACTTATTTAATTATAGCAGGGTTTTTTTCATTTTGTCTTTTGTAGGTTTTGTATACTCCTGGAATAAGTGTACTTTATTTAAAACCTTATCGCTTAGTAGGGGCATACAAGCTGAATAAGATAGCCATATTTACAGCTATTAATCCTTTGATAAATAAATAGCTGCCTTCTGGGTCAGCTGAGTATCCCTGTAAAGAAAGGCTATGTCTTTAGCCAGTGCGATTGCTCCACCTCTTGCTCCTTTTTGTTGAGATACTGCATGATCTATCAAAGTGATATTTCTCAAATGAAGGAGTTCTTTCAGCTAAAAAGGGGGTTTCTTGTAATATTAATATATCGTATCCAGCTTTTTTAAAATGGTTCAATGTCTGAGACCTGGGAAGTGGAGAGTTCAGACCATGAGTGGTTTGTCATCATGATAGTTGAGGAGACCTCCATCCCCACGGCGTCCCCACACAGAGCCGAAGGAAAAAAGGGAAAAGAATTAGCAGGGGGGAAAGAAAGAGAGGGGCATAGGTAAAGAATTTACAACATAAGTACTCATTTTCGTCCGGTAACTGTACCTGAAATAAAACAATAATAATAATAGTACAACATACATAACTCAACCAGAAGAATAAAAGCAAGAGAAACCAAGAAACATAACACTTGTTCAAGTGACGAAAGTCACCAACAATGATGGCGCCTCACAACCAAATACAACAAGAGCTTCACATTGCACCTCTGAAAAGAACAACGGTGAATAAAACAAGAGGTAGGATCAAGAGTATAATCAAAATCATCAGCCATTTGAGCCCCCATCCTCTTGTGAAGTTGCAGCTTTAGCGAAACGTCATTTTGTCCATTGTGACTTTGGGGTGAGGTTCACTTGCCATGGAGGTGGTTGGGGGAGAGGCCTCAGGCTATGGGCAGAAAGAACTGCTTCCAGGTCCGGATTTTGATCTAGCGTAATTTCCAGTTCCTTAGAGGCTTCTTTAATATCTGCTCATATTCTCGCTTGAATCTTCCACTCCTTAGCTGAGATAAATATAACAAAAGAAAACCGCCAATGGTATTGATGGTGTTTCTGTTGTAGAGTAGAGGTAAATGGTCTCAGGAGTCGTCGCTTGTTCAGTGTAATCGCTGAAAGATCTTGGAAAATTTGAATTGTAGAATTTCCATAAGATATGGTATCAGCTTCTCGTGCTCTCCTCAATAAAAGATCTTTGGTTTCATAGTCCAGGAAGCAGAAGATTACGTCTCGAGGAGGCTTCTCTGGTTTCAGCTTGGGCCTCAATGCCCTTTGGACCCTCACCATCTCGATTGTTGTTGGGTCGTCCGAAGTAATAATGGAACGAAAAATTTCAATGATTTCAATGACTATGGGGACCAGCGCATCCGAGACCATAGACTCAGGAACTCCTTTCACCCTTAAATTATTTCGTCCTCTCCCTGTTCTCATGTTCCTCTAAAATGGTGTAGATTGATGTGATTTTCCTGTTGTTTGAGGCAGGACAAGGAAGAGTTAGCTTGTTAGATCAAATCTAGTGAGTTTTTTCAATTTGGTTGAGGTCATATTTAACCCCTTTCTCCCATGTGACGTACTATCCCGTCCATGTGCCCTGGGACTTAATTCCCAGGGACGGGATAGTACGTCACAGCGATCAGCGGCACTCACAGAGTGAGTGCCGCTGATCGCGGCTGGGTGTCAGCTGATTATCACAGCTGACACCCGACACTCTGTGTCAGGTGCAGTCACGGACTGCCCCCGACATGTTAACCCCTTGCACACCGTGATAAAACACGATCGCAGTGTACCGAGGTTTAGGGAAGCATCGGGATGGAGGGGGCTCCCTCCATGCTTCCCTGAGCCCCCCACAGCAGCACAGTGTGCAGCGCCCCGGATCCAAGATGGCGACAGGGACCTTTGGGGGCCTGCAGGAAGCTGGCTTCCTCAGTGCCTGCAAAGCGCAGGCATGAGGAAGTCTGCTTCAATGCCTGTGACAGATTGCTGATCTGTCACAGCAATCTGTGATGTGACAGATCAGCGATCCATCTCAGGACAGTGATGTCCCCCCTGGGACAATGTAATAAAGTTAAAAAAAAAAAAAAAAAGTGTAAAAATAATTTTAAAAAAATCGCTAAATAAATTTAAAAAAAAAATGTTCCCTAATAAATTCATTTCTTGGAAATAAAAAAGAAAACAATAAAAGTACACATATTTGGTATCACCGCATCCGTAATGACCCGCCCTATAAAACTGTCCCATTAGTTAACCCTTTTAGCGAACTCCTTAAAAAATAAAAAGCGAAGCAAAAAATAATGATTTATTTTCATACCGTCAAACAAAAAGTGCAATTACGCGCGATCAAAAAGATGCCTATAAATATCCATGGTACCGCTGAAAACGACATCTTGTCCCGCAAAAAATGAGCTGCCATACAGCATCATCAGCGAAAAAATAAAAAAGTTATAGCTCGTAGAATAAAGCGATGCAAAAATAATTATTTTTTATATAAAATTGTTTTCATTGCATAAAAGTGCCAAAACATAAAAAAAGACATAAATGAGGTATCGCTGTAACCGTACTGACCCAAAGAATAAAACTGCCTTATCAATTTTACCGCACACGGAACGGTGTAAACGCACCCCCCAAAAGAAACTCATGAAACGCTGGTTTTTGTTCTTTCTGCATCCCAAAAATCGGAATAAAAAGCGATCAAAAGATGTCACATGCCCGAAAATGATACCAATGAAAGCGTCAACTCGTCCCACAAAAAATAAGATCTCACTTGACTTGGTGGGTCAAAATATGGAAAAATTCTAGCTCTCAATATTTGGTGATGCAAAAAATATTTTTACAATAAAAAGCTTCTTTTAGCGTGCGACAGCTGCCAAACATAAACACCGCCATAAATAGTAAATCAAACCCCCCCCCCCGTTATCAACCCCTTAGTTAGGGAAAAATAATAAAATTAAAAAAATGTATTTATTTCCATTTTCCCATTAGGGTTAGGGTTAGGGTTAGTGCTAGGGCTAGGGTTAGGGCTAGGGTTAGGGCTAGGGTTAGGGTTAGGGCTAGGGTTAGGGCTAGGGTTAGGGTTAGGGCTAGGGCTAGAGTTAGGGCTGCGATTAGGGTTAGGGGTGTGTTGGGGTTAGGGTTGGAGTTAGAATTGGGGGGTTTCCACTGTTTGGGCACATCAGGGGCTCTCCAAATGCAACATGGCGTCTGATCTCAATTCCAGCCAATTCTGCGTTGAAAAAGTCAAATGGTGCTCCTTCCCTTCCAAGCTCTGCCATGCGCCCAAACAGTGTTTTACCCCCACATATGGGGTATCAGCCTACTCAGGACAAATTACAAAACAACTTTTGGGGTTCAATTTCTCCTGTTACCCTTAGGAAAATAAAAAATTGGGGGCAAAAATATCATTTTTGCGGAAAAGATATGATTTTTTTACTTTCACGCCCAGGCGTTATAAACTTCTGTGAAGCACTTGGGGGTTCAAAGTGCTCACCCCACATCTAGAAAGTTCCGTGGGGGGTCTAGTTTCCAAAATGAGGTCACTTGTGGGGAGTTTCAATAGTTTAGGCACATCATAGGCTCTCCAAACACACATGACACCCACAGACCATTCCATCAAAGTCTGCATTACAAAACGTCATGTGCCCATATAGTAGTTTTCTCCCACATATGAGGTATCAGCGTACTCAGGCCAAATTGGACAACAACTTCTGGGGCCTAATTTCTCCTGGTACCCTTGGGAAAATAAAAAAATGGGGACTAAAAGATCATGTTTGTGGAAAAAATATGATTTTTTTATTTTCACGCCCAGGCATTATGAACTTCTGTGAAGCACTGGGGAGTTCAAAGTGCTCACCACACATCTAGATAAGTTCCTTGGGGGGTCTAGTTTCCAAAATGGTGTCATTTGTGGGGGTTTTCCACTGTTTTGGTACATCAGGGGCTATCCAAACGCGACATGGTGTCCGATCTCAATTCCAGCCGAAAAAGTCAAAAGACGCTGCTTCCCTTCCGAGCTCTGCCATGCGCCCAAATAGTCGTTTACACCCACATATGGGGTATTAGCATACTCAGGACAAATTTCACAATAACTTTTAGGGTCCTGTTACCCTTGGAAAAATAAGAATTGAGGGAGAAAAGATCATTTTTGTGGAAAAAATATGATTTTTTAATTGTACGGTTGTACGTTATAAACTTCTGTGAAGCCCTTGGGGGTACAAAGTTCTCACCACACATCTAGATAAGTTCCTTGGGGGGGTCTAGTTTCCAAATTGGTGTCATTTGTGGGGGTTTTCCACTGTTTTGGTACATCAGGGGCTATCCAAACGCGACATGGTGTCCGATCTCAATTCCAGCCGAAAAAGTCAAAAGACGCTGCTTCCCTTCCGAGCTCTGCCATGCGCCCAAATAGTCGTTTACACCCACATATGGGGTATTAGCGTACTCAGGAACAAATTGCACAATAACTTTTAGGGTCCTGTTACCCTTGGGAAAATAAAAATTCTGGGTGAAAAGATCATTTTTGTGGAAAAAATATGATTTTTTAATTGTACCGCTGTACGTTATAAACTTTTCTGAAGCCCTTGTGGGTTCAAAGTTCTCACCACATATCTAGATAAGTTCCTTAGGGGGTCTAGTTTCCAAAATGAGGTCACTTGTGGGGGGTTTCCACTGTTTAGGTACATCAGGGGCTATCCAAAAGCAACATGACACCCGCAGACCATTCCATCAAAGTCTGCATTCCAAAACGTCACTACTTCCCTTCCGAGCCCTGACGTGTGCCATACAGTAGTTTCCTCCCACATATGGGGTATCAGCGTACTCAGGACAAATTGTACAACTTTTAGGGTCCAATTTCTCCTGGAACCCTTGGGAAAATAAAAAAATTGGGGACTAAAACATCATGTTTGTGGAAAAAATATGATTTTTTTATTTTCTCGCCCAGGCATTATAAACTTCTGTTAAGCACTGGGGAGTTCAAAGTGCTCACCACACATCTAGATAAGTTCCTTAGGGGGTCTAGTTTCCAAAATGCGGTCACTTGTGGGGGTTTCCACTGTTTAGGTACATCAGGGACTCTCCAAACGTGACATGGCGTCCGATCTAAATTCCAGCCAATTTTGCATTGAAAAAGTCAAACGGCGCTCCTTCCCTTCTGAGCACTGCCATGCGCCGAAACAGTGGTTCCCCCCAAATATCAGGTATCAGCGTACTCAGGACAAATTGCACAATAACTTTTGCAGTCCAATTTCTCCTTTTACCCTTGGTAAAATAAAAAAAATTGAACCTGAAGTATTTTTTGGGTGAAAAAAAGTTAAATGTTCATTTTTTTTTTAAATATTCAAAAAAATTCCTGTGAAGCACCTGAAGGGTTAATAAACTTCTTGAATTTGGTTTTGAGCACCTTAAGGGGTGCAGTTTTTAGAATGGTGTCACTTTTGGTTATTTTCTATCATATAGACCCCTCAAAGTGGCTTCAAATGTGATGTGGTCCGTAAAAAGATGTGGAGGATATTACATTTTTGAAAACTATCCCACGGCATTTTAGAGTGTACCATAAATGTAATCCAAAAGATTTGCAGGTTTTTAGGATTTATAGAGTTAGGTGCAGCATTAGAGGCGGTGATATGAAGCGTCTCTTGGCACAGCTAGAATGTCGCTGGATTACTGTTTTAGGTACTATGAGTCCTTCTGGACTGAATGAGCAATTGAGTTTTGCATCTTTTCTGTAAGGATTTTTATAAAAATGTTTCTGTCCCTAATATTTGGATTTTAATTTTGTGTGTTGTTTGTTTTGTTTTATTTAGTTATTCTATGCTCATTGTATCTATTCCATCATTGTCTGATGTCTTGGGCATTATATGTCTGGAGATCGTGGGATGGATTTAAAATATGTGAATATTCAAGATCTGGTGAAGTTATTCTCATCCTGAAGTGCTTATCCCATTGTGTATCATTATGATGTATTTGTATTATCTTTATATTTTTATTTTTTATTTAATACTTTTTTCTTTCACTTATCACTTTACTTCCCTTTATTGGGATCACTGAAATATATTATTTCATTTATATTTATTTTTTTCATTTATGTGGTTTAAATGCTCAACATATCTATATCTATTTATGTCACTTTATTCACTTTATATATGTATGTATTTTTAATTATATTGTGGACACTGTGTCCTTGTTTTTGCCTGTATACTAGATGACGCTTTCAGCAAGATCGCATACTTAGTGTGGTAGTCCCCATGAAGCATGTGTTCCTTATATGTTTAACACATTTAGACTAACGGAGGCACTTTTTCACTTTATATACGTATATATTTGTGTATTACGTTGTGGTTTCTTTTGCCCTTACATAAGATGGTGATTTCAGTGTGAGCACATGCCCAGTGCAGCTGGTCTCATGATGCATCTCCCCGGCGGCTGGCTGTGACACGGGAGGCTAGTGACATCATGAGGGATTTCCCTCTGTCTTCTGGTCACATGAGCGGCCAGGGGCGTTGATATACATGGCCCTGCTTGGCATTGCGCATGCGCCATTAATGGCGTTGATTATCGGTTACACCTGGGTCTCCTGCATAAATGCCCGTTCTTTTCAACACACAGTCACAGCCCCCCGAGGAAGCCCATGCGAAACGTGCGTCGGGGCTGCTCTTTTTCTGTGCCACGCTCACCTACAGATATTTATGGGTAAGACTCTTTTTTCTCTGCAGTGATTTTATTTAGGACCTCCTTTTTAGATATATACCTTTGTGGCTACAGTGGTCCCTGTGCAATACAGCTCTGTTTTTTCATTATGATTATTCACTATGCACTTTTTCGGAAAAAAATTCTTGTGATGGCAGTATGACATTAACTGTGTTGCTCTGCGTATTTTTTGTCTATACCCATTCTGTTACTTAGTGTGTTGCTGTGGCTACCATATATGAGCCTTGTATGAGTACTTAGTCTTTTGTCTGTATTACGTGTGTTTCTATTCAGACTATATTAATAAAGAGATTTTTTATTATATAAATCGGACTATATCTCCGTGTTCTTCTGTAGGATTAAAAAAAAATAAAATGGTGTTGCAAAAATGTGAAATCGCAGGTCAAATTTTGACCCTTATAACTACCTAACAAAAAAAATTTTGGATCCAAAATTGTGCTGATGTAAAGTAAACATGTGGGAAATGTTACTTATTAAGTTTTTGTGTGCTGTATCTCTGTAATTTAAGTGCATAAAAATTGCAAAATTTTCAAATATTCCCCAAATTTCCATTTTTTCACAAATAAACGCAAGTTATTTGAATGAAATTTTACCGCTAACATGAAGTACAATATGTCACGAGAAAACAATGTCAGAATCATCAGGATCCATGGAAGCGTTTCAGAGTTATTACCTCATAAAGGGACAGTGGTCAGAATTGTAAAAATTGGCCGGGTCATGAACGTGCAAACCACCCTTGGGGGTTAAGGGGTTAATATCTGTGAGGTCTTTTCTCAGAGGTTCTAGTGCCTTACCAAGGATCCGTTTAATAAACGATCTTGCGACTTGATTATCCTTTGTAGGCTCTTCTGCTTCCAAATCACTAACTGGTTCCAACTCCGTTGGGTCCTCTACCGTCATCTCCATTGGATGGGAGGGTTTAGGGGTGGTGGGCATGCTGGCTTGCTTTTTTAGGAATTTATCTACGTCAGCCTGGTGACAGAGTTACTGGTTCTGGTCATTGACTTTGTAGATTTGCTGGTTGATTTCACCATTTTAAATTGGTTCTGCAGCAATTTGAGTGCTTCCCAAGTGTCCCCACAGCCCCCTATGTATGCTTCATTACAACTAGTAGCACATTTTGGTACAGGATGAGAAGAACAAGAAGTGGGAAAAAAGGTTGAGATGCTTTAGAGTATTTTGGGAGAATCCTTATTTACTGTATATTCCCACTAATGTATGTTATCTGAGACCACAGTACACAGTATAGACAGGCAGTATCCTGCTGACTGTTCAGACAGGGAGACTAGCAGACCCAGTATAATTAAAGGACAGTCCAGTTTTTTATAAAAGTTATTAGTGACAGCTGTTGTGGTTAAAGTTTCTGCCTGTGAGCCGTGATACGTTTGGGCTCCTGTTTTTGTGCAGGGGCTCTGCCACTTAAAAATGTGTGAATAGGAGACCTCTAAAGGCCACATGTCTCGGATCTGGGTCCTTTTAATCACCTCCCCTCACAGCTCTCATCCGGTACCTTTTCAAGAGTCTGCAGGTGCTCCACGCCTCCGGTACAGCAGGAGTGTGGGCTATTGCCTCCACTTTAGGCCGCGGTCTCACTGGAATTAAGGGCCACACGGTTGTCAAGAGTGGTCTGATCCCCTCCCCACAGCCTCAATGAGACCATCTGCACCAGTCCAGCAATCGGTGGATGGGGGAGCACGTGGGAACCTCCCGTCGTCATGATGATGCAGCGGCGAGATCTGTTTGTCCTGGTTTGCAGTCGGTGGGAGTCCCAGAAATGGGGGGCTCGGAAGGTAGGCCCGAGGCCTGGTCCACAATATCCCCTCCTGGAGTCCTGGGGAAGGATGGGGAAGGTGTTGGCAAGCGTTTCTTAGCAGGATAGGTGTCTCTTGGGTCTGGTTGCCGCTGATGCAGATGCAGTGCAGGGAGAGCAGTCATACACATCTCTGCTGCTCCGTGGCCATCTTGGATCCCTTTTTTTAAACTTCTCAACACGTAGTGTGCTGGAGGAAACTACTCTGGTTTCATATAACTGATGCCATCATGCAGTAACACGTATCTCCCCTCCATCACTTTACCAGTGACTCTGTCACATATTCCCCCCTCGGCCCAAAGCCAGGGGTTTTGGCACCTTCACTAGCTAAGCAAGAGACTTTGGACAGGGCTTCTGCGTTCCCATGCATCCTACCAGGCCTAAGCTCCACATGGAAAGTGAAGTCCTGGAGCGCCAGAAGCCACTTAGTTACCCGGGCATTATTCCCCTTCTTTTCCGTAATCCATCTCAGGGGTGCATGATCAGATATCAGCCTGAACCTTCTGCCTACCATGTAATATTTTAGGGTGTTGATTGCCCACTTGATGGCTAATCACTCTTTCTCCACAATGGCTGTGTGTCTGCAGGTGCTACACTGACATCCTAAATTGGGTAATCTGGGGGGCCTGGCACAAATTCCTCATTTCTTTGGACATAAATGATCTCCCCTAGTCCATCAGGATCTCCTTCGGCAGGCCCATCTGGGAGAAATTATGGACTAGATCTCGTGCTATACTCCGGGTGGAGGAGTTTCTCAGTGGTACTGCTTCCAGGTTTCGCGTAGCATAGTCCATTACCACTAGGATGTATTAATGACCTCCTGGCAGACTTAACTAAGGGTCCGACCAGGTCCATGGCAATCCGGTCAAACGGGACCTCGATTATGGGTAGCGGAACTAGGGGACTGCGGAAGCGGGATACGGGGGCAGTTAGCTGACAGGTAGGGCAGGATCAGCAGAAATTAACAATGTCCCTGTGACACTCAGACCAGTAAAACCTCTCAAGGGCTCACTCTTGGATCTTATCTACACCTAGGTGCCCCAAGACATGAGCATGGTCCAGATCTAGTACCCTATGTCTATAGGGCCCTGGGACTAACTGCTGCTCTAATACTTCCCCTCTCTGTTTAGTGACCCAATATAGCAACTCCACATTAACAGCAAGGTACGGGAACCTGGTGTCGGCCCCACACAAGGGGAACTCATCCATCTCCGACTGTGATGGGGTTTCAACAGGGTTGAGCTGGCTCATGTCTGTGTCCTTTGATATCTCCGCCTTCCCCCACAAGTCCCAGAAAAGGCTGAAGTCTCTCCCAATTATCACGAGGTGCAGCAAACCTTCAACCACCCCGACCTCATGGGGCTCCCTACCCCGGCTTGTTTTAACCGACACTATAGCGACAAGATAGTCTTTGGCGGCCCTGTGGAAACAATGTACACCCACGTGTTTCCCTGGGATCAACTGATGAGGAAGTGTGGCCCTTATCACCAGCATCCCATTTATTAACACGTGACAAGCCTGCAGCCCCTCACCTGGCTGATTATCCACACTGCAGGTGGGGTAGAAATAGTTGGAGCAATGCCTCCCTAGACTACAGTCCATCTCTTCGAAGGAAAAGGGACAATGGGCGACTATATGTCCAGGACCATGACATCTTCAGCAAAGCAAGTCTTTACCCGTGGCCTCTGACAACCCCTCAGTAAAACCTTGGGATCTAAGTCTCAACCCAGTGGTGGCTTTAATACCCCTCTTTTGGGGTTCTGATTCTTGATGGGTACCCCAGTATGAGGATGCACCACCCCCTGACTTTCTTAGAGACCTCTCAACCACCTGGAACTGTTCCACTAGACCCATTAGTTCGTCTGCATTTTGGGAATCTCCCTAGCAACCCTGGTCTGCACCTGCCTAGGAAGGAAGTGCACAAGCCAGTCCATGACAATGCGCTCGACCATCTGGGCCCGGAAGAAGCTAGCGGGCGAAACGCGCGTCAGGGCGCAGGGGAGCACAGCCACCGTTTACATCTTAATTGACACTAAGGCAGTAAGTAACATGCTGGCAATTGTATATGTTATTTTATGAAGAACATTATGTATGCATAATCCGTGTAATTGGGCTACAGGATAGTTTATTCATTGAAAGGATTAATATATGGGGATGATGTATGGGATTTAATGAGATGTTTTGGGCACTTATATGATATAGATTGCCATTTATCACCATAGAATTATAATTAATTAAAAAGTGGAAAACGGTATATTCTATGTATAAGCCTGTAGGGTTGTGTCTTTATATAAAGAAAAATTACTGATTAGTCTCATTGATATTATATCAGTGGTGTGTATCCCCCTATTGTTTGGGGTATAATTGTTGTGATCAAATTAATGTGGCATTTTTATATAAAACATTTTTTTTAAAAGGAATAAATAAAAATAAGTGTTTTATATATATGGTTCTCTTCTTTTTAGTAGTGGTATATGTGACCATGCTATGTATTGTAAATGGTTTTTGGAAGTGCCATGAGGTGACAATTGGACAAGTTTTGATATAACTGCACCTGCCTAGGAAGGAAGTGCACAAGCCAGTCCATGACAATGCGCTCGACCATCTGGGCTGCAGTGGAGGATTCCGGCTGCAGCCATTTTTGCACCAGATGTAGTAGGTCAAACATTTGGAATCGAGGTGGTTTGCCCCCACAAATGGCCCAGTGGTGAACCCTTTGTGCTCTGACTGACATTAGTCACCCTGCAAGTGCCAAAATTTCAGTCTTTAACTTGGCATACTCGTGCGCATTCTTCAGTGCCAAATCATAACAGGCCTTCAGGGCTCACCAGTCAAATAGGGGGCTAGCACCTCCACCCACTGCTCTGGTGGTAGCTTTTCATGCTCTGCCACACACTAAAACTATTAGGCATCAGGTGCCGGCCTCTGCACAGGAGGAATCCCGAGCCTTGCCTTCCGTGGTCTCCCATTCAGTCCCGGCTGCAGAAGAGGCTGCTCAGCAAAGACTTCGATCCTGGTGTCTTGATCAGGCCAGTGCTGTTGTTTCAGTTGCTGCTGCCTTCTCAGGTTCAGCTATAGCGGCCTGCACTGGTAAGCAGCAAGCAGCTCCTCGGACTAAGTCCTTTTATCGGGCTACTGAGCATGCCCGCGGGACAACCTCTCATTGGAGGTCGGAGGTCACATGCTCCGGTCCTCAAGCAGCTCAGATTGGACCATCAGGAAGTTCCCGGAAGGATGCTGCTATAAAAGGTTTGCATGGCCACTCGGCCAGGCGCTAGTATAGACTCTTATTGTATATTGTATGAGTGATGATGGATGTATGTTACGTATGTTATAGGGCTATAGGGTTAGAGTCAGCGCCTACTAGTGGCTTGGTCTGCGCCATGGTGCTTCCACATCTCAGCACCTTTCTCAGCACCATATGGTGCCGTCCAGCTCTAGGCACCTTCAGTACTGCATTAAGCAGCTGCTTCCGGCAGTGCAACACCGTGCGCAAGTCTAGCACTTTCCTCCCTTGTCCGGGTGGTTAGTGGCATCCGCCAGAGCGGTGCAGTTCGCACGTAGTGCACTTTATTTACTCATTTGTTTCTTCCTGGCACCACAGGTGCGGTGCCGAGCACTAGTGTGACTAGAGGGACTCTAACCCAGTGTCTCAGGGGTAGAGTCCTGTGTCTATACACCAGTGCTCACATTGCCGAGCTCTGTGAGCATAAACAGGCTGCGGCATTTGTGTTTGGCGGTCAGGCGGCTCTGTGAGGTAACAGGGTCCGCCTCTGTACACACTAGGTGAAGTTAACCCCGTGTGTTCCTCTATTGTACCGCCATATAATGTTCGCCATTACTGAGCAGCAGTTACCATCTCTGCACGGTGGACCCTGGGTTGCGAATGCACCTAAATACCTTTTTTATTATTTGGTGCATTCCGCCAGCCCGTAACACGAACACCATCAAAAAGACCTACACATCATAACCAGGGGTTATTTTTTGCATGGCTCGTCTTACCATCTTTCGTACATACGTGTCATCACCTGGACTTAGGGAAGGGGCTGTCGGACTTCCACGAACTGCCTCTGCCAGTAAGTCAATCTGCTACTGGTGTTGCTGATGCTGTTGCATTTGCTGTATAAGCACCTTACTGGTCCCTTGTTGCGCCATCTGTTGCTGCTGTAATTGCTGCTGATGTTGTAGCTGCTATTGCTGATGTTCTTGTAGCAGATGTTTGAGCAGGTCCTCCACCTTGCCTGACATCTACGCTGGCTTGTGGCCACCAAACTTGTTTGCTGTTAAACTGCCCAACTGCCCGCATTTCTAACACCACCTGTGGTAGAGCGGCTCACTCGGCTGGACACAGAGGTATACTTGGAACACTGTCTCTTTAGGAAAAGGCATGGTTTATTGTAGCAGCATATACCAAGCTGGGAAAGTAAACACAGCCCTCTGGGCAAAACAGCAAAACAAAGAAACAAAAAAATACAGTCCTTTTCCCAGCGGGGATCAACACGCTCACTGGCAGCAATGACCATGGTTCAGACTGCGCACACAACTTCCTGGAGTGTTCTCTCTCCAGGCACCTCCTGAACACTGGAAGCTCCGGCAGTCAGCTACCGTGTTTCCCCGAATATAAGACAGTGTCTTACATTCTTTTGACCCCCAAAAGTCCCACTATGTCTTACTTTCGGGGTATGTCTTATATTAGAAAAAAAAAAATGACGATTTTTGTTTTAACCAAAAAATAACATTTATTAACAAGCTGAACAGTGTGGTGTTCACCACAAAACAGTTTTATTAAACCAAGTGCCCAAGAAAGTGCCAAGAATGTCTTGTTACAACCGTATCATGACGGTATTTCCATGTATAACATGTAAAACATTTAAAACAATGAAAAACGGTAACAATGAACAGTCTGAATAAGTTATACTGGAAGATAAAACAAGATTTATTCGATGACAACCATGTCATCATCTTCAGGAACATCATCGTAAACACAGCCTGCCATTGTACAGTATCCCACAGCCTGCCATTGTACAGTATCCCACAGCCTGCCATTGTACAGTATCCCACAGCCTGCCATTACGGTATGGTACAGTATCCCACAGCCATTGCTTACCGGATGGCGATTCCTCTGTGGTGCGGGACAGGGCAGGGCAGGCTTCTTCTTCCTCGTGCAGGGGGACACTGGCCATTGAGCGGTGACGTCAGGGCGGCGGCCGGCGGGCGGGCTCACAGAAGCCGCTGGGCCAATCAGAGAGGCCCTGACTTCTGCCCGGGGGACACAGGGGGACACAGGCACCGGTACCGGTATGTTAAACCTAATGCATTATACCGGTACCGCACAATGTCTTACTTTCGGGGCACCGCTGATCCGCTATGTCTTATAAACGGGGGATGTCTTACATTAGGCATCCCCCATTATTCCCCTAGTACGTCTTACATTCGGGGGTGTCTTATATTCGGGGAAAGACGGTATTTAAGCCCAGACCATGTGACTCATCCATCATGTTATTGATCACATGATCTCGACATCACACAGGTCCTGTCAGAACACTGCGGGTGGAGATACGGTGGTGATACGGTGTTCCCACTCCCACCCGCTCTATGGAGGTCCACTAAAACCAGCCCATAACATAACTCTTTTTTAAACCTCTCAACACATAGTGTGCTGGAGGAAACTGCTTTAATTTCACATAACTGACATAATGCGCAGTGACTCGTATCTCCCCTCCATCACTTCACCAGTGAATCTGTCACATTTTACTTTTTATTTTTTCTGAACACCTCACTAAAAATTCTAGGGCAGACAATATTTTTTACAGACGCATGGGAAAGCAGTAATATGCTATTATGATTGTCAGTGATACATATTTACAGTCCATAATTCTAATATGAAAAACATCAACCACTTTCACTGTAAGCTTTAAAATGATGAAAAATGCAATTATAATATTCTGCATACGTTTCTCCTGCTTCTAAGAAATCATGGACACCTTAGGCTTCCTTTTTTACAGACATGACAAAAAATCCCCGGTTCGATTAGATTCGCTGAACGATTTGATGTTCGCCGAATGGTTTGAATAACGTACCCGAACCCCATCGGATTCAATGGGAGGCTAAACCAAGTGTACATGCAACAATGAGTGACAAAAAGCATGCCAAACAGCTAAAATTAGGGGTAGACACCATGAAAAATGGCATCAATTGACCCATAGTAGAAATTTGAAAATGCACAGCAGCAGTCAGCCATGGGCCATCCATGAGGTATCAGGGTCTGTTTCAGCATTTACAGCTTGGAATTGACGTTTCAATTAAATGAGGTAGATGAGGGACTGGGGTAAGTCTGCTATGCTGGGAGCCCTGATACTTCATGCAATATCTTAAACGTGATTTTTGATCAGCCACATATCAGCTTGGTATACCACAAATGTTGTAAAGATTTAAGGATGGTAACAGCTAGTTGACTGAAAGTATTTGCAAACCTGTTGGTCTGGTAATCCTACTGCTACAGGGAACACTCATGAAGGAGACCCAACTTGGAGTACAAACATTTCCCCAAATTATTGACACACACCACTAAAGTGTCATCAATTTCACAGAGTAGACATATTATAATTGCACAGTTGTTTGGAAACTTCAGTTGCTGTATGGTCTACTCGACTCCCTTGCTTTGGCAGCCGCATAGCTGTATTATTATTATTTATTGTTATATTGCCATTTATGTGAAAACGGTACACATAATAAAAGCAAGTACAATAATCTTAAACAATACAAGTCACCAACTGCTACTGAAGGAGAGAGGACCCTGCCTGCGAGGGATCACAGTCTGCAAAGGATAAGTGAGGCTATAATAGGAGAGGATAGAGCTGCTTGCGCAGTGGTATGGTTAGTTTAAGTTGTAGGCTTGTTGGAAAATGTATTTCTTCAGGTTCCTTTTGAAAGTTCCCATGGTAACCGAAAATATGATATGTTGAAGGCCACTGTTCGAGAGTAGAGGGAACCTACGGGGGAAATCTAGTATGCGATTGTGGGAAGAGGAGATAAAAGGGCAGTAGAGAAGGAGATCTTGTGAAGAACGGAGGTTGCGTGCAGGTAAGTACCAGGAAAATAGGTCACAGATGTATGGAGGCGACTGTTTTTTTGGATGGTTGAGATAGTGTTAGAAGGGAGGCCACAGAGCAAGAGTTGCAGTAGTTGAGGCAGGAGATGAAGAGAGCATCTGCTAGTGTTTTTGCAGATTCATGTTTGAGTAATCTGCAGATTCAGGAGATATTTTTGAGTTGGAGTTGGCAGGAAGGGGAAAGAGCTTGAATCTCAGATTTGATACTGGATGGGCCACTTGACTCCCTTTCTTTGGCAGACTCACAGTGGTATGCCTTGCTGATGAAGGCCAGAATCTGCTCCCGTGAATGGCAAGCTCTGCATCAAGCGACCTCTTCTCCTTTTCCTCCACCGTAACATCACACACAGTACAGTCCCCATAAATGGCACTCCAATTACCCTTGTTTCCCTCTGCATCACAGCTCTCCAACCACCCAAAATGACTTTCAGGAACCACAGATGGGTGAGACTTCATAGCTGTTTGCTCATTCTATTCCATGGGCATCACAGTTCTGCTCAAAAGATTCACAGACTCAAGAGGAAGAAAGAATCTGCACCGATGGGCAAAATATTTAATTTTTTGTAGATGGATCCGAGGCTGGAAGAAGTAGTTTCTGAGCAGAATTCAGACCCTTGTTACCAGATGTTAACCTCCAGGGGTAAAGGTGATCCTGATGAGACTCAGAAACTTGAGGTGCATGTTGATTGCACTGTGCTTTCAGGACAGGAAGAGAAGTATGGCGATTCTCAGGGTGAGGAATGGTAGAACAGAGAGGATGATGATTAGGCCGGGGTCACACTAACCGATGAGAAATACTATCCGTATTTTATGGTCGTAATACGGAGAAATGTTCCCTGAACAGTGATCCGTATGTCATCCATTGTCAAGGTGTGGCCGCGAATTTTGCTCATGTAAGCATCAGTATGTAATCCGTATGGCATCTGTATGCAGAGATTTTCTCGCAGACTTGCAAAATGGACATATAATGGAGCCCAACGACAGGTTAAAACCAAAACGAAAGAATAGATATATACACATAGATTATATATATATATATATATATATATATACATGTCATTGAGACACTTATATATATTTCATAGAGTTCTACATAGCTGAATAGCCGCTAATTCAATTGCTTCTGTAAAATCATTCTAAAACCTGACATGAAATGACAGTAAACCATTTCATTTCACGTATTTCTTATATGTCCCTGACGAATAATTAAAGTAGGGTTTGTGTGTAAAATTTGAGACGTCTAGGTGTTAAATTGAGGGGTTAATTCGTTGGAAAAAAATGCGTGGGCTCCCGTGGCAAAATCCAACCAGAGAGATAAAGCAGGTGTGGGAGTGCAGATTTTAATAGCCTTGAGAGGGACCATTGTTTTTGCCCCCCCGGCTACAAAAATCTGCCCCAGACACCCCAGAAAAGGCGCATCTATTAGTTGCGCCTTTTCTGTCACTTACAGTTGTGGCCAAAAGTATTGACACCCCTGCAATTCTGTCAGATAATACTCAGTTTCTTTCTGAAAATGATTGCAAACACAAATTCTTTGGTATTATTATCTTCATTTAATTTTTCTTAAATAAAAAAAACAAAAAGAATTGTCCTAAAGCCAAATTGGATATAACTCCACACCAAACATAAAAAAGAGGGTGTACAAAAGTATTGGCACTGTTCGAAAAATCATGTGATGCTTCTCTAATTTGTGTAATTAACAGCACCTGTACCTTACCTGTGGCACCTAACAGGTGTTGGCAATAGCTAAATCACACTTGCAGCCAGTTGACATGGATTAAAGTTGACTCAACCTCTGTCCTGTGTCCTTGTGTGTACCACATTGAGCATGGAGAAAAGAAAGAAGACCAAAGAACTGTCTGAGGACTTGAGAAACCAAATTGTGAGGAAGCATGAGCAATCTCAAGGCTACAAGTCCATCTCCAAAGACCTGAATATTCCTGTGTCTACCGTGAGCAGTGTCATCAAGAAGTTTAAAGCCCATGGCACTGTGGCTAACCTTCCTAGATGTGGACGGAAAAGAAAAATTGAAAAGAGATTTCAACGCAAGATGTGGATGCGGATGTTGGATAAAGAACCTCGACTAACATCCAAACAAGTTCAAGCTGCCCTGCAGTCCGAGGGTACAACAGTGTCAACCCGTACTATCCGTCGGCGTCTGAATGAAAAGGGACTGTATGGTAGGAGACCCAGGAAGACCCCACTTCTTACCCCGAGACATAAAAAAGCCAGGCTGGAGTTTGCCAAAACTTACCTGAAAAAGCCTAAAACGTTTTGGAAGAATGTTCTCTGGTCAGATGAGACAAAAGTAGAGCTTTTTGGGCAAAGGCATCAACATAGAGTTTACAGGAGAAAAAAAGAGGCATTCAAAGAAAAGAACACGGTCCCTACAGTCAAAAATGGCAGAGGTTCCCTGATGTTTTGGGGTTGCTTTGCTGCCTCTGGCACTTGACTGCTTGACCGTGTGCATGGCATTATGAAGTCTGAAGACTACCAACAAAGTTTGCAGCATAATGCAGGGCCCAGTGTGAGAAAGCTGGGTCTCCCTCAGAGGTCATGGGTCTTCCAGCAGGACAATGACCCAAAACACACTTCAAAAAGCACTAGAAAATGGTTTGAGAGAAAGCACTGGAGACTTCTAAGGTGGCCAGCAATGAGTCCAGACCTGAATCCCATAGAACACCTGTGGAGAGATCTAAAAATGGTGGTTTGGAGAAGGCACCCTTCTAATATCAGGGACCTGGAGCAGTTTGCCAAAGAAGAATGGTCTAAAATTCCAGCAGAGCATTGTAAGAAACTCATTGATGGTTACCGGAAGCGGTTGGTCGCAGTTATTTTGGCTAAAGGTTGTGCAACCAAGTATTAGGCTGAGGGTGCCAATACTTTTGTCTGGCCCATTTTTGGAGTTTTGTGTGAAATGATCAATGTTTTGCTCTTTGCTTCATTCTCTTTTGTGTTTTTTCAATTAAGACAAATTAAATGAAGATAATAATACCAAAGAATTTGTGTTTGCAATCATTTTCAGGAAGAAACTGAGTATTATCTGACAGAATTGCAGGGGTGTCAATACTTTTGGCCACAACTGTATCCTCTCTATTCTCATTGCCCTGTAGCAGTGGCTAATGGGTTAATATGAAAGGATTAATGTCACCTTGCAATTGGAAGGTGACATTAAGCCGATTAATAACGGAGAGGTGTCAATTAGACACCGATCCATTATTAACCCTAGACTAATAAAGGGTTAAAAAAACACAGACATTAATTAAAAATTATTTTAATGAAATAAAGACACCTAGTTTTTGACCATATTTATTCCTCTGCTAATCCAAATAAAAGCCATTGACCTGTAACAAAAATAAAACAAAAAAGCAACCATATCCTTACCTCTCTGCTGGTCAGTCACGTCCCCTGCTGCAATCCATCAGAAAGGGTTAAGTGGTTGAATTATGTGAATTTGGTTTTCCTATGGCCAACCAGTACCTTGGTTCAAAGGCTTATTGGGGTGCGTGTAACTTTGGTGCAGGGCAGGCCTTGCATTCCATGCATAAGCAAGCAGTATGGGAGTACCAAATGAATAATGTGAACTTGGTTTTCCTGTGGCCATCCAGTACGTGTGTTCAAAAGCCTATTGGGGTGCATATAACTTTGGTGCAGGGCAGGCCTTGCAGTCAATGCATAAGCAAACAGTATAGGAGTACCAAATGAATACTGGGAACTTTGTTTGCATGTGGCGATCCAGTACCTTGGTTCAGGCTTATTGGGGTGCATGTAACTTTGGTGCAGGGCAGGCCTTGCATTCAATGCATAAGCAAGGAGTATGGGAGTACCAAATGAATGCTTGGAGCTTTGGTTGCATGTGGTAATCCATGACGTCTGTTCTATGGGTTGTTGGGATGAGTCCAAATTTTGGGCAGCCCTGCCACTCACTGCATACACAATAACAGTATAAGGGACCCAATGTATAATAATGGAAACAACAAAGCATAGCCGGATGATGGCTCTCTAAGAATAGTGAGGGCCGACTGCTGGCCCTATAAAAATAGAATTTGTGATTTTCAGAGTCCCTCCATAAATGTCACAGGACGTGTCTTTTGATGTGTCACACACCACATGGCCAAATAAGGTTGTAAACTGTTAAAGTGACATTTCCTAGTGAATGCATTTTTCTTGGTTGAAAGCAATGGTAAAGTTGAAAAACGCATCAAAAACGCTACATGTGAACGTAGCCAAAGTGGTGGAAGATTATTTTTGTTTTGGGTTACTTATTTTGCCTTATATAAAAGTAATTGCCCTGGAAAGGATGTTCCTTAACATATTTCCCAGGAAAATTCATTTTGTTTTCATTTTTGTATGTTTTATTGTGCACCTGTAAAAATGGCGTAAGACTCGGACAACAATGTTTACAGCTGTGACCTGGGAGTCAGAAATGCTTCTAGGGGTCTGCACCATGATGTTTCTATGTCATTTGAGCTCTGTTTCCATCATTTTCAGATATATTTAGACTCTAAAAGGAAGCACGAAGGGGTCACAGTAAAAATACTCGGTTTTCCCATAGACTTAGATTAGGCTTGTTGCTCGGGTCGAGCACCCGAGCAGTCCAATTTGCTCTACCTGAGCAATGAGCACCCGATCATTTTAGTGCTTGCTCATCACTAATATATATACAGTTCTGGCAAAAATTAAGAGACCACTGTACAGTTTTATAAAAATCAGCTTCTCTGCATGTCTGACAGCCATTCCATTCCAGTGTCAGTTGAATTCCAACCAGAGTACACCTCATTCTACTTAATGTGCTTCTGATTAGGTGATCACCAGAACCAAATCTTATTTAATGAAGGAAAGTATAAAAACCCCTGCTGTGGTGTTCACAATCCCCTTGCATTAGGACAAGCTGGATGGCAAAACAAGTGCTTATAATATCCCAAAAGTAATAGGAATGAAAAAATAACTTTTAACCATGCCAAATGAGTTGAAAAGAAAAGTCTTGAGTGAAGAAAAGAAGGGCTCAATTCTGGCTTCACTAGCAGAGGGATACAGGGAGCGTCATGTTGCCTCCATCCGTAAAATTTCTAAGATGGCAGTCCATTACAACAAGGTCAAGCAGCAGACATTGGGCACAATAAAGCTACAGACCGGCAAAGGGCTCTCCACTGACCGGGATGACCGTCATCCTATTTGAATGTCAGTCAGCAACCGCAGGATGACATCAAGTGACCTACAAAAGGAATGGCAAATGGCAGCTGGGGTGAAGTGCACGGCAAGAACAGTTCGTAACAGGCTCCTAGAGACAGGGCTCAAGTCATTTAAATGTAGAAAAAAGCCTTTCATGAATGAGAGGCAAAGGAGAGCCAGGCTGAAGTTTGCCAAAGACCATAAGTATTGGATCATAGAGGACTGGAGTAAGGTAATCTTCTCTGATGAGTGTAATTTTCAGCTTTGCCCAACACCTGGTTGTCTAATGGTTAGATGGAGACCTGGAGAGGCGTACAAGGCACAGTGTCTTGCACCCACTGTGGAATTTGGTGGAGGATCGGTGATGATCTGGGGATGCTTCAGCAAGGCAGGAATTGGGCAGGTTAATCTTTGCGAAGGATGTACAAATCAAACCGCATACAAGGTTATCCTGGAAAAACAGTTGATTCCTTCTGCTCGGGCAATGTTCCCCAGCTCTGAGGACTGGTTTTTCCAGCAGGACAATGCGCCGTGCCACACAGCTAGGTCAATCAATGTGTGGATGAAGAACTACCACATCAAATCCCTGTCACGGCCAGCCCAATCTCCAGACCTGAACCTCATTGAAAAACTCTGGAAAGTAATCAAGAGGAAGATGGATAGTCACAAGCCAGCAAACAAAGAGGAACTGCTTAAATTTTTGTACCAGGAATGGCATAAGGTCACCCAAAAGCAGTGTGAAAGACTGGTGGAAAGCATGCTAAGATGCATGAAAGCTGTGATTAAAAATCATGGTTATTCCACAGAATATTGATTTCTGAACTCATCCTGAGGTAAAACATTAGTATTGTTGCTTCTAAATTATATGAACTTGTTTTCTTATCATTATTTCAGGTCTGCAAGCACTGTATTTTTTCGTTATTTTGACCATTTCTCATTTTCTGAAAATAAATAGAAAATTTAGTGCTTGGAAATTCAAAGACATGTTGTCAGTAGTTTATAGAATAAAAGAGCAATTTACATTTTACTCAAAAATATACCTATAAAGAGAAAAATCAGACAAACTGAACATTTTGCAGTGGTCTCTTAATTTTTGCCAGAGCTGTTATATATATAGCCTAAAGTACAAAGATAAAGTGTCATCTTTATCTTTAAGCCCTTTAGAGATCATTTCATCTTCAACTTTCTTAACTGTTCACAATAACAGCAATGTGGATCAGGGGTGCCCAAACTCAAACATGTCAATTGAAATTGTACATGTATATTAAGAGACACAAATCACATTTTATGCATTTGCATCATCAACCACTTTAAAGGTAATCTGGCAAAGAATGGCTCATGCAAACACTTTATATAAGCATATATTATAACACAGATATACTGTACATCAACATACTATAGCGCCATTAAATTGCATAACAGCTGAGATATTGTACTGATTAAACTGGGACACATATGAATGCACCAATGCCAAATTAATGCCGAAATGAACATTAGGCTTGCAAGTAGTCACCATTTTCCTTGGTATACTGTACACCAATTTAATTAGAGCCTATGGCATGTCCATAGTTTTTGTATAAATGAGTAGTTCATAGTTAAAGTAAAATTGGACAAATTGTTATGAATTAAATAAACATTTAATTTGTAGAAATCTGATGCCTACTGGGATTAAACAAATTCATTTTAAACACTAAACACTGGCACTGTAATACTGTCAAAAAATCATTTTCTCATTTCTGTTACTTTAGCCAGTAACCTGAAGCCAATAAGTTCATTGTTAAATAGAAGGGAAAAGTTTCTGCTTTTCTTTCTACATTCCTTTTAACTAGTGATAAATTAGATTTGACCTTTTTGCCCTGTTCATCTTTCAGATTTTAAGGTATTGTTCCTTCCTCAGCTTTTACCATCTAGGGGCCAAAAGTGTCATGCTAACAAATTGCATCATTACTGGCTTTAATAGATACCATAGAGATAGTCCATATAACAGAAACCTATCAGGGCAAACTTGAGATGAATCTTTTTAATCATACTTTATTTGGAAATTTTATTGTAGCGCACTTAGTTGGAAAATGAAACAAGTCTGTATATTTTATATATTTTTAAAGTTTTTCTCAGTTTCATAAGTATGTCTCATGAGTGTGGGCACTGTTCACACAGACTGATGATTGTATCAAAGCTTGTTTTAATTTAAAGGGAACCTGTCGTATAAAATCATGCTATTTGCCAGGGTTTATCTGCAGGTTACAAACCAGAAAAAAAGGCCAATAAAAGCTCATCCACCACAACAAATCATAAATCCAAAAACAGGATGGAGCCAAGAGCAACAAGTAGAAAATATGTAATTTTATTGTATATACCAAAAAATATATAAAATACAGAATATAATAATTCATTCAAGAATTTTAAATATATTAGGGTATCAGCGACACTTAGTATCACCACATCAGCAAGGAAAGCTGAACAGTTGGCAATGTAAACATAATTGCATGTGTAAATAAACCTGATATGATACACAAATACTCAGAGAAATTAATAAAAATGTGTTATAGCCCACCAAGAAAATGGGACAAAAAAAATGTGCAACAAATGACCACTTTGTATAAAAGACACACAGATATCTCTTTTCATCAAATAAAGTGCATAGTGCTAAATTATCAATGTGTGGCAGAAAAATAAATAATCCTTTCAAAGGTCAAAAAGTGCAGAAGTGCATAGTTCAGTGATTCTAAGTAAGGATCTACACGACAAAAAGAGAGAAATGTATCTATTTGTGGTTATCTGATATAAATATATAACTGCTATCACATGTCTGCTCAAAATGAACCATACATAAGCCTCAAGTGAGGGGCCTGAGTATAGCTGCTGCCAGTGAAAACAAATATATCTATTTGTGGTTATCTACTATATAATTGTCTAATTCTGTCTGTCTGTCTGTAATGGAAATCCCACCTTGCTCATTGGTCGCGGCAGTTAGGCCGCGACCAATCAGCGTCAGTTGCTTAGTCGTCGTGGCAACACGACCACATCGCTTACTGTACAGGCACATTACAGCCGTTAAAGGCATCACTGCTGCGTTGCTCATTACACAGGCACAGTCCTGTACATATTCTGGAGTACAATACATTAGGTAACAGCAGAACAGTGACTGCAGCTCTGGGTGTAACTTGCGTTCAGTACATTAGGTGACAGCAGAAAAGTGAGTGCAGCTCTGGGTGTAACTGGAGTACAATACATTAGGTAAGATCTGAACAGTAACTGCAGCTCTGGCTGTAACAGGAGTATAATACATTAGGTAAGAGAAGAACGGTGACTGCAGCTCTGGGTGTAACTGGACTAAAATGCATTAGGTAAAAGCAGAGGAGTGACTGTAGCTCTAGGAGTAACTGGAGTACAATACATTAGATAACAGCAGAACAGTGACTGCAGATCTGAGTGTAACTGGAGAACACTACATTAGGTAACAGCAGAACAGTGACTGCAGCTCTTTGTGTAACATGAGTACATTAGGTAACAGCATAACAGTGACTGCAGATCTGGGTGTAACTGGAGTACAATACATTAGGTAACAGCAGAACAGTGACTGCAGCTCTGGGTGTAACTGGACTATAATACTTAGGTAAAAGCAGAACAGTGACTGCAGCTCTGGGATTAACTGGAGTATAATACATTAGATAACAGCAGAACAGTGACAGCAGCTCTGGGTGTAACTGGAGGGCAATTCATTAGGTAACAGCAGAACAGTGACTGCAGCTCTGGGCGTAACTTGAGTACAATACATTTGGTAAGATCTGTTAAAGAAGGGGTTAATTTCTGTTCTGAATATGATACTAGAAAATAGTATTGTGCAAGAATGACTTTTTATCCAGTTATCATCAGTCTACGTTCAGATTCTTTTATGGCCTGATAGTTCTGCATATATTCCAAGAAATTGGCCCAGAACAGATTGTTGCTTCCAAAATTCTGTAACTCAGTCCAAGTTCTCTTAAGAACCTCAACTTTTGAACCAGGTCACGCTGACATATGAAAAGTTCTGGAATGTTCGCCCACATTTTATTATGTAATCTATCTCGTGTCTCAGGATGTGTTTGACAACCAATTGTATAGCTCATATTTCTGCCAGAGTATTGTGTAAACACCTCTTCATTTTGCCAATTGTTACACAATGTTACGTAATTGTCCATATTTGTTCATTTCCTCTTCTGATGGGCTAAAAAGGATCTAACCTGACCCCCCTAATATGGGAGATTTACTTGATAGACAAGAACCTGTGTCTCTCGTTTTATTTCTCACAATCCTAGGTACCTAGGCAAAAGCTCCACCTGAGCTATACCCGAGGAGACATAAAAATCCCTTCTCTGACAACTTGAAGGCCCCAGCGAGATATAATATTCCCCTTCGACTTTCATCTCAGACTGAACAATTGACCGCCTCTATCCTGAACAGAAAACCAGATCCCGGGTAAGTGAGTAGATTTGTTACTCACAGTTTTCTCTCCGGGAAAAGAGGCTATCTGGAGTCAGTCTGTGGGGATTTCTAACGGGAAAAGCCCTTGGGTAAAAAAGATATATATATATTTTTTTTATCTCTTGAATGATTTTCTGTTTAAGTGCTGTTAACAATTGTTTTGTTTCAGGATGAAGTGTGATGATTTTCCATTTTTCCATTTGTTTTGTCTGTATCTGTAACCAAGGTTCCTGTCTCTCTGTTAGTACCGATGTCAGTGTTTGGTAATACTGTAAATATTGCAATAAAATTGTCTTGATCCTGCTCTGCTATACTTGGTTTATGCTTGTTCTAACTTTTATTCTTCTTTTGTTTGTTGATGTCTTGTCAGATGTTAATTGATAAGTAGTACTGATAATGCTGTGCTGAACTGTTCTGATTATACTATGGCCATGATATTGCGATATCTGTGTTGTGGGGTACTAAGCAGTGCTGTTGATGTAGGGAGACTAAATGATGTGTGCTCAGTGTATAAAATAGCCTTTTCATTACTCAAAGCAGTGAGTAAGATAAAACTCTCTGGTTAGTTGCTACTACTTGGGAAAAAAAAAACTTATAGGAAGATCCCAGGTGGGAGTTTGTAGTGAAAAGGGAAACTCACATGAAGACAATCCATGGAATCATAGAATCATAGAATCATAGAATCATAGAATCGTAGAGTTGGAAGGGACCTCCTGGGCCATCTTGTCCAACCCCCTGCTCAAAGCAGGATTCGCTAAATCATCCCAGTCAGATGTCTGTCCATGGGAATGTAAATGTTTTTTGTATGCAACCTGGTACTCAGATAGGATGCTAATTAGAGGATATAGTGAACCAAGCAAGAGTTTCTACAAATAGATGTGATTGATATTTTTGTCCATTGGCACTAGAGCATTTTTGATAAGATGTGTGGAGCGAGAGAGTACAGAAGTACTGCCTATATGGATGTGATTGAAATGTTGGACAAATGCTTACCATGTGTGTACCATATGCTGTGTGAAAAGGGTCTGTGTTCAGTTCACCAGTATAGGTGCAGAGTATATTCTTGTCATATGCATTGTTTAAAAGCTGGGTAGATGTATTGAACTCTAGATGGTATATGCCAAGGTGGCAAGATAATATCACGCACGAATATTATCTTATTGAACCCGGAGTGGATTCAGGAATAGACCTTGCATATTCAGAGTCTAGTAAGGGCTCAGATCCAGGTATGAGGAGTATACAGCGCTTGTGTTTGGAGATGTGTTTTTGATAGTAATCTGTCTAATTGTTTGGGAGAGTGTGTATCAGCATTAGGACAGAACAGAGAGCTGCGGTTCAGGTTATTGCTTTGATAGCAGGATTGCTGGCTATTGTAGTAGATTAGTGGGATCCGGCTATTACATAACAGGGCTGAAGATAGGGGTCGCTACCTTTGACAGCTGTTATGGGTGCTAGGCACACCAGGTCAGGACAGACTACGGATCCGAGATATAAGATAAAGGACCTGGTGCGTCATGAGCAGGATTATAAAGCATTTAACAATACCGCTGACAATTCTTGAAAAAGCAGGAATGCCAAGGAATGGATATTTGGATGCTGAGAGATACGATAAGTGCTTAGGTAAGGAGCATGCTGTATGGATTGGAAAATATGACTATGGTGCCTGGTTCGTGTAGCCTCATCTCCACCCCATCTCTGGTAGACCCTGGTGATATACCATCAGCCAGGAGTCCCATAGGTGCCAAACACGGGGGGAGGACTGATCCCCATGTCTCCGCAGATGCAAACTAGCTGACTTGTATATGAAGCTTCTCCTCTATACTTATTACTAGTGTTGAGCGACTTTTGGTTTTTTAGGGTCGAGTTTCGTTTCATGAAACCCGACTTTTCCAAAAGTCGGGTCGAGCAAAATCGGCCGACTATAGGGAAAAGTCGGGGTCGTCCCGAAACACGAAACCCAATGTAAGTCAATGGAGAATTAAAGTCAGCAGTGAGAGGAGGACAGGAAACACACCAACAGTGCCCATTTGAATGCCAAAAGCATAAATTCTTATTACTGAAGCTTGTCAACCTTAATTAACTTCATAATACTAGTTACGCACTGAAAAATGGGGGTTATTTGGCTACAGTTGTGGGGGGGAGGGCTGGCTCCAGGTTTTCGTGGGCCCAGGGCCAAAGAGCGCCCCTTTAACACATACCACAACTCATGATGCTCCGATACGGCAGAGAAATAGCAGTATAGTACAATGAAAAATACTTCACTTCTTACATCTCATGACTGATATCCATTTTAAATTCTCCAATACCTCCAAAAACGGACAGTATATAACTCCATACAGTATTATGGCCAGCGCTTAGTGCGCTATACAGAGTAATGAGGCCCATATATTTCTCCATACGGAATCATTATTTCCATATAATGTTTCAAACCGTATATGATGAGCTCCACATAATGCTACAGTATATGTTGGTCCCAATGGATGAAGCTCCACTGTCTTATGGGTCCAAATAATGCTCCATATATAATGGGCCCCATTTCTACTCCTCTAGTGTATAATGGGCCCTGTAAATGCTGCTCCAGTGTCTGATGTACACCTTTGGAATGCTCCAGTGTATGGTGGGCCCCATATATCATTCACCAGAGTATAGTGCTCCCCAAAAATTGCTGTCCCAACATTGAAAACAATTATATAAGTCTCCTTGCTAGGGAATCCCTTCACTACTCTGAACTCCTTGTGGTCCCCATCTTCCATCTCACTGCACTTGGCTGTTTAGGCCCTCCCACCGGCAGAGACACTTTGGCATACTATGCGGTGCCCTGTGCCAGTGCCATCGCCCATGAGTATGCCCCCCCACCTACTCAAGGAACCTGCACTTTCATCTGCACCTTCCTCTTTGTCACCGTGTAAGGTGGTATAGTATGCGGGAAGGGGAACCTGAGTTTCCTCTGGGTCAGATTCTGGCTGTGTAGAGTGCGATGGGAATGTAGTGGTCTGGGTGAATGTACCAGCAGCATCATCCAACAGTGGCTGGGCCTCAGTGCACTTGTGGCATCCCCAAGAGTACGGTCGCCACTGTGGCATTGCCTTCCTCCTAGGGAGTGTGTTGTCAAGCTTGGGAGCAACGAAGTATCTCTCTAGCAGTGAAACCAACACACAACACATTTCCCACTCCAGGCCAGCAGGGAGACCTCTGAACCTGACTGCTGAGGAGCTGCTCTCTGTGTTCGGGAGGAGGTAAGTTTGGGCACTCTGTGCAGGGAAGGGGAAGTGTGTGGACGTGAGAAGGGGTGCTGGAAGATGAGCAGAGTTAAGGCTCACTCCTAGCTGGAGCGCATGGTCCGGATTCCGGTCTCCGAGTTTGTAGGGACACTGACGTTCCTGCAGCAGAAACCGAGGGAAGTAGCAGCTATAAATGCTCTGTACCCAACTAAGGCTCGGAGGCCCCAGCATCGACGTGTGCGAGGCAGAAGGAAAAGGCTACAGCTGTCTGCCATACAAGTAAAGTCTGAGGAACATCTGTTAGACAGGAGGCGTTTCAGTGAACCACGGTCCTGGGAGTGCTTCCCCCACAAGCGCTAGAAAGGAGACGTTCAGGAAGGTACATGTTGGCGGAGTGTTGGAAGGGAGCTTTCCATTCTGGTCCCGGAGGTTGGCAGAGGTCCTGACCCGGAGGACACAGCACGGAGGCAGGCATCTGTGTAGCCTGCAGACTGTGAGTAAAGCTTTGGAACTGCACGCTCTGGTGTCCTACAGTTATTCCAGCACCGCTACATCTGGGTACCAGCACCTACACCGCCTGTGCCTTTCCCCCGTCACTACATCTACACTTCCCTGGGACTCCAGCTCCACCTGTGGGGAGCTTCACCATCTTTGCTGCACAACACCATCAGTCCCAGAGGATCTGCATTCAGCGTCGGCCTAACATCTATGTTGCCGAACACCACAGGTGGCGTCAAACTATCTATATAAACTCTTTACCATTATACCACGCCATTTGCATGGGCACCCAGGGCCACTGTCCGGGTCACCGCTGCTGTGACACATCCCACTGACACCGGCCCGGTACCGAGTATCCCCCAGCCCTGGGAGGGCGACCCATATGCCGACTGCTGATCGGGCGGCGTTATTCCCACGAACCTCCAAACAGCGTCCCTGAAGGCAAAGTTTTTGGTTTCCGGGGGCAGTATGATTGCAAAGCTGAACCTTAAAGGAATGTCCAAAAGGGCACCACCAGGAGTGGAGCCTGTGGCTTAATTGGACTGCACCCGGGAAACCACTACCATACAAACTACAGAAAAGATGGACAGATTGCAAGCTTTGTCGATTCTGTGTGTGGTGTGGTATGTCCGTTTGTAGTTGTGCTAGCGATTTCTCAGCTTTATTCCGTTAACGACCGAGACTCCGGCATGGCCCCGAGGTACGCGTCAAGCTTACTAGAGGGATACGCGAGGCTGTTGCACGTGAGATCGAGCAATAACAGGTCTAGCATTCCAGTACATGTCCGGGGCTGCATGCACGCTACACTGAAAGGACCAGCTTTTGTCGTTTACAGGTGCAGATAACCGGCTGAACTCCGGTAGTGATGGGGATCTGGGATTCAGATTATTCCCCGCGAACGATGATTTCCCAGTAAGTTCAGGTCAACCTCAATTCCGGAGTTAGGCCTAACCGTCATTCCTGAAAAAATTACGTGTCCAAACCACAGGTGCTCTAGCTTGCTTAACAGCTCGGCAGCCGTTCTCAGGCCCAGTATGGATTCAACAACATTGTAGAAAGTTGATAAAGGGTGCACTTTCACCGGATAACACGTATATATGTAGCCTAGTTTACACATTAAAAATATATGTCTATAGATCAGGAGGCAGACTCAGATGTTCTCAGGCCCAGTATGGATTTGACCAGATTGTACAAAGTTGAGAAAGGGTACTTTATCACTGGATAACAGGTATATATAGCATAGTTTAAACATGTAAAATCTCCATGTTCTCAGTATGGATTACACAGCAATCTAAAAAGTGGAAAAAAGGAAATGCATTTGAGGCGTACACAACTATATACTTTTGGTGTTATTTTTAAATCTTCATATATATTTCTGTCTCAGTAATACAGTCCAGCCTCTCCGCAATAGGAAATGAGATGCATACAATTAGTGACATAAAGGCTATTGATTGCAGAAATCTAGGAATTATTATTCACGGGAAAAACTTCCATCACAATTCTCATAGGTGATGCTGACCTTCAATTAATTTGTGTGTTGAGACAGTGAAAACATTTTTGTGAATAAAGTCTTGCTGTATCGCACTTCTGTTGATTCCATCACTGTTACTCATCTCAATCCAATTTTTATCACAGGGAGCGATGTAAACATGGTGCTCACTGGCTATCATGATCTGTCACGTAACTTTGGAGTGCAAAAGACAGAAGCCACAGGCCGTAGGCGATTCTATTTGATTGGCATGAGAGGGCACATTTTGAAATGTGCGCCGGAATGTCACACGTTTGTGAGTAGGAAAACTGTGAAAGCTGATGATAAACCACCACTGCATGTAATTGTGAGTCGACGTCCATAAGAAATGGAAGCCACTGATCATCTGGAGCTAGAGCCCGGCCAGCAGGACAGGGCATAGCTACATCTTAACCATCATTTTTCAGTTCAATCAATTTGTAGTGGCAGTCCCAGTGAAGGATTTGACAGCACAGACTACACAGCAGAGGAGCAGGGATAGGTAAACAATGCAAATGCTGGGGCCCTGCCCAAGCAAGGGGGGCACACTCGTCGGCGTCGGTACTGGCACTGGGCCCCTCATAGTACGGCGGTGTGTCTGACGGCAGGTGTGCACCACCACTGTCAGAGACACTTGATTGCACTATGAGGGACCCTATGCCAGTGCCCGTGCCCAAGAGTCGGCCTACCCACCTGTCCAGGGCAACGGCACTCGCACGGTTTTGTGCGCTAGGTGGTGACCCCGGCCATGGGGGGGGGCCACCCACTTAGGGAGGTTTACAAAGTGGCATATGTAGATGTGGGTCATTCAGCTGCTGCAAAAGGCGAAATAGGTCAAGTTCGCAGAATAGGAGGAGGACCAAAGCAAGCCATTTTTCTGGAAACCTATGTGTCATCAAGGGAAGGTGGGACAAAATCTTTGGAAACCCATGCATGGTTCATTTTAATGAAGGTTAGATCATCCACATTTTGGGTTGACAGACGGGTCCTTTTTTTCTGTCAGGATTGATCCAGCTGCACTGAAGACTCTTTCCGATAGCACACTTGAAGCTGGGCAAGCGAGCTCCTGTAAGGCATATTGTGCCAATTCAGGCCAGGTGTCCAGTTTAGCGGCCCAATAGTCAAAGCGGAATGACCTGTGTGGGAGAACATCGATATGGGAGGAAAAGTAGTTGTTAACCATAGTTGACAACTGCTGTCTCCTGTCACTTTCCATCGATGCTGTATTAACAGTTGTGTGAGCGGTCCGTGAAAAATCAGTCCACAACATTGTCATGAAACCCCTGTCTCCAACGCCACTTCTGCTGTGTGCACCACGAACACCTCTGCCAAGCTGCCCCCGGCCCGTACGGCTCGTGTGAGAACCATCACCGCTGCTGTGTGCTGGGAATGCCTCAACCAACCGGTTAACCAGAGTTGCTTGTTTAGTAGCCAATATTAGGTCAAGGTTCTCCTGTGGCATGATGTTTTGTAATTTGCCTTTATAGCGTGGATCCAGGATGCTGGCCAACCAGTAGTCATCATCGTTCATCATTTTTGCAATGCGTGGGTCCCTTTTTAGGATCTGCAAGGCATAATCTGACATGTGGGCCAATGTTCCCGGTGTCAATGATGCACTGCGAGTGCTGGGTGGAGGAGCACTTTCTGGCAAATCCACATCCCTCCAGTCACGCACAAACTTTGTACCAGACCTTGCCACGCCAACATTTTCACTTGCCCCACGAGATGCATCCTCCTCCCCTAAGTAATCATCCCCATCATCATCCTCCTCCTCCTCTTCTTCCTCCACCTCATCCAGGAGAGGTCCCTGAGCAGACAATGGCTGAATGTCATCAAGGATTCCCTCCACCTCTTCCTCCTCGTCAACATTGGCTGCAGACGCCTGTTCCTTAAGGTGCGTCAAAGTTTGCATGAGCAGACGCATAAGTGGGATGCTCATGCTTAGGATGGCGTCATCTGCACTTACCAGCCGTGTGAATTCCTCAAAACACTGAAGGACTTTACAGAGGTCTTTCAGCTTCGACCACTGCACACCTGTCAACTCCATGTCTGTTCTCAAAGTGCCTGGCCGTGTATCCTCCCACAAATGCATTATGGCCTGCCTCTGCTCGCACAGCCGCTCAACCATGTGCAGGGTGGAGTTCCACCTTGTTGCAATGTCGATAATGAGGCGGTGGTTGGGAAGGTGGAGCAATCGCTGCAGCTTCTGCATACAAATGGAGTGTACAGGCGACCGGCGGATGTGCGCGCACAGTCTTCGCACCTTCTGGAGCAGGGCTGTTAACTCCGGGTAATTATTGAGGAAGCACTGCACCACCAGGTTCAAGGTGTGAGCCAAGCAAGGTATGTGGCTGAGTTTTGAAAGGGCTATGGCTGCCACAAAATTACGGCCGTTATCACTAACTACCTTGCCTGCCTCAAGATGTACACTGCCCAGCCATGACTCAGTTTGTCGCTGAAAGTACTCCGCCAGCACCTCGGTGGTGTGTCTGTCACCCAAACACATCATCTGCAACACAGCCTGCTGACGCTTTCTACTAGCTGCTCGATAGGGGGACACCTCGTGTGCAACAGTGGCAGCTGCAAATGGAGTGCTCGTACGACTGCGCTCTGTGGACGAGCTTTCGCTTCTGGAGGAGGAGGAGGGTGGAACGCCTACAGCCAACTGTTTCCTATACCGTGGGCTAGGCAGCACTGTCCCACCACCGCTGTCCCCTGTGGACCCTGCATCCACCACATTAACCCAGTGCGCAGTGATGGACACGTAACGGCCCTGGCCATGCCGACTGGACCATGCATCAGTTGTGAGGTGCACCTTTCTACACACTGACTACTTGAGTGCATGGACAATGCGGTCTTTCACATGATGGTGGAGGGCTGGGATGGCTTTGCGAAAGAAGAAGTGGCGACTGGGTAGGTCATAGCGTGGTACTGCATAGGCCATGAGTTCGCGGAAAGCTGCGCTTTCCACCAACCGATAGGGCATCATCTCTAATGAGATTAGTTTGGCAATGTGGGCGTTCAAACCCAGTGTACGCGGATGAGAGACTGAGTACTTTCTTGACCTACTCATAGTGTCTGGGAGGGTGAGCTGGACTTGAGAGCTGCATATGGTGGAAGTAGCCGTGGACAGGGCGGACTGAGAGAGGGTTGATGATGGTGATGGAGTTGGTGTTCTTTCTGATGGCCTAGATTCAGTCTTTCATGAATATAACAGTGGGATTCCCTGACTGCTGTGGCCTTGCAACGACACCTCAACATTTGCTGCTGTGCTAACCGGTGGGCATACAGTGGGGGAAACAATGTAGCGTTGCTGACTACCTTCTTTGTGATCAGTTGCACATGTGGTACTTGAGGTTTGGTGTTGTGTCCACGCTTGCAAGTGCATGCTGGTTAAATGTCTAAGCATGCAACTGGTATTCAAATTTTTCAGATTTTTCCCTCGGCTAAAGGTCTTTGCACACTTCTTACAGATAACCCTGGCCTGATCATGAGGATTTTGTTCAAAAAAGTGCCACACTGCACTCTTCCTACTTTGGCAGACATTTTGCGGCCTAGCACGCTGTGATATTTTGACCCTCTGGACAAGCTGTCCAGCAACTCTTTTGATTTTTGGAACCTGTCTTTGGAGTGCTCCGGGCCTGCCAGATAACAGCTGTTGCGATGTCGATGTCTGCTGTGGATGCTCCTCCTCCTCATCTGAGCTATTGGAAGCAGCACCCTCTTCCCCCAATGGATGCCAATCTGGGTCAACAACTGGGTCATCCATCACCTCCTCTTCAATGTCATGTGCACCTTCCTCTGTGTCACCGTGTATGGTGGTATAGTGTGCGGGAAGGGGCACCTGAGTCTCATCAGGGTAAGAATCTGGCTCTGTACACTGCGAGGACAACATAGTGCTCTGAGTGAATATACCAGCAGAATCATCTATCAGTGGCTGTGCATCAGTGCACTCCATGTCATATTCATCTTGGCCTGGGTAATTCACCATTTCACTTGATAATCCAGGCATAGTATGTGAAAACAGCTCCATGGAGTAATCAGTAGTATGGCCTGCGTCATCCTTCAATCTTGGTTGGGGTGAAGGACACAAGGAAAGGTGTGGTTCATGAACATGAGCCTCCAATGATGACTCAGTGCTTTTATTTTTTACAACTTCAGAAGAGGAGGCGATAGAGCTGGAGGCTGAGTCAGCAATGTAAGACAAAACTTTTTCCTGAAGCTCTGGCTTTAAAAGCGGTTTGCCAACTCCTAGAAAACTAAGCCTTCGAGGCATTGTGGAGCCAGACGATGACGCAGGCTCAACACCTCCTGCATTTGGTCCTATTTTGCTTTTGCCACTACCATCAGATCCACCAACAACACCAACATTACCAGCTGCCAACCCCCGCCCAATTCCACGGCCTCTTCCACCAGCCTTCCTCATTTTTGGTAGAAATGTAGACAAAATCCAACAAACTATATAGTAATGTAAAACAAGGTACAAGGTGTCTATAGGACAGGGGAGATTTTGAATTTCTGCACACACTTGTGGACACTGGACACTTTTGGATTGTGTGAGGCCCACTGAATATCACAGCTCTATGTCACAGGCTCGATGTCGCAGGTGTGAAAAATGTCACTAGAGGACAACGGAGATTTTGAATTTCTGCACACACTTGTGGACACTGGACACTTTTGGATTGTGTGAGGCCCACTGAATATCACAGCTCTATGTCACAGGCTCAATGTCGCAGGTGTGAAAAATGTCACTAGAGGATAACGGAGATTTTGAATTTCTGCACACACTTGTGGACACTGGACACTTTTGGATTGTGTGAGGCCCACTGAATATCACAGCGCTATGTCACAGGCTCGATGTCGCAGGTGTGAAAAATGTCACTAGAGGATAACGGAGATTTTGAATTTCTGCACACACTTGTGGACACTGGACACTTTTGGATTGTGTGAGGCCCACTGAATATCACAGCGCTATGTCACAGGCTCGATGTCGCAGGTGTGAAAAATGTCACTAGAGGATAACGGAGATTTTGAATTTCTGCACACACTTGTGGACACTGGACACTTTTGGATTGTGTGAGGCCCACTGAATATCACAGCGCTATGTCACAGGCTCGATGTCGCAGGTGTGAAAAATGTCACTAGAGGATAACGGAGATTTTGAATTTCTGCACACACTTGTGGACACTGGACACTTTTGGATTGTGTGAGGCCCACTGAATATCACAGCGCTATGTCACAGGCTCGATGTCGCAGGTGTGAAAAATGTCACTGGAGGATAACGGAGATTTTGAATTTCTGCACACACTTGTGGACACTGGACACTTTTGGATTGTGTGAGGCCCACTGAATATCACAGCGCTATGTCACAGGCTCGATGTCGCAGGTGTGAAAAATGTCACTAGAGGATAACGGAGACTTTGAATTTCTGCACACACTTGTGGACACTGGACACTTTTGGATTGTGTGAGGCCCACTGAATATCACAGCTCTATGTCACAGGCTCGATGTCGCAGGTGTGAAAAATGTCACTAGAGGATAACGGAGATTTTGAATTTCTGCACACACTTGTGGACACTGGACACTTTTGGATTGTGTGAGGCCCACTGAATATCACAGCTCTATGTCACAGGCTTGATGTCGCAGGTGTGAAAAATGTCACTAGAGGATAACGGAGATTTTGAATTTCTGCACACACTTGTGGACACTGGACACTTTTGGATTGTGTGAGGCCCACTGAATATCACAGCGCTATGTCACAGGCTCGATGTCGCAGGTGTGAAAGTGTCACTAGAGGATAACGGAGATTTTGAATTTCTGCACACACTTGTGGACACTGGACACTTTTGGATTGTGTGAGGCCCACTGAATATCACAGCTCTATGTCACAGGCTCAATGTCGCAGGTGTGAAAAATGTCACTAGAGGATAACGGAGATTTTGAATTTCTGCACACACTTGTGGACACTTTTGGATTGTGTGAGGCCCACTGAATATCACAGCGCTATGTCACAGGCTCGATGTCGCAGGTGTGAAAAATGTCACTAGAGGATAACGGAGATTTTGAATTTCTGCACACACTTGTGGACACTGGACACTTTTGGATTGTGTGAGGCCCACTGAATATCACAGCGCTATGTCACAGGCTCGATGTCGCAGGTGTGAAAAATGTCACTAGAGGATAACGGAGATTTTGAATTTCTGCACACACTTGTGGACACTGGACACTTTTGGATTGTGTGAGGCCCACTGAATATCACAGCGCTATGTCACAGGCAGAAATTGGCTAGTGTATGACAAACTACAAGGTGTATATAAAATTGGGCAGAATAGGAATCTCCCTAGAGTGTAGGTCTGTAAGAACGGAACAAGTCCTCGACTTATCCTTACAGAGCGACACACAGATAGCTTCACTGTGGCTGAGATAACAGCCGTTACACGGTACTGAGAGAGGAGCGTGCACGTACACGGCTGTCCGGTGTACATAAAATTGTCAAGCTCCGTGTTTTTTTAGTATACGGACTGACACACGCTGTCTCTCTATAGTTTTGAATGTGATCAAACAGCAAATATATTTAACTGTTTGAAAACTAGACAAAACTAGAAGGTGCAGCTCTGTAAGAATGGAACATGTCCTCGACTTATCTTTACAGAGCGACACACAGATAGCTTCACTGTGGCCATGATAACAGCCGTTACACGGTACTGAGAGAGGAGCGTGCACGTACACGGCTGTCCGGTGTACGTAAAATTGTCAAGCTCCGTGTTTTTTAAGTATACGGACTGACACACGCTGTCTCTCTATAGTTTTGAATGTGATCAAACAGCAAATATATTTAACTGTTTGAAAACTAGACAAAACTAGAAGGTGCAGGTCTGTAAGAACGGAACATGTCCTCGACTTATCCTTACAGAGCGACACACAGATAGCTTCACTGTGGCCGTGATAACAGCCGTTACACGGTACTGAGAGAGGAGCGTGCACGTACACGGCTGTCCGGTGTACGTAAAATTGTCAAGCTCCATGTTTTTTAAGTATACGAACTGACACACTCTGTCTCTCTATAGTTTTGAATGTGATCAAACAGAAAATATATTTACCGTAACTGTTTGAAAGCTAGACAAAACTAGAAGATGCAGGTCTGTAAGAACGGAACATGTCCTCGACTTATTCTTACAGAGTGACACACAGATAGCTTCACTGTGGCTGTGATAACAGCCGTTACACGGTACTGTGTGAGGAGTGTGCACCGCTGTATGGTGTGAAAAAATGCACTCTCAGTACCTCACCAGGACAAAAAAAAAATTGGGATTGCTTTTAAAATAGCAGTTTGCAGAGCAGTGGGTAAACAGCAATGCAGCCGTCAGGAAGCCTTAGAAGGCAGCCTAACAACCAACACCGCTGATCCAGCAAAATATAGCCTCCACTTGCACTGCACACACAGTGACTGGTGTGTTGTACAGGCAAAATCGCTAGCAGCAGAAGCAGTTTTTGGTGTCTTCTTCCCTGCCTAACGCTCTCCCTACAGAATCAGCAGCAGCAGCTCTTCCTATTTTGAGATCAGCATAAGTAACATGGCGGTCAGCGTGCACGCCCTTTTATACCCCCTGTGACGCCCACCAAAGCAAGCCAATCACTTGCATGCCCTTCTGAAAGATGGTGGTGATCCTTGCCTATGTCATCACGTTGCCCACAGTGTCCGTGGATCCTGATTGGCTGAAAAAGAGCGCAAAACAAACTTTTGAAACGCGACTTTGGCGCTTAAGTCGCCGACCTCGTGGCCGACCTCATCCTAGGGTCGGGTTTCGTTTCATGAAACCCGACTTTGCCAAAAGTCGGCGACTTTTGAAATTTTTCGACCCGTTTCGCTCAACTCTACTTATTACTCTTGGGTTGCCACAGGGGTTCACAGACAGTTTCTCCACTCCAGTAAGGAACAGCCTTAAGCAATTCCTACGGAGGGGAGAAATGAAGAAACATTTTACATTACACTTGCAGACAACCCTTACACCTCATAACTATGATTTGAAAAACCCCAGAGAAGCTAGATTTGTAAAAATATCTTACTGACAGGATTGAAGGAAGATCTGTGAACAGAAGTAATGAGAGTACGGCCAGAATGTATATACAATCCCTTCCCATGTTTAGGGGATAGAGGACCAGATTAACAATAGGAAAGTAAAGAAGCAGCAGAAGGCAACTCCTGTTATGGTGAATATACCTCCGGATGCATTTAATAATGCTGTGAAAACTGTTGTGCAGGCGGCAGGTATACATCACAGGGGAACAGGAGGAGAGAAGAAAGGGAAATAACAGACCCAGAGAAGTGGAAACAAAAATAGCGGTTCCCCCACAGGATGGTCAAATCACTATGACATACTTAGAATTTCCTCATGGTAAACACTTAAAATGCCTGATTGATATGGGGGTGAGCCGTTCTATTATATATGAAAAGGATATGCCACAACAATTCATGACAGGGAAAATGGTACAGGGATTAGGAGCAGGTGGAATAGTTCATCCGTTGTATGAAACAGAATCCATGAATGTGTGAATAGCACATACCACATACTTGTGTGCCTAATTGCTAGTCTCAGATAATTGTCCCAAAATCTTGATAGGTGCTGATATCCTGAGTGCTATGAATGCAGTTTTTTTTTATTAAGTTTGGAAGAAAGGCATTACTGTTACAGGCCCGTTGTCTGAAGCAACCCTCTCACAATGATGTTGCTAATTTAGCTAGATGGCGAGAAAAACTGCAACTGACCAAGATGAGGACATTTGGCAAATGTTCAATTAGGTACCACCTGCAGCATGGGTAAAGGATAAGACAGATGTTGGTTTAGTATGAAGCCAGGAACTGTACCGGTGCGTATTAGACGATATCCCCTGAGCAGAGAGATCAAACAGGTACTGTATGTCTACTGGAAACAGCTTCCTTGTTAATACTTTTATACCATGAAGGATGTAAGGTGTCAAGAGGTAACTGCCAATAGCAAAGGAAAAAGTTGTTTTCTTAGGTCATTGCATTTCACTTCAGCTGAAACACATAACACCAGAAGAAAAAGCCATAAGCCAAGCAATGGAGCTCACTTACATCTGCCACTGAGTATATTCCTGGGACTGACCAGCTACTGTAGAGAAAGGATTCCCTCTGCATCACAAATTATACAGCCTCTCTTTGATGTGTTGTCATTGTGGTACAAGAGACAGCCTTACCAACTGACCCCGGAAGCAAAAGAGGGGTTCAAGAACCTGAAGGAAGCCATTCTCTCCCCTTCCATTTGTACTGTCATGAATGGGGGACATGCTAAGGGTATACTGTATTTTTAACATGGCTACTTGCCAATGTGCAAGAGACACCAATCCCTAAAGTAGATCCAGAGTTTTATGTAGATGTGTCACAGGTTTACCAAAATGAAGTACCTTATACAGGTTATTTATTCAATAGGTGATCAACATAAGGTGGTACAAAGTAAAGCTTTGCCTTCTAGGATGTCTACTTGAGAAGCTGAATTGAAACCACTCACTGAGGTGTGTGTAATCGCTGAACATTTGACAGAAAATACTTTTACAGATAGCCGCTATGCATTTGGCATCTGCCATGATTATGGTCCCATATGGAAGAGCAGAAAGTTTGTTGGTTCCTCTGGTAAGCCCATTAAAAATGCAGAATTGGTGGCTCAGCTTCTCAGAGCATTGGAGCTGCCTAAAAAAGTTGCTATAGTGAAAGTGCAAGCTCACACTAAAGAGCGCACTAAGGAAGCCGAAGGTAATAACCGAGCTGATATTGCAGCCAAGGCTGCTGCTTTGTCCCCTCTTCCCGCAGGAACATACACTGTACAGGTGTCGGGGGAGGTGGATCTTCAATTACTCCAGAGCCTGCAAGAACAGGCCTCTGCACGAGAAAAGGAAGAATGGCAAAGGCACGTAAGTGTGAAGGAAGAAGATGGATTGTGGAGAGCAAACAGTAAGTATTGCTTGCCTAGGGCATTGTTCCCTATGGTGTGCTCCCTCTCCCACGGATTAACACACCAATCCAAGGATGGAATGGTAAGCCAGGTAAAAGCAAGTTGGGTTGCACCAGTGTTCCATTATGCTGCTGCAAAATTCATACAGGGATGTGTAATCTGCGCATGCCACAATGTGGGAAAAACAATGAAGGTGCCTCCAAAGTGCACCCCCAGGCCATTGTACCCTTTTCAGCGACTGCAGATTGATTTCATTCAGTTTCCAAGAGTAGGCAACTATGAATACGTGCTGGTATGTGTGGATCTTTTCTCCAATTGGCCAGAGGCATGGCCCTGTGCTCATGCAAATGCACGCACTGTGGTTAAAAAGCTAATGTCAGAAGTCGTTTGCAGATTTGGAGTACCAGAGGTAATTGAAAGTGACCGAGGTAGTCATTTCACGTCACAGGTGTGCCAAGGAATCACCCAAGCCTTAGGAATGGAGCAATCATTTCACACTCCCTATCATCCTCAGGGCAGTGGCAGGGTGGAAAGGTTAAATGGTACACTGAAATTGAAAATTCAAAAAGCAATGGCAGAAACAGGTAAACCATGGACTGAGTGTCATCCCATTGCATTGTACACTGTTAGGGTAACTCTCAACAAAAAGACAAGTTTGAGTTCATATAGAGTATTGTTTGGGAACCCTCCCAAGACAAGATTGTACTTTCCCCAGCAGATGCAGGCCTGTCATTCAAATATGACGGCCTATGTGGGTGCATTGCAACAGGTATTGCAGCAAATTCATACGCATGTTTTCAGTTCCCTTGCAGATCCATCCTCTTTATCAGGCTTGCATGACCTTAAGCCTGGAGACTGGGTGGTGACGCGAAAGCACCTGAGGAAAAGTCTAGATCCTCACTTTGAGGGACCCTTTCAAGTCCAGCTGATCACACCTACATCTGTTAAGCTGGTAGGAAAGTCTGCCTGGATTCACGCATCTCACTGCAAGAAATTTCACAAGAACTAAAGGAGAATGGAACTTGGGAAGTACTATCCATTCTTGCTTCTCACTGTGATTGTACACTCACTGGCCACTTTATTAGGTACACCTGTCCAAATGTGTGTTAAGACTTAATTTCTAATCAGCCAATCACATGGCGGCAACTCAGTGCATTTAGGCATGTAGACATGGTCAAGACAATCTCCTGCAGTTCAAACCGAGCATCAGTATGGGGAAGAAAGGTGATTTGAGTGCCTTTGAACGTGGCATGATTGTTGGTGCCAGAAGGGCTGGTCTGAGAATTTCAGAAACTGCTGATCTACTGGGATTTTCACGCACAACCATCTCTAGGGTTTACAGAGAATGGTCCGAAAAAGAAAAAAAATCCAGTGAGCGGCAGTTCTGTGGCCGGAAATGCCATGTTGATGCCAGAGGTCAGAGGAGAATGGGCAGACTGGTTCGAGCTGATAGAAAGGCAACAGTGACTCAAATTGCCACCCGTTACAACCAAGGTAGGCAGAAGAGCATCTCTGAACGCACAGTGCGTCGAACTTTGAGGCAGATGGGCTACAGCAGCAGAAGACCACACTGGGTACCACTCCTCTCAGCTAAGAACAGGAAACTGAGGCTACAATTTGCACAAGCTCATCGAAATTGGACAGTAGAAGATTGGAAAAACGTTGCCTGGTCTGATGAGTCTCGATTTCTGCTGCGACATTCGGATGGTAGGGTCAGAATTTGGCGTAAACAACATGAAAGCATGGATCCATCCTGCCTTGTATCAACGGTTCAGGCTGGTGGTGGTGGTGTCATGGTGTGGGGAATTTTTTCTGGGCACTCTTTGGGCCCCTTGGTACCAATTGAGCATCGTTGCAACGCCACAGCCTACCTGAGTATTGTTGCTGACCATGTCCATCCCTTTATGACCACAATGTACCCAACATCTGATGGCTACTTTCAGCAGGATAATGCGCCATGTCATAAAGCTCGAATCATCTCAGATTGGTTTCTTGAACATGACAATGAGTTTACTGTACTCAAATGGCCTCCTCAGTCACCAGATCTCAATCCAATAGAGCATCTTTGGGATGTGGTGGAACGGGAGATTCGCATCAGGGATGTGCAGCCGACAAATCTGCGCCAACTGTGTGATGCCATCATGTCAATATGGTCCAAAATCTCTGAGGAATGCTTCCAGCACCTTGTTGAATCTCTGCCACGAAGAATTGAGGCAGTTCTGAAGGCAAAAGGGGGTCCAACCCCTTACTAGCATGGTGTACCTAATAAAGTGGCCAGTGAGTGTATGTATTCAATGTAAAAAAAATAATGATGTCTTTGAACCATGGGATAAGTGATGTGTCAGAATAGTGGGCTAATAAATGTGTCCAGTACCATAACTATATTGCCCAGGCCAGAATTGCTGGATTTGTTCACATGCCCCAATTGCTGCAAAAACTATGCCATATTTTGTAACTCCATTGACAGAGAGAGAGGCAGTTCACATAGATGAAGAGACAAGAGAAGGTCAGTATGGAGATGGAGCTGCTGAGATGTCTAGAAGTATAAATACTGAACCAGAATGCCAGTCATTACGATATTATCGGGCAGTCACTACAGATTTAGACGACTCTTGGTGTCTTTACACTGCCACCACCCGGTCGGTTTCAATAGCAATAGCTTTCCTTAATGAATTTCAGTTTGAATTACCAAAGGGAGTTTATATAGTCTGTGGGAGCAATACATATAGGAGGATTCCTAAAGGAGCTGAAGGTGCATGTACACTGGCTAGATTAGAGCCAGCCACCTGGGTATGGAATGAGAATGACTTTCCTTATAAAAATTTCAATAGCCACATGATAAGCAAAGCGTAGTGCACCCTCTCCATAGCCATCCAAACATTTAATGCACACTCCATGGTATCTTAAAACTGGGATGGTCCTCACTGGTCCATTGGGAGTTATGTTCGGAACCATAAGAAATACTCAGCTGATACAAGAATTGGGTGATATCTTTGATAATGTGACAGAGTATTTATTTGATGCCATTAATGTAGAATCTGCATATATGAGACAGCTCATAGTCATAACAAACCAGCACTCTACGGTGCTTGACTATCTCACAGAATCTCAAGGGGGATTCTGTCAGGTAGTGGGACCCGCATGCTGTCACTATATAGATCCGTCCGGTCTGATGAGAGTCACTCATGACATAGAACAAGCTAGACTGATGAAGGAATACAAAAAGTTAATTCACTAGATGACCTGCCCCTCCCTGAATGGCTCGCATTGTTAAAGCCTTTGAATTTGTTTAACCCCTTACTTACAATTGACGTAATATTCCGTCCATGTGACCATGGACCTAATTACCATGGACGGAATATTACGTCATCGCGATCAGCGGCGCCCACGTGGTGAGCGCCGCTGATCGCAGCCGAGTGTCAGCTAATTATCATAGCTGACACCCGGCACAATGTGTCAGGGGCGGTCACGGACCGCCCCCGACACGTTAACCCCTTGCACACCGCGATCAAACGCGATCGCGGTGTACCGGGGGTTAAAGGGAAGCATCGGCAGGGAGGGGGCTCCCTCCGTGCTTCCCTGAGCCCCCCACGGCAGCGCAATGTGCAGCGCTGCTGCGGGGGGCTCTTTCCCTACAGGCCCCCGGATCCAAGATGGCGACGGGGGCCTGCAGGGAGCTGACTTCCTCACTGCCTGCAAAGCGCAGGCATGAGGAAGTCTGCAGCAGTGCCTGTGACAGATCGCTGATCTGTCACAGTGATCTGTGATGTGACAGATCAGCGATCTGTCACAGGACAGTGATGTCCCACCTGGGACAAGGTAATAAAGTAAAAAAAAAAAAAAAAAAGTGTTAAAAATAATTAAAAAAAAATCGCTAAATAAATCAGTAAAAAAAAAAAAATATTCCCCAATAAATCCATTTTTTCAAAATAAAAAAACCCAAAAACAATAAAAGTACACATATTTGGTATTGCCGCGTCCGTAATGACCTGCCCTATAAAACTGTCCCATTAGTTAACCCCTTTAGCGAACCCCTTAAAAAATAAAAATAAAAAACGAAGCAAAAAATAATGATTTATTATCATACCACCGAACAAAAAGTGCAATAACGCGCGATCAAAAAGACGCATATAAATATGCATGGTACCGCTGAAAACATCATCTTGTCCCGCAAAAAACGATCCACCATACAGCATCATCCGCAAAAAATAAAAAAAGTTATAGCTCGCAGAATAAAGCGATACAAAAATAATTATTTTTTATATAAAATAGTTTTCATTGCAAAAAACCGACAAAACATAAAAAAACGACCTAAATGAGGTATCGCTGTAACCGTACTGACCCGAAGAATAAAAATGCGTTATCAATTTTACCGCACGCGGAACGGTGTAAACGCACCCCCCAAAAGAAATTCATGAAACGCTGGTTTTTGTTCATTCTGCGTCCCAAAAATCGGAATAAAAAGCGATCAAAAAATGTCACGTGCCCGAAAATGGTACCAATAAAAACGTCAACTCATCCCGCAAAAAATAAGACCTCACATGACTCGGTGGGTCAAAATACGGAAAAATTATAGCTCACAATATGTGGTGATGCAAAAACTATTTTTACAATAAAAAGCGTCTTTTAGCGTGCGACAGCAGCTAAACATAAAAACCGCCATAAATCGTAAATCAAACCCCCCGTTATCACCCCCTTAGTTAGGGAAAAATAATAAAACTAAAAGAAAATGTATTTATTTCCATTTTCCCGCTAGGGTTAGGGTTAGGGTTAGGGTAGGGTTAGGGCTAGGGTTAGGGTTAGGGCTAGGGTTAGGGTTAGGGTTAGGGTTAGGGCTAGGGTTAGGGCTAGGGTTAGGGCTAGGGCTAGGGCTCAGATTAGGGTTAGGGGTGTGTTGAGGTTCGGGTTGGAGTTATAATTGGGGGTTTCCACTGTTTGGGCACATCAGGTGCTCTCCAAAGGCAACATGGCGTTTGATCTCAATTCCAGCCAATTCTGCGTTGAAAAAGTCAAATGGTGCTCCTTCCCTTCCAAGCTCTGCCATGTGCCCAAACAGTGTTTTACCCCCACATGTAGGGTATCAGCCTACTCAGGACAAATTACAAAACAACTTTTGGGGTCCAATTTCTCCTGTTACCCTTAGGAAAATAAAAAATTGGGGGCAAAAATATAATTTTGGGGAAAAAAATGTTTTTTTTATTTTCACGCCCAGGCGTTATAAACTTCTGTGAAGCACTTGGGGGTTCAAAGTGCTCTCCACACATCTAGATAAGCTCGGTGGGGGGTCTAGTTTCCAAAATGGCATCACTTGTGGGGAGTTTCAATAGTTTAGGTACATTAGGGGCTCTCCAAACGCATATGACACCCGCATACCAATCCATCAAAGTCTGCATTCCAAAACGTCACTACTTCCCTTCCGAGCCCTGACGTGTGCCCATACAGTAGTTTTCTCCCACATATGAGGTATCAGCGTACTCAGGACAAATTGGACAACAACTTTTGGGGTCCAATTTCTCCTGTTACCCTTGGGAAAATAAAAAAAATGGGGACTAAAAGATGATGTTTGTTGAAAAAATACGATATTTTTATTTTCACGCCCGGTCGTTATAAACTTCTGTGAAGCACTGGGGGGTTCAAAGTGCTCACCACACATCTAGATAAGTTCATTAGGGGGTCTAGTTTCCAAAATGGGGTCACTTGTGGGGGGTTTCCACTATTTAGGTACATCAGGGGCTCTCCAAACGCAACATGACACCCGCAGACCATTCCATCAAAGTCTGCATTCCAAAACGTCACTACTTCCCTTCCGAGCCCCGACGTGTGCCCATACAGTAGTTTTCTCCCACATATGAGGTATCAGCGTACTCAGGACAAATTGGACAACAACTTTTGGGGTCCAATTTCTCCTGTTACCCTTGGGAAAATAAAAAAAATGGGGACTAAAAGATGATGTTTGTTGAAAAAATACGATATTTTTATTTTCACGCCCGGTCGTTATAAACTTCTGTGAAGCACTGGGGGGTTCAAAGTGCTCACCACACATCTAGATAAGTTCCTTTGGGGGTCTAGTTTCCAAAATGGTGTCATTTGTGGGGGGTTTCTACTGTTTTGGTACATCAGGGGCTTTCCTAACGCGACATGGTGTCCGATCTCAATTCCAGCCAAAAACGTCAAATGGCGCTGCTTCCCTTCCGAGCTCTGCCATACGCCCAAATAGTGGTTTACCCCCACATGTGGGGTATCAGCGTACTCAGGATAAATTGCACAATATCTTTTAGGGTCCTGTTACTTTTGGAAAAATAAGAATTGAGGGTGAAAAGATCATTTTTGTGGAAAAAATATGATTTTTTAATTGTACTGCTGTACGTTATAAACTTCTGTGAAGCCCTTGGGGGTTCAAAGTTCTCACCACACATCTAGATAAGTTCCTTGGGGGGTCTAGATTCCAAAATGGTGTCATTTGTGGGGGGTTTCCACTGTTTTGGTACATCAGGGGTTTTCCAATCGCGACATGGTGTCCGATCTCAATTCTAGCCAAAAACGTCAAATGGCGCTGCTTCCCTTCCGAGCTCTGCTATGCGCCCAAATAGTCATTTACACCCACATATGGGGTATCAGCGTACTCAGGACAAATTGCACAATAACTTTTAGGGTCCTGTTACCCTTGGAAAAATAAAAATTGGGGGTGAAAAGATCATTTTTGTGGAAAAAATATGATTTTTTAATTGTACCGCTGTACGTTATAAACTTCTGTGAAGCCCTTGTGGGTTCAAAGTTCTCACCACATATCTAGATAAGTTCCTTGGGGGGTCTAGTTTCCAAAATGGGGTCACTTGGGGGGGTTTCCACTGTTTAGGTACATCAGGGGCTCGCCAAACGTGACATGGCATCCGATCTGAATTCCAGCCAATTTTGCATTGAAAAAATCAAACGGCGCTCCTTCCATTCTGAGCTCTGCCATGCGCCGAAACAGTGGTTCCCCCCCACATATCAGGTATCAGCGTACTCAGGACAAATTGCACAATAAGTCTTGCAGTCCAATTTCTCCTGTTACCCTTGGTAAAATAAAGAAAATTGAACCTGAAGTATTTTTTTTGTGAAAAAAAGTTAAATGTTCATTTTTTTTTTAATATTCAAAAAATTCCTGTGACGCACCTAAAGGGTTAATAAACTTCTTGAATGTGGTTTTAAGCACCTTAAGGGGTGCAGTTTTTAGAATGGTGTCACTTTTGGGTATTTTCTATCATATAGACCCCTCAAAGTGGCTTCAAATGTGAAGTGGTCCCTAAAAATAAAATGGTGTTGCAAAAATGAGAAATCGCTGGTCAATTTTTAACCCTTATAACTTCCTAACAAAAAAAAATTTTGGTTCCAAAACTGTGCTGATGTAAAGTAAACATGTGGGAAATGTTATGTATTAAGTTTTTTGTGTGCCGTATCGCTGTGATTTAAGGGCATAAAAATTCAAAGTTGGAAAATTGCAAAATTTTTAAAATTTTCGCCAAATTTCCGTTTTTTTCACAAATAAACGCAAGTTATTTGAATGCAATTTTACCACTAACATGAAGTACAATATGTCACGAGAAAACAATGTCAGAATCACCGGGATCCATAGAAGCGTTCCAGAGTTATAACCTCATAAAGGTACAGTGGTCAGAATTGTAAAAATTGGCCCGGTAGTTAATGTGCAAACCACCCTTGGTAGTGAAGGGGTTAAAAGAATAGGTGGATGAATATCGGGTGTAATTCATTTCCTAATTCAAGCAGTTTTTGTGATATTGATCATTGCAGTGATGATAAAGTTATTTGCTATGGTTATAAAGTTCTCGGTTCTAATTGTAAATATTTTCCAGGTAAACATACAGCTAGAATCAATACTGACTCTTATATAAACAAACCCGAGTGATGAGTGCCCTGATAACTGGACTTTACTGTGAATGTATATTCTGCAACAAGCAAACTTCAGTGGACCTGGCTGATTGTATGCATTGTGGAAAACCGCTGGTCTGAACAAAGACAAAAGCTCTACAAAGAACTACAACCATGAAGATTTATATGCATTATGGATTTTAAATGATTAACACTTACTAACAAATAAAGATATAAAATAAATATATACTAATATATTAAAATATATGTTACAATGTATCACAATAAGTATGTATTCACTATATCTTATTAACATGTTGCACACAAGACAGACATTACTCCCTTAATAAAATCTGTACACCTCTGAGATAGGGCAAATCAGTAGAAGTGAAACAGGGAAAGGAGGTCTGATTCACAAGTGTAATCTGAATGGATGCACAGCAAAGCTGGTATCCCATGATATACATAGGACAAGCCGTGTATTTTGTGAAGTAGGGTTATCTTGCAGGCCTCTGCAATAGGCAGGGGTGAGATAGGAGTAGTAGACTGAATGATAAAAAGAGGGGAGTTGTTAAAGAAGGGGTTATTTTCTGTTCTGAATATAATACTAGAAGATAGTATTGTGGAAGAATGACCTTTTATCCAGCTATCATCAGTCTACGTGCAGATATGGCCTGATAGTTCTGCATATATTCCAAGAAATTGGTCCACAACAGATTGTTGCTTCCAAAATTCTGTAACAGTCCAAGTTCTCTTAAGAACCTCAACTTTTTAACCAGGTCACGCTGACATATGAAAGTTCAGGAATGTTCGCCCACATTTTATTATGTAATCTATCTCGTGTCTCAGGATGTGTTTGACAACCAATTGTATAACTCATATTTCTGCCAGATTATTATGTAAACTCCAGTTTATTATGTAAACACTCCTCCATATTTGTTCATTTCCTGTTCTGATGGGCTATAAAGGATCTAACCTGACCCCCCTAATATGGGAGATTTACTTGATAGACAAGAACCTGTGTCTCTCGTTTTATTTCTCCCAATCCCAGGTACCTAGGCAAAAGCTCCACCTGAGCTATACCCGAGGAGCCATAGAAATCCCTTCTCCGACAGATCTGAACAGTGACTGCAACTCTGGCTGTAACAGGAGTATAATACATTAGGTAAGAGCAGAACGGTGACTGCAGCTCTGGGTGTAACTGGACTACAATACATTAGGTAAAAGCAGAACAGTGACTGCAGCTCTGGCTGTAACTGGAGTACAACACATTAGGTAACAGCAGAACAGTGACAGCATCTCCGGGTGTAACAGGAGTATAATACACTAGATGGTGGCCCGATTCTATCGTATCGGGTATTCTAGAGTCTCTGTTAAAATAAAAAATAGTTATATACTCACCTTCCGATGACCCCTGGACTCTGTCCCTCCTCTCACCACGCTCCCGGCATCTTCCGGTCCAAGTAATGCTTAGCGAGAAGGGCCAGAGATGTCGTCACTCTCACAAGAGCGCGACGTCATCAGCGGTGTTTCGCGCTAAGCATTACTGGGACCGGAAGATGCCGGGAGCTTGGTGAGAGGAGAGAAAGAGTCCGGGGGTCGTCGAAAGGTGAGTATATAACTATTTTTTATTTTAACAGAGACTCTAGAATACCCGATGCGATAGAATCGAGCCACCATCTAGTCTAGCCTACTATATAATTGTCTAATTCTGTCTGTCTGTAATGGAAATCCCGCCTTGCTGATTGGTCACGGCAGTTAGGCCGCAACCAATCAGCCACAGTTGCTTAGTCGTTGTGGCAACATGGCTGCATTGCTAATTGTACAGGCGCATTACAACCGTTAAAGGCATCACTGCTGCATCGCTCATTACACAGGCACAGTCCTGTACATATTCTGGAGTACAATACATTAGGTAACAGCAGAACAGTGACTGCAGCTCTGGGTGTAACTTGCGTTCAATACATTAGGTAACAGCAGAAAAGTGACTGCAGCTCTGGGTGTAACTGGAGTACAATACATTAGGTAAGATCTGAACAGTGACTGTAGCTCTGGCTGTAACAGGAGTATAATACATTAGGTAAGAGCAGAACAGTGACTGCAGCTCTGGGTGTAACTGGACTACAATACATTAGGTAAAAGCAGAACAGTGACTGCAGCTCTGGGAGTAACTGGAGTATAATACATTAGATAACAGCAGAACAGTGACTACAGCTCTGGGTGTAACTGGACTACAATACATTAGGTAAAAGCAGAACAGTGACTGCAGCTCTGGGAGTAACTGGAGTATAATACATTAGATAACAGCAGAACAGTGACAGCAGCTCTGGGTGTAACTGGAGTACAATACATTAGGTAACAGCAGAACAGTGACCGCAGATCTGGGTGTAACTGGAGTACACTATATTAGGTAACAGCAGAACAGTGACTGCAGCTCTGGGTGTAACTGGAGTACAATACATTAGGTAACAGCAGAACAGTGACCGCAGATCTTGGTGTAACTGGAGTGCACTACATTAGGTAACAGCAGAACAGTAACTGCTGCTCTGGGTGTAACTTGCTTACAATATATTAGGTAAGAGCAGAACAGTGACTGCAGCTCTGGGTGTACCTTGAGTACAATACATTTGGTAAGATCTGAACAGTGACTGCAGCTCTGGCTGTAACAGGAGTATAATACATTAGGTAAGAGCAGAATGGTGACTGCAGCTCTGGGTGTAACTGAACTACAATACATTAGGTAAAAGCAGAACAGTAACTGCAGCTCTGGGAGTAACTTGAGTACAATACATTAGATAACAGCAGAACAGTGACAGCAGCTCTGGGTGTAACTGGAGTACAATACATTAGGTAACAGCAGAACAGTGACTGCAGCTCTGGCTGTAACTGGAGTACAATACATTAGGTAACAGCAGAACAGTGACAGCAGCTCCGGGTGTAACAGGAGTATAATACACTAGATGGTGGCTCGATTCTATCGCATCGGGTATTCTAGAGTCTCTGTTAAAATAAAAAATAGTTATATACTCACCTTCCGACAGCCCCCGGACTCTCGTCCCGCCTCTCACCATGCTCCCAACATCTTCCGGTCCCAGTAATGCTTTTCAAGGAGGGCCGGAGATGACGTCACTCTCATGTGAGCATGACGTCATCAGCGGTGTTTCGCGCAAAGCATTACTGGGACCGGAAGATGCCGGGAGCATGGAGAGGAGAGAAAGAGTCCGGGGGCCGTCGGAAGGTGAGTATATAACTATTTTTTATTTTAACAGAGACTCTAGAATACCCGGTGCGATAGAATCGGGCCACCATCTAGTCTGATATAAATATATGACTGCTATCACATGTCTGCAGAGAATAAGGTGATCCAAATTGAACAACACATAAGCCTCAAGTGAGGGGCCTGAGTATAGCTGCTGCCAGTGAAAACACTAAAAGATAAATACATGCAATGTAAACAATCATGAAGTTGAGCCAAAAAACAACCTTGCTATCATGTGGAGAACGGGACCCCAACGCGCGTTTCACTCCTTAGCTTCTTCAGGGGGCTGCGGCATTACAGTGTGTGACAGACAATCCCTGTTTGTTCATTGGCTCTTCAAAGAGCACCAAACATGCAGGGAGGCGACCCGATCTCCCACCGAACAACCCCAGAAATACTCGGCGAACTCTGAGAATCTCAAGAACTAAGATTCTCGGGGGGGTGACCGAGTAGTGGCAAGCATGCTTGCTCATCACTAGTTCTGACACTTTGCAGCCGCTACACTAAGAGCCCAGCTGCCAGGAAGAAATTAACATTATTCATCTTAGCATCAGTTTCAGTCACTACTCTGTGCACAGTGAGGGGTGGCTGCAAACGGCACTGACTGCCGGCCGTAATGCTGATCCTGCTGTCCATCAGTGGCGGGGGTGCAGTTAAACCAACTGTTCAGTATCCACAGAGCACTGACTTAACCCATGTCGGCGCCACGACTGTGACTAAAAGAAAGAAGCTGCCGGGTGAGATAAAATTAATTTCCTCCTGGCAGCTGGGCTCTGAGTGTAGCAACCGCACAGTGTCAGAACGCTACTAACCTGCAGATTTACCCCATATCTGCAGGTTAATAGCACTATTTTACATGACTGGTTCCCTTTAAATTTTATTTTATTTTAAACAGCTTAGAATGGAATAAACTAATAAAAGAAGTCATACTAAGTTCACCAATTCATTCGTAGCTGCCTCTTCTTGGTCCTCCGCCAGTACCCTTACTTTCTGCTCCAGTGATAATTTTGTGACATGAATATGTGATTGCTGCAGCCAATCACGGTCATAGCGGTTGCCAACTTCAGCCAACTTTCCACTGCAGAGATATACTTGCTGGCACGTCATTGATGGAGCAGGAAATGCAGAAACCAGCAGGGCATCACAATGTGTCTGAAGACAGACAGAGCAGAAAATACAAAGTAAAGTGATGCTTTCTTTTATCATTTTATGCCATCAGAACATTAAAAAAGAAACTTTACTGAACTAATAGGTGACTATATAAGGTAAAATATAGATGTTATCAAATATACAGCACTATTGAGTAAGGAAAATAATAAGTGAATTACTCACTTGTTCCCTGTACAAGATATGGAAAGTTGATGGAAAAAAATAGTTTTTAGTTTTCCTCCACAGGTACAGACTGAATACCTTGCTTATTTTTATGTATTGAGTTGAGGTGCAAGCTGTTTGTGGCTGTGCCATGTTATTTGTTGATATGCTGTATACATGCTAAAACTTGAAAGGGAATACAGCTTAAAGAATACTGTCACATCGGCAAGGAACAAAAAACTACTTTATGCTTTAGTAGTATACTTTAGCATTAGGCTGTTTCAATTTATATATGTACTAGCTGAAGAGCCCGGCGTTGCCCGGGCCTAGTAACCAACTGTGCTTAGTTATAACAAATTATAATGATTATATTGCACATAAAAACATTTCACATCATATATTCAACACTACAGATTTGCAACACAAATTAACTAAACGATTACCCAAGTATCCTCTCCTGTGTGATACTTTCTGCTGAGCTGTGTATCTAATCCTATTGTGTGTTACTGACTGCTGAGCCGTGTATCTAATCCTCTCCTGTGTGATACTGACTGCTCAGCTGTGTATCTAATCCTCCCCTGTGTGATACCGTCTGCTGAGCCGTGTATCTAACCCTATCCTGTGTGATACTGACTGCTGAGCCATGTATCTAATACTATCCTGTGTGTTACTGACTGCTGAGCCGTGTATCTAATCCTATCCTGTGTGATACTGTCTGCTGAGCCGTGTATCTAATAGACGATAACACCATAGAAATGATAAGAATAATAGGCCTCAGTTACCACAACTGTCTACAAAGAAAACTGTTGCTGATAGCAACCAATCACAGCTCATTTTTCATCTTTTAAACAGCTCTGGGACAGCGTGGCGAGTTTTGAGTGGCGACTTTTGTGTTTCGACATTTATGTGGCGAGGTTGGTGTATGTGTGGTGAAATGTGTGCTGAGGGTGATATATGTGTTGAAGCACGTGGTAGTGTGTGGTGCATTTTGTGTGTGTATTCATATCCCCGTGTGTGGTGAGTATCCCATGTCAGGGCCCCACCTTAGCAACTGTACGGTATATACTCTTTGGCGCCATCGCTCTAATTTTTAAGTCCCCCTTGTTCACATCTGGCAGCTGTCAGTTTGCCTCCAACACTTTTCCTTTCACTTTTTCCCCATTATGTAGATAGGGGCAAAATTGTTTGGTGAATTGGAAAGCGCGGGGTTAAAATTTCGCCTCACAGCATAGCCTATGACGCTCTCGGGTTCCAGACATGTGACCGTGCAAAATTTTGTGGCTGTAGCTACGACGGTGCAGATGCCAATACATACATACACTTTTTCCCCATTATGTAGATAGGGGCAAAATTGTTTGGTGAATTGGAACGCGCGGAGTTAAAATTTTGCCTCACAACATAGCCTATGACGCTCTCGGGGTCCAGACGTGTGACTGTGCAAAATTTTGTGGCTGTAGCTGCGACCTGCGGATGCCGGACATACATATATACACACACACACCCACATTGAGCTTTATATATTAGATATATTGCCTACAAGAAAAAAATGGAGTACTTCATTTGATAAAATACAATTTTAATTTGAGATAATAGAGTACAAAATACAATAATAGCTACAAAATGTAAAAGAGGGAAAATCAAGAAAGCTCACAATGCAGTTCCTAGAGGTATGCAGACTAAATAGTAATTGTGATTACATAGGAGGTATATTTTTAGGATAGCTGCACATATAACCCTGAATGACAGTCCATTAGGAAAACAAATATGGGCACTCCTTTAGATTTAAATCTCAGAGAATATATATCCCTTTTTTAGTCTGTAATTCTAATGATAATTAGTTTACCCAACAGACAAAGGTTGGATCAATAGAATGGAGTTAAGGCCCCGTCACACTAAGCGATATCACTAGCAATATCGCTATAACGTCACTGGTTTTGTGATGCAGCAGCGATATTGCTAGCGATATCGCTATGTCTGATACTTACCTCCGACCGCTCCCCCGCTGATTATCGCTGATCGCGCGAGAATGGCCTGGGCCGTTTCTCGTCGTCAGCTTCCTGCTGGGCTTCCTGTGGCGCCGACGAGCGACGCGTGGACGCGGGCGGGAGGACATCAGGATCGCCGTGTCTGACAGGTAAGTAGCGACCCCCGACCCCTGCTATGTCGCTGGTGAGATCTGCCTGTGTGGCAGCTCACTAGCGACCACTTAGCGATGTACCAGCGATCCTGACCGCGTCATATCACTGGTCGGGATCGCTGGTGCATCGCTAAGTGTGACAGTACCTTTAGATTGTAAGACATATAATCGATGTGAATACTTTCCTGCCCAATGATGACAAAAGTACTGTATTCTAGGAGTGATACCTTTATTGGCTAACCAGAAAATATGTTTGCAAGCTTTCAGAGCACAGAGGCTCCTTCTTCTGGTAGGATTATAAATAGATTAATAAGAAAAAGCCCAACATTTAAGGGATACTACAGTAGGGCATTTGTTCATTAGGTGGGAGGTGTGATGCCTCCTAAAGATAATCCAAGGAAATCCAATTAGGCATTTTCTTACAAAAGGAGAGGCAGTAGGAATGATGTTCTTAATTATCTGGATTCCACATCGATTTTTCTGGCTAACACATACCACAATATATTTTGTTGTTGTACATCAAGACATATAATCAAAAGTCATTGTGAGTCAGACTAATCCCATTATCACCTTGTGTAAGTCAAATCCATTCATTATCTGACCCAGCAAAGCTAAGTGAAACCATCAAAGATAAAGACAGCTTACCCATGATGAGATACTGCTGCAGGGACAAGGGAAAGAACCCTTGTGACGCGCGTTTCGGGTTAGCGTTTTCAAACACGCGTCACAAGGAATTAGAAACTGCCAGACTCCATGGATGGAAGACTTATGACTTTTATTGAAAAGAAGGATGGTTGATTATATATTGCGGTACATATACCATTGAGCTTGAATGATAGTTTTTGCTTGAAAGTGACAGTCAGTGGTCAGTCTTTAATATTTGAATACATAGGCTCTCTGATTGAGCACTCCATTCATCAGCTTATGGCAGTTTTAATCACAGCAGTATCCTACCTATCCATATAAATACAGGCTATTAGGCCAGGAGAGGATTCACATTAGGCTAAGTTCCCAGCAAAGAAGATCACCTTGTCGTTGCTGCTGGGCATACATGAATTGGCCAGTTTATGCACTAAGTATCTTAGTTTTTTCCTATTTTCTGGAGCGGTAATGCTGTTCCAATATCCACTACTAGGACAACCCCTTCTTAAACTAAATATTCGGTCCCGATAAAATATTAAAACCTATACTCACCTCCCATGCCAGCTCCGTTCTAGCGGTGTCAGGGCCTCATGATTTATTAAGGAATGATGGGAGGGTGACCCTAAAACTCCAGGAGTCTCTGTGATATATGTACCGAGACTCCAAGAGAGAATGCAGAAACAGAGCGACCTGGCTCATGAGAATGTGACCCAGACCCAAATGAACCAGAAGGTTTGAGTGTCGGTTCCTATGTTGAAACTGCCCTAACTAAAGTCACTAATGACTTACTAACCGCCAAGAGCAAGCAACACTACTCTGTCCTCCTTCTCCTGGACCTGTCCTCTGCCTTCGACACCGTAGAGCATTCCCTCCTGCTACAGATTCTCTCATCTCTTGGCATCACAGACTTGGCCCTATCCTGGATCTCATCATACCTAATGGACCGTACATTTACTGTCTCCCTCTCACACACCACCTCCTCACCTCGCCCCCTGTCTGTTGGTGTTTCCCAAGGCTCTGTCCTAGGACCCCTACTATTCTCCATCTATACCTTCGGCTTGGGACAGCTCATAGAATCCCAGAGTTTGCAGTATCACCTCTATGCCGATGACACGCAGATCTACCTATCTGGACCCGACCTCGCCTCCTTACTGACTGACATCCCACAATGTCTGTCTGCTATCTCAGCCTTCTTCTCTGCTCGCTTTCTCAAACTGAACATGGACAAAACAGAATTCATCATCTTTCCCCCATCTCACTCTACCCCTCCACCAGACCTATCCATCAATGTCAACGGCTGCTCTCTTTCCCAAGTCCCGCATGCCCGGTGCCTTGGGGTGATCCTCGACTCTGCGCTCTCTTTCAAACCACATATTCAAGCCCTCGCCTCCTCCTGCCGCCTCAAACTCAAAAATATTTCCCGGATCCGCTCATTCCTCAACCACGAAACCACAAAAACACTAGTGCACGCTCTTATCATCTCCCGTCTCGACTACTGCAACCTCCTACTCTCTGGCCTCCCCTCTAGCACTCTAGCACCGCTCCAGTACATCCTACACTCTGCTGCCCGACTAATCCACCTGTCTCCCCGCTATTCCCCAGCCTCCCCCCTATGCCAGGCCCTTCACTGGCTTCCTATTGCCCAGAGGATCCAATTCAAAACCCTAGCCATGACATACAAAGCCATCCACAAACTGTCTCCTCCATACATCTGTGACATGGTCTCTAGGTACCTACCCGCATGCAACCTCCGATCGTCCCAAGATCTACTTCTCTACTCCCCCTTATCTCTTCTTCCCACAATCGCATACAAGACTTCTCCCGTGCTTCCCCCATACTCTGGAACTCCCTACCACAACACATCAGACTCTCACCATCAACGGAAACCTTCAAGAAGGACCTGAAGACCCACCTGTTCCGACAAGCCTACAGCCTGCAATGATCCTCGGCCTACTGAACCACCGCGCGACCTGCTCTACCCTTTCCTACTGTATCCTCACCCATCCCTGTAGACTGTGAGCCCTCGCGGGCAGGGTCCCCTCTCCTTATGTACTTGTGTGTCCCTTGTCCCTTGTCTTACACTTGTATATTACTCTTGTATATATTGCACTTGTCTATATTTCCCCTTTTCACATGTAAAGCGCCATGGAATAAATGGCGCTATATAAATGCATAATAATAATAATAATGTTGCAGAACAAATTACAGGCTGCATGTGGGGACCATACACTCTATCTAATTGTTTTAAATATGGTAACTATGTTGTAACACTGGATGGACTTACAAAACGTCAAAAACTTTGTCATGTCAATATGCTGAAAACTCGTCATAACAGAGAGGCCTATGTTTTACTTGTCTGCAGCATGCCTGAGGAGGAAGGGGATAACCTGCTGCAGAGATTTTACACAGCAGGTGTCTGGAAAATGTCAAATAGCCATGCTGGAAGTACTATACCATGGACACCATGTGGGGGGTGGGGTGCTAAAACCTGAACAATGGAAGGTAGAAGCCATAATGTCCTGGCCTACCTCATGAACCAAGAGGCAGGTAAACTCAAAACTCAAAACTCAAACTCAAATAGACTTTATTAGCAGGACCAAAATACATTTATTGTTGCCAAAGCAAGGAAATATGATCAGGACTATAAAAAGCTTGGTGACACAAGAGAAGTGTTCACATGTGAGAGCAGCCTGTAAAAGGCTGATGTGCTCCCTGATTTACTTCTCCCTCCCTCAGGAAAACAGATGATAACTGTAGACTGAAACGATTAGTATTTCTGTTATTTCTTCTTTATTATTTTATAACTGTTTTTCATACTTGTGTGTTTTTCATTTTTACATTTTTTATATTTTTTAAAAATCTTTAATAGGTTTGCCGTGTATTCTCTAAAATAATCCAATAGACTTTCAGACAGTGTGTGACCTTTTGATTTTCTGGCAGTAACATGTTTTGGGGACTCATCACCCCATTTGCTTGATGAGTGGTGGCAGCGAGTTAAGAAACCGGGGTGTGCTGAATGTGTCAGGGTGTGATTTAAGCACACTGGATTGAGTGAGCAGAGATAAATTAACCTGTGCAGGCACACTCCACATCACATGTTGAGAAGTGTATACTTGACAGTGTCTTTGTTCCTCTAGGCAGGGGCCTCCCTGATACACAACATTAGAGAATGGCTGGAGGAACCTTCTTTCACTTTTTGAATTTAATGTGCTTGATGGTTCCCGCAAACAACAGTACTACTACGGCAGCACGGCGGCACAATCGCGCGGCCTCACGCTGAGTGCTGCGGCGATCGCGTACGGGTGTCAGCTGTATGTGACAGCTACCACCCCGCAGCAATGCCGACGATCAATGCTAGCACCGATCGCAGGCATTTATCCCCTCTGATGCCACTGTTAGTAGTGACAGCGGCATAGAGAAGTATCGCGCAGGGACGGGGCTCCATGGAGTCCCTCTGCACCAAGATGGCCGCGGAGTCCTTCCGGGTCCTTCAGTGAGGTGCCTTGCGAGTGCCTGTTGAGCGCAGGCACCGGCAAGACTCCTCTACTGTCTGTCAGATCGCTGGTCTGACACCGTGCTTTGCAAAGTGTCAGATCAGCGATCTGATGTAATATAGTGGTGTCCCATACTGGGACAATGTAAAAAAATGTAAAAAAAATAGTGTGTAAAAATATTTTTTTTACAAAATTCCTAAATAAAGAAAAAAGATAAAAAAATATTTTTCCAATAAATACATTTATTTATGTAAATAAAAAAACAATAAAAGTACACATATTTGGTATTGCCGCGTCCCTAATGACCTGCTCTATAAAACTATCCCACTAGTTAACCCCTTCAGTGAACACTGTAAAAAAAAGGCAAAAACAATGCTTTATCATCATACTGCCGATAAAAAAAGGCAATAAAACGTGAACAAAAAGACAGATGTAAATAAAATTGGTACCGCTAAAAACGTTATCTTGTCCCACAATAAAACAAGCCACCATACAGCTCTATCAGGAGAAAAATAAAAAAGTTATAGCTCTCAGAATAAAGCGATGCAAAAATAATTATTTTTTCTATAAAATAGTTTTTATTGTGTAAAAGCGCCAAAACATAAAGAAATGATATAAATATAAATGAGGTATCGCTGTAATCGTACTGACCCAAAGAATAAAGCTCCCTTACCAATTTTACCACACACGGAACGGTATAAAAAAAAACAACAAAAAGCAATTCCTGAATTGCTGGTTTTTGATCATTCTGTACCCCGAAAATCGGAATAGAAAACGATCAAAAAAGTCATATGCCCCAAAATGGTACCCATAAAAACATCAGCTCGTCCCGCTAAAAACAAGCCATCACACGACTCTGTCGACCGAAATATAAAAAAATTAAGTTTTTACTAGTTTTCGCAATAGAAAGCATCTTTTAGTGTGTGACAGCTGTCAAACATAAAAAAACGCTATAAATCTGGTATGTAATCGCACCGACCCGAAGAATAAAGTCTCCTAATCACTTAGGATCCTTCCTTGCTCCGGAATCCTGGCTCAGCATCATCCATCCCACAGGGTAATAGTCAGGCTGGCCTACAAACTAGGCCTACCTCACATGCTGGCCTTCCTCCTTCACCACCCCCAACCTACCCGAACTGGTAAGGTTAATTGTAAACCTCACACATTTTTTGCTTTTTTTCTATTATATAGGCCCAGTTTTGTTGGCCCAAAGTGCCATATGATATAAATATGGTTTATTTTTGAAATAAAAAACATGTTTATATTAAAATAAGTTAAAACAATATGAGTGATTTGTGATGTTATGACGATATAGATGATGTGCTTATTTTCATGGAAAAGCACCTGCTCAATAGTGTTGAAAGTAAGCCTGTGTGACATGTTTGACACAAAGCAGCAATACAGCAACACAAGCACGGACTCTAATGCAAAGATTGGAGGCTGACACCTGTTGTTGAGGTAATAAATAGGGTTGATGATTAGGATTTTAATTAATTTCAGGCCATGGATTTGTTAAATGTCCATTTTGCAAGTGTGCGAGAAAATAATGGCATACACATGCCATACGGATGTCTTACAGATGTCATACGGATGCGAGGAAATCACATCCTCGCATTGCAAATGGATTACATAGGGATCACTGTACGGAGAACACTGGTGCAATTCTCGGCCGTCAAAATCGGACCAAATTTTTATAAGTTAAGTGTGACTGCAGCCTAAGAATAAAAATAGCAAAGCAGCACTAATCCGCAAAATACAGATGACCATTGGATGTCAAAGTACAAACATAAAAGAATGGCAGCACTTGTTTCAAAGAAAGAAAAGTTATTTATTCCAAGACAAAGTATGCATCATTGTGTCTCCAGCAATAAGCCCTTTATTGGTTAACACTAAGGGGCTTCAATATTGGCACCATTTCTGTTCACTTGATATATGCAGTATGTGTGTATATATGTTATAGTTGGGCCCTGTTAGCCATAAGATACTCTGTGTTACTATAAATGTGAGATTTTATAAATGACCAATCTCATGTAAACATGCTGATATGGATAATCCCTTCTCTGCTTTACTCTGTAGCCTCAGGTGTTGCCTAGTAACAAGTCTGTAATCTGGGGTTGTGACTCATTAGAAAACAGCAGGCTGAGCTGCCAATCGTAAAATGGCCGCTCCCATGAACTGTTGTTCTCTCAACATAATTCTTTTATTCACAGATATTATGCTTTTAATTGTTGTTTATTTATACATACAGTCTCCTTACTGTGAAATATGCTAATATGTGTGAAGGTGATAGGTCCTCTTTAAACATAAATGTGAAATGAGCTAAAGGCTATGTGCCCACGTTGCGTGTTAAAACGCACACTGAAAACTGGACTCCTTCCCAGAAATCGCGAGTTTTTTTCCCGCGCGATTTCACCGCGATTCTGTTCGCGATTTTGCCGCGATTTTCTCAAGCACTTTCCAAGTGATTTGAAGCATCGCTTGGAAAGTGATTGACAGGTTGGTCACACTCGTCAAACATAGTGTTTGACAAGTGTGAGCAGCTTTTTACTATTGAGGCCGCCTATGCGGCATCAATAGTAAAAGATAAAATGCTAAAAATGATAAAAAAATAAAAAATCCGGTATATTTACCTTCCGATGTCCCGCGCTGCCATCCCGGGCCACAGCGTTCCCAGTAATGCCTTGCGAGACCTGTGATGACGTTGGTCTCGCGTTACTATAGCGAACTCGCGAGGCCGCTAGAGTCACGCGAGACTACGTCATCACATGACCTTGCCGCAAGGCATTACTGGGAACGCTTAGGCCGGGAAGGCAGCGCGGGACGTCGGAAGGTAAATATACCCCGATTTTTTATTTTTTATTCTTTTTTTTACAGGGGTATGGTACCCAGGGCCTGGAGGACAGTCTCCTCTCCTCCACACCGTGGGTACCAACCGCACATGAGACGCTTAACTTCGCGCATGGTGGGCTTAGCCACATGCAGGAAGTAAGCGATTCTCATGCATTCCTATCGGTGCGGAATCGCGGCAATTCTTTGCGATTCCGCACAAAAGAATGATCATGCTGCGATTTTTTTCACGATGCGATTCCGCCACGGAAAAAAGCGCAGCATTAGCACAGCATGTGCGGAATGCCATAGGAATGCATGGGGTGCGTTCTGTACACGATTTTTAAACATTTTCGCAGCGTTTTCGTGCCGAAAATCGTGGCAAAAACGCTTAAAGATCGCATCGTGGGCACACAGCCTAAAGGGGTACTACTGAACAACTCAATTGACTGCCTTGATACAAGTCTACCTGCAGCTAGTTTTTAAATATTGTGTCCACTGCTACATAACCCCTATTTAATCAATTCAGAACCCCATAGAAAATAAAAATCAATCTACACTAACTCCCACGGCAGGACAATTCCATCAATTTTGCAGTTTCCGACGGGTGACGTGACATTATTATGTCACATGACAAGCTGCAAGCTTTACTATTTCGGAAGAGAGGACATCCGATCAAATGTGATATTGATAGGTCGCAGCTCGGCAATGGCAACTGATTGGCTACAGTGATCACGTGACACAACAATGTAATGTCACCCACTGGGAACAATAGTGTTGCCATTTTTGGAACCGCGGAATTACTGAAAGCGAGTGTACAACTTGTTTAATTTTACACGGGGTCCAGAATTGATTAAGAAGGAGATGACTAATAGTTGACAACTCCTTTTAAAAACTGCAGGATTAGACTTGCATAGCATCACTTAGTTTATAACTAGTTAATGAATGCAAACCTTTCACGTTAAAATAAGTGTCTCTGGTTAAAAATGCTTTTTCTAGTCTAAATTTGATATGACAAATTATGTTTTTCTGTTCATTTTTGATCTTGTCTTAATTAATCTGGAAATCTACTGTTTGTTAATTCAATACCCATATCCAGTAGGCCAAGTCTGCTTTTCTTTATCTCACTGGAACTTTCTTTTAGTATGAGTTTTAATATATCAAAGGATTCGCGTTGATAATATGTTGCAAACAGCTTCAGGGATCTCATCAAAATACAGTCACATACATTTATTAGCAAATGAAATCTAAAAGAAACCATTAAATAACCAGAACACAGAGAACTTTCAAGGATAATGAATCCATAATTAGACTACAGGAGATTTTCAAATGCTGACTGCAATTATATATTTCAGGAAAGTCAATCATACAAAACAGAAGTCAAATCAGCAGAAATATATATAGTAATTTAATAGGGATGCTCCTATGAGAATTTATACCTGTAATCATGAGATGTCAATACTATTTCTACTTGGTCTCTATATAATAGAGACATATAGGCAGGCTAGGACTGGCCCATAGGGTAACAGGGGAATCCTCCGGCGGGCCCCTGTGCAGATCTGGGCCCCCAACCCCACTGTATGGGCAGCATGTGGCATGATTCACTCTGTATAGAAAAAGCAGCATCTCCGCATTCATTAACCTACCCAGTTTATTATTATATAGAGATATAGGTGCATTTGTGAGCAAGGGTAATGTAATATTTGTATGCATTTGAACAGTGCCCCCCCCCAAAGTGAATGTTACTGGTGGGCCCTTGGCTCCCTAGTCCGATACTGCATATAGGAGTGAGTATACAGTATGCTGTTGAATTGTCACAATTCATGGATTTATAAGTAGATTTTTATTAATCTGTCTGGTCTGCCATTTGACTGAGATGCTACAGCCAATTCCTTTATATTTCATAGGTAATTTAAGGGTTATGCCATGCAGGCAGCTATCTACTGAGCTCATCCCTCACCCTCATTTGTGTCAGGCTCCAAGTTATGATGCTGAAGCAGTCAATGTGAATGTCAAGGAATGCAAAAGGAGATTCTTGAAAATAAGTTGCTCTTGCAGTCTGCTACCATTACTATCAGAGAAGGGAAAACAATTTATTTTAAATCAAATTTGCAAATTTGCATGGATTAAAAGATAAGAAACTCCTGTTGATCAAATATCTGCTATGATGATCTCTACAGGTTTGCTGTGAGGAGGCTTATCTTTCTCTGTTATGGTCTGTACTATGAATTTTTAATCCACATTCAAATTGACAATCGCACATCATCCCTTGATCTAGAGACTTGATAGTTGTTACATATGTAAGCAGGTTGCGGGATGCAGTGAGAGAGGAGGCAGAGCAAGGGTTAACAAAATGTAACAATTTAATGGAGCAAGGTATTCACGCCTCGCAGGGAGATTAATAGTTAAAGGAGGAATAATACAGATAACAAATGTAAGCAATTACAGTCCACTGAAGGAACTTATCATGTTCTGTATGCTCCTCTGCAGCAGATGGTCCCACATGGGATTGTAGAACCGGCAGCGGCTGGGTTATGTCCTCAGATGTGGTCCTTAAAATGATCATCCATCTTCTGGCAGCAGCGGTAGGTCTCCAGCACCTTCCGCTGAGCCCCTAGTCCATAAGCGTTGATGACCGGAGCAATCAAGCCTGCAGCTCTTTCCTAGTACAACGTGGATCGGTCAATGTTCACTGGCAAGGAAGGCCACAGGTATACGCCCGGTACCCGGCCTTCTCTGATCTGCACGTGTGCAGTACTCACAGTCACTGAGCGCACAGCACCTCGCTCTCTGACAGACGCAGGGCACAATTTTTTCAGGCTGGGGAGGAATATTCATGGCCCCGTAAAGCCGCCATTTGCCTGCTTTAGCTTGGCTGGTTGTAAAAAATGGGAAGGACCCCATGCAGTTTCTTAATTCTTTATTTAAATAATTAAAAAGAAACAGTGTGGGGACCACTGTACTCTAAATAGCCAGCCATGATAAAGCTGATATCTGAGGGTTGCAGCCCGCAGCTGTTAGTTTTGCCTCAGCTGATTATCAAAAATAGAAGAAACCCCACATCATTTTTTATTTTATTTATTTATTTATTTATTTATTTATTTATTTATTTATAGTACAGGTGCCAGCTGATGAATACTCCCATCAGGGGCGCCTGCTCTCTCTGTTATCAGCAACATATCATTTCATAGTACACTTTTTTTTGCTAAAAAATAAGAACAGGTCTGCAATGCATATTCCACTGGTACGTTGTCTTATAGAGCGCCTGATGATTTCAGTGGATGATGTTAGGCTTACTGTAATTAACATCAAATGACTGCTACCATGTAAAGCTAGATTCATTTCAATTCCTGAAGTCAGATTAATGTTATATTAGGTGCCTTGCCTTGCTCTTTCAGGGTAATGATAATCACAAAATGCTAATGAAATATTAACATGTATATTTTTCAATTCCAACCATTTCAATAACTATCCTTAAACTCATAAAATATTGTATGGGTACTTAAAATGCCTCCTAGATTTACCGTATTTTGGTGTCTACCTAGCTTATGATATAATGCATGGAAAAAGAAAGGGATGCAGAAGGTATTATATCGATGACTACAAGATGTTAACCATACAGTGAGCAGTAGTAGATGCCCATGTTCTGTTTGGCTGCATGTAAATGACAGTCACACTAGTTTGCTCCTGTCACAATTACTCAGTTATAAAAACACACATAATAGCTGTTATTCCTTTGCATAATCAGCTTAGAAGCTATTGTAATGTAATGATAGGGAAGCACTGAACTGCGTATACTAACAAAAATAGCTATTTTGACAAACTAAAGCATATTCAGTATGTTTCTCGTGTAGCAGACAGGCAGCAAGATGATAAATGTCTATAAAATGAAAACTACCTAACTGTGACATTACATAGACTTTTCTTAACTTTCACTGAGAACCTACCATAAATAAATATGGAGCCTATCTTGCTCCATATTTTTTCAATGTCAGTGTTGGTTGACTTTATGCAGAAGGATTTAAGGAAAGCACTCCACTCAACTTAATGTTAACTTACTTAACTTACTGTTTCTCTTAACTTAACTTACTGTTTCTCTTATTCATTCTCGTCTCAACTATTGTAACTCTCTTCTAATCGGTCTCCCTCTTACCAAACTCTCCCCTCTCCAATCTGTCTTGAATGCTGCAGCCAGGATCATATTCCTCACTAATCGTTACACCGATGCCTCTACCTTGTGCCAGTCATTACACTGGCTACCCATCCACTCCAGAATTCAGTATAAACTTATTACCCTCACTCACAAAGCCCTCCATGGCTCAGCACCACCCTACATCTCCTCCCTTGTTTCAGTATACCACCCTACCCGTGCCCTCCGTTCTGCTGATGACCTGAGGTTAGCATCCTCAATAGTCAGAACCTCCCACTCCCGTCTCCAAGACTTTACACATGCCGCGCCAATTCTTTGGAATGCACTTCCCAGGTCAATACGATTAGTCCCCAATCCCCACAATTTTAAGCGTGTCCTGAAAACGCATTTATTCAGACTGGCCTATCGCCTCAACACATTAACCTAATCTATCCCTGTGTGGCAGAGCCAAAAGTCTTACCATAACCAGGTTCCCCGCATCATTCTCCCACATGCTTTATGCATCCATTAGCCCTCTGTGTCCGTACTGTCACACACCTAACATTATGGCTGGTCCATACAATCAGGGCAACTGTTACCACCCACCTTTCGTGTCTACCTCTTTCCTCATAGACTGTAAGCTTGCGAGCAGGGCCCTCTTTCCTCTTGGTATTTGCTATAATCTACTGTATGTGATTATTGTTATGCTGTAATGTCTATTGTCTGTACAAATCCCCTCTGAAATGTAAAGTGCTGCGGAATATGTCGGCGCTATAAAAATAAAATTTATTATTATTATTATTATTAATTCCTCTTTTGCCAAGCTCTTTCAATATACCCTATAAGCAAGTATAACAATAGAAGAGAGGGGCCTACTTCTTACTCCTCTTTATTGGCAAGACTGAAAGCTGCTGAAAAAGGTAAAATTATTGCTTTGGAGAACTTGGTGTTTCCATATACTAAAAGATGAAATTCCAGCAGCTGGGCATGCCAATTATTGGTAGAAAAACTTGTCAGGATAGGGGCTATCAAAATATTGGAAGAAGTTGTAGTGGAGAATGACAACATACTGTTTCTATGGTTGATATGGACCCAGAAATATTATAATCTCAGTGGTTCGAAATATAAAATACATGTTTAATGGGGATTTGTTTTTTCCCTCCTGTTGCAGTTTCTTTAGAAACATATATTGTGCTTCACTCACCCTCAGCATGTCCAGCATTCAGTCTCCCGTTGTCTGTTGGTGTCTATAGCGCTGATGTCACGTCGAGAGTGCTGCAGGCAATATGTGAGTTCAGCAGCTGACTGCATATTAATCGTAAATTACAATAAGATCGAGGCATAAGGTCTCATTGTAAGGTCGTGTGATGTGTGCTGTGATCTTACAATTTCCAGTGACCTCCAGGGCCTTGTCTATAGTAAAGAGGCCAGAGATGGGGCACACAATGGGAGAAAGAATAGTCTCAAAGGACCAGATGGTAAGAAGTAGGTTGGCCAGAGAAGTGAGTGATGAGTTGAGTATTATTTTTTTATCATTTGCTGGCCCTCTACATTTCAGTAAATTGGCAGCAACAGACCCCTATTTTGTTGAATTCATGCAGGTTGATGTAGGCTGATATGGAAACATTTGAGGAATTAAATTTTCAAGTGTGAATGGGAAAATGTTACATTTGACTAACAAAAAAAGTTATTGTCTTGCTAATAAAATGCATTGCTTTATACAAACATTAAGGGGCACGTCCTACAATGGACAGTAGTCAATTACTTTTCCTGTACCTTTATTCAAAACATTTCCATCCAGAACTACAGTTGGTTCATTCTTTACTCTCACTGGATGCTGGCATCATTATAAGAGGGTATAGTCGCTTCCTCTTACATATCAGTAGGAAGGGTGAATAATCCACAGCAGCTTACATTGTCTTGCTGTATACTAATACAAGATCAGTAAAAAATTGTGGCCACCTAAACCATTAGGCTACGTGAACATGTTGTGGATTTTGTTGCAGTTCCGCAGCGTTTTTGGACATGAGGAATTGAACCAAATCGGCAGTGTACAGTAGTCAATTACTTTTCCTGTACCTTTATTCAAAACATTTCCATCCAGAACTACAGTTGGTTCATTCTTTACTCTCACTGGATGCTGGCATCATCATAAGAGGGTATAGTCGCTTCCTCTTACATATCAGTAGGAAGGGTGAATAATCCACAGCAGCTTACATTGTCTTGCTGTATACTAATACAAGATCAGTAATAAATTGTGGCCACCTAAACCATTAGGCTACGTGAACATGTTGTGGATTTTGTTGCAGTTCCGCAGCGTTTTTGGACATGCGGAATTGAACCAAATCGGCAGTGTAGTGCACAACCAATGTTAATCAATGGGAATCCAGAATTGGTGTGCACATGCTGCGGAAATATCCACGCGGATTTTCAGCATTTTATTTTATGCATCATGTCAATTCTTTTTGCAGATCTGCAGCATTTCTGCACCCATTGACTTCCATTGAGTCTGTTAAATCTGCAGCAAAACCGCAGGTGTAAAAAGATTTGCGTATTTGCTGCGGATGTGCATTCGAAATACACTGCAGAAAGACAGGAGGAAGAGTGTGTGGGCGGAGAATATGTGTGTGGGTGGAGACTATGTGTGAGCAGAGAAGATGTGCGTGACTGTCTGCGGGTGTGTGCGGATTTGTGTGTGTGCGGGTGTCTGTGTGAAGGCAGGCTTCATCCGATGGGACTACTAGTCTCATCTGGCTATTTCTCCTGTCACATATAACAGTGACAGCATTAGCTGATAATGGGATAGTAGTCCCATCGTCCAGCTACTGTGTTCAATAGTAAAAAAAACATTTATACTCACCAAACAGCTAATCTCCGACGCCCTCGATCTCCTGCAAAAATAATAAAATAATAAACCAACACAAATACTTCCTGTTCCGATGTAATCCATTTAATAACGATTGTCCCACAACAATCTCCCTTGTAAAACAGTCACATCGGGAGATGTGACTGCTCTACACGACCTCCGCTGATACAGTGATGAGAGATAATCCTCCCGCAGCATATCACTCCTCCGCTGTGAGTTCACTGGAGTTCATGTTGTCATTGCGGCACTGCTGCATGAGAAAATTCTCACGCAGCGGTGCCATAAAGTGAGAGCATGAACTCCGATGAACTCTGATGCACTGCAGGAGCGATTATATTCTGTCAGTGTATCGGAGGCCGGGTAGGGCAGTCACATCTCCTGATGTGACTGCTCTACATGGGAGATTGTCATGGGGCACTTGTTATTAAATGGATTACATCGGAACAGGGAGTATTTGTGTTGGTTTATTAATTTATTTTGTTTTGCAGAAGATCGAGGGCTCTGCATGGATTATGAGTAATAATAAAAATGGCAAACCGTGTTGTGTTTTATTTCATTAAAATATTTTATTCTGGCTGTGTCATTATTTAACATGTAACAACTGTAGGATTAGTAATGGAGAGGTGTCTTATTGACACCTCTCCATCACTAAGCCGGGAGTTGATGTCACCAAACAATACAAAGGTGACATCAACCCCTCAAATATTACCCCACTTACCATGCTACAGGGCAAGAAGGATGAGCAAGGCAAAGTGCCAGAATTGGCACATCTTAGAGATGTGCTTTTTCTGGGGTGGCTGAGAGCTGATGTTTTTAGCCAGGGGGGCAATATCTATGGCCCCTTCCTAGGGTATTACTATCAGCCCGCAGCTGTCTGCATAGACTTTGCTGGTTATTAATTATATGGGGACCCCATGTCATTTTTTAGGGGGTTCCCTATTTTAATAGCCAGTAAAGGCTAAGTATACAGCTCTGAGCTGATATCAATATCCTGGGAAGATCCATGGGTATTACCCCCTTCCCAGGCTATAAACATATGCCCCCAGGAGCTGGCTTTCCCTCTGCTGGTTAAGAAAATTATGTGGGAGCCCACGCCTTTTTTCCATTTTTTTAAATTAAACAGATATTGCATCTCATTATATGTATACTACTGTTCAAAAGTTTGGGGTCACCCAGACAATTTTGTGTTTTCCATGAAAACTCATACTTTTATTAATCAAATGAGTTGCCAAATGAATTTAAAATGTAGTCCAGACATTGACAAGGGCCGAAAAAAAGATTTTTATTTGAAATAATAATTTTCTCTTTCAAACTTTGCTTTTGTTAAAGAATGCTCCCTTTGCAGCAATTACAGCATTGCAGACTTTTGGCATTCTAGCAGTTAATTTGCTGAGGTAATCTGGAGAAATGTCACCCCATGCTTCCAGAAGCCCCTCCCCCAAGTTGGCTTGGTTTGATGAGCACTTTTTGCACACCATATGGTCAAGCTGCTCCCACAACAGCTCAATGGGGTTGAGATCTGGTGACTACACTGGCCACTCCATTACAGATAGAATACCAGCTGTTTGATTCTTCCCTAAACAGTTCTTGCATAATTTGGAGGTGTGCTTTGGGTCATTGTCCTTTTGTAGGATGAAATTGGCTCCAATCAAGTGCTGTCTACAGGGTATGGCATGGCGTTGCAAAATGGAGTGATAGCCTTCCTTATTCAAAATCCCTTTTACCTTGTACAAATCTCCCACTTTACCAGCACCAAAGCAACCCCAGACCATCGCATTACCTCCACCTTGCTTGACAGATGACGTCAGTCACTCTTCTAGCATCTTTTCAGTTGTTCAGCGTCTCACAAATGTTTTTCTGTGTGATACAAACATATCAAAGTTGGATTCGTCTGTCCATAACACTTTTTACCAAACTTCCTATGTCCAATGTCTGTGTTCTTTTGCCCGTATCAATCTTTTCCTTTTATTAGGCCAGCATCCCAGAGTCCTGGAGTCACCTCTTCGCTGTAGAGGTTGACACTGCAGTTTTGCGTGTATTATTTAATGAAGCTGCCAGTTGAGGACCTGTGAGGCGTCGATTTCTCAAACTACAGACTCTAATGTACTTGTCTTGTTGCTCAGTTGTGCAGCTGGGCCTTCCACGTCTCTTTCTACTCTGGTCAGAGCCTGTTTGTGCTCTCCTATTGAAGGGAGTAGTACACACCGTTATAGCAAATCTTCAGTTTCTTGTCAACTTCTCACATGGAATAGCCTTCATTTCTAATAACAAGAATAGACTGTTGAGTTTCACATGAAAGTTCATTTTTTCGGGCCATTTTGAGAGTTTAATGGAACCAACAAATGTAATGCTCCAGATTCTCAACTAACTCAAAGGAAGGTCAGGTTTATAGCTTCTCTAATCAGCCAAACTGTTTTCAGCTGTGCTAACATACTTGCACAAGGGTTTTCAAGGGTATTCTAACCATCCATTAGCCTTCTTACACAGTTAGCAAACACAAAGTACCATAAGAACACTGGAGTGATGGTTGTTGGAAATGGGCCTCTATAAACCTATGAAGATACTGCATTACAAACCAGACCTTTGCAGCTAGAATAGTCATTTACCACATTAACAATGTATAGATTGTATTTCTGAATCATTTAATGTTAACGTCATTGGAAAAAACAGTGCTTTTCTTTCAAAAATAAGGACATTTCTAAGTGACCCTAAACTTTTGAATGGTAGTGTATATATATGTATATATGTGTGTGTATATACAGTATATGTGTATATATATATATATATATATATACATATATATATACAGTATATATATGTATATATATTATGTGGCATGGCTAAGCGTTGTATAGTTGATGAAGGTATGTGTCTCAGAGACAACTTGTCTCTGTAATGTAAGCCCTAAGTAATATCACTATAGTGCTAATGTATTGCAAGGACCTGTGGTGTGGTCACAGTCACGTGATCAATCAGCTGCTGGGTTTGTGGGTGTGGCTATACCCTTTTAACGTAGACTGCTCCTGAAACACATGGTTGTATGTGGAGAGGGGACATCTCCCGTGTGTGTTCTGGCTCCAGGACTGAACCTAAAGGACTGGATATTTGTTATGCATTTTGCCTGAGCAAAAGGCAATTTCTTTTGTGCTCTTTTGTTTTATGGGTTTATGATGCAATAAACCCCATGAACTTTAAAGGAACCTGCCTCCTGATTGTCTCCCGTTGCACTTGAGCGAGTAGAATCCCTACAATTGGTGCTAGACGTGCAGGCAGCGTTCCTAGCAGAGACTTGAGATAGTTGCTGCATGTCCTGGGTCAAGTTTTCAGTGAGGCAGCAAGCACTACCTGGAAAAATGGAGGACCTGCTGAAACACCTTGTCCAGTCCCAGTCACCCAGTCACAGCAACAGGAGACCAACAGGCTGTTGATACAGCAGATCCAGCAGAGCCAGCAGGAGCAGCGGCAGCAGTTCCAGCAGAGCCAGCAGGAGCAACAGCAGCAGATGAAGCTTCTGGCAACCACCATCCAGGAGGGCAGGACGAACACCCAAACACAAGGTCTTGCTGATGCCACCCACGTCAGGAAGGTGGTAAGACGCGCATTACAGAAAATGACTCCTGAGGATGATGTTGAGGCCTTCATGATGGTATTTGAGAGGGTGGCTGAGAGGGAAAAACTTCAGCCAGAGCAGAGGACAGAGGTACTGGCCCCATACCTGATGGGGGAGCCCCAGAAGGCGTACTATGACTTGACTGTACAAGACGCCAAGGAGTATCCCAAACTAAAAGCGGAGATTCTCGCACTTTGGGGGTGACAATGACTATCAGGGCACAGCGAGTTCATCGCTGGGCCTATCACCGGGACAAACCGCCGCGCTCCCAAATGTTCAACCTGTTGCACCTGGTCCAGAAATGGCTGCAGCCAGAGTTGTCTTCCCCTGCACAGATGGTAGAACGAGTGGTGATGGATTGCTTTGTGCATTCCCTGCTGAGACCCCTACAGACTTGGGTTGCCCAGGGTGATCCCCAGAATGCCGATGAACTGGTCTGACTGGTCAAGAGATACCAGGGGATGGAAGGCTCCTTGGGGAAGCAGCCCATTCTGTATTGGGGGTTCCAGCAGGGGGTGGAGTCCCAAAAAGGGGTGGGGCATCCAAGGTCAAAAGGGGCGTGGGAGGCAGTGCTCAAGGTCCCCACGGGTGATATTATTTGCTGGAAGTGCCACGGGCCAGGACATATAGCTGCCCATTGTCCCCAGACCACCGAGTAGATGGACTGCTGCATGGGGCGCCGTATTTCATACTATGCATATCCCCCTGGTGCCATTGCCCATTATTGAGGTACCATTTGAGAGAATTGCCATGGACTTGGTCGGTCCCTTAGTTAAATCAGCCCGGGGCTATCAGTACATATTAGTCATCCTGGACTATGCCACATGCTATCCTGAGGCAATTCCCCTGAGAAACTCCTCCGCGAAGAGCATTGCCTGTGAGCTAGTCCATGTGTTTTCCCGGACGGGTTTGCCGAAGGAGATCCTGACCGACCAGGGGACACCTTTCATGAGCAAGGTGATGAGGGAGTTGTGCAAGGATCTGCAGATTCCCAGTTGAGGACTTCAGTGTACCATCCGCAGTCAGATGGCCTTGTTGAGAGATTTAACAAAACACTGAAGAGCATGCTAAGAAAAGCCATAGAGAAAGACGGTAGAGACTGGGATTGTCTCTTACCATCTCTGCTGTTTTATACCTGTGAAGTTCCCCAGACTTACATGGCGTTCTCACCCTTCGATCTTCTGTATGGCCAACATCCACGAGGTCTCCTAGATATAGCCAAGGAAACCTGGGAAGCCAAAGTCACGCTCCACAGAAGCGTCATTGAGCATGTGGCACTGATGCAGCAGAGGATTGCGAAGGTGATGCCCATTGTTAAAGAACATCTCCGCCAGGCACAAGAGGCTAAGGCCAGGGTCTACAACCGGTCAGCAATAGTGAGGCAGTTCAGTCCGGGAGACTGAGTTCTTGTGCTTATTCTGACGGTGGAGAGTAAGTTCTTGGCCAAGTGGCAAGGGTTGTATGAGGTGGTGGAGAAGCTTGGGGACGTAAATTATAAAATTCACCAACCCGGAAGACGGAAACCATACCAGGTTTATCATGTCAACCTCATCAAGCCGTGTCAAGATAGAGAGCCAGCGGTAACTCCGTGTTTACTGGGCAACCTAGAAGGTGAGGTTGGAGCAGTTACCATAGCGGAAATGCTATCAAAGGCCCAGAAACAGCAGTGTTGGGAGTTACTCCAGAGAAACAGGGACCTCTTTTCAGAATTGCCGGGATGCACATAGGTCGTCGAGCACGAAGTTCTGACCGAGCCACATGTGCGGATGAACGTGAAGCCTTATCGAATTCCTGAGGCCCGTCGAGAAGTAATCTCCAAGGAGATGCAGCGTATTTTGAAGCTTGGGGTCATTGAGGAATCCAAGAGTGGCTGGTCGAGCCCGATTGTCCTTGTCCCAAAACCTGATGGTGTATGGAGGTTCTGCAACGATTACCGGAAGCTGAAAGAGGTCTCCAAGTTCGACGCATATCCCATGCCACGCCTTGATGAGCTCATCAAGAGACTTGGACCTGCCAGGTACATAACCAACAGACAAAAAGGCAGCAACACTTACCTGCCCAGATCTAGGAACAAATGCACTGCAGGGTGCAGCCAGCCCATAAAGCAAGATGTTAACAACACAGGTGCAAAATACCAGATTAACAGCCACTTTCCACATACCCATTCCTGGAGGGGGTGACTGCCCAGTATACAATTGCACAATAAAGGCCTGCATAGGGTTCTGTTCACACAAGGGAACTGCATAGTGTCTGGTTCACAGCCTAATAGTCACACCCCTATTATTTGATTAGGCGGGCTGGCCAGCAACCCTCAATGCATCCCAGTGTGAACACCCCTCATACGAGACCAGACGTGTTTGGGCTTGGCTGCACCCTGAAAAATATAGTGCAAAAAGTACAAAATTAGTGAGGTATTAGCTGATATTTTGGCTAAAATACGTGAGCGCGTAAACTGCGCCAAAGTTCCCCATGCTTACAGGTCCCTATGTAGTAATGGCCAGGATTGGGGGGTGGTCCACTGCTTACCACGCACAGACGACACAGAGACGAGACGGAGGCAGATTTTCGGGTACAACAGGTCCGAGTTTATTGGCCATCCTCCTGACGACCGCAGCAATACACCTCAGCACTTTCACAGCTCTCCGTATTCAGGCCCGGGTACCTGCACCTTCCCTCTGTCATAATGACGCTCCTCACGGTTCTTTCATTGGGGCTGCCCTAGGCCTATCTACCGCCAGCGCTTCGCCAGTCCGAGGTCGTCGTCCACTTGGTACCCCGGGGCCTTGTCTGTTCTGTGGTTCTTCGTGTCAGGGCCACCCCCCCAACTGTCTCTTTTCCTCAGTCCCCTGGTCGAGCTCTCCACCATTCTCCTTCACTGTCTCTTCTCCTCCTGAGCTCCTCCCGGGACTAGAACCCTCTGGAACCATCTCCTGTCCTATTTATCTCCCTCCTTGGGAAATCCCCTCCTGGGTTCCTGTCTCCCTGCCCCCATGACTAAGCGTTTTCTATTCAGTTTTGTATGGTCCGCCAGCCCCGGCTGGGGCTGTGCTGAATTTCCATCCTTATGGTACTGTTTGTGTCAGTTTGTTTTTTGTCCTTTATTAGATTGGCCTCTTTTTGCTCTGCTTTCAGAATATGCCAGAGTGCTGATATAGTGGGAGAAGTCTAGTGACTTCAGAGTTTTTGCTCAGAAGTGTTGGACATTTTTGCAGGGTTTTTTGCGTGATTGCAGACAGTGTCTTTCCTTTCCTGTCCTTTCTAGTTAGTGTGGGCACCATCGTTTGCTCAGCCTATTTTCCTACCTGTGTTTGTGTTTTCATCTTGTCTCACCGACATAATATGTTTGGGGAAGTTTAGATTTCCCCTTTTCTTGCTTTAGGCTTATTTAGTTCTCCGGCTGTGTTGAGGCGTCTAGAATCATCGTAGGCACGCTCCATGGCTACTGCTAGTTGTGTGGATAGGATCAGGGGTCTGCAATCTGCTTAGTTACCAACCTCTCTGGTTTTCTGTAGCTTAGCTTGGTCTTGTTTTCCTCCTCGGTGACCCAATCATAACACAACCCCTAACAGCCGATAAAGCAAGATGTTAGCAACACAGATGCAAAATACCAGATTAACAGCCACTCTCCACATACCCATTCCTGGAGGGGGTGACTGCCCAGTATACAATTGCACAAAACCTGATGGTGAATGGAGGTAACAATTACTGGAAGCTGAATGAGGTCTCCAAGTTCGACGCATATCCCATGCCACGCCTTGATGAGCTCATCGAGAGACTTGGACCTGCCAGGTACATAACCACCTTGGATTTGAAAAAGGGATATTGGCAGATCCCCATGGCACAGGAAGCCAAGGAGAAGACTGCATTTTCTACACCAGACGGGTGCTTCCAGTATGTCCGGATACCGTTTGGCCTGCAGGGTGCTCCGGCGACCTTCCAGAGGGATATGGATAGAATCCTTTGCGCCTCATAAGCTATACACTGCCGCATACCTGGATGATATTGCCATCTTTACCCAGGACTGGGAGACTCACCTGGAAAAGGTCCAAGCAGTGTTTGATGCTCTAAGGGAGGCAGGGTTTACAATAAAGCCAAAGAAGTGTGCCTTGGGCAAAGAGGAAGCCAAGTACCTGGGATATCTAGTGGGGCGTGGTGAGATCAAACCCCAAATCAATAAAGTGGAGGCAAATCAAACATGGCCGAGACCTCTGTCCAAAAAGCAAGTTAAATCCTTCCTGGTGATAGTGGGATATTACAGAAGGTTCATCCCAAAAACTTCGCCATGATGGCGGCGCCTCTAACTGAACTTCTAAAGGGGACAAAGTCAGTAATGGTCAGATGGTCCGAAGAGGCAGAGTCAGCCTTCCAAGAAATGAAAGGGGCTCTGTGTAAGCAACCCGTTCTGGTGGCCCCGGACTTTAAACATTAATTTATCCTTCAGACAGATGCCTCTAATGTTTGGGAGGTGCAGTCCTTTCCCAGGAGATACATGGGGAGGAGCATCCTGTTCTTTACCTGAGTAGGAAGTTGTCTTCTTGTGAAAGAAATTACTCAGTTGTAGAGAAGGAGTGTTTGGCCATAAAATGGGCAGTGGATACCTTATGGTACTACCTGGTTGGACGAAAGTTTAGGTTAATATCCGACCATGCCCCACTCAGATGGATGAGGGAAACAAAGCGTAAGAATGCTAGGGTAACCAGCTGGTTCTTAGCCCTACAAGACTTCAACTTCCATGTAGAGCATAGGGCCGGGAAGCTACATGGTAATGCCGATGCCCTCTCAAGAATCTCTGGTCTAGTAGGTGAAAGTGCCAAGCCCCACGGCTTTAGGCAGAGGGGGGAGGTATGTGGCATGGCTAAGGGCTGTATAGTTGATGTGAGGTATGTGTCTCAGAGACAACTTGTCTGTAATGTAAGCCCTAAGTAATATTACTATAGTGTTAATGTATTGCAAGGACCTGTGGTGAGGTCACAGTCACGTGACCAGTCAGCTGCTGAGTTCGTGGGTGTGGCTATACCTTTATGACGTAGACTGCTCCTGAAAAACAGGGTTGTATGTGGTGAGGGGAAGTCTCCCGTGTGTGTTCTGGCTCCAGGACTGAGCCTAAAGGACTGGACATTTGTTATGCATTTTGCCTGAGCTAAAGGCTATTTCTTTTGTTTTATGGGTTTATGATGCAATAAACCCCATGAACTTTAAAGGAACCTGCCTCCTGATTGTCTCCTGCTGCACATGAGCGAGTAGAATCCCTACAATGTATATATATGTATATATATGTATATATATTGTGGCATGGCGACTGGTCATGTGATTGATGGGTGGTATGTATTGCAGAGGTGGGTGGCCCTGTGATGGAAGTCTGTGCATGTTTTGCTCAGCAGATCTACTGCTGATGGTCTTTGCTATGCATTGGGAGGCTTCCAGATGACTTGGAGTAGGTGGGTCCAGTCACCTACATACCCACCCAAGGGGGGGTGTCTGAATACCCAAGATGAAGCCTGTATGTGGTTGCGTATGTTTAAGGAATGCGGTGTTGTCATGATCACCTGACCAGTGCATGTGATGTTACCTCACCTTTGGGTGTGGTTAGACTCTACCTAATGGAGTCTGTGTGTTTGGCACGTTTGGCAGTGCTGGCTAGTCTGAGCCAGAGGAAGGAGGGCTATTCGATACCTCTGGAGTGGACGGTTTGATAACCGTGAGTGATACTGACCGGGGTCAGTGAGAGATATTATGGGATACCTCTGAGGATAAGAGGCATCCAGGAACCTGTGTGGTTGACACCAACAGGTAATGGACAGTGATCTGTGGTATGCTGACCGGGGTCAAAAAGACTGTATTTAGGCTATAGAGCCTGCGTGCTGGACATGGCACAGCCTGTGTGCCCACAGGTCTGAGGGAACAAAGCCCTGTTTATGGACACTGCTATTTTGTTTTGCTGGATTTAAAGGCTGTTTTACTTTGTGTTTGTGCTGATGGGGATATGGAGCAATAAATCCAGGTGAACTTTTAAGAGAAAATAGAGTCCTCCTGCATGTTATATCGCTGCCGAGCAAGTACACCCCAACCCGCTAGTGACCGCTACGTCACAATATATATGTATATATGTGTATATATATATTGTGGTGTGACTGGTGGTCACGTGGTTAATAGGAGGTATGTATCACAGGGATGGCAGCTCCCTGTGATGTAGCCTGGAGTGTTTTTCTTAAGTGTACGTAAATTTTTAAGTAGTTGTTGTTCACATTTGGGTCTGGGCTACGGGTAGCTTTGAGAGTTGGGAGGATCTGGCTACCCATGTGCCTCACTCCGTGGGGAGGGGGCTCACTGTGCCTGTTTTGCCTGAAGAGATGTGTGTGGTTGTGAAATTGGAGGACCTGTGATGAGGTCATGATCATGTGACTAGCTATGTGATAGCCTGTAACCACTCCCAGTTACCTATCTAAGGAAGGTATGTTGCACATGTGAGAGATAGTGGGTTGGAGTCTGTCAGCCTGGACAGAGCTCCCATGTTCCAGGCTCGGACGTCCCCTAGGCTGGGGAAGCAGTGCCAATGTGTCTGAGCCAAAAGGAGTGGACAGTCTTGAAAACCGTGTGATACTGACCGGGGTCAGTGAGAAGTGCTTACAGGATACCTCTGCGGATAAGAGGGATCCGAGAACCTGCGTGGCCAACAGGTAACGGTCTTGAAAACCATGTGATACTGACCGGGGTCAGAAAGAGACTGTGTGTGAATTGACATTTATCAGATACCTCTGAGGATAAGAGGGATTGGAGAACCTGTGTGGCCGATCCAACAGGTAACGGTCTGGACAACCGTGTGTTATACTGACCGGGGTCAGTGAGAAGTATTTTTCAGTGAGAGACTGTATTCATGTGTTAAAGCTGAATGTTTAACGGACAGTGTAATGGCTGCTGGAACTGTCTAAATAATAAACCAAATGGACTCATTTTAACCCTGAGTGTGCCAGTGTTTTCTTCAAAGACCTGCAAAGTGAGTATTTTTTTTTCCTTCTCTTCACAGCAACTTGCTGTGGCTCAGCGGGGCTACGAAGGTGACAAGTATTAGGCTGTAACTCAGCGAGGTTATGAAGCTTGCTGTGGATCAGCGGCACCATGAAGCGGGGGCGTGCACAGACTTGTGGCAGCGGGAGCTGCAGTTGCAAGTTGCAGCAAGATGTTCTGCAGCAGCAGGAGCTGCAGTGACACCAGCAGCTACTTGTGAGCGGCAGCCTGAGGTTCCAGTGGTTGTGGCTACAGCAGGAGCTGCGGTAGTGCCAAGCAGGAGCTGGTGGGGTGTCATAAAAAGACATCAGAGGTACAGACTGTGCAACCTCTTAAAGGGCCAGTACCAGCCCCAGAAAGACATAAGGGATGGTTTGAACTCAGTCCTGAGAGTGCCATGGTGGAGTCCACGGGGTGTACCCCAGAGAGGGGTGGTGTCCCTAAATGGAGTGTTGTCCCAAAAAAGGGGGCGGTAGGCCAAAACAACAATGGGTGCCCAAAAAGGGGTGGCGTCCCAAAAGGGGGCGATATCCCAAAAGGGTGTAGTTGCCCAAAAGGGGTGGAGTCCCTGGGAGTAGGGGTGGCGTATCCTGACATAAAAGGGGTGGTGCAGACGAACTTTTGCCAGGGTAAAATATACTATGTGTGTCCAATCTGTCTTATGAACTACCCACCTGGCATGATGCTACAGGGGTGTGCCCTACAGATAAATAATGAAGAGGTGGTTGGTCTGGTCGACTCTGGGAGCCCGTTGACACTAGTGAGGGTTGCATCTGAGGGATTTGAAATACCCGGTAGAAAGGTCGGGGCACTAAGGATTGTCCAGTAGCCAGGGTAATCTTTGAGACAGGCTTTGACAATGCAGGACAAAATGTCGCTGTAGTCCCAAATTTGTCTTGTCCAGTGGTTATAGGCCAGGACTCTAAACTGTTCTCTGACTTGTGGAAAAGGGGAGTTCCTCTACAGCAGGAGGATGGAAGCCTCTCTACTGTTAGGGTGGCATGCATTGAGACAGTGACGCCTCCCAAATTGGATGGGTCAGATGTAGGAGTGGCCAGAAGAAAGGGTGGGTCTGACCAACTCGGGGACTTAGCAGAGGGATCGGAAACAGTTAGAAGTGGGGACTGCTGGTTCCAGGATGACCGATCGAGTGGTGGTGACTCCCATTCAGACGGTAACGCAAGAGGAAAGGATGCGTCTGCCCAACTTGCAGACCAGATGTCTCTTGACATGTACCACAGAATGACTGATTGTGATGTGGTAGATAAGACGTCTGGAGCGGACACCCAGATAGAGGGTAACTGGAGGGTTCCCTATAATGTGGTGTGTGACTCAGACTCCAGGGGTGACTGTGACTCTAAGATAGAAAGGGAGTACAGTAAGGAAGAGCCCCACAAGGAGGGAAAGTCCTCCCATCATCAGAGACATAAAGGGCACAAAGAGCCTGAACAAATTGCACCTTTTGAGGATGGCTATAAAGAGAGAACTGTGACTTGTTCGTTAATGCAAGATGTGAGTACTCTTTCAGACACTGAAGAGGTCGGAAGGAAGGTGTTACATCATCATCAGTATCAACCGCTAAGGTTGAGTACGATGTTGTGCTGTCAGAAGCACTGACACAGTGGAATGACAGGGCAGGGCCTCAAGAAAGGTTGAAGGAGTCTGAATGACAAGGAAACGCAGGCGTTCCGAGACCTCGCTAAAAAGTTGTCTCAAGAGAAGCACAAGGTGGCAGATTTACAGGCTGTATTAAAGAAAAGGAAAGAGTATGTACACCCCTAAGTTAAAATGACCAAATTGTGACAAATTAGCCATTAACCCTCCCTGGTGTCATAGTAACATATTAACATAGTTATTAAGATTATAGGAAGACTTTAAGTCCATCTAGTTCAACCCATATCCTATCCTAACATGCCCTAACATGTTGATCCAGAGGAAGGCAAAAAAACACCATGTGGCAAACAGTAAGCTTCACATTGGGGAAAAAAATTCCTTCCCGAATCCACATACGGCAATCAGACTAGCTCCCTGGATCAACGCAATATTAAGGAAACTACTGTATATAAAAAAAAAATTTGAAGGTTGACTCACCAAAACCCTGACTAGTGCACTAGCAAGATGCAGTAGAACTCCATTGATAAAGGCTGGGGCAGCACAGGTGCAATCCACTGATGAGAACAGCCAGTAACCCAAAAGGGTCTGGCTGCCTAGTGGAAAAAATGCACACAAATAGGGCTTGCATAGGACATCAGTCACACAGATAAGTGTGAAAAAACGAAGCCAACATATTTGTGTGCATTTTTTCCACTAGGTAGCAAGACCCTTTTGGGTTACTGGCTGTTCTCATCAGTGGATTGCACCTGTGATGCCCCATCCTTTATCAATTAGGTCTACTGCATCCTGCTAGTGCACTAGTCAGGGTTTTGGTGAGTTAACCTTCAAATGTGTTTTTTTGAATTTTTGGGAATTTTTTCCTTATGTGCGCTGTTCAGATTTAGTGTTAGGGACTCTCAAAATCTGGGGACCCTTGATGTTGGGTTGTGAGCTTAACTGCTTTGGCCAAAATAGTAACTAATACCCCATATCTTTGTATCTTTTTGCACTTTTTATCATTTTTGCAGGATGCAGTTGGACCTCTTCATGTTGGCTTGGTTTTTTCTGTGTGATGCATGTATATAGTGCTGAGCAGCCCGCCTGCTAATACTATGGGTGTCATTAATAGGCTGTTCAGACTCTTTGCACCACACTTATCTGTGTGACTGATGTCCTATGCAAGCCCTATTTGTGTGCATTTTTTCCACTAGGCAGCCAGACCCTTTTGGGTTACTGGATGTTCTCTTCAGTGGATTGCACCTGTGCTGCCCCAGCCTTTATCAATGGAGGTCTACTGCATCCTGCTAGTGCACTAGTCAGGGTTTTGGTGAGTCAACCTTCAAATGTGTTTTTTTTTAATTTTTGGGAATTTTTTACTTATGTGAACTACTGTATATAACCTGTAATATTATACTTTTCAAGAAAGGCATCCAGTCCCTTCTTAAATTTTAGTAGTGAATCACTCATTACAGCATCATATGGCAGATAGTTCCTTAGTCTCACTGCTCTTACAGTAAAGAATCCTCGTCTCTGATTATGCTTAAACCTTCTTTCCTCCAGACATAGAGGATGCCCCCTTCTCCCCGTCACAGGTCTAAGAGTGAAAAGATCATTAGAAAGGTCTTTGTACTGTCTCTGCAAATATTATTACATTGTCATAAGATCACCCCTAAGCCTTCGATTTTCCAAACTAAATAACCCCAAGTGTAATAACCTGTCTTGGTATTGCAGACCCACCAGTTCCCTAATAACCTTGGTCGCTCTTCTCTGCACCCGCTCCAGTTCAGCTATGTCTTTCTTATACACCGGAGACCAGAACTGTACACAGTATTCTAAGTGTGGTCGCACTAGTGACTTATATAGAGGTAAAATTATGTTCTCCTCATGAGCATCTATGCCTCTTTTAATGCATCCCATTATTTTATTTGCCTTTGCAGCAGCTGCCTGACACTGGCCACTAAATGTGAGTTTGTCGTCCACCCATACACCCAGGTCTTTTTCAGTGACAGTTTTGCCCAGTGTTTTACAATTAAGCACATAATTATACATCTTGTTTGTTCTACCCAAGTGCATGACCTTACATTTATCTCCATTAAAGCTCATTTGCCATTTATCAGCCCAAGCATCTACTTTACATAAATCCTCCTGTAATATAAAATTGTCCTCCTCTGTATTGACTACCCTGCAAAGTTTAGTGTCATCTGCAAATATTGAAATTCTACTCTCTATGCCCCCTACAAGGTCATTAATAGATATGTTAAAAAGAATCGGGCCCAATAGTGACCCCTGTGGTACCCCACTGCTAACCGTGACCCAGCCCGAGTGTGCTCCATCAATAACCACCCTTTGTTTCCTATCCCTGAGCCAGATCTTAACCCACTTACATATATTTTCCCTTATCCTGATTGTTCTCATTTTATGTATCAACCTTTTGTGTGGCACCGTATCAAAAGCTTTTGAAAAGTCCATGTACACCACGTCTGCTGCATTCCCTTGGTCCAGTCCGGAACTTACCTCTTCATAAAAGCTTATCAGATTAGTCTGACAGGAACGTTCCCTTGTAAACCCATGTTGATATTGGGTCATGAGGTTATTCTTCAGATACTCCAGTATATTATCTCTTAGAAAACCCTCCAGGATTTTACACTTACTTGCCTATAATTTTCAAGTTCAGTTTTTGTCCCCTTTTTGAATATTGGCACCACATTTGCTATACGCCAGTCCTGTGGTACAGACCCTGTTATTACAGAATTTTTAAAGATTAAAAATAATGGTCTATCTATGACTGTACATAATTCCTGCAGTACTCGGGGGTGTATCCCATCCGGGCCCGGGGATTTGTCAATTTTAGGGGTTTTTAGTTGCATCCGTACTTCCTGCTGGGTTAAGCAGGTGACATTTAATGGAGAATTTTTATCACTGATCATGTTATCCGTCATGGGATTTTCTTGTGTAAATACTGTTGAAAAAAAGTCATTTAGCATATTGGCTTTTTCCTCATCCTCATCCACCATTTCGCCCAGACTATTTTTAAGGGGGCCAACACTATCATTTTTTAGTTTCTTACTATTTATGTAGTTAAAGAATATTTTGGGATTATTTTTACTTTCTCTGGCAATGAGTCTCTCTGTCTCAATCTTTGCTATCTTGATTTGCTTATTACAGAATTTATTTAATTTTTTGTAATTATTTAATGCCTCATCACTACCTACTTGCTTTAATTCTCTAAATACTTTCTTTTTATCACTTATTGCGCCCCTTACAGATCTATTTAACCATAGTGGTTTCCTCCAATTTCTAACATGTTTATTCCCATACAGTATATATTGTGCACAGGTTCTATTCAGGATGCTAATAAACATCTCCAATTTTCTTTGTGTATTTTTTATGTCTCAGGATATCGTCCCAGTTAATTGCACCAAGATCATCTCTCATCCGATGGAAATTTGCTTTCCTGAAGTTTAGTGTCCTTGTAACCCCTCTACTACACATCTTATCAAAGGATACATGAAAACTTATTATTTTGTGATCACTATTACCCAAGTGACCCTCAACCCTTATATTTGATATGCGGTCTGGCCTGTTGGTTAATATTAGGTCTAGTAGTGCCCCCTCTTGTTGGATCCTGAACCAGTTGTGAAAGGTAATTGTCTCTCATAGGGGTCAAAAACCTATTACCTTTGCTGGAGCTGCAGGTTTCTATTCCCCAATATATTTCAATGTAGTTGAAGTCCCCGATAATAATGACTTCTCCTTGAGTCGCTGCTTCATCTGTTTGCTTGATGAGGATATTCTCTGTTGCTTCCATTATTTTTGGAGACTTATAACAAACCCCTATCAGTAATTTATTATTTTTTTCCCCCTCCCCTTATCTCCACCCACAGAGACTCTACATTTTCATTAGATTCATATATGTTATCACGCAGGATGGGTTTTAAGGATGATTTTACATATAAACACACGCCTCCCCCTCGCTTATTTGTACGGTCATTTCTGAACAGACTATAGCCCTGTAAATTAACCGCCCAGTCATGGCTCTCGTCCAGCCATGTCTCAGATATCCCCACCATGTTATAATTATGTTCCAACAAAATTAATTCTAATTCCTCCATTTTGTTGGCAAGACTTCTGGCATTAGTATACATGCACTTTATATATCTCGCTGAACCTCTATTCTTTCTTAAATTATTAACTGTTCTAACCCCATCCCCATGCCACCTCCACCCCCAATTTCATTATTTGTGTCCAGGTCTCTATCTGCACTGTCTTCCCCTCCTATAAAAGGAATACCCTCACCCCCATCCCTAGTTTAAACACTAATCCAATCTTCTAGCCACTTTCTCCCCCAGCACAGCTGCACTCTCCCCATTAAGGTGCAGCCCAGGCCTAGCGTAGAACCTGTAGCCAACTGAAAAGTCGGCCCAGTTCTCCAGAAACCCAAACCCCTCCTTCCCACACCAATACCTGAGCCACTTACTAACCTCCCTAATCTCCCGTTGCCTCTCTGGCGTGACACATGTTACAGGAAGTATTTCCGAAAATACCACCTTGGAGGTCCTTGCTTTAAGCTTGCAGCCTAATTCCCTGAAATCATCTTTAAGGACCTTCCACCTACCTCTAACTTTGTCATTTTTGCCAATGTGCACCATGACCGATGGATCCTCACCAGCCCCTCCCAGTAATCTGTCAACCCGATAAGCTATGTGTCGGACTCGAGCGCCAGGTAGGCAGCACACCGTTCGATGATCCCTGTCTTTGTGACAGATTGCTCTATCTGTCCCCCTAATAATTGAGTCTCCCACTACCAGAACCTGTCTGGCCTGCCCTGCTCTCCTATTTCCCCCCTTACTGGAGCAGACACTCCTCCGGCTTTCAGAGGACATGCCTTGCTGCAGCAGAGCTACTCCTGCACTGACACTCCACTCATCTGCCAACTTAGCAAACTTATTGGGGTGCGCCAGATCAGGACTAGCCTCCCTGGCACTCTTCCCTCTACCCCGCCTTCTGTCACCCAGCTGGCTGCTTCACTGTCCTGCAGCTCCGACCTAGCATCCCCCCTCATCTATCCCATTTAGCATCCGCTCAGTGAGCAGAAGACTCCATTCCATATTGTCTATGGATCTCAGTGTTGCCAGCTGCACATTTAGATCCAGTATCTGGGCTTCCAAATGCACAATGTGCTCACATCTCACACAGCATCACACAGCAGTATGCACCCTCGACCGGCTGTTCAAGGATTTTGTACATGCGGCAAGATGTGCACTGGATGGCATTGGCAATAGTGGAGCACATCCTAATGGAGGTTGCACCAGACAGAAAAGATAAGTACAAATAAATAAAAAGTATTAATAAAATATAACAGTAATTCAGTAATACCTCCCTTGGAAACTCCATGAATCTAAAGTCACGGAATCACAAGTCACACACTTACCACAGTTCGCACTTACACTCAGGTCACACTCAGCTCGTTCACACTCGCTCAGGCAGAAGATTTAACAGATTTTTTTTCCCTTTTACCAGTAAACCACCTTGCTGCTCAATGCACTTCCAAAAGGAGTTGAGCCCCAGCCAGCTGTCCCTTATAAACGCTTAATTATGAACCCCCACCCTTAATTAACCCCTAGTGAATATAGTTACACCTCAAGATTTAAATGCAATATAGTTAACCCTTAAAAACACAGTAAAATAAGAGATTAACCCTGTAGAGAGAAAAAATAGGTTAAACAAGCCCCCCAAAACTTGAACAGGTAGAAAAGCACTCAGCAACCCACAATTCAGCAACTCACACCAATTCACACAGGTATTTGTTAAAGGTTTTCCAAATACCTCTTCACTGAATCACAAGTCACACACTTACCACAGTTTGCACTTACGCTCAGGTCACACTCAGCTCGTTCACACTCACTCAGGCAGAAGATTTAACAGATTTTTTTTTCCTTTTATCAGTAAACCACCCTGCTGCTCAATGCACTCAATGCACTTCATGTGACTCACTATTGCTAAAAGGTCCCAGGTGTTAATGGACAGCAAATGTGTTAAATTTGGTGTTATCTCTCTCATTCTGGTCACAGGAAGTTCAACATGGAACATCACGGCAAAGAACTCTTTAAGGATCTTAAAAAAAGATTTCTTGCTACATAAAGATGGCCTAGATTACTAGATTATAAGAAGATTGCCAACACCCTGCAACTGAGATGCAGCACGTTGGTCAATACCATACAGCTGTTTAACAAGACAGGTTCCACTCAGAACTGGCCTCGTCATGGTTGACAAAAGAAGTTGAGTGCATGTGCTCAGCATCATATCCTGATGTTGTCTTTTCAAAACAGACGTATGAGTCCTGCCAGCATTGCTGCAGAGGTTAAAGTGGTGGAGAGTCAGCCTGTCAGTGCTCAGACCATAAGCCGCACATTGCATCAAATCAGTAGTCTCAAAAGAAAGCCTCTTGTAAAGGCGATGCACAAAAAAAGCCCGCAAACAGTTTGCTGAAGACAAGCATAATAGCATGGATTACTACAACCATGTACTCTGGTCCGATGAGACCAATATAAACTTATTTGGTTCAGATGGTGTCAAGCATGTGTGGCGGCAACGCGGTGAGGAGTACAAAGACAAGTGTGTCTTGCCTACAGCCAAGCATGGTGGTGATTGCATCATGATTTGAGGGAACCTTAAATGCCTCAGGTGCAGAGACATACTGAAGCAGAGCATAATCCACTCCCTTTGGACACTGTGCCATAGGGCAATATTCCAACATGATAATGACCCCAAACGAACCTTTGCCACGATTCCAGTGAAAACCTGTTAAGCGCTAGAGAATTCCGTGCCCAAGAGAGTTAAGGCAATGCTTTAAAATAATGGTGGCCATATAAAATATTGACAGGGGTGTATTCACTTTTGTTGCCAGTGATTTGGACATGAATGGCTATGTGTTGAGTTATTTAGAGAGCACACCAAATTTTCACTGTTATACAAGCTGCACACTGACTACTTTCCATTTTATGAAAGTGTCATATCTTCAGTATTGTCCTATGTCTTCTGCAGATCTACCAGTTCTCTGAATGCTGAGCTGTGTATAATAACCCTGGCCCCACCAATGATTGATAGCTTTCTGTATACCCTGTGCAAAGGCAGAAAGCTTCCCCAATAAGTGTGATGGAGGAGAGGTCATACAAACAAAGCTCATTATTTGTTGTGAAAAGTTGAAAGTTGTTTTTTATTGATTGAAACCTATGGAATACATAGTGCACGTTTCTCTCATATTTTATCCAATGGTCTCCATACACTACATTTTGTGGTTTGTACTAATATGCTGATTCTACTCTAGTTTACTTTTTTCTTTTTTTCTCTTTCTTTTCCTGAAAGAATATTCATAGTGGCTTTTTTTCTTTTTCCTTTTTTGATTTCAAAATGCAAACTATTGGGCAATCTGTGCACTCACACGCTGATGACATAAGCAACATTTTCACTTGCCAAATTTATAAGCATATAAACTGCATAAAATTGTGAAAACTGAATTGTCTGTGGAGCAGAATTTATAAATTAATAGATTGAAATCGGAGCACTGATTGAGTGATGATAATAAAAATTATTACTCATTCTGCATACCTTGCCATTCAGCAGCTATAGAAGACATTTGTGTATGGTGCAGCCACACACTGCTTTAGTTTTCTCATGAAGAATGAAAGCAATAGTATAGAAAGAGACATTTTAAATTAAGGAGGACGTTTCATTCTCATTCTCATGCGTATTAATTGGTTTGCTTGACAGATTGCCCATGCTAGTGAAATTGTTTGTAATGAGAATTGGACGTTTTTCTGGTGGACTGCAAAGAAATGTTGGTATTGATGTTGTCACATAGCTGTGATCTTGTTAATGACAGTTCTTACTAATATGTGAGAATGTTAGGCTTTTGGATGAAGGAGTGAAACTGTATAATTTACCGAGAATTTAACACCTGATTAAACTCATTATTAGGGAAGCATTGCTATGTTGACCCTGGATGGTTTTAGCAGTGGAAGAAATGCAAAACATCAAGACTAGTGTTGAGCATTCCGATACCGCAAGTATCGGGTATCGGCCGATACTTGCTGTATTGGAATTCCGATACCGACTTCCGATATTTTTTCAATATCGGAATTCGGCATCGGAATCGGAAGTTCAGTTGATTGACAGCCTGACGTCATCATGATGCGCGGTGTGTACGCATCATGATGCGCCGTCATTTTGGGCCTTCCGGGGGTCTCTGCCGGCCTGCCGGGGGGCTGTGCCGGCCTGCCGGGGGGCTGTGTGGACTGCCCGGGGTCTGTACCGGCCTGCCGGGGGGCTGTGCCGGCCTGCCGGTGGTCTGTGCACCCTGTGGGGGTCTGTACCGGCCTGCCGGGGGGCTGTGCCGGCCTGCCGGTGGTCTGTGCACCCTGTGGGGGTCTGTACCGGCCTGCCGGGGGGCTGTGCCGGCCTGCCGGTGGTCTGTGCACCCTGTGGGGGTCTGTACCGGCCTGCCGGGGGGCTGTGCTGATGTCCGGGGGTCTGTGCAAGCATCGTCCGATGGGACTACAAGTCCCATCTGACGATGCCTGCTACCATGACAGTGATTGACACATTAGCCAATGATGGGACAGTAGTAGTCCCATCATCCGGCTAATGTGTTAAATGTTAAAAAAAAAAAAATACTACATACATACTACATGCATGCTACATACATACTACATGCTACATACATACTACATATATACTACATACATGCTACATACATGCTGCATGCTACATACATACTACATGCATGCTACATGCATGCTACATACATACTACATGCATGCTACATACATACTACATGCATGCTACATACATACTACATGCTACATACATACCACATACATACTACATGCTACATATATACTACATGCATGCTACATACATACTACATGCTACATACATACCACATACATGCTACATACATACTACATATATACTACATGCATACTACATGCATACTACATACATACTACATGCATGCTACATACATACTACATGCATGCTACATACATACTACATGCTACATACATACCACATACATACTACATACATACTACATACTACATATATACTACATGCATGCTACATACATACTACATGCTACATACATACTACATGCTACATACATACCACATACATGCTACATACATACTACATACATACTACATACATACTACATGCATACTACATGCATACTACATGCATGCTACATACATACTACATGCTACATACATACCACATACATACTACATACATACTACATGCTACATACATACTACATATATACTACATGCATGCTACATACATACTACATGCTACATACATACCACATACATACTACATACATGCTACATACATACTACATATATACTACATGCATGCTACATACATACTACATGCATGCTACATACATACTGCATGCTACATGCATGCTACATACATACTACATATATACTACATGCATGCTACATACATACTACATGCTACATACATACCACATACATACTACATACATACTACATGCTACATACATACCACATATATACTACATACATACAATACATTCATACAATACATACATAGACATACAGTACATATAACATAGAGTAACATACTTACCAATACTTGTCACATTGTTCCCCGAAGCCATTGTCTTTTCCGGAATAAATATTAACATAACAAACCACAAAAATACTCACCCACGATCCGAAGCAGTCCACGAGTGTGTCCCACGACGATCTTGGGTAGAGAACTGCAGCATCAGATGATGCTGCCATTCTCTACGGGCTGCAGGAATCCAATGACGGAAGGTAGGTATCCTTCCGCACTGTATTCCTCCGCCACTTAAAAAAAAAAAAGTCCCTAGTCTCACTTTATGCCATTGCTGTGTGGGAAATTTTTTTTTTTAAGTGGCGGAGGAATACAGTGCGGAAGGATACCTACCTTCCGTCATTGGATTCCTGCAGCCCGTAGAGAATGGCAGCATCAGCTGATGCTGCCGTTCTCTACCCAAGATCGTCGTGGGACACACTCGTGGACTGCTTCGGATCGTGGGTGAGTATTTTTGTGGTTTGTTATGTTAATATTTATTCCGGAAAAGACAATGGCTTCGGGGAACAATGTGACAAGTATTGGTAAGTATGTTACTCTATGTTATATGTACTGTATGTCTATGTATGTATTGTATGAATGTATTGTATGTATGTAGTATATATGTGGTATGTATGTAGCATGTAGTATGTATGTAGTATGTATGTAGCATGCATGTAGCATGCAGTATGTATGTAGCATGCATGTAGTATATATGTAGTATGTATGTAGCATGCATGTAGTATGTATGTAGCATGTAGCATGTATGTAGTATGTATGTAGTATGTATGTGGTATGTATGTAGTATGTATGTAGCATGCAGTATGTATGTAGCATGCATGTAGTATGTATGTAGCATGTAGCATGTATGTAGTATGTATGTAGTATGTATGTAGTATGTATGTAGCATGCATGTAGCATGCAGTATGTATGTAGCATGCATGTAGTATATATGTAGTATGTATGTAGCATGTATGTAGTATGTATGTGGTATGTATGTAGCATGTAGTATGTATGTAGTATGTATGTAGTATGTATGTAGTATGTATGTAGCATGCATGTAGCATGCAGTATGTATGTAGCATGCATGTAGTATATATGTATGAATGTATGTAGCATGTAGTATGTATGTAGTATGTATGTGGTATGTATGTAGCATGTAGTATGTATGTAGTATGTATGTAGCATGCATGTAGTATGTATGTAGTATGTATGTAGTATATATGTAGTATGTATGTAGCATGTAGTATGTATGTAGCATGCATGTAGTATATATGTAGTATATATGTAGCATGTAGCATGTATGTAGTATGTATGTGGTATGTATGTAGCATGTAGTATGTATGTAGCATGCATGTAGTATATACGTAGTATGTATGTAGCATGTAGTATGTATGTAGCATGCATGTAGTATATATGTAGTATGTATGTAGCATGTAGTATGTATGTAGCATGCATGTAGTATATATGTAGTATGTATGTTGCATGTAGTATTTATGTAGTATGAATGTAGCATGTATGTAGCATGTATGTAGTATGTAGTATGAATGTAGCATGTATGTAGTATGTAGTATGAATGTAGCATGTATGTAGCATGTAATTTTTTTTTTTTTTTTACATTCAACACATTAGCCGGATGATAGGACTATTACTGTCCCATCATTGGCTAATGTGTCAATCACTGTCATGGTAGCAGGCATCGCCCGATGGGACTTGTAGTCCCATCGGACGATGCCTGCACAGACCCCCGAAGCCTGCACAGACCACCGGCAGGCCGGCACAGCCCCCCGGCAGGCCGGCACAGCCCCCCGGAGCCTGCACAGCCCACCGGCAGGCCGGCACAGCCCCCCCGGCCTGCACAGCCCCCCGGCAGGCCGGCACAGCCCCCCGGCAGGCCGGCACAGCCCACCGGAGCCTGCACAGACCACCGGCAGGCCGGCACAGCCCCCCGGCAGGCCGGCACAGACCACCGGAGCCTGCACAGACCCCCTGGCAGGCCGGCACAGCCCCCCGAAAGGCCCGTACAGACCCCAGAGAGGCTGTACAAGGGCAGGAAAGGGTTTTTCTTATTCCGATACCGGAAGTCCCATAGACATGAATGGGACTTCCGGTATCGGAATCGGCGATACCGATACTTTTTTTAAAGATCGGCCGATACCATCCGATACGATACTTTGAAGTATCGGACGGTATCGCTCAACTCTAATCAAGACATAATTATCTAGATATTTTTACTTGCATTTTTGGCTAAATTATATATATATATATATATATAAATAATTGCCCTAAGCAGCTTCCGGTTGTAACAACTTCCGTCCAGTTGTAACCGGTGACGTCACCGCACACCTCTTTCCATGTTAACCCTCAACACACACACTCCTCTCACCTTTCACCATCTCCACTCACTCTTTCACACCACTTACGACCCTTTCTCTCACTCCGTCTCTCATACTCACGCCGTCATCGCCGCTGATCCACGATCCCCGACATCTTCTCCGCCGGCGCCATTCTGGATCCAGACGTCCTCCACGCCGGCGACATGTTCTTGCTGTGACGCCATTTTGGATCGGCGAAATCCCGCGATAGTCAAGATGGCGTCGCCGCAAGAACATGTCGCCGGCGTGGAGGACGTCGGGATCCAAAATGGCGTTGGCGAAATCTCGCGAGATTTCGCCGACGCCATTTTGGATCCCTACGGCATCCACGCCAGCGACATGTTCCTGCGGCGACGCTATTTTGGATCAGCGAAATCCCGTGATACTCAAGATGGCATCGCCACAAGAATATGTCGCCGGCGAGGACGACGTCGGGATCCAAAATGGCGTCGGCGAAAACTCGCGAGATTTCGCCGACGCCATTTTGGATTCCGACGTCGTCCATGCCCGTGACATGTTCTTGCAGCGACGCCATCTTGACTATCGCAGGATTTCACGATACTCAAGATGGCGTCGCCGCAAGAACATGTCGCCGGCGTGGACAACGTCTGGATCCAGGATGGCGCCGGCGGAAGAAGATGTCGGGGATTGTGGAGCAGCGGCGATGACGGCGTGAGTATGAGAGACGGAGTGAGAGAAGGGGTCGTATGTGGAGTGAAAGAGTGAGTGGAGATGGTGAAAGGTGAGAGGAGTGTGTGTGTTGAGGGTTAACATGGCAAGAGGTGTGATGCTATCGCATCCTCCCGATGCGATAGCATCGGGCCATAATCTAGTATATATATATATATATATATACAGTGAGGTAGCGCTGTCATTCAGGTAGGGGATACTCGCTTAGCAGCCAATAAGTCATGTCCGGCACAGGTTTTCCATATAACCAAAACAGTCCATGCGGTTTATTCAGCATCATAATCCCACAGCAGCAACATAAAGATCATATAATCAGCTGTTATGAACAGGTAGCCGAGGAGGAAATAAAAAACAAACATGCTAAGTCTCAGAAAACCAAAGCGGTTGGTAACTATGCAGACTGCAGACCCCTGATCCTAACACGCAACTAGCAGCAGTCGCGGAGCATTCCTACGGTGGTCCTAGATGCCTCATCACAACCGGAGAACTAAATAAGCCTAAAGCAGGAAAAGAGGAAAACTAACTGCCCCAGAGCAGACCCCAAAGGAGAGACAGCCCCCCACATGTATTGACGGTTAAACAAGATGAAAACACAAACAAAGGCAGGAAAATAGGCTGAGCAAATGATGGGGCCAAACTAACTAGAAAGGACAGGAAAGGAAAGATACTGTCTGCAATCTGCCAAAAAACCTACAAAAATGTCCAACACAACTGATGGCAAAATAAACCCTGAAGTGACTAGACTTCTCCCACTATATCAACACTCTGAAATATTCTGAGACAGAGCAAAAAGAGGCCCATCCAATAAGGGACAAAAAAGACAATTTGGCAAATAAGTGTGGAAATTCAGCACAGCCCAGCCGGGCTGGCTGACCACACAAAAAACTGAAATGACCAACAAGAGCAAGTGTGAACATTAGCAAAAAACAAACTTATCTTGGGAAGACTGGAACAGAGCTGAGTCCTAGACCTGAGAAGCAGACTGAATCACCAGCACTAGGATAGGGCGTCAGCTGTCGTATATCCATTCTGATCCTCCAGAGATCCAATCGTCATCTTCCTCACCAGGTGGCAGATCACTACCACTTAAGCCAACCTCTCTACCTCCTGTCACCACCAGAGGGAGAACAGAAGGGGAACTGTTATGATTGAGTCACCGTAGGAGGCAAAAAACAGAAATGCTAGCTAAGTCCAGAAAACCAGAGAAGTTGGCAGCTATCGGATTGCAGACCCCTGAACCTATCAACACAACTAGCAGTAGCCGTGGGGGGTTCCTACGATGCCCTAGACCCCTCGATCACAGCCGGAGAATTAAATAGGCCTAAAGAAAGAAAGGGGAAATCTAAACTGCCCCAGAGCAGACCCCAAAGCAATAGGCAGCCCCCAACATATAATGACGGTGAAGCAAGATGAAAATACTAACACAGACAGAAAGATAGACTGAGCAAAGAGGGGCCCAAGCTAACTAGACAGAAAAGGACAGGTAGGCTGCTGTCTGCAATCCATGAAAAACCCTATGAAAATAAGAGCCAACAGACTGACAGTGAAAAAGGCCCTGAAGACGCTAGGCTTCAAAAAGCTATGTCAGTACTCAGGAATATACTGAAGACAGAGCTACAGGCAAAAGGAGATTCAGCTCACCCCAGCAGGGAATGGCAGAATACAGAAAAGCAAGGAAAACAAAAAACAAAACCAAAAGCTTAACAGGCAAAACAGAAAACTTAGCTTGAGAGGAGCAGGAATCAGACTGGTGTCCTAGAAGTCCACAGAGAAATCACCCGCAGGGCAGAAGGGCGTCGGCAGCCTTATATCCAGTCCGTGACTCCACTCAGCCAGTCATCCTCATTAGACTCAGGTGCCTGATAATCAGGCTCATTACCTTCCTTCACCAGAATAGGGAGTTCACCAGACCCCAGTGATGAAGGGGAAAATGAACTCACAACAGTACCTCCCCCTTGAGGAGGGGTCACCGAACCCTCAACCACGCCACCAGGGCGATCAGGGTGAGCCCGATGAAATGCACACACCAATCTTTTGGCATGAATATCAGAGGCAGAGACCCAGGAATTATCCTCCTGACCATAACCCTTCCACTTAACCAAATACTGGAGTCTCCGTCTAGCCAGACGGGAATCCAGTATTTTCTCTACCTCATATTCCATGTTACCTTCAACCAATACAGGGTCTGGAGGTGCCACCCCAGGAACAACTGGTTGAACAAACCTCTTCAACAAGGACTTATGGAACACATTATGGATTTTAAATGTGACAGGAAGAGCCAAACGAAAAGAGACCGGATTAATAATCTCCACAATCTTGTAAGGTCCAATAAATCTAGGCTTAAACTTAGGAGAAGCCACCTTCATAGCGATATTTTTTGATGATAACCACACCATATCACCAATCTTAAACTGGGGACCAATGGTCCTATGTCGATTGGAAAACCGCTGGGCCTTTTCCTGGGAGAGAGATAACTTATCCACCACTTGGTCCCAGATCTGGTGCATTCTCTCCACCACAGTGTCAACACCTGGGCAGGCAGAAGGCTCCACCTGCCCTGAAGAAACAAAAAAAAGGTGACATCAAAGTGGCAGAACTAGCTCTATTATTTAAAGCAAATTCGGCCAAGGGCAAAAATGAAACCCAATCATCCTGATCAGCGGAAATAAAACATCTCAAATACGACTCCAAGGTCTGGTTTGTTCTCTCTGTCTGCCCATTGGTCTGAGGGTGAAAAGCAGAGGAGAAGGACAACTGAATTCCCAGCTTGGAACAGAAAGTCCTCCAAAATCTAGACACAAACTGAACTCCTCTGTCAGATACAATGTTCTCAGGAATCCCGTGTAAGCGAACCACCTGTTGCAAAAACAGGGGCACCAACTCAGAGGAAGATGGCAACTTAGGGAGTGGTACAAGATGAACCATCTTAGAGAACCTATCACAAATCACCCAAATAACAGTCATTCTTTGAGAGACCGGCATATCAGAGATGAAATCCATTGAAATATGGGTCCATGGCCTCCTGGGGACCGGCAAAGGCATCAACAACCCACTAGAGCGAGAACAAGATTTAGACCGGGAGCAAGTCCCACAGGACTGCACAAAATTCCTGACATCATGAGACAAGGTGGGCCACCAAAAAGAATGACTCACCAGATCTCTAGTACCAAAAATACCTGGATGACCAGCCAATGCAGAGCAATGAACTTCAGACATCACTCTCTTCTTCCACTGGTGAGGAACATACAACTTTCCACTGGGACAACGCTCAGGTTTGTCCTCCTGGAACTCTTGCAGAGCAAGTCTCAAATCTGGCGAGATGGCAGAAAGAACTACCCCTTCGCCTAAGATGGTAGCAGGCTTGGTCACCACAGGAGAATCAGCAAAGAAACTCCTAGAGAGGGCGTCTGCCTTGACATTCTTAGTTCCAGGAAGAAAAGAGACCACAAAATCAAAACATGTAAAAAACAAAGCCCACCTAGCCTGTCTAGGGTTCAAGCGTTTAGCCGACTCTAGGTAAATCAAATTCTTGTGGTCAGTGAGGACCACAACTTGATGTTTAGCTCCCTCCAACCAATGTCTCCACTCCTCAAATGCCCATTTCATGGCCAACAGTTCCCAATTCCCCACATCATAGATACGTTCAGATGGAGAGAACTTCTGGGAAAAGAAAGCACAGGGATTCATTTTAGATGTTACAGGATCCTTTTGGGACAAAACAGCTCCTGCACCAATCTCAGAAGCATCCACCTCTACCTGGAACGGGAGTGAGACATCAGGTTGCCGCAAAACGGGGGCAGAGGTAAATCTTCTCTTCAGCTCCTGAAAGGAAGCAACAGCCTCAGGAGACCAATTCAACACATCAGCACCCTTCTTAGTGAGATCAGTCAATGGGTTGGCAATACTAGAAAATTTTGCTATAAATTTCCGATAAAAATTAGCAAAACCCCAAAACTTCTGGAGGGCCTTCAAAGAAGTGGGCTGAACCCAATCATAAATGGCCTGTACCTTCGCCGGGTCCATTTCAATAGTTGACGGAGACAAAATAAATCCCAAAAATGAAATCCTCTGTACTCCAAAAAGGCATTTCGATCCTTTGACATACAGGGAATTCTCCCTCAAGATCCGGAACACAGTCCGAATATGTTCCACATGAGAATCCCAATCCTTGGAGAAGATCAAAATATCATCCAGATAGATAATCAAAAATTTATCGACAAAGTCTCGGAAAATATCGTTCATGAAGCACTGGAAGACAGAAGGGGCATTAGTGAGCCCAAAAGGCATCACCAGGTACTCAAAATGTCCCTCCAGAGTATTAAACGCCGTCTTCCATTCATCCCCCTGCTTAATGCGGATAAGATTATGCGCCCCCCTGAGGTCAAGCTTGGTAAACCAGCAAGCACCTCTAACTCTAGAGAATAGATCCGAAATCAGGGGTAACGGATACTGATATTTAATAGTAATTTTATTGAGGGCACGATAATCAATACAAGGCCTTAAAGAACCATCCTTTTTGGCCACAAAAAAAAACCCGGCACCTAAGGGTGAAGAGGATGGTCTAATATGACCCTTCTCCAACGCCTCCTTAATATAGGACCGCATAGCCTCGTGCTCGGGTACAGATAAATTGAAGAGCCGACCCTTGGGAAATTTACACCCCGGGCATAGTTCAATTGCACAGTCATAATTCCTATGAGGAGGCAAGGACGCAGACTCATTCTCACTAAATACATCATAAAAGTCCACCAAATAGTCAGGAACATCATGCGACTGAGGAGAGGTGGAAAAAAACGGAGCCTCACTAAAGGCACACCGACAACCCCAACTCACTACAGACACAGATTTCCAATCCAAAACTGGATTATGAATTTGCAACCAGGGAAATCCCAGAACAACGGCATCATGCAGACCATGCAATACCAAAAATCTGGAATTTTCTTGATGGTCTGGGGCGACGCGCATGACCACCTGCGTCCAAAACTGAGGTTTATTTTTAGCCAAAGGAGTAGCATCAATCCCCCTCAAAGGGATAGGCGTCTGCAGAGGTGTCATCGGAAATCCACAACGTTTAGCAAAATCCAAGTCCATTAGGTTTAGCGCTGCTCCCGAATCCACAAAAGCCTTGGCGGAAAATGTGGACAGGGTGCAGATCAGAGTAATTGCCAGAAGAAACTTAGTTTGAACACCACCAACAGGAAACGTGTGTGCAAAGCGTTTCTCTTGTTTAGGACAAACAGAAATAATATGCGAGGCATCTCCACAGAAAAAACACAGCTTATTACGCCTTCTGAACTCCTGACGTTGCGCTTTAGACAAAACTCTATCACATTGCATAGGTTCAGAGGTCTGTTCAACCGGTGGCAACACCTCTCGTGCAATCCTGCGTTCACGTAAACGCCGATAAACCTGAATGGCTAATGACATAGAATCGTCCAGACCAGAGGGAACAGGAAATCCCACCATAGTATCTTTTACGGCTTCTGACAAACCCTTCCGAAAGAGAGCAGCCAAGGCATTATCATTCCAGGTAGTAAGGACCACCCACTTTCGGAACTTTTGACAGTACAACTCTGCAGAATCTTTTCAGCCTGATCAATAGCATTAGGTTCGTCATACAACAACCCCAAAGCTTGAAAGAATGCGTTCACATTAGTCAGAATAGGATCATCTGGTTTCAAAGAAAACTCCCAATCCTGGGGATCGCCATGCAGCAAAGAGATGACAATTTTAACCTGCTGCGCGGAGCTCCCTGACGAGTTAGGCTTCAAGGCAAAAAATAATTTACAATTATTTTTGAAATTCAAAAATTTAGATCGATCCCCAAAAAATACATCAGGTGTAGGGATCTTTGGTTCAACAGCATGCGAACGAGCAAGGTAGGCGGAAATTCCCCGCACTTCCGCAGCGAGCTGCTCCACACGATCAGACAATTGCTTTATCTCCATTGAGAGAGAAAAGAAAAAAAAATTCCCCCTACGGCCTCAGAGATATAGAGGAAAGAATATACACACACTTTTTTTTTTTTTTTTTAAACACAATTCTTTCCTGCTATTGAGTACCCTAGGATCTGCGGTATGGCGGGTGATTCTGTTATGATTGAGTCACCGTAGGAGGCAAAAAACAGAAATGCTAGCTAAGTCCAGAAAACCAGAGAAGTTGGCAGCTATCGGATTGCAGACCCCTGAACCTATCAACACAACTAGCAGTAGACGTGGGGGGTTCCTATGATGCCCTAGACCCCTCGATCACAGCCGGAGAATTAAATAGGCCTAAAGAAAGAAAGGGGAAATCTAAACTGCCCCAGAGCAGACCCCAAAGCAATAGGCAGCCCCCAACATATAATGACGGTGAAGCAAGATGAAAATACTAACACAGACAGAAAGATAGACTGAGCAAAGAGGGGCCCAAGCTAACTAGACAGAAAAGGACAGGTAGGCTGCTGTCTGCAATCCATGAAAAACCCTATGAAAATAAGAGCCAACAGACTGACAGTGAAAAAGGCCCTGAAGACGCTAGGCTTCAAAAAGCTATGTCAGTACTCAGGAATATACTGAAGACAGAGCTACAGGCAAAAGGAGATTCAGCTCACCCCAGCAGGGAATGGCAGAATACAGAAAAGCAAGGAAAACAAAAAACAAAACCAAAAGCTTAACAGGCAAAACAGAAAACTTAGCTTGAGAGGAGCAGGAATCAGACTGGTGTCCTAGAAGTAAACAGAGAAATCACCCGCAGGGCAGAAGGGCGTCAGCAGCCTTATATCCAGTCCGTGACTCCACTCAGCCAGTGATCCTCATTAGACTCAGGTGCCTGATAATCAGGCTCATTACCTTCCTTCACCAGAATAGGGAGTTCACCAGACCCCAGTGACGAAAGGGAAAATGAACTCACAACAGGGAACTCTCAACTGGTGGAGCAGAAAATGAGCTCATAACAATCAGCATAGCGTCCATGACAGAGCTTCACTCTGCTAAGCCTCTGGTCACACAGGTTACACAATGTCCATTACTCAGGCTCTTCAGCCTCTCAGTTATCTCACCCATCAGGGTTCACTCATGGTTCTTTCTCCATGCTGCAGACGTCCATTCCCTCCAGGGAATTCTCAGGCATGTGCAGCCATTAACACAGCATTCCTTTGCTGTCAGAAGGCAGCCCCATCTCACTCAGACGGGACCTTCCACACTGGACCAACCAGGTCCCAGCATTCACCACATGTGACCTACCCTGGCCACATTATATGGTTCATAGCCACACCCACCGGGTCACATGACTCTGACCTCATCACTGGTCCTTCAAGCATTTACACACTCTTTACAACAGTGTTCTTTAAACACACACCCTGGGTGGGTTTGTAAGTAAACAGGCCGCCCATCTCTCTAGTTACCTGGAGACTTCTCCCTGACACCTTGAAGCAACACCTCAGCAGTATCACTGCTGATCAACACATAAGTCTCCATCTCAAAGCCACCCACTTTGAGATACATAACGGCCATTCAGTATTCTGCCATTCATCCTTTCTCCTGGGACATCCACACAGAGCACCCCCCTTCAGACACAGTGGTTACTACACCACATACCTCACCCCTCTGTTCAAACTTGTGGGGTTGAACACACAACAATATACCAGGGTCTCGCGACCGGGCACTCACTACACCTTGCCCCACAGGTCGAGAGAACCATCTCCATCTGTCATATGGCCTCGTTCCTACGTTAGACCTCCCCCGCCTCCAGTGGTCAGAATATCGGTCATTGGCTTTTACCCTCCAGTCATGGTCTGTCTGCGTCGTCCGAAACTGGTTAGTCACCATCCTTTCTCTCTCTAAGCGTCTTGTAAGAACTGGTACCCCACCACATCTAAGTTTACTTTTCAGTGCATTAACCTCACAGTTCTTTGCATCTGCTGTATCCATAGCAATCTCCAGTTCACACTGTAATTTACGGTGCAACGTATTGGCAGGTTGAGCCTCTTTCTCTGCTTCTTCCACCTGGCATTTCAACTGTTTCAGACGCACATCATTTCTCTCCGCCAGGTCTTTGTACTGCTCAGAATTATGCCTTTCATCATCCATTTGCCTTAGTACAACCTTCAGTTTTATCTCCGTACGACGTACTGGTTTGCTAGCAGATTGTCGCACTTTAATTTCTGCATCAAGCTGTTCCTCCTGTAGTGCAACCTTTGCTTCGAAGTCCTTATTCTGGCAAACTAATTGCTGACGGGCTCTCTCATTCTTCTGAGCATTACTACGTTCTGTCTTCAGATGAGCATCCATCTGGTCAACCTGAAGTGTGGCCTTTGTCAGCTTGTCATTGGCTAATTCAACATTGCTGTGTTCTTCCTCCACTTCTTCTTCAAGCTGAACAATGTGAGACTCTAACCGTCTCTTTTCTTCCAAAGCCAGAGCACCTTCACCTCTGTTGTTGGCAATCACATCAGCCAGTTCATCTCTTTCCTGCTGTGCTTGTTTTTTAGCACACTCTGCAGCAGCAAGCTCCGTCTGCAAACGAATCACCTCTGCTTCCATACTTTTCAGTTTCTTTTTGACTTCACACTGTTCCTCATTCAGGCCTGGCTGCTGTAAGTCTTCGTCCCACTTTTTCTCCCGCAGAAGACCTCTTACAGTTTCTGTTTGTACTCCTACCTCTTCTCTGAGGGACTTATTCAGACCTTGCCACGATGCCAGGTGACCTTTGAGCTCGAAGACTTCTTTCTCTAGGTCATCTAGTCTGTGCTCCCTTTCTCTCTCAGAGCTACTGTCACCCCTAGAGTCTGAGTCACGCCGATCATCTGAGTCAACCCTCCAGTTATCCTCTGACCGTGTGTCCACTCCAGTCACCTCATCTCCCAGCCCACCATCTGTCTTGTCACGAGATGTCAGGTCCGTCAGTTCGGCAGATGTACTTCTTCTTCTGGTCAGTTCTACCTCTGACCTGTCCACGTCAGGAGCTGTCACCGTCTCAATACCTGTTAGCCCAACAGTAAAAATGTCTCCAACCTCCTGCCATATATCATCAAACAAGACAAAGTCCCGATCCCTCTCAAAGGTATGCACTAAGTTGGGTGGCATACTACCACCTTGGCACTCCCCCTTGACATCTCAATCAGGATTCTGTCCACCGTATAATTCACAATGACCCCATGGTCGCAGCGAACCCTGACGTTTTTCTCGGTCAGAGATAAAACGAGAAGAGTTCCTGTCAGAGTCACCTGACTCTTTGAGTCCAGCCTACCAGGAACTCCTTCCCGGTGCAGCATCACGGTACACACCTGTGACCCGTCGTTATCAGGAAAATACAAACCGCACTCCTCAAAACTCATACACACACTGCGGTTCCCCAGACCTACCCACTGAGGAAACCAGTGCTGCCATTTCCTGAACCACCCCAATTTGGGTTGCTGCCCCCTCCCGAGACACCACCCCCTTTTGGGTTACCACTCCAATTTGGGTCACCGCCCCCCTCTGGGACGCGACTTCTTTTTGGGTTACCACCCCAATTTGGGTCACCGCTCCCTTCTGGGACTCCACCACCTTTTGGGCTACCACACTGATTTCGGCCACTGACCCCTTTCGGGACTTCCCCATGTCCGTTATACCGGTCTTCTCAGACCACAATTCACACAACACAGTTTGTCTCTTTTACGATACCACACAAGTCTTTGTTGGCACCACCACAGCTCCTGCTGTCACCGATCACCGACACCACCGGCTGCTGTTCACACACACTGTGGCTGGTGTCCTCTTTGTAACCCTGCCGAGTTACCGTAAGCCGCTTGTCCCCTTCGTAACCCCGCCGAGTTACAGGAAGCAGCTTGTCACCTTCTTGACTCCCACTGAGCCACCTCAGGCTGAGTTGAGAAAAGAAAAAAAAAACACCACACAAGGAACTCACATGTTCGTCTGTGTGCTATTCTGGACGTACCATCTCCACCTGAGACCGTCCAACACACAGGGCGCACCGTGTGCTATTCAGGGAGCCGACCCTCCTCCCAGGATTTCCCAGCACACAGGCTTCACCAGGTCCAGGGGCTCGGCGGGTGCTACTCAGGACAGCCGTCTCCACCTGAGACTGCCCAACACTCACGCCTCACCAGGTCCAAGGTCATACCACGTGCTCCAGGGATCCGATTCTTCTCCTAGAATCTCCCAACACTGACCCTCCAGGACCTTGCTCACTGATCCCACCAGGTACACAGTCTTTCCCACTGACCCAGGACAGTACAACACGAACACCTGTCCGTTACCTTTGTCGGCCACACAGGTCCTCGGATACCTCTTCTCCACAGAGGCACCCTATAGCAATCACTAGTCTCTTTCTCACTGACCCCGGTTAGTACAACACGGTTTTCACGACCATCACCTGCTAGCTGCGCTGGTTCTTGGACCACTCTACCGCAGAGGTATCCTATAAGTCTTTTTCTCCTGGGGAAACGGCTGCACTGGGCTCACCGATCCTGACAGTGCCTTACTCACTAGGCTGCCCCACGGTTCCAGAACCACAGCCGGGCAGTGGCTTCCCCAACTGTCAGCCCTCCTGGCTCAGCGTTGCCCTTAGCAACCGACTTTGCACTTCTGTTGCTCCCAGCAACAAGGCTATAACAATGCCCATAGCTTTCTCCACCAATTGTGAGGTAGCGCTGTCATTCGGGTAGGGGATACTCGCTTAGCAGCCAATAAATCACGTCCGGCACAGGTTTTCCATAAAATCAAAACAGTCCATGTGGTTTATTCAGCATCATAAACACACAGCAGCAACATAAAGATCATATAATCAGCATAGCGTCCATGATGAGCTTCACTCTGCTAATCCTGTGGTCACACAGGTTACACAATGTACATTACTCAGGCTCTTCAGCCTCTCAGTTATCTCACCCATCAGGGTTCACTCATGGTTCTTTCTCCATGCTACAGACGTCCATTCCCTCCAGGGAATTCTCAGGCACGTGCAGCCATTAACACAGCGTTCCCTTGCTGTCAGAAGGCAGCTCCATCTCACTCAGATGGGACCTTCCACACTGGACCAACCAGGTCCCAGCATTCACCACATGTGACCTACCCTGGCCACATTATATGGTTCATAGCCACGCCCACCGGGTCACATGACTCTGACCTCGTCACAGGTCCTTCAAGCATTTACACACTCTTTACAACAGTGTTCTTTAAACACACCCCCTGGGTGGGTTTTTAGGTAACCAGGCTCACCCATCTCTCTAGTTACCTGGAGACTTCTCCCTGACACCTTGAAGCAACACCTCAGCAGTATCACTGCTGATCAACACATAAGTCTCCATCTCAAAGCCACCCACTTTGAGATACATAACGGCCATTCAATATTCTGCCATTCATCCTTTCTCCTGGGGAAATCCACACAGCACCCCCTAGCGGACACAGTGGTTATTACACCACTATATATATATATATATATATATATATATATATATATATATATGGGCATCTTGCGGCACACACATTTTGGCCTCTAGGACATTATTGTAAGGAAGCTTGGCTGATTGAATAGATTAGGAGAAACACAGCAGATTACACAAGAAGGAAGACACACAGCAAGTCAGCAGGATCTAGGAGCAACATAGCAGATATGATAACCTACAGTAAATGGTGAGCTGCAACATGTGCTACGTGTTCACAGATAGACCAGAAGAAGAATCCAACTTCACCTGCCAGAAGTGTAGACTACTGGCACGTTTAGAAGAAAAGGTGCGGGGTCTGGAAGAAAGAATTGCAACTTGAAACTCATCAAAGAAAATGAAGACTTCCTAGACAGAACAGAAGCATCTCTACTGGTCATAAAAGGTGAAGAAAGTATCAGAGAACCTCCAAAAGCAGATGAGTGGAAGCATGTGACCAAAGTAAGCAAGAAGATCATGGAGACATCATCAACCACACAACTGAGAAACCAATACCAAGGTCTTGTAGAGGATGAAGATGGCACACCTAAGGATGAGGCACTACCAGCCAGCAAAGTGCCAACAAAAAGTACAGCCGATCAGGTTTAGAAGAGTGGTAGTGGTCGGAAACTCACTACTAAGAGGCACAGAAGCAGCCACCTGCCTCCCAGGTGCGAAGAACAAGGATGTGACCGATAGGATACGACAGCTTATTAGTTCCAAGGACGTCCACCCATTTCTTCTGATACATGTTGGGACCAATGACACTACAAGGAAGGACCTACAGACAAACTACAAGGACCTTGAAGAGTTGGGGAAGAAATAAAGGAACTGGATGCACAGACAGTTTTTTTCTTCTACCCTTCCAGTAGATGGGCATGGCACCAGGAGATGGAACAGGATCCTTGATGCGAACAACTGGCTAAGACAACGGTGCAGAGAACAAGGATTTGGATTCCTGGACCACAGTGTGAACTACCTGTACAACAGACTCCTCGCCAGAGTCGGACTACACCTCAACAAACCTGGGAAACACACATTCGACAGAAGACTCGCTACACTCATCAGGAGGGGGTTAAACTAAAGGAAGAGGGAATGGGAAGAAAAATATTAGACACGAACATGAAGCCAGAAAATATACTAATGAAGGATATGAGGTACGGCAAAGAAGACCCAAGTCAATATACTCGGAAGGGAGGTAAGAAAATTTCCAAAACAATCCACAGGGAGGAGATTTGAACAAAACATAGAATCATAGAATCGTAGAGTCGGAAGGGACCTCCTGGGCCATCTGGTACAACCCCCTGCTCAAAGCAGGATTCGCTAAATCATCCCAGACAGATGTCTGTACAGCCTCTGTTTGAAGACTTCTATTGAAGGAGAACTCACCACCTCTTGTGGCAGCCTGTTCCACTCATTAATCACTCTGTCAAAAAGTTTTTTCTAATATCTAATCTGTGTCTCCTCCCATTCAGTTTCATCCCATTGCTTCTAGTCTTTCCTTGTGAAAATGAGAATAAAGATGATCCTTCTACAATGTGACAGCCCTTGAAATATTTGTAGACAGCTATTAAGTCTCCTCTTAGTCTTCTCTTCTGCAAGCTAAACATTTCCAAATCCTGCAACCTTTCCTCATAAGAAACGGTTTGCAGATCGTTCACCATTCTGGTCGCTCTTTTCTGAACTTGCTCCAGTTTGTTGATGTCTTTTTTAAAATGTGGCACCCAAAACTGGACACAGTATTCCAGATGAGGTCTGACCAAAGAGGAGTAGAAGGCAATAATGACTTCACGTGATCTAGACTGTATGCTTCTATTAATACATCCTAGAATTGCATTTGCCTTTTTTGCTGCTGCATCACACTGTTGACTCATATTCTGTCTGTTCTATTAGTATACCCAAGTCTTTTTCACATGTGCTGCTGCTTAGCCCTACTCCTCCCATTCTGTATATGCTTTTTTCATTTTTACTGCCCAGATGTAGTACTTTGCATTTTTCCCTGTTAAAAACGATTCTGTTAGTTGCTGCCCACTGCTCCAGTTTATTTATATCTTTTTTAATCCTCTCTCTCTTCTCTAGTATTAGCTATCCCTCCTAGCTTTGTGTCATCAGCAAATTTAATCAGTTTACCCTCAATTCCTTCATCTAAATCGTTGATAAAGATGTTGAACAATACAGGGCCCAGGACAGAGCCCTGTGGTACCCCACTTGAGACATTCTTCCAACTGGATGTGCAGCCATTTACGATCACTCTTTGGGTCCAATCACTAAGTCAGTTATGAATCCACCTAACAGTTGCCTTGTCCATTCCATACTTAGTCATTTTTTCAATAAGGATTGTGTGAGATAATTTGTCAAATACTTTGCTGAAGTCAAGATATAGTATATCTACAGCATTTCCCTGATCCACCCAATCAGTGATTCTGTCATAGAAGGAAATTAAGTTAGTCTGACATGACTTATTAGTTACAAACCCATGCTGACTGTTTAATCACTTCATTCTTGTCCAGGTACTTACATACTTGTTGTTTTATAATTTGTTCAAACATCTTTCCTAGTATAGAAGTCAGACTCACCGGCCTATAGTTGCCTGGGTCCACCTTCTTCCCCTTTTTGAAGATAGGAACAACATTTGCTCTTCTCCAGTCTTCTGCGATTTCTCCTGTTCTCCAAGAATTTTCAAAGATTATGGAGAGGGGTTCAAAAATTTAATCTGCTATCTCCTTCAGTACTCTGGGGTGTAATTCATCTGGACCTGGAGACTTGAATTCATTTAGGCTAGCTAAGTGTTTCCTCACTATCTTTCTGTTTATAGATATCCTTGATTCTTGTATTATTATGACAGTGAAGAACAGTTGATGTTACATTTCCTTTATGAAAGAAAACAGATGCAAAATAGGAATTTAAAAGTTCGGCCTTCTCAACATCCTGTCTTACCATTTCATCATTTTCATCCTGTAAAAATCCTATAGCATCTTTGACTTTTCTTTTACTTTTGACATATCCCCAAAATCCTTTATTATTGCTTTTTATGTCTCTTGCAAGCCTCAATTCATTGTCAGTTTTAGATAATCTGATTTGTGCTCTGAAAGTTCTGCGGACAGCATTATATTCTTCTTTAGATATGCCTCCCTCTTTCCACTTTATAAACATTTCTTTCTTCCTTTTTAGCATGTGCTTAAGTTTTGTGTCCATCCATTCGGGTTTCCTTAAATGCTTCCTATTCTTCCCTCCTTTCGGAATTGTTAACAATTGTGCTTTGAGAATATCATTTTTCAAAATTTCCCATCCTTCCTGGACATTTTTGTCCTTAAGGATATCCAGCCATTGGATCCCTCCAATTCTCTTTCTGAATCCCTTAAAATCTGCCTTTCTGAAATCTAACCTTGACGTCTGAGTCTTCACAGGTCTTCCTCCTCTAGTTATCCAAAATTCTAAAATAGCATGGTCGCTACCTCCTAGGGTTGCAGCCACTCTTACCTCCTCAACCATTTCCTCCCTTTTTATGAGGATTAGATCCAAGGTAGCAGTTCACCTTGTTTTCTCCCCTACCTTTTGGAAGATAAAGTTGTCAGCAAGAGAGGATAAGACTTTCCTTGACCTGTTAGTTTTGCCTGAGAGAGATTCCCAACAAATGTCAGGATAGTTGAAATCTCCCATGACAACTATGTCATATTTTTTGGAGAACTTGGCCATTTGATGCATAAAGAGTTCATCCATATCTTCAGCTTTCACAGGCGGCCTGTAGTAAATGCCTACAATGGTGTCCTTTCCATTGTTCTGTCCATGTATTCTTACCCAAACAGTTTCCACAGAACTCTCAGTCTCAAAAGCTTCAATCTCTGTGCCTATATACGCATTTCTAACATGCAATGCAACACCTCCTCCTCGTTTATCAAGTCTGTTTCTTGCAAATTAGTTGTACCCTTCTAGCCTTGTATTCCAATCATGTGTATCGTCCCACCAAGTTTCAGTGATTCCAATGACATCATATTTCTTTTCCGACGTTAGTAGTTCCAATTCTCCTTGTTTGTTGCCCATGCTTTGTGCATTAGTATAGAAACATTTTAGTTTGTGATTGGTTTCTCTTTCTCCAATATTTTTATTATTTAGATTCTTTTGTCTTTGTTCTTCCTTTCCACTTCTAATAGCAGAATACTCAATAGCATTTATCAAGTGTATGGCTTATTCTGGCCTTTTGTTTCCCTTCCCACATTGTTCTAGTTTAAAGCTCTCCTGATGAGTGTAGCAAGGCGACTTCCAAATACATGTTTTCCAGTCTTCGTAAGGTGCACCCATCTCTAGCAAGTAGACCATCATATAGGTAATTCATTCCGTGATCCAGAAATCCAAATCCTTGCTGACGGCACCATCGATGTAGCCAGTTGTTCACCTGCAGAATCTTATTCCACCTCCTTGTTACATGGCCATCCACTGGGAGGATGGAAGAGTAGACCACCTGCACTCCCAGTTCTTTCACTTCCTTACCTAAGTTTTTCAAGTCATTGCAGATGGTTTCCAGGTCGATTCTTGCTGTGTCATTTGTCCCCACATGTATTAGCAGTAATGGGTAGTCATCTGTAGGTCTGAAGAGTCCTGATATCTTGTCAGACACATCTTTAATTTTTGCACCTGGAAGACAGCACATTTCTCTTGAGGTTATATCCGGTCTGCAGATAGCGGCCTCTGTTCCTCTCAACAGGGAATCCCCCATGACCATCACTCTCTGTTTCTTCTTCACAACATTTTTCTTTCTCCATCCAGGAGGACTCTGAAGGCGTACAAGGTTGCTGTTTGTGGGCAAAGTCTTATCCTGATGTATTTCTTCATCGTTCTCCTGCGTAAGAGCCTGGTACTGGTTACAAACAAAATCCTCTAAACTGCATGCTCGCAAACGCCAGAAGCCTGACAAACAAGATGGAAGAACTAAAAGCAGAAATATCTACAGGTAACTATGACATAGTGGGAATAACCGAGACATGGTTAGATGAAAGCTATGACTGGGCAGTTAACTTACAGGGTTACAGTCTGTTTAGAAAGGATCGTAAAAATCGGAGAGGAGGAGATGTTTGTCTTTATGTAAAGTCTTGTCTAAAGTCCACTTTAAGGGAGGATATCATACAAGCGGTGGATACCGTGTTTTGATCTACATACCCCAACTGACCTCCACAAGCTTTAGGGGATACCACTACATTGATTACACCGCTTATCTTGTGCTCCCTCTCAGCTACAGTCCTGGATGGACCTATGGTTCAAGAGCACTTAGTTTTTCATATCAAACGCCTGTTTTTTATGGCCAAGCATCTCACAATGTGCATCATCCTAATTTGAATCCAAGGAGTTAGATACCGCACCAAAATCAATATATATTGAGTCTGGCTTGTTTACCAGCCCATACGCAAACAGTATCAAGTGAGTGCACAGTGCACACCTGCACCAACCTTGATAGCAGGAATCAATATATACGAAATTTTGGACTTGCATTTAGTCACCACACTGTGACATCAGTCGGCAGACCGATGAAGGCCTGTTGTGGGCCGAAACGTTTCTGAGACTGCACATAATAAAATTTTCTTTCAAAAAGGATCATTCAAGTTGAGTGCCAAGTTACTATTTGTTATGTCTTTATGTAAAGTCTTGTCTAAAGTCCACTTTAAGGGAGGATATCAGTGAAGGGAATGAGGATGTTGAGTCCATATGGGTCGAAATACATGGAGGGAAAATATTAACAAAATTCTCATTGGGGTCTGTTACAAACCCCCAAATATAACAGAAATCATGGAAAGTCTACTACTAAGGCAGATAGATGAAGCTTCAACTCATAATGAGGTCCTTGTTATGGGGGATTTTAACTACCCTGATATTAACTGGGAAACAGAGACCTGCAAAACCCATAAAGGCAACATGTTTCTGCTAATAACCAAGAAAAATTATCTTTCACAATTGGTGCAGAATCCAACCAGAGGAGCAGCACTTTAAGACCTAACGCTGTCTAATAGACCTGACAGAATAACAAATCTGCAGGTCGTAGGGCATTTAGGAAATAGCGACCACAATATTGTATAGTTTCACATGCCTTTCGCTAGGGGGACTTGTCAAGGAGTCACGAAAACATTGAACTTTAGGATGGCAAAGTGTAACCAACTTAGAGATGCCCTTTATCTGGTTGACTGGGACAATGGCCTCAGAAATAAGAATACAGATAATAAATGGGAAATGTTTAAGGACATCCTAAATAGGCACTGTAAGCAGTTTATACCTTGTGAGAATAAAAGGATAAGAAATAGGAAAAACCCAATGTGGCTAATAAAAGAAGTAAGAGGGGCAATTAACAGTAAAAAGAAAGCTACTAAAGCTCTAAAAATACTTTACCTAAAAAAACTAATTAAAGCTGCCAAAAAGGAAACAGAGAAGCACATTGCTAAGGAGAGTAAAACTAATCCTAAACTGTTCCTCAACTATATCAATAGTTAAAGAATCAAAAGTGAAAGAGGGCATAGACAGCATACTCACAGAGGGTACACTGCTCCCGTTACCAGAATTACAGACTAAATTCCCAAAACAGCATATTAATTTTCTCCACCATAATAGACTTAAACACAACAAGAAAACACAAAATGACAAATTTGCAAAAACGTGGTGAAGCGGCTTGGCATACATTTTTTGCAAAAAACGTATCGACTAAATACCCTGTATTTGTTATACAGCACTTGCTGATTACTGTCATGTTTTTTACTGCAGAGTATTTTTTGCAAATTTGTCATTTTGTGTTTTCTTGTTGTGTTTCAGCCATTGGGTGGTGTGAGCATTGTCTTACCGACTTGTTCACACTTGTGCATGTCACATACGTTTTTAATCCGTTTTTTCCTTGCTCAGCATGGTTTGGGAGACCCCACCCCTCTCCTGTGTGACATGCACATTAATGAGCTGTCTTACACCACAAGCCCATATACTAGGAGGCGTCTGTCTGTATCCTGTTCATTTAGACACTGTTCACATGTTCAGGTTTTAAATACATTAGATAGGGACTGCTTCGTGAAGGGTTACCGTGACGTGGTGAAGCGGCTTGGTATACATTTTTTGCAAAAAACGTATCGACTAAATACCCTGTATTTGTTATACAGCACTTGCTGATTACTGTCATGTTTTTTACTGCAGAGTATGTTTTGCAAATTTGTCATTTTGTGTTTTCTTGTTGTGTTTCAGCCATTGGGTGGTGTGAGCATTGTCTTACCGACTTGTTCACACTTGTGCATGTCACATATGTTTTTAATCCGTTTTTTCCTTGCTCAGCATGGCTTGGGAGACCCCACCCCTCTCCTGTGTGACATGCACATAAATGAGCTGTCTTACACCACAAGCCCATATACTAGGAGGCGGCTGTCTGTATCCTGTTCATTTAGACACTGTTCACATGTTCAGGTTTTAAATACATTGGATAGGGACTGCTTCGTGAAGGGTTACCGTGATGTGGTGAAGCGGCTTGGTATACATTTTTTGCAAAAAACGTATCGACTAAATACCCTGTATTTTTTATACAGCACTTGCTGATTACTGTCATGTTTTTTACTGCAGAGTATTTTTTGCAAATTTGTCATTTTATGTTTTCTTGTTGTGTTTCAGCCATTGGGTGGTGTGAGCATTGTCTTACAGATTGTTCACACTTGTGCATGTCACATATGTTTATAATCCGTTTTTTCCTTGCTCAGCATGGTTTGGGAGTCCCCACCCCTCTCCTGTGTGACATGCACATAAATGAGCTGTCTTACACCACAAGCCCATATACTAGGAGGCGGCTGTCTGTATCCTGTTCATTTAGACACTGTTCACATGTTCAGGTTTTAAATACATTGGATAGGGACTGCTTCGTGAAGGGTTACCGTGACGTGGTGAAGCGGCTTGGTATACATTTTTTGCAAAAAACGTATCGACTAAATACCCTGTATTTTTTATACAGCACTTGCTGATTACTGTCATGTTTTTTACTGCAGAGTATTTTTTGCAAATTTGTCATTTTATGTTTTCTTGTTGTGTTTCAGCCATTGGGTGGTGTGAGCATTGTCTTACAGATTGTTCACACTTGTGCATGTCACATATGTTTATAATCCGTTTTTTCCTTGCTCAGCATGGTTTGGGAGTCCCCACCCCTCTCCTGTGAGACATGCACATAAATGAGCTGTCTTACACCACAAGCCCATATACTAGGAGGCGTCTGTCTGTATCCTGTTCATTTAGACAGTGTTCACATATTCAGGTTTTAAATACATTAGATAGGGACTGCTTCATGAAGGGTTACCGTGACGTGGTGAAGCGACTTGGTATACATTTTTTGCAAAAAACGTATTGACTAAATACCCTGTATTTGTTATACAGCACTTGCTGATTACTGTCATGCTTTTTACTGCAGAGTATGTTTTGCAAATTTGTCATTTTGTGTTTTCTTGTTGTGTTTCAGCCATTGGGTGGTGTGAGCATTGTCTTACCGACTTGTTCACACTTGTGCATGTCACATACGTTTTTAATCCGTTTTTTCCTTGCTCAGCATGGTTTGGGAGACCCCACCCCTCTCCTGTGTGACATGCACATTAATGAGCTGTCTTACACCACAAGCCCATATACTAGGAGGCACCTGTCTGTATCCTGTTCATTTAGACACTGTTCACATGTTCAGGTTTTAACTACATTAGATAGGGACTGCTTCGTGAAGGGTTACCTTGATGTGGTGAAGCGGCTTGGTATACATTTTTTGCAAAAAACGTATCGACTAAATACCCTGTATTTGTTATACAGCACTTGCTGATTACTGTCATGCTTTTTACTGCAGAGTATGTTTTGCAAATTTGTCATTTTGTGTTTTCTTGTTGTGTTTCAGCCATTGGGTGGTGTGAGCATTGTCTTACCGACTTGTTCACACTTGTGCATGTCACATACGTTTTTAATCCGTTTTTTCCTTGCTCAGCATGGTTTGGGAGACCCCACCCCTCTCCTGTGTGACATGCACATTAATGAGCTGTCTTACACCACAAGCCCATATACTAGGAGGCACCTGTCTGTATCCTGTTCATTTAGACACTGTTCACATGTTCAGGTTTTAAATACATTAGATAGGGACTGCTTCGTGAAGGGTTACCGTGATGTGGTGAAGCGGCTTGGTATACATTTTTTGCAAAAAACGTATCGACTAAATACCCTGTATTTGTTATACAGCACTTGCTGATTACTGTCATGTTTTTTACTGCAGAGTATTTTTTGCAAATTTGTCATTTTGTGTTTTCTTGTTGTGTTTCAGCCATTGGGTGGTTTGAGCATTGTCTTACCAACTTGTTCACACTTGTGCATGTCACATATGCTTTTAATCCATAATAGACTTAAGAAAGCTATTAGATCATATTTACAAGCTGGTATCCCATTTAGGGAATTAACGACTTTCGAAACCTTACTAACACAACATAAACAACCCAAAGGAGTAATAGCAAAATTATACCAGACCCTTTTGTCAGACTCAGTACCTATTAAACGTGCCTATATATTAGCATGGGAGAAAGAACTTGGAATCAAGCTGCAGGACTGGGAGGTTGAGCGCATTTATAAAAATTCATTTGGGCCATCTAGCTGTGTAAGAGTTCAGGAAAACTTATATAAAAGTGGCACAAGATAGTATACCACCTCAGTGGTAAATCATACAATATACCCCCAACCTGTTGGAGATGTAATAGAGATAAAGGGGTGTTCCTGCACATTTGGTGGTCATGTCATAAGATTAGACCGTTTTGGGATGATGTTATGAAAATTATTACCAAGTTGTGCAAACTTTTGAAACCCCCATCGCCGAGCTTCATCTTTCTGAACTGGTCAAGCGACATCTTACAGGCCAAGTACAAATCACTACTCCTATTTTTATTAGCAGCGGCCAAACTAATTATTCTCACAAAATAGCGCTCTCAGAGTAGCCCAAATGTTGTTGATTGGCTCCAAAAAGTCGACCAGCTTTATTATGTAGAGGAAATTGGAGCTTTCACAAACTTCTCAAGAGACAGGTTTGGGGTAGCATGGGAGCCATGGGTACTGTACAGGGAATCGGATGAATATTTAAAGGTAGTAGGTCAGCAGTCCCACACAGCGACTCAATGATGGTCGGGCATCCACCCTAAAACCTAACAAGCTTTCATCAGAGGTTAATGCATTTTATATAGGTCTCATAAAGCTGTAAGGCACTGACTGCCGATACTACTATCCACTTTTACATGAAAGATTCCCCTTGCCCCCCCTTCTGGTGTTTCTATCCCTTTTTTCTCTATATATCTCTATGTGTCAATGTTATAATTTAAGATCTATAGGTGTGTACACACTGGATTAGACTCCTTCGTTATAAAGCAGTAGGAAAATGATGACAAACTGTTGTTGAATGAGAAATTGTAACTTCTACTGTGATTAATCTTACCATGTACTATGTGATGAACTAATGAAGGAACTTCTGACAACATTGTATTGGAAATAATGTACACCCTGTTATGTAACTTTACATTATTGTTGGCATACACCCACGAGTACTAGGAAAGATCTTCTATACCAGGAAAGATCTTTGAACAAATTATTAAACAACATGTATGTCAGTACCTGGATAAGAATGAAGTGATTAAACAGAGTCAGCATGGGTTTGTAACTAATAAGTCATGTCAGACTAACTTAATTTCCTTCTATGACGGAATCACTGATTGGGTGGATCAAGGAAATGCTGTAGATATAGTATATCTTGACTTCAGCAAAGCATTTGACAAAGTATCTCATACAATCCTTATTGAAAAAATGACTAAGTATGGAATGGACAAGGCAACTGTTAGGTGGATTCATAACTGGCTTAGTGATCGGACCCAGAGAGTGGTCGTAAATGGCTGCACATCCAGTTGGAAGAATGTCTCAAGTGGGGTACCACAGGGCTCTGTCCTGGGCCCTGTATTGTTCAACATCTTTATCAACGATTTAGATGAAGGAATTGAGGGTAAACTGATTAAATTTGCTGATGACACAAAGCTAGGAGGGATAGCTAATACTAGAGAAGAGAGAGAGAGGATTCAAAAAGATATAAATAAACTGGAGAAGTGGGCAGCAACTAACAGAATGGTTTTTAACAGGGAAAAATGCAAAGTACTACATCTGGGCAATAAAAATGAAAAAAGCATATACAGAATGGGAGGAATAGGGCTAAGTAACAGCACATGTGAAAAAGACTTGGGTATACTAATAGATCACAGACTGAATATGAGTCAACAGTGTGATGCAGCAGCAAAAAAGGCAAATGCAATTCTAGGATGTATTAACAGAAGCATACACTCTAGATCATGTGAAGTCATTATTTCCCTCTACTCCTCTTTGGTCAGACCTCATCTGGAATATTGTGTCCAGTTTTGGGCACCACATTTTAAAAAAGACATCAACAAACTGGAGCAAGTTCAGAAAAGAGTGACCAGAATGGTGACCGGTCTGCAAACCCTGTCTTATGAGGAAAGGTTGCAGGATTTGGGAATGTTTAGTTTGCAAAAGAGAAGACTGAGAGGAGACTTAATAGCTGTCTACAAATATCTAAAGGGCTGTCACATTGTAGAAGGATCAACTTTATTCTCATTTGCATAAGGAAAGACTAGAAGCAATGGGATGAAACTGAATGGGAGGAGACACAGATTAGATATTAGAAAAAACTTTTTGACAGTTAGAGTGATCAATGAGTGGAACAAGCTGCCATGAGAAGTGGTGAGTTCTCCTTCAATGGATGTCTTCAAACAGAGGCTGGACAGACATCTGACTGGGATGATTTAGCGAATCCTGCTTTGAGCAGGGGGTTGGACCAGATGGCCCAGGAGGTCCTTTCCAACTCTACGATTCTATGATTCTATGAAATACCAAAAGAACTAAGTAATGTAATAGACAAGCCATTATTTCTTATATTTAGGGACTCTATAGCAAAGGGGTCTGTTCCACAGGACTGGCGCATAGCAAATGTGGTGCCAATATTAAAAAGGGCTTTAAAAATGATACTGGAAAATATAGGCCATTAAGTCTAACCTCTATTGTTGGTAAAATATTTGAAGGGTTTCTGAGGGAAGTTATTTTAGATTATCTCAATGAGAATGACTGTTTAACTCCATTTCAGCATGGGTTTATGAGGAATCGCTCCTGTCAAACCAATCTAGTGAGTTTTTATGAAGAGGTAAGCTATAGACTGGACCAAGGTGAGTCATTGGACATGGTATATCTTGATTTTTCCAAAGCATTTGATACCGTGCCACACAAGAGGTTGGTACACAAAATGAGAATGCTGGGTGTGGGGTAAAATGTGTGTAAATGGGTAAGTAACTGGCTTAGTGATAGAAAGCAGATGGTGGTTATAAATGGTATATTCTCTAACTGGGTAGCTGTGACCAGTGGGGTACCGCAGGGGTCGGTGTTGGGACCTATTCAATCAACATATTTATTAACGATCTGGTAGAAAGTTTACTCAGTAAAATATCGATATTTGCAGATGATACAAAACTATGTAAAGCAGTCAATACAAGAGAAGATAGTATTCTGCTACAGAAGGATCAGGATAAGTTGGAAACTTGGGCCAAAAGGTGGCAGATTCGGTTTAACAATGATAAATGTAAGGTTATACACATGGGAAGAAGGAATCAATATCACCATTACACACTTAATGGGAAACCTCTGGGTAAATCTGACATGGACAAGGACTTGGGGATCCTAGTTAATGATAAACATACCTGGAGCAGCCAGTGCCAGACAGCAGCTGCCAAGCCAAACAGGATCATGGGATGCATTAAAAGAGGTCTGGATACACATGATGAGAGCTTTATACTGCCTCTGTACAAATCCGTGGTTAGACTGCACATGGAGTACTGTGTACAGTTTTGGGCAACGGTGCTCAGGAAGGATATAATGGAACTAGAGTGAGTACAAAGGAGGGCAACAGAATTAATAGAGGGGATGGGGGAACTACAATACCCAGAGAGATTAGCAAAATTAGGATTATTTATTCTAGAAAAAAGACAACTGAGGGGCGAACTAATAACCATTTATAATTATATAAGGGGACAATCCAAATATCTCTCCAAGGATCTATTTTTACCAAGGAAGGTAACAGCCACAAGGGGGCATTTGCTGAGTCTGGAGGAGAGAAGGTTTTTTCACCAACATAGAAGAGGATTATTCACTGTTAGGGCAGTGAGAATCTGCAATTCGAAGGGTTCAAGAGAGGCCTGGATGTCTTCCTGGAGCGTATAAGAATTGTGTCTAACAGTTATTAGATTCTTTAGACGGACGTAGATCTGGGAATTTATGCTGATGGAATATAGGCTGAACTGGATAGACGAATGCATTTTTTTGGCCTTGCTAGCTATGTTACTACTTTATGGTGGCCCGATTCTATCGCATCGGGTATTCTAGAGTCTCTTTTAAAATAAAAAATAGTGATATACTCACCTCCCGACGGCCCCCGGACTCTTTCTCTCCTCTCACCACGCTCCCGGCATCTTCCGGTCCCAGTAATGCTTAGCACGAAACACCGCTGATGACGTCGCGCTCTCGCGAGAGTGACGTCATCTCCGGCCCTTCTCGCTAAGCATTACTGGGACCGGAAGATGCCGGGAGCGTGGTGAGAGGAGGGACAGAGTCCAGGGGTCATCAGAAGGTGAATATATATCTATTTTTTATTTTAACAGAGACTCTAGAATACCCGATGCGACAGAATCGGGCCACCATCTAGTGTATTATACTGCTATTACACGGGGAGCTGCTGTCACTGTTCTGCTGTTACCTAATGTATTGTACTCCAGTTACACCCAGATCTGCAGTCACTGTTATGCTGTTACCTAATGTACTCATGTTACACCAAGAGCTGCAGTCACTGTTCTGCTGTTACCTAATGTAGTGTACTCCAGTTACACTCAGATCTGCAGTCACTGTTCTGCTGTTATCTAATGTATTGTACTCCAGTTACACCCAGAGCTGCTGTCACTGTTCTGCTGTTATCTAAAATATTGTACTCCAGTTAATCCCAGAGTTGCAGTCACTGTTTTGTTTTTACCTAATGTATTGGAGTCCAGTTACACCCAGAGCTGCAGTCACCATTCTGCTCTTACCTAATGTATTATACTCCTGTTACAGCCAGAGCTGCAGTCACTCTTCAAATCTTACCAAATGTATTGTACTCAAGTTGCACCCAGAGCTGCAGTCACTGTTCTGCTGTTACCTAATGTATTGTACTCCAGTTACACCCAGATCTGCAGTCACTGTTCTGCTGTTATCTAATGTATTGTACTCCAGTTAATCCCAGAGCTGCAGTCACTGTTCTGCTTTTACCTAATGTATTGTAGTCCAGTTACACCCAGAGCTGCAGTCACTGTTCTGCTTTTACCTAATGTATTGTACTCCAGTTACACCCAGATCTGCAGTCACTGTTCTGCTGTTACCTAATGTACTCCTGTTACACCCAGAGCTGCAGTCACTGTTCTGCTGTTTCCTAATGTAGTGTACTCCAGTTACACCCAGATCTGCAGTCACTGTTCTGCTGTTATCTAATGTATTGTACTCCAGTTACTCCCAGAGCTGCAGTCACTGTTCTGCTTTTACCTAATGTATTGTAGTCGAGTTACACCCAGAGCTGCAGTCACCGTTCTGCTGTTACCTAATGTATTGTACTCCAGTTACATCCAGATCTGCAGTCACTGTTCAGCTATTACATAATGTAGTGTACTGCAGTTACACCCAGATCTGCAGTCACTGTTCTGCTGTTACCTAATGTATTGTACTCCAGTTACTCCCAGAGCTGCAGTCACTGTTCTGCTTTTACCTAATGTATTGTAGTCCTGTTACACCCAGAGCTGCAGTCACCGTTCTGCTGTTACCTAATGTATTGTACTCCAGTTACACCCAGATCTGCAGTCACTGTTCAGCTGTTACATAATGTAGTGTACTCCAGTTACACCCAGATCTGCATTCACTTTTCTGCTGTCACCTAATGTATTGTACGCAAGTTACACCAAGAGCTGTAGTCACTGTTCTACTGTTACCTAATTACCTAATGTATTGTACTCCAGAATATGTACAGGACTGTGCCTGTGTAATGAGCAACGCAGCAGTGATGCCTTTAACGGCTGTAATGTACCTGTACAATAAGCAATGCAACCATGTTGCCACGACGACTAAGCAACTGTTGCTGATTGGTCGCGGCCTAACTGCCGCGACCAATCAGCCCGGTGGGATTTCCATTACAGACAGACAGACAGAATTAGACAATTATATAGTAGATGTTATCTTTTTTTATGGTGAACTTTGCAGTATTTCACAATGAAGGGTAAGTTACTCATGGTACAGACCATGGCCAACTCCTAATCTTTGGCCACATCAGAGCACATTGTGACATGCCACAGCCACTGTCACACTGTGTCAGGCCATAACAACACTCAGCATAACAGAATTTAGATTATCCCACTGATTCGGGTCACGGAATCTCATCACACAGGCCTCAGTCTCCTCGCTGTTTCAGGTCACTCTTTATCACCACAAAAAGTCTCAGGGAAAGTAGACTGGTATAGTCAATGATTGCGTGACATTTTATGGAGTCACATTATTTCCTCAAGGTAAATAGCTTAATTTAAATAGTAACTTTACTTCTTAGTTGCATTATGAGTAGAAACGAGTGACTAATCTGTAACCAATTGCTATTTTCTCAGTTGTTTGCATTCACTGGCTTTTGCTATTGGCATGTTCACTTTTGTAGCAGTCCTTAGCAGGTCACTGAGCCTCATGTTGCAATAACTAATTATCTCCCTTAAAATATTGAAGTTTATTAATTAATAAAAGCTTATATGCGTTCCCTCCAGGGAACAATGCAGGCACTTACGGCATTTCTGGCCTCGGTATGGCACACAGCACAGTCAGTGTGTGTGCGTTCCAGCGTGGAATGCAAGTGCTTCCTGTAACCAGCAGAAGTATCATGCTTCTATACAGGTGGGATTGGAACACCATCATGATGAGCATTCAACTGATATGCCTGACCCATGGAAGTTCTATTAGACGCGAAACGTCCGTCGTCAGAGTTTGCTCACTCCTTTCTTCAGCCTCCCGGCCATGAAGTTTAAAAATGGTTTGCCAATAAAAGTGAAATTTTCTACTTGGATCGGTGACTGCTACAGTCCTCTTTCTTTGATGGTGGATTTGCATACACTGTATTTTCTGGACTAGCTCCCGGGATCACGGCGTTAAGCCTTAATACGCAGAATGGATTTGACAGCTTAGACCTGCAGCGGTACTGGCGGTGCCGACCGGCTTTTTTCTTGTTACGTTGATAATAGTGGGTTGTTAAAACACTTGGGTTCCTAGGTAAGGGTCCATAATGGGCCCTATACAATTACTTTTGATAGTCGTAACATTTCAGAATTTTGTACTATTTTACTGTTACCTCCACTTACATTGTCCTGAACTAAAATGGAACTGAAACAGCTGGAAGGCAGATTCATTTCATTTTTATATATGATTAAAAAAATCAGATTAAGTCCTTTAGAATGTTTCATCTTATTGCTAACAACTCTCACTAGTTGCATCTAATGAAATGGCAAATACCCATTCAATAACATTAAGCAATTCATGGTTAAACCCAATGATATTCCTCAAGAGATCCCATACTCTTAAAGAGGACCTTTCACCAATTTTTTCATGTTGAACTGGACACAAAATATAAAAGTGGCTGCAGAACAGAAAAAAAATTTTTTTTTTGCTTGTTTGTTTTCTTTCTCTTAAATTTTGCCTCTCTCTTGCAGAGATATAAGCAATCAAAATAATCAAGTAAATGTTCTCACTGGGTGTTATAACTGCTATTTTCCTTAGAGGCATGAACTTTTTCAAAGAAAAAGAACACTCCCCCACAATATCTTAGAGCAGGTTTCTCAGTGTGCGAGATATAATGATACAGGCCTTATCTCCTGGTCCAACATCTTTAATTAGTTCATGTGGGGAGGGGAAGCACAGTTGAGTTTAACTATGTCTCATTACCAATGCATTCTTCTTTCTTCAATTTGTTGTTGCCTGGTTATGATTGCTCAGCATAACACAGGAGGAAAAGGTGCACGCCCCCCCCAGTGAAAACTATCTACAAAATACGAGACATGTGAAAGTGCTCACTCAAGATTTCATCATTTACTGATAAAAGAACTTAGATCTCTTTCCCAATACTTCACAAGAGACAATCTCAGCAATGGAAAATGACAGGCTTTGAAATAATTAAAACTGAACCAACAAATTATCATACGAGTAGCGGACAAAGGAGGTGGAGTGGTCATCATGAAGTAGTTGGCATACTTAGAAAAGGCATTGAGAATCCATAGTAATCATCAATATTATTCGCAACTCATGAAGGATACCTGACCACAATGTTTCAAAGATTACTTAGCCTTTAGCAACATGGCCAACCAACACAACTTATTAAACAAAAAAGAAAAAGATTTTTTACAAATAAAACATTATCAATTACTTTTTTTTTTACCTAAAGTAAACAAGAGTCTCACAAATCCATCAGGATACCCAAGAATCTCAGGTTTCCTTTCAATAACATCTAATTTTTCCCATGACATCAATCTATTTCTACAATTGTATGTTATTGAGCTACCCTCATACATACATGATTCTTCTGATTTAATTTTGGAACTGAATGAGTTTAAATTACCTTGTGAGTAGAGATGAGTGAACTTGTTAGGAAAACGTTCGCTAATCTCAAATTTTGCATGAACGTAGCACATTCGGATTTGTGTTCAGATGCCTGAGTTTTTCCCTAAAAATCAGCAAAATTTGGCCAAAATTGAGTAAATCATCGACTTTACTAAGGGCTCTTTCAGATGTCAGTGTTCCGATAGCAGGCTAGGCCTTAAAGCGTCCCATACATGTGCACACTCATGATACATTGATGGCATCTGTGTGTCATCAGTGTGACACCTACCGGCGCCATTACTGTTCATGCTGTTCCCTGGCACCGGATGTTGAAGTGAAGACAGCTCGCATCACTGTCCACTGCTTGCGCTGCAATCAGCGCTAGCAGGGGACAATGTTGAAAGTTATATTTAACTGTTAACAGCAAGAGCAGGTGGGGGCTGATAAGAGTATTCATCAGTCTCCGCCTGCGCAATAAATAAATAGTTAAAAAATGATGTGGAATTAGATTGTATTTTTGATAACCAGCCATGCAAAACTGACAGCTGCAGGATGCAACCCTCAGCTGGCAGCTTCAGCAAGGCTGGTTATCAAGAATATTTTTTAATTATTTAAATAAATATTTAAAAAAAATTGGTATTGGGTCCCCCCATTTTGTCAACCAGCCAAGCTAAAGCTGGTATTCTCAGGTTGGTAAAGGAACATGGATATTGGGCCTCCCAGCCTAAAAATATCAGCTCACAGCTGCCCCAGCCCTACAGCTGTCAGCTTTGTCTGGCTGGTTATCAAAAATACAGTGGAACAGAAGTCAATTTTTAACATTTTTTATTTATAGCGCAATTGATGGATCAATTGTTGCGACTTTTCCTGGTATCTTCCTCTAATTTTAGCTGTTTTGTGAGTTTTTTGTCTCCACTGAAGATGTTTATGCATTTGGTTTTGCCTCCCATTAAATTCGGTGAACATGTTCGGCAAACATCGTAACGTTTGCCGAGCCGAACCGAACTGATCCCTGAAAGTTTTGCTCATATTTATTCATTCTTCACTTTAGATGTTAATTCACTGTATTAAAATATTAAACATAATTTGGGGATAGAGGCTATAAAATACTATTTCAATCGGGTCCAGTCACTACTGGATACAAAAATTGAGTTTCTGAGTGCAAAATATTTTTGTTTGAGCTTGTGTCCTACAGGCAGCTGAGGGGCTGTCCAATAAATAGTCGTTTCACCCTAAGTTATGCTAACTTGTTCATGGGGTTATTTGAGTCCCAATTCATAGCTCAGCTGCTGTCTGCATAGCCTTTTCTGGTTACTAATTATAGGGGGACCCCACATCATTTTTTTTAGGTCCCCCATTTTAATAGCTAGTAATAGAGTTGAGCGACTTTTGTTTTTTTAGGGTCGCGTTTCGTTTCGTGAAACCCGACTTTTCTAAAAGTCGGGTCGAGCAAGATCGTCCGATTATAGGGAAAAGTCGGGGTCGTCCCGAAACACGAAACCCAATGTAAGTCAATGGGGAATAAAAGTCGGCAGTGAGAGGAGGACAGGAAACACACCTACAGTGCCCATTTGAATGCCAAAAGCATCAATTCTTCTTACTTAAGCTTGTCAACCTTAATTAACTTCATAATACAAGTTACGCACTGAAAAATGGGGGTTATTTGGCTAAAGTTGTGGGGGGGGAGGGCTGGCTGCAGGTTTTCATGTGCCCTGGGCGAAAGAGCGCCCCTTTAACACATACCACAACTCATCATGCTCCGATACGGCAGAGAAATAGCGGTATAGTACAATGAAAAATACCTCACTTTTTACATCTCATGACGAGGCCCATCTATTCCTCCATACAGAATCATTGGTCCCATATAATGTTTGAAACAGTATATGATGAGCTCCACATAATGCTACAGTATATGTTGGTCCCCATGGATGAAGCTCCACTGTCTTATGGGCCCAAATAATGCTCCAAACATAATGGGCCCCATTTCTAATGCTCTAGTGTATAATGGGCCCTGTAAATGCTGCTCCAGTGTCTGATGTCCACCTTTAGAATGTTCCAGTGTATGGTGGGCCTCATCTATCATTCTCCAGAGTATAGTGCTCCCCAAAAATTGCTGTCCCAACATTGAAAACAATCAAATAAGTCTCCTCGCTAGGGAATCCCTGTACTTCTCTGGATTTCTCGTCATCCCCATCTTCCATCTCACTGCACAGTATTTCAACTTTGCAAGTGCTGTGATCCTGGGCAAGCAGGGGGGGCCCACTCGTTGGCGACGGCACTGGCACAGGGCCCATGATAGTACGGTGGTGTGTCTGATGGCGGGTGGGCCGAACCTGCACTTTCATCTGCAGCTTCCTCTTTGTCACCGTGTAAGATGGAACTGTATATGGGAAGGGTAACCTGAGTTTCATCAGGGTCAGATTCAGGTCGTGTAGCGTGCGAGGGGAATGTAGTGGTCTGGGTCAATGTACCAGCAAATTCATCGAGCAGTGGCTGGGCATCAGTGCACTTGTGTCGCCCCCAGGAGTACGGTCGCCACAGTGGCATTACCTTCTTCCTAGGGAGTGTGATGTCATGCTTGGGAGCAACGAAGGATCTCTCTAGCAGGTTACCTGATTGGGCTGCGTTATTCCCACGAGTCATGACCCTCCAAACAGCGTTCATGAAGGCAAAGTGTTTGTTTTACGTGGGCAGTATGGTTGCAAAGCTGAACCTTAAAGGAATGTCCAGAAGGGCACCACCAGGAGTGGAGCCTACGGTTAAATTCGACTCCACCTGGGAAACCTCAACCATGCCAGCTACAGAACAGATGCACACATTGCAAGCTTAATTCCGTTAACGAACGAGACTCCGTCATGCCCCGCGGTCCGAGTCCGGCTTACTAGAGGGACACGTGAGGCTCTGGCACATGAGATTGGCCAATAACTGGTGTGTCATGCCCTTACATGTCCGTGGCTGCATGTGCGCTACACTGAAAAGGCCAGCATTTGTCGCTTACGGGTGCAGATAACCCGCTGAACAACGTTAGTGATGGGGATCACTGATTACAATTATTACCCGCGAACGATGATTTCCCAGTAAGTGCAGGTCAACCGCAGTTCCGGAATTAGGCCTAACCGTCATTCCTGAAAAAATTAAAAACTTACGTGTGCAAACCACAGGTGCTGTAGCTTGCTTAACAGCTCGCCAGCCGTTCTCACGCCCAGTATGGATTACACGTGATTGCACAAAGGTGAGAAAGGATACCGTATCCCCAGATAACATGTATGGATAGCGTACACATTCAAAATATATGTCTATACATCAGGAGGCAGGCTCAGACGATGTTAGGCCCAGTATGGATTGCACGTGATTGCACAAAGGTTAGAAAGGGTACCGTATCCCCAGATAACATGTATGGATAGCGTACACATTCAAAATATATGTCTATACATCAGGAGGCAGGCTCAGACGGTGTTAGGCCCAGTATGGATTGCACGTGATTGCACAAAGGTTAGAAAGGGTACCGTTTCCCCGGATAACATGTATGGATAGCGTACACATTCAAAATATATGTCTCAGGAGGCAGGCTCAGACGGTGTTAGGCCCAGTATGGATTGCACGTGATTGCACAAAGGTTAGAAAGGGTACCGTTTCCCCGGATAACATGTATGGATAGCGTACACATTCAAAATATATGTCTCAGGAGGCAGGCTCAGACGGTGTTAGGCCCAGTATGGATTGCACGTGATTGCACAAAGGTTAGAAAGGGTACCGTATCCCCGGATAACATGTATGGATAGCGTACACATTCAAAATATATGTCTCAGGAGGCAGGCTCAGACGGTGTTAGGCCCAGTATGGATTGCACGTGATTGCACAAAGGTTAGAAAGGGTACCGTATCCCCAGATAACATGTATGGATAGCGTACACATTCAAAATATATGTCTCAGGAGGCAGGCTCAGACGGTGTCAGGCACAGTATGGATTTGACGGCCCAGATTACACAGCGGAGGAGCAGGGAGAGGTAAAGATTGCAAATGCTGGGGCCCTGCCCAAGCAAGGGGGGCCCACTCGTGGGCGTCGGTACTGAAACTGGGCCCCTCATAGTACAGCGGTGTGTCTGACGGCGGGTGTGCACCACCACCGTCAGAGACACTTGATTGCACTATGAGGGACCCTGTGCCAGTGCCCGCGCCCAAGAGTCGGCCTACTCACCTGTCCAGGGCAATGGCACTCGCACGGTGTCGTGCGCTAGGTGGTGACCCCGGCCATGGGGGGGAGGCAGCACAGTTAGGGAGTTTTAGAAAGTGGCATATGTTGATGTTGGACATTCAGCTGATGCAAAAGGCGAAATAGGTGAAGTCCCAGGAAGAGGTAGACCAAAGCAAGCCATTTTTCTGTCACCTTATGTGTCATCAGGGGAAGGTGGGACAAAATCCTTGGAAACCCATGCATGGTTCATTTTAATGAAGGTTAGATCATCCACATTTTGGGTTGACAGACGGGTCCTTTTTTCTGTCAGGATTGATCCAGCTGCACTGAAGACTCTTTCCGATAGCACACTTGCAGCTGGGCAAGCGAGCTCCTGTAAGGCATATTGGGCCAATTCAGGCCAGGTGTCCAGTTTAGCGGCCCAATAGTCAAAGGGGAATGACCTGTGTGGGAGAACATCGATATGGGAGGAAAAGTAGTTTGTAACCATAGTTGACAACTGCTGTCTCCTGTCACTTTCCATCGATGCAGTATTACCAGTTGTGTGAGCGGTATTTGAAAAATCAGTCCACAACATTGTCATGAAACCCCTGTCTCCAACGCCACTTCTGCTGTGTGCACCACGAACACCTCTGCCAAGCTGCCCCCGGCCCGTACGGCTCGTGTGAGAACCATCACCGCTGCTGTGTGCTGGGAATGCCTCAAGCAACCGATTTACCAGAGTTGCTTGTTTATTAGCCAATATTAGGTCAAGGTTCTCCTGTGGCATGATGTTTTGTAATTTGCCTTTATAGCGTGGATCCAGGATGCTGGCCAACCAGTAGTCGTCATCGTTCATCATTTTGGCAATGCGGGGGTCCCTTTTTAGGATCTGCAAGGCATAATCTGACATGTGGGCCAATGTTCCCGGTGTCAATGATGCACTGCGAGTGCTGGGTGGAGGAGCACTTTCTGGCAAATCCACATCCCTCCAGTCACGCACAAACCCTGTACCAGACCTTGCCATGCCAACATTTTCACTTGCCCCACGAGATGCATCCTCCTCCCCTAAGTAATCATCCCCATCATCATCCTCCTCCTCCTCTTCTTCCTCCACCTCGTCCAGGAGAGGTCCCTGAGCAGACAATGGCTGAATGTCATCAAGGATTCCCTCCTCCTCTTCCTCCTCATCAACATTGGCTGCAGACGCCTGCTCCTTAAGGTGCGTCAAAGTTTGCATGAGCAGACGCATAAGTGGGATGCTCATGCTTAGGATGGCGTCGTCTGCGCTTACCAGCCGTGTGCATTCCTCAAAACACTGAAGGACTTTACAGAGGTCTTTCAGCTTCGACCACTGCACACCTGTCAACTCCATGTCTGCCCTCAAAGTGCCTGGCCGTGTATCCTCCCACAAATGCATTATGGCCTGCCTCTGCTCGCACAGCCGCTCCACCATGTGCAGGGTGGAGTTCCACCTTGTTGCAATGTCGATAATGAGGCGGTGGTTGGGAAGGTGGAGCAATCGCTGCAGCTTCTGCATACGAACGGAGTGTACAGGCGACCGGCGGATGTGCGCGCACAGTCTTCGCACCTTCTGGAGCAGGGCTGTTAACTCCGGATAATTTTTGAGGAAGCACTGCACCACCAGGTTCAAGGTGTGAGCCAAGCAAGGTATGTGGCTGAGTTTTGAAAGGGCAATGGCTGCCACAAAATTACGGCCGTTATCACTAACTACCTTGCCTGCCTCAAGATGTACACTGCCCAGCCATGACTCAGTTTGTCGCTTCAAGTACTCGGCCAGCACCTCGGCGGTGTGTCTGTCGCCCAAACACATCATCTGCAACACAGCCTGCTGACGCTTTCCACTAGCTGCTCGATAGGGGGACACATCGTGTGCAACAGTGGCAGCTGCAGATGGAGTGCTCGTACGACTGCGCTCTGTGGACGAGCTTTCGCTTCTGAAGGAGGAGGAGGAGGAGGAGGGTGGAACGCCTACAGCCAACTGTTTCCTATACCGTGGGCTAGGCAGCACTGTCCCACCACCGCTGTCCCCTGTGGACCCTGCATCCACCACATTAACCCAGTGCGCAGTGATGGACACGTAACGGCCCTGGCCATGCCGACTGGACCATGCATCAGTTGTCAGGTGCACCTTTCCGCTCACTGACTGCTTGAGTGCATGGACAATGCGGTCTTTCACATGATGGTGGAGGGCTGGGATGGCTTTGCGAGAGAAGAAGTGGCGACTGGGTAGGTCATAGCGTGGTACTGCATAGGCCATGAGTTCGCGGAAAGCTATGCTTTCCACCAACCGAAAGGGCATCATCTCAAACGAGATTAGTTTGGCAATGTGGGCGTTCAAACCCAGTGTACGCGGATGAGAGACTGAGTACTTTCTTGACCTACTCATAGTGTCTGGGAGGGTGAGCTGGACTTGAGAGCTGCATATGGTGGAAGTAGCGGTGGACAGGGCGGACTGAGAGAGGGTTGATGATGGTGATGGAGTTGGTGTTCTTTCTGATGGCCTAGAATCAGTCTTTCGTTGATATAACAGTGGGATTCCCTGACTGCTGTGGCCTTGCAACGACACCTCAACATTTGCTGCTGTGCTAACCGGTGGGCTTACAGTGGGGGAAACAATGTAGCGTTGCTGACTACTTTCGTTGTGATCAGTTGCACATGTGGCACTTGAGGTTTGGTGTTGTGTCCAAGCTTGCAAGTGCATGCTGGTTAAATGTCTAAGCATGCAACTGGTATTCAAATTTTTCAGATTTTTCCCTCGGCTAAAGGTCTTTGTGCACTTCTTACAGATAACCTTGGCCTGATCATGAGGATTTTGTTCAAAAAAGTGCCACACTGCACTCTTCCTACATTTTGCGGCCTAGCACGCTGTGATCTTTTGACCCTCTGGACAAGCTGTCCAGCAACTCTTTTGATGTTTGGAACCTGTCTTTGGAGTGCTCTGGGCCTGCCAGATAACAGCTGTTGCGATGTCGATGTCTGCTGTGGATGCTCCTCATCTGAACTATTGGAAGCAGCACCCTCTTCCCCCAATGGATGCCAATCTGGGTCAACAACTGGGTCATCCATCACCTCCTCTTCTATGTCATGTGCACCTTCCTCTGTGTCACCGTGTATGGTGGTATAGTGTGCGGGAAGGGGCACCTGAGTCTCATCAGGGTCAGAATCTGGCTCTGTACACTGCGAGGACAATGTAGTGCTCTGAGTGAATGTACCAGCAGAATCATCCATCAGCGGCTGTGCATCAGTGCACTCCATGTCAGATTCATCTTGGCCTGGGTAATTCACCATTTGACTTGATAATCCAGGCATGGTATGTGAAAACAGCTCCATGGAGTAATCAGTAGTATGGCCTGCGTCATCCTTCAATCTTGGTTGGGGTGAAGGACAGAAGGAAAGGTGTGGTTCATGAACATGAGCCTCCAATGACGACTCAGTGCTTTTACTTTTTACAACTGAAGAAGAGGAGGCGATAGAGCTGGAGGCTGAGTCAGCAATGTAAGACAAAACTTTTTCCTGATGCTCTGGCTTTAAAAGCGGTTTGCCAACTCCTAGAAAACTAAGCGTTCGAGGCCTTATGTAGCCAGACGATGACGCAGGCTCAACACCTCCTGCATTCGGTCCTATTTTGCTCTTGCCACTACCATCAGATCCACCACCAACACCATCATTACCAGCTGCCAACCCCCGCCCAATTCCACGGCCTCTTCCACCAGCCTTCCTCATTTTTGGTAGAAATGTAGACAAAATCCAACAAACTATATAGTAATGTAAAACAAGGTACAAGGTGTCTATAGGACAGGGGAGATTTTGAATTTCTGCAGACACTTGTGGACACTGGACACTTTTGGATTGTGTGAGGCCCAATGAATATCTGAGCGCTATGTGACAGGCTCGATGGCACAGCTGTGACCAAAGTGACGAGAGGATAAGGGAGATTTTGAATCTCTGCACACACTTTTGGACACTGGACACTTTTGGATTGTGTGAGGCCCAATGAATATCTGAGCGCTATGTGACAGGCTCGATGGCACAGCTGTGACCAAAGTGACGAGAGGATAAGGGAGATTTTGAATCTCTGCACACACTTTTGGACACTGGACACTTGTGGATTGTGTGAGGCCCAATGAATATCTGAGCGCTATGTGACAGGCTCGATGGCACAGCTGTGACCAAAGTGACGAGAGGATAAGGGAGATTTTGAATCTCTGCACACACTTTTGGACACTGGACACTTGTGGATTGTGTGAGGCCCAATGAATATCTGAGCGCTATGTGACAGGCTCGATGGCACTGCTGTGACCAAAGTGACGAGAGGATAAGGGAGATTTTGAATCTCTGCGCACACTTTTGGACACTGGACACTTGTGGATTGTGTGAGGCCCAATGAATATCTGAGCGCTATGTGACAGGATCGATGCCACAGCTGTGACCAAAGTGACGAGAGGATAAGGGAGATTTTGAATCTCTGCGCACACTTTTGGACACTGGACACTTGTGGATTGTGTGAGGCCCAATGAATATCTAAGCGCTATGTGACAGGCTCGATGGCACAGCTGTGACCAAAGTGACGAGAGGATAAGGGAGATTTTGAATCTCTGCACACACTTTTGGACACTGGACACTTGTGGATTGTGTGAGGCCCACTGAATATCTGAGCGCTATGTGACAGGCTCGATGGCACAGCTGTGACCAAAGTGACGAGAGGATAAGGGAGATTTTGAATCTCTGCACACACTTTTGGACACTGGACACTTGTGGATTGTGTGAGGCCCAATGAATATCTGAGCGCTATGTGACAGGCTCGATGGCACAGCTGTGACCAAAGTGACGAGAGGATAAGGGAGATTTTGAATCTCTGCGCACACTTTTGGACACTGGACACTTGTGGATTGTGTGAGGCCCAATGAATATCTGAGCGCTATGTGACAGGCTCGATGGCACAGCTGTGACCAAAGTGACGAGAGGATAAGGGAGATTTTGAATCTCTGCGCACACTTTTGGACACTGGACACTTGTGGATTGTGTGAGGCCCAATGAATATCTGAGCGCTATGTGACAGGCTCGATGGCACAGCTGTGACCAAAGTGACGAGAGGATAAGGGAGATTTTGAATCTCTGCGCACACTTTTGGACACTGGACACTTGTGGATTGTGTGAGGCCCAATGAATATCTGAGCGCTATGTGACAGGCTCGATGGCACAGCTGTGACCAAAGTGACGAGAGGATAAGGGAGATTTTGAATCTCTGCACACACTTTTGGACACTGGACACTTGTGGATTGTGTGAGGCCCAATGAATATCTGAGCGCTATGTGACAGGCTCGATGGCACAGCTGTGACCAAAGTGACGAGAGGATAAGGGAGATTTTGAATCTCTGCACACACTTTTGGACACTGGACACTTGTGGATTGTGTGAGGCCCACTGAATATCTGAGCGCTATGTGACAGGCACGATGGCACAGCTGTGACCAAAGTGACGAGAGGATAAGGGAGATTTTGAATCTCTGCACACACTTTTGGACACTGGACACTTGTGGATTGTGTGAGGCCCAATGAATATCTGAGCGCTATGTGACAGGCTCGATGGCACAGCTGTGACCAAAATGACGAGAGGATAAGGGAGATTTTGAATCTCTGCGCACACTTTTGGACACTGGACACTTGTGGATTGTGTGAGGCCCAATGAGTATCTGAGCGCTATGTGACAGGCTCGATGGCACAGCTGTGACCAAAGTGACGAGAGGATAAGGGAGATTTTGAATCTCTGCGCACACTTTTGGACACTGGACACTTGTGGATTGTGTGAGGCCCAATGAATATCTGAGCGCTATGTGACAGGCTCGATGGCACAGCTGTGACCAAAGTGACGAGAGGATAAGGGAGATTTTGAATCTCTGCACACACTTTTGGACACTGGACACTTGTGGATTGTGTGAGGCCCAATGAATATCTGAGCGATATGTGACAGGCTCGATGGCACAGCTGTGACCAAAGTGACGAGAGGATAAGGGAGATTTTGAATCTCTGCGCACACTTTTGGACACTGGACACTTGTGGATTGTGTGAGGCCCAATGAATATCTGAGCGCTATGTGACAGGCTCGATGGCACAGCTGTGACCAAAGTGACGAGAGGATAAGGGAGATTTTGAATCTCTGCGCACACGTTTGGACACTGGACACTTGTGGATTGTGTGAGGCCCAATGAATATCTGAGCGCTATGTGACAGGCTCGATGGCACAGCTGTGACCAAAGTGACGAGAGGATAAGAGAGATTTTGAATCTCTGCACACACTTTTGGACACTGGACACTTGTGGATTGTTTGAGGCCCAATGAATATCTGAGCGCTATGTGACAGGCTCGATGGCACAGCTGTGACCAAAGTGACAAGAGGATAAGGGAGATTTTGAATCTCTGCACACACTTTTGGACACTGGACACTTGTGGATTGTGTGAGGCCCAATGAATATCTGAGCGCTATGTGACAGGCTCGATGGCACAGCTGTGACCAAAGTGACGAGAGGATAAGGGAGATTTTGAATCTCTGCGCACACTTTTGGACACTGGACACTTGTGGATTGTGTGAGGCCCAATGAATATCTGAGCGCTATGTGACAGGCTCGATGGCACAGTGTGACCAAAGTGACGAGAGGATAAGGGAGATTTTGAATCTCTGCACACACTTTTGGACACTGGACACTTGTGGATTGTGTGAGGCCCACTGAATATCTGAGCGCTATGTGACAGGCTCGATGGCACAGCTGTGACCAAAGTGACGAGAGGATAAGGGAGATTTTGAATCTCTGCACACACTTTTGGACACTGGACACTTGTGGATTGTGTGAGGCCCAATGAATATCTGAGCGCTATGTGACAGGCTCGATGGCACAGCTGTGACCAAAGTGACGAGAGGATAAGGGAGATTTTGAATCTCTGCGCACACTTTTGGACACTGGACACTTGTGGATTGTGTGAGGCCCAATGAATATCTGAGCGCTATGTGACAGGCTCGATGGCACAGCTGTGACCAAAGTGATGAGAGGATAAGGGAGATTTTGAATCTCTGCGCACACTTTTGGACACTGGACACTTGTGGATTGTGTGAGGCCCAATGAATATCTGAGCGCTATGTGACAGGCTCGATGGCACAGCTGTGACCAAAGTGACGAGAGGATAAGGGAGATTTTGAATCTCTGCACACACTTTTGGACACTGGACACTTGTGGATTGTGTGAGGCCCAATGAATATCTGAGCGCTATGTGACAGGCTCGATGGCACAGCTGTGACCAAAGTGACGAGAGGATAAGGGAGATTTTGAATCTCTGCACACACTTTTGGACACTGGACACTTGTCGATTGTGTGAGGCCCACTGAATATCTGAGCGCTATGTGACAGGCACGATGGCACAGCTGTGACCAAAGTGACGAGAGGATAAGGGAGATTTTGAATCTCTGCACACACTTTTGGACACTGGACACTTGTGGATTGTGTGAGGCCCAATGAATATCTGAGCGCTATGTGACAGGCTCGATGGCACAGCTGTGACCAAAATGACGAGAGGATAAGGGAGATTTTGAATCTCTGCGCACACTTTTGGACACTGGACACTTGTGGATTGTGTGAGGCCCAATGAGTATCTGAGCGCTATGTGACAGGCTCGATGGCACAGCTGTGACCAAAGTGACGAGAGGATAAGGGAGATTTTGAATCTCTGCGCACACTTTTGGACACTGGACACTTGTGGATTGTGTGAGGCCCAATGAATATCTGAGCGCTATGTGACAGGCTCGATGGCACAGCTGTGACCAAAGTGACGAGAGGATAAGGGAGATTTTGAATCTCTGCACACACTTTTGGACACTGGACACTTGTGGATTGTGTGAGGCCCAATGAATATCTGAGCGCTATGTGACAGGCTCGATGGCACAGCTGTGACCAAAGTGACGAGAGGATAAGGGAGATTTTGAATCTCTGCACACACTTTTGGACACTGGACACTTGTGGATTGTGTGAGGCCCAATGAATATCTGAGCGCTATGTGACAGGCTCGATGGCACAGCTGTGACCAAAGTGACGAGAGGATAAGGGAGATTTTGAATCTCTGCGCACACTTTTGGACACTGGACACTTGTGGATTGTGTGAGGCCCAATGAATATCTGAGCGCTATGTGACAGGCTCGATGGCACAGCTGTGACCAAAGTGACGAGAGGATAAGGGAGATTTTGAATCTCTGCGCACACTTTTGGACACTGGACACTTGTGGATTGTGTGAGGCCCAATGAATATCTGAGCGCTATGTGACAGGCTCGATGGCACAGCTGTGACCAAAGTGACGAGAGGATAAGAGAGATTTTGAATCTCTGCACACACTTTTGGACACTGGACACTTGTGGATTGTTTGAGGCCCAATGAATATCTGAGCGCTATGTGACAGGCTCGATGGCACAGCTGTGACCAAAGTGACGAGAGGATAAGGGAGATTTTGAATCTCTGCACACACTTTTGGACACTGGACACTTGTGGATTGTGTGAGGCCCAATGAATATCTGAGCGCTATGTGACAGGCTCGATGGCACAGCTGTGACCAAAGTGACGAGAGGATAAGGGAGATTTTGAATCTCTGCGCACACTTTTGGACACTGGACACTTGTGGATTGTGTGAGGCCCAATGAATATCTGAGCGCTATGTGACAGGCTCGATGGCACAGTGTGACCAAAGTGACGAGAGGATAAGGGAGATTTTGAATCTCTGTGCACACTTTTGGACACTGGACACTTGTGGATTGTGTGAGGCCCAATGAATATCTGAGCGCTATGTGACAGGCTCGATGGCACAGCTGTGACCAAAGTGACTACAGGATAAGGGAGATTGGATTGCTTTTAAAAAAGCAGTTTGCGGAGCAGTGGGTAAACAGCAATGCCAGCCTGTCTGGAAGCCTTAAAAGGCAGCCCAACAACCAACACCACTGATACACCACAATATAGCCTCCCCTTGCACTGCACACACAGTGACTTGTGTGTTGTGCAGGCCAAATTGCTAGCAGCAGAAGCAGTTTTTTTTTCTTCTCAGCAGGACAAAAAAAAAAAATTGGGATTGCTTTTAAAAAAGCAGTTTGCGGAGCAGTGGGTAAACAGCAATGCCAGCCTGTCAGGAAGCCTTAAAAGGCAGCCCAACAACCAACACCACTGATACACCACAATATAGCCTCCCCTTGCACTGCACACACAGTGACTTGTGTGTTGTGCAGGCCAAATAGCTAGCAGCAGAAGCAGTTTTTTTGTCTTCTTCCCTGCCTAACGCTCTCCCTACAGAATCAGCAGCAACCTCTCCCTATACTGAGATCGGCAGAAGTAATATGGCGGTCGGCGTGCACGCCCTTTTATACCCCCTGTGACGCCCACCAAAGCAAGCCAATCACTTGCATGCCCTTCTGAAAGATGGTGGTGACCCCTGCCTATGTCATCACGTTGCCCACAGTGTCCGTGGATCCTGATTGGCTGAAAAAGAGCGCAAAACAAACTTTTGAAACGCGACTTTGGCGCGTAAGTCGCCGACCTCGTGGCCGACCTCATCCTAGGGTCGGGTTTCGTTTCATGAAACCCGACTTTGACAAAAGTCGGCGACTTTTGAAATTTTTCGACCCGTTTCGCTCAACTCTAGCTAGTAAAGCTTAATTACACAGCTGTGAGCTGAGATTAATAGCCTGGGAAGCTCCATGGTATTAGCCCCTTCCCAGGCTATAAACATCGGCCCCCCAGCTGTCGGCTTTCCCTCTGCTAGTTACAAAAATTGCACGGGAGCCCACGCCATTTTTTTCAGATAAATATTTTATTAATTAAATACATGTACAGTACACTTTGCACACACACTGTACTAATTGTATTTGTCACAGACATCTACAGTTAGGTCCATATATATTTGGACAGAGACAACATTTTTCTAATTTTGGTTCTAGACATTGCCACAATGAATTTTAAACAAAACAATTCAGGTGCAATTGAAGTTCAGACTTTCAGCTTTCATTTGAGGGTATCCACATTCAAATTGGATGAAGGGTTTGGGAGTTTCAGCTCCTTAACATGTGCCACCCTGTTTTTAAAGGTACCAAAAGTAATTGGACATATTAAATAGTTGTAAATAAAATGTTCATTTCTAGTACTTGGTTGAAAATCCTTTGTTGGCAATCACTGCCTGAAGTCTTGAACTCATGGACATCACCAGACGCTGTGTTTTCTCCTTTTTGATGCTCTGCCAGGCCTTCACTGCGGTGGTTTTCAGTTGGTGTTTGTTTGTGGGCCTTTCTGTCTGAAGTTTAGTCTTTAACAAGTAAAATGCATGCTCAATTGGGTTGAGATCAGGTGACTGACTTGGCCATTCAAGAATATTCCACTTCTTTGCTTTAATAATCTCCTGGGTTGCTTTGGCTTTATGTTTTGGGTCATTGTTCATCTGTAGTATGAAACGATGATCAATCAGTTTGGCTGCATTTGGCTGGATCTGAGCACACAGTATGGCTCTGAATACCTCAGAATTCATTTGGCTGCTTCTGTCCTGTGTCACATCATCAATAAACCTTAGTGACCTAGTGACACTGGCAGCCATGCATGCCCAAGCCATCACACTGCCTACGCCATGTTTTACAGATGATGTGGTATGCTTTGGATCATGAGCTGTACCACGCCTTCACCATACTTTTCTCTTTCCATCATTCTGGTAGAGGTTGATCTTGGTTTCATCTGTCCAAAGAATGTTCTTCCAGAACTGTGCTGGCCTTTTTAGATGTTTTTTAGCAAAGTCCAGTCTAGCCTTTTTATTCTTGATGCTTAAGAGTGGCTTGCATCGTGCAGTGAACCCTCGGTATTTACTTTCATGCAGTCTTCTCTTTATGGTAGATTTGTATATTGATACGCCTACCTCCTGGAGAGTGTTGTTCACTTGGTTGGCTGTTGTGAAGGGGTTTCTATTCACCACGGAGATTATTCTGCGATCATCCACCACTGTTGTATTCCGTGGGCGCCCAGGTCTTTTTGCATTGATGAGTTCACCAGTGCTTTCTTTCTTTCTCAGGATGTATCAAACTGTAGATTTTGCCACTCCTAATGTTGTAGCAATTTCTCAGAGGGGTTTTTTCTGTTTTTGCGGCTTAAGGATGGCTTGTTTCACTTGCATGGAGAGCTCCTTTGACCGCATGTTTCCTTCATAGCAAAACCTTCCAAATGCAAGCACCACACCTCAAATCAACTCCAGGCCTTTTATCTGCTTAATTGAGAATGACATAACGATGGGATTGCCCACACCTGTCCATGAAATAGCCTTGGAGTCAACCAATTACTTTTGGTCCCTTTAAAAACAGGGTGGCACATGTTAAGGAGCTGAAACTACTAAACCCTTTATCCAATTTGAATGTGGATACCCTCAAATGAAAGCTGAAAGTCTGAACTTCAACTGTATCTGAATTGTTTTGTTTAAAATTCATTGCGGTAATGTCTAGAACCAAAATTAGAAAAATGCTGTCTCTGTCCAAATATATATGGACCTAACTGTATATGTCTACCTATGCTATTTGTTTTTACAGTATGTAAGCCATCTCTTCTATCCTATCAGCTCCTGCAGGGATTTGACAGTAAACAGCAGATGAATTGCCAGTGTTTCTTCTATCTATGTAATATATATACATACGTATATATATACAGTATATATATATATATATAGATATATATATATGTATCTATATATATTTACATATATATGTGTGTGTCACTGACATCTATATTTCTATGTATTCTATGTGTATATATTTATTTTATCTATCTACTGTAACCTATCACACTGAAATTTTATTGTACACGGCACAAGAATTGCTGGCTTTTCAAAGGACACCTTTGAAAGACTCACATTGAAACGCGCTGATCTGTCCTCATGGGCCTATATTTGCCTGTATGATCATGTGGAATTCTTTCCCCTTTTTAAAAGTAACTACTTAAAAAAAGTAACTACTTAATAAAGTTATTTTTTAATCATTCCATTCCACGCTGGATTTTTCATTCCATTCCACGCTCGAATGGTCCGAGTGCTGTGCAATTTTTTTCGCGCAATTTTTAAGCTTCCCTCAGCCAAGTCTTGGTGATAATCGCAGCATGCTGCAACTTTACACGCACACTGAATACGCCCGAGAAAATAAACGGTGATGTGAGCTGCTCCATAGAGTAACACTGGGCCGGGTGCTATGTGATGTTTTCTCGCATAGCAATCAGCCGTATTCTATGGTAATGTGACACCTGCCTAATATTTACATCCTGGTACTTACTGCTGACATCTTGTCTCAATCAAAATAAGCAGCACTGTTCCCACATTAACTATAATTTCCACTGCCCAACAAATATAAATTATTCAGTCTCTGTGACTCTTACCAATTAGCATAAAGGCTATGTGCACACACTATGTTTTTGTGGCGGAAAATATGCAACGTTTTACAGTACAAGTAAAGTGAATGAGATCCCTGAGTCTCATGCACACGTTGATTATTTTTTCCTTGCAGATTTGCAGCAGATTAAAATCTGCATAATGTCAATTTTTGCAGCTTATTTCATGCTTACTAATGACTGGGGGAAAATAAGCAACAAAAACATGTCAAAAACATGGCAAAAAATGTATTTTACACACCATTCTTCCTTCCAACATATTAGGACATGCAGCAGAATTTTCTGCTGGAAATCCTGAACGTGTTCACATAACCTTAGTTGATGCCCTGTGCCCCCCTATTGATTGTAATTCCTTGATAGCATCATAATGAATTTGGGGGTGGGAAAGATGTTATCAGGTATTTAAAATCCTCAACTACCTCCCAATTCATTGCAAGTTTTTAATAGCGTCTTCTCCCACCTTTCAATTCATTATAAAGTGTCATATGCACCTTATCCCCTCCTCTCCCACTCCCCAATACATTTTAAGTCCATGATAGTGTCCGTAATGGTAGTTCCCTTTGCACCACTCCACAGACTCTTTGCGTCTTTGAAACGACTTCCCACCGAGTTACCAGCAAATTCCCAAGGCACCAGAGAGATAGTTCTATTCCTTTATTTATTCAAAATGCTTCATAAAAGCAACGTTTTGGCCAACAAGCACCCTTTTTCAAGCATAAGCAAAACGGCAGATGAAGCTGAAGTCCCTCATAATTTGATAATGAATAGTGGGATAGGGTGAGGATGCTATCAAGGACTTAGCACCCTCCTCCACCACATAATATATTTTACATCCATCTATGTCTAACATCTTCTTCCCGCTCCCCCAACTGGTGAGGTCCTCACACTAAAGGAAGTTGGAGATTTCCACAATAGTTTGTTGGTATGATGTAACATGTGACAGAAGTAATGTACCAGAACATATAGCTGTGAGGTTCCTGCCTCTGGATTGTGCAGAAGAAATGTCCTTAAAGTGTCATGTCTGCTCCCTGATGTATATATTTTCTCAGCAAGGAAAGTTTTTTTGGACTCTGCTCTCCCTCATCATCTCTACTTTGTTGGGTTCTGGCCAGGCATGTCAAGCAGCAGTGTGTGATCTAAAGTGGCATATTGCTCAAGTAACATCGCTCACATCCAGCCAGTATCCCCCTTTTTCTTTAGTGTGGCTGGTCGTGAATGTGACCTTTAGCCACGGCCGCCTGACCCATTACACTTGAAAATGGAGATATCCATAAGGTTCACAACTAGTCAGCAAGTATAACAATACAATCTAGGGTCTGATGACCATTAGCGGCAATAGACCGTAAGGGCCCCGTCACACATAGCGACGCACCAGCGATCCCGACAACGATATGACCTTGTCAGGATCGCTGGCAAACAGGCAGCTTCACCAGCGATCAGCACCAGCGACACATGGGTAACAAGCGATGCATGCCGCTTAGTTACCCGCTGTGTATGTTAGAAACCAGTGCGCTGGTGCAGGGAGCTGGTAACCAAGGTAAAAACATCGGGTTTCTAAGCTCCGCGCCGCACTTAGAAACCCGATGTTTACCTTGGTTACCAGCTCCCTGCACCAGCGCGCTGGTTTCTAACGTACACATCGGGTTTCTAAGCACCGCACGGCGCTTAGAAACCCAATGTTTACCTTGGTTGCCAGGCTCCAGCTCACTGATCGCTGGTTTCCCGCCTGTCACACGCGATGCATGCTGGCCAGTGGGAGACCAACGATCAAAAAAAGGTCCAGGCCATTCCAGCACGATCAGCGATACCCGGCAGGGGGGCCGATCGCTGATAAGTGTCACACACAGCAATCTTGCTGGTGAGATCGCTGGTGCATCACAAAACTTGTGACTCAGCATCGATCTCCCTAGCTACATCGCTGTGTGTGACGGGGGCTTAAAGAACCTTTATCTGAGAATACTCTAAGGGTACCGTTACACCTAGCGATGCACCAGCAATCCTGACTAGCGGTCAGGATCACTGGTGCATCGCTAAGTGGTCGCTAGTGAGCTGCCACACAGGCAGATCTCACCAGCGACATCGCTGGGGACGGGGATCGCTACTTACCTGTCAGACGCGACGATCCTGTGTCCTCCCGCCCGTGTCCACGCGTTGCTCGTCGGTGCCACAGGAAGCGCCGCAGGAAGTGGCCGACGAGGAATGGTCCAGGCGCTTCTCGCGCGATCAGCGATAACCAGCGGGGGAGCCAGTCGGAGGTAAGTATCACATGCAGCGATATCGCTAGCAATATCGCTGCAACGTCACAAAATCGGTGACTTTACAGCGATATTGCTAGCGATATCGCAGTGTGTAACGGGGCTTAATCCTGGCAGAGGTGTGCAAAGGAGCTGGAAAATTACCTATTACAAATGGTGGATCCTGTGTTATCTACTTTTATAGAGGTGTAATCTGTCACTGTAATCTTGTCTGTAATGATAATGAAATTTGTCTGTACAGAATAGAAAGCATTAGTCTAGTATAAGGCCAGCATAAAATCGCAAAATTGTTGAGTTTTTATTTAGTTATATGCAAAATTGCTAAAACATTATCAATGAAATACACCTAACAGCAGAACCTTATTAAGGCAACTGGTCATTTTCTGATGACTCCTTCCCTTTATAACTGTTTTGAAAATGTGAACCTTGAGCTTGGTGTTCAGATACTTTCTCTTTTCTTTTTAAAGTGGTTATACAACCATATGAACATTATCACATGATCCATAGTTATCACGCGCTTGCAGTCATGTTCAATTATAATAAGACTAATAATAATAATAGTAGTAGCAGTAGTAGTATTGCTGAAATTGCAATTAGAAGTGTCAAAAACTATATCCTGGCTGGTCAGAAGATTTACAACAGCCTGCTAAAGTTGAATTTAAATTTCCTAAGCAACACTGTAAAAGATTTTTCTCACTTTTGTGTGTGTTAAGAGCTACTTTGGTAATGACATTATTCCAGGGATATAATGCTTTGCTGTTTAATAGATGTCTGTTTATTTGCAAAAAGGTTATACAATTGTCTCAAAGTTTAGCTCTTTCTTAAAATAATTACATTTCTGTTGCAATGTTTGGGCTCTGCTTTGCAGTTTTGGTTCATTGTGTTATTTGCAAATAATCCCTATAAAATAACCTGGATGGAAATATTTGAAGCTGTAATATTTTATTTCTTTAAATATTTCATAAAATAACATACTGTACGATATGAAAGAAAGCTACATACATGGAGACTATTATCTTCGATGATGTTTGTTCATACAGAACTTTTTTTTTCTCATATCCGCTGCTGTAAGATGCTAAAATGTATTGTAAAAGTCACACAAATAAGCCCCTCCGGAGCATTCATTTGACTTAACTACCAAAACTAATTAGGACAGCTTTGTATTTGAGGAATTAAAATGATGAAACAAAAATCCTAATTTTAAAGCAGGATTCTCAACTGAGCAGGCAATTAAAAATAAGTGAAATCCACATATTTTTCTTTTAGTTATAATTAGAGTTGAGCGAAACAGGTCGGTCAAATTAAAAAATAGCCGACTTTTGCTAAAGTCGGGTTTCGCCGATTGAAACCCTACCATAGCGTGAGGTCGGCCATGAGGTCGCCGATCAGAGCGCCAAAGTCGCGTTTCAAATAATGCTTCCAGCACCTTTTCTCAGCCAATGATGGAGGACGCACACTGTGGGCAACGCGATGACATGCGCAGCGGCCACCACCATCTTAGAGAAGGGCATTGAAGTAATTGGCTGGCTTTGTGTGGCGTCACAGTGGGTATAAAAGGCTGTGACTGCCGACCGCCATCTTACTTCTGCCGATCTTAGAAAAGGGCAAGTTGCTGCTTCTGATTCTGAATAGGGAGAGCGTTAGGCAGGGAAGAAGAAAAAAAAACTGCTTCTGCTTATAGCACTTTTCACTGTACAGTTAGTGTGCAGTGAAAGGGGAGGATTTTTGTTCTGTGCAGCAGCATTGGTGGTGATTAGGCTGCCTTTTAAGGCTACCTGCTAGCTGCATTGCTGTGTGCACACTGCTGTTGAAACTGCTTTATTCAAAGCACTCCAACTTTTATTATTTTGTTCTGTTGAGTTACTGATCGTTCATTTTTTCACACACCGTATAGCGGTGAATGCTCCTCACACACTACCGTGTACCAGCTGGTATCATGGACAAATAGAAGCTATCTGGGTGTGACTCTGGAAAAACAAGCCGAGGAGTTTTTCCATTTTTCCAGACCTACACCTTATAGAGCTGTCTGCTTTTCAAACAGTTTCGTATATTTGCTGTTTGAATACGGTCAAAACTAGACAGAGACAGCGTGTGTCAGTCCGTATACAAATAGACGGATATTGACAATTTTCCATACACACACCATATGGCGGTGTATGCTCCTCACACACTACCCTGTACCGGCTGGTATCACGGATAAATAGAAGCTATCTGGGTGTGACTCTGGAAAAACAAGCCGAGGAGTTTTTCCATTTTTCCAGACCTACACCTTTTAGAGTTGTCCACTTTTCAAACAGTTTTGTATATCTGCTATTTGATTATGGTCAAAACTAGACAGAGACAACGTGTGTCAGTTCATATACAAATAGATGGAGATTGACAATTTTCCATATACACACCGTATAGCGGTGTACGCTCCTAACACACTACTGTGTACCGCTTTATACCATGGAAAAATAGAAGCTATCTGTGTGTGACTCTGGAAAAACAAGCCGAGGAGATTTTATATTTTTCCAGACCTACACCTTAGACAGCTGTTCGCTTTTCAAACAGTTTTGTATATCTGCTGTTTGATAACGGTCAAAACTAGACAGAGGCAGCATGTGTCAGTCCGTATAAAAATAGACGGAGACTGACAATTTTCCATGCACACACCATATAGAGCTGTCCAATTCTCAAACAGTATTGTATATCTGCCATTCGCATTGCAGTCACATCTATACAGAGTCAGCGTGTGTTTGTAACACTCCGTAAATACATATACGGAGATTGTTAGTTACATAAAAAACATATACAGCTGTTCACTTCTGATATAGTTCCCTATATCTGCTTGTTGGATTACGGTCAAATGCGTACTGTGAGAGCGTCTGTGACTAACAAAATATATACGTAGATTTAATTTTTTAATACACCTTACACAGGTGGACGCTCCTCATACAGTACTATCTCTCTGCTGGTATTTTTGGTTCATTTTTCCAAACATGAGGAAGTATGGTAGAAAAGTCCGCGGACCTGGGCAGGGGGGCGCAGCTGGTACTGATGGTGGTGGTGCATCGGCTGGTTCTGGCAAAAGCACAATAGCAGCTAAGGCAGGAGGTGTTGAGTTTGTGTTATAATCTAGGACAAGAAGGCCTGTAAGGTTGCCTTTTCTTGGAGTAGGAAAACTGCTTTCAAAGCCGGAGCATCAGGAACAGGTTTTGGCGTACATTGCCAAAACAGCCACCGGCTCTATTGCCTCCTCTTCTGAACGGTCAAAATCTGCAAGCATGGAGTCGTCAGTGCAGGGTTCTGGTCATAAAAAACCCCTTTCCTTGTGTCCTTCACCCCCACCAAAAGTTAAGGATGCGGCAGCCCACACTTCAGATTACTCTATGGAGCTCTTTTCACAAACCATGCCTGGGTTATCCAGTCAAATCCTGAATTCCCCAGTCCAAGGTGAATCTGACATGGAGTGCACAGCCACTGCTAGATGATTCTGCTGATACATTGACCCAGAGCACTACATTGCCCTCGCAGTCTACTGAGCCAGAATCTGACCCTGATGAAACTCGGGTGCCCCTTCCCGCATACTATACCACCTTACACGGTGACACAGGTAAAGAGGAAGGTGCAGATAACTTTGAAGAGGAGGTGATGGATGACCCAGTTCTTGACCCAGATTGTCATCCATTGGGGGAGGAGGGTGGTGCTGGCAATAGTTCAGATAAGGAGAAGGATCCACAGCAGGCATTGACATAGCAGCAGCAGTTATCTGGCAGGCCCATAGCTGTCCAAAAACGTGGACCAAAAACTAAAAGAGTTGCAGGACAGCTTGGCCAGACGGTCAACTTAGCACAGCGTGCAAGGCCAGAAAATGTATACCATAGTAGGAAGAGTGCAGTGTGGCACTTCTTTGTCCAAAATCTTACTGATGAGGCAAAGGTTACCTGTAAGAAGTGCGGAAGGACATTTAGCAGAGGTAAACAATGCAGAAATTTGAATACTAGTTGCATGCTTAGACATTTAATCAACATGCACTTGCAAGCGTGGATGGACTACAAAACCTCAGGTAGCACATGTGCACCTGCTACAACTACAGGTAGCCAGGAACGCTCCATCGCTTCCCCCACTGTAAGCACACCACCAGCACTAAATGTGGAGGTGTCGTCGCAAGGTCAAAGCACTCAGGGAATCACAATGGTTTTGCAACACAACACTGAATCTAGACCATCACCACCAATACCATCACCAACCCCATCTCACTCCATCCGGTCCACTGCTACTTCCCCCATATGCAGCTCTCCAGTCCAGCTCACCCTACCAGACACTCTGAGTAGGACAAGAAAGTACTCATCCTCTCATCCGCGTACACCTATGTTTGAATGCCTACATTGCCAAACTAATCTCATTAGAGATGATGCCCTACCGTTTGGTTGAAAGCGAAGCTTTCCGCGAGCTCATGGCCTACGCTGCCCCATGCTATGACCTACCCAGTCGGCACTTCTTTTCTCAAAAAGCCATCCCTGCCTTCCACCTGCATGTGAAAGACCGCATTGTCCATGCACTAAAATAGTCAGTGAGTGGAAAGGTGCACCTCACAACAGATGCATGGACCAGTAGACCTGGACAGGGCCGTTACGTGTCCATTACTGCGCACTGGGTTAATGTGGTGGATGCATGCTCCACAGGGGACAGCAGCGGTGGAACAGTGCTGCCTAGCCCACGGTATAGGAAACAGTTGGCTGTAGGCTTTTGACCCTCCTCATCAGCGAAAGCTCATCCACAGAGAGCAGTCGCACGAGCACTCCATCCGCAGCTGGCAGTTTTTCACATGAGGTGTCCCACTATCGAACAGCTAGTGGTAAGCATCAGCAGGCTGTGTTAAAGATGATGTCTTTGGGCGACAACAGTGATAAGTATAGCGTGGCACTACCGCAGGGTGCACAAGTAGGTTACCCAGACCCAAATGAATAGCAAATAGTAACTTGGCACTCAACTTGAATGATCCTTTTTGAAAGAAAATTTTATTATGTGCAGTCTCAGAAACGTTTCGGCCCACAACAGGCCTTCGTCGGTCTGCTGTATCAGATATAAGACAGAGATATAAAACTATGATAACAAGTCCTCATGTATAATGCATACATGAAAAGTACGTAATATCTAGTCACAAAAAAAGAAAAAAATCACAAAATCATCGAGATTACCCATAAAAAATACATCATATAACATAATGACCAAATAGCCCAAAGAACCAGGTGGAGACAAAAAAAGGTGATTATTAAAAAGAAGGCCTACCCGACTGATGTCACAGTGTGGTGACTAAATGCAAGTCCAAAAGAGACTAATTTCGTATATATCGATTCCTAAATAGGTAAGTGCAGTGAGGTAAGATAATTGTGGTTCATAGTAATCAAGGTCTTAAAAAGAATGATATTCTAAATATACCTGCTATCAAGGTGCGTGCAGGTGTGCACTCACTTGATACTGTTTGCGTATGGGCTATAATATAAGTAAAGATAACATTAAGAAATATACAGCGGAGTGCAAAATGGTAAGGACTCGTGGGTAATACATACCTGGTAAACTAGCCAGATTCAATATATATTGATTTTGGTGCGGTATCTAACTCTTTGTCTTCAAATTAGGATGATGCACATTGTGAGATGCTTGGCCTGAAATAGTTAGGAGAGGGTAAAGATAAAATATACCTGTTTTTTTCTTTTTCTTTATAAGGCTTTATGCGTCAATGCCCATAAAGGGCTAAAAATAAGAGAGAGTGCATCACAATAAGAACTGAGCATGGCAGTATCAGTAAACTGAAGACAGGCTGACACATCACTGCTTACCATGTAAGACAGGCGTTTGATATGAAAAACTAAGTGCTCTTGAACCAGAGGTCCATCCAGGACTGTAGCTGAGAGGGAGCACAAGATGAGCGGTATGATAAATGTAGTGGTATCCCCTAAAGCTGTAATACAGCAGGAGCACAGGTGAATACTAGTAACAGCAGTGGTGGTGAAAAAAAAGGCAGCGCTATTAACCAGGAATGCTTACCTTGTGGAGGTCGGTTTGGGGTGTGCAGATCAAAACGCGGTATCCACCGCTTGTATGACAGCTCAAATAGCCATAGCCGGCATGTTTTTATGCTGGTGAGGCGGGACTAAGATCGCGCCGACCGAAAGTAGTAAACCGGAAGTGCCCGGCTGAACATGTCAATCACATTGCCCTGTGTGCTCAGTCATAGAAAGAATAGGAGCAGACGTGCTCCAATAGAATGAGTGAAACAGGGTCACATGTCAGGAATGGGAGGGTTAATGGGACTCACATTGTCAATCACATTGCCCTATGTGTTCAGTAATGGAGAGAATAGGAGTAGACGTGCTCCAATAGAATGAGTGAAACAGGGTCACATGTCAGGAATGGGAGGGGTAATCGGACTCCATGTCAGGGCTGGCAAGTGGCCCATAGCTATAAAGGGAATAATATGACGTTCATGATAAAGGAGAATAGTCAAATAAAGCGGGTATAGTAAGGAGAAATATCAAATTCTAGATATATTTATAAATCATTAGTTAGGATATGTAATATATTGGAGAAAGGCTAGGTTTACCAGGTCAGGTAAGAGAGTAATAAGTGGTGGGATATAAGCTGAATATATCACAATATATAATATGAACCTACCCATCGCATTTATAGTATAGAGAAACATAGTAAGGTGAATTGCTGATAATCATAGTCGGGTGAGATTGGTGGTGCAGTGAAGGTCAGATGGACGTGACCCGTGAAGGTAATCGATTTGTTATCAGTAGAGACAACTCTAAAACAGAGGAAAAAAACAGTATTAATATTGATGATGGCAATTATATAATCCTAGGAAATAAAGATATAGACCCTTCTATAACCCTCTGAAAACCAAGAAAAACCATGATTACTGTAAAGATAACATACACATTATAATACAATAAAGTCACATTACAGATAACAAATCATGTTCCCTATTTAACCCCTTAGGGGCCAATGTTTGCAGCTCATGTATCCAGAACGATTCCCTCCGTTTTAAAGTCCTAATGCGGTCTCCTCCGCGTCTGGGGATGGGGATGTGTTCAATGACTTGGAACTTAAGCTTGCTGACTTTATGTCCATGTGTATGAAAATGATGGGGTAAGGGGAGAAGTAAATTCTGACATCTGATAGTAGATTTATGTTTACTAATCCTATCACGTATTGCCTGAGTTGTTTCTCCCACGTAGAGGAGCCCGCAGGGGCATTTAATCAGATAAATTACGTAGTTCGTATCGCAAGTGGAGAAGTCCTTAATCGGGTATTTTTTACCTGAATGTGGATGAAAAAAAGCGTCACCTTTTTGTACATTATTGCATTGATGACAATGCAGACAGGGATATGTGCCCATATGAGGATTCTGTAAGAACCTCTGTGTAGATATTCTCTGTTTAGGACCAATATCTGCCCTGATGAGGGAGTCTCGTATGTTGTTCGGTCTCTTGTAGCAAGGAAGAAAAGGATTACGAAATTCAGGAATCTCTGGATGTGCAGTAGAAAGAAGGCTCCAATGCTTCCTTATGGTTTTATGTAGGATGTTAACGTATGGGTGGTAGGTATGGATAAATGGTAAACGGGAAGATACTTCCGTACAAGTGGTCGTATGTGTGTCCAAAGCTTCTGTAAGTATGTTTGGTGGATAGCCGCGTTCCCTGAATCTAGAATCCATCTGTTGTAAGCGTATTGCGCAAACAGTAGCAAGTGAGTGAACACCTGCACGCACCTTGATAGCAGGTATATTTAGAATATCATTCTTTTTAAGACCTTGATTACTATGAACCACAATTATCTTACCTCGCTGCACTTACCTATTTAGGAATCGATATATACGAAATTAGTCTCTTTTGGACTTGCGATTAGTCACCACACTGTGACATCAGTCGGGTAGGCCATCTTTTTAATAATCACCTTTTTTTTGTCTCCACCTGGTTCTTTTGGCTATTTGGTCATTATGTTATATGATGTATTTTTTATGGGTAATCTCTAGTGTTGAGCGATACCGTTCGATACCCAAAAATATCGTATCGGATGGTATCGCCCGATACGAAAAAAATATCGGGTATCACCGATTCCGATACCGGAAGTCCCATTCAAGTCAATGGGACTTCCGGTATCGGAATTAAAAAAAGCCCTTTATTTCCTTGTTGGTTAATTCTACATAATTGAAAACAAATAAGAATCATGTAGAATGTATTGTGGGAGTTGGAGGAGACATTAAAGGCATAGTGGTTTATTCAAATCACATGGCATAGCATTAATTCCAATTTTTTTTTTCAAGACGTTCTGAGTTAAAAAGATATTGACTATGTTAACTTTTTTATATTTTGTCAGATATGTATGTTTCACAACTTCCATGCTCTTCACCTTCTTTTGTACTTCTCCCACACTTTCTCCTTCATGATCCGCAGCAGTAGCATTTTTTTCATCAACTTTTTCTTCACCTTATTCATCTTCTTCTTCTTCACCTTCTTCCCATTAATTTTTTTTTTCCATTCTTCATATTCTTCTTATTCAGCTATTATTAATTTTCATATGCTATTTCTTCATCTTCTTCCTATTCTTCTTTTTCTTCATTTTCTTATGGTGACAGGCATTCCTGTAGTACTTATCTATAAAAGTTATAAGATTACACCTTACGTTCTGCCTGTCACAAAAGATTTACAACAGGATTTGTCCGCGTTCAGTTTGGCCTGCAGCAGCAGGCATTTTCCAGGGCACCATGAGGAGGAACGGACTCACCCCCATTTACTGCTTAGTCTTCTTCTGCTTATAATTTTGATTTCTTCTATGCTGATTTTTAGTCTTATGCTTAATGTTCTTCTGCTTTCTGTTCTTCTGCTTTTGCTTCTTCTGCTTCTTGTTCTTCTGTCTTTTGTTCTGTATCTTGGTGGTTGTCTTCATGTTCTTTGTCCTCTTGGTCATATTATTTAGGGTCATATTTCTGGTCTTCTTTGGTGTGGTCTTCAGGGTCATCGTCATCAGGGTCGTCGTCATGGAGATCAATAAGGATTACCAAAGACAATTTCAAAAAGCTTGATCTTGGAAATGTAGCAGAAGGTACAAGAAGGCTGAGAAACTGGCGAGAACCAGCTGACAGTACTGGAACCCGTAGTGGCAGCAGAAGGAACAAGAGCCAATGGCACTACTGAGGAACAGCTGACAGTGCTGGACCCCGGTTACTATGCAGGAGGTACCTGTGCTAGAAACCACTACCAAGGACCAGCTAACGTTGCTGGACCTCGGATACCGAGATGGAGGCACCTAGGCCAAAGACTCTGGCTAACCCGGCCGCAAGATGACAGGACAACGGATTGGTGGCATATTGACCTTGACACTACCCGGAAACAGCAGGCGTGCTGAAAACAGGCTGGGCAACAGGGAGTACCCATGCCAAAGACACTGCCGAGAACCAGCTGATGGTGCTGGAACCCAGATGGGTAGCAAAAGCTACAAGAGCCAGTGGCACTACCGAGGACCAACTGACGGTGCTGGACCACGGTTACTAAGCAGAAGGTACCTGTGCTAAAAAGCACTACCAAGGACCAGCTGACGTTGCTGGACCTCGGATACCGAGATGGAGGCACCTAGGCTAAAGGCTCTGGCGAGAACCAGCTGACAGTGCTGGCACCCGGATGGGTAGCAGAAGGTACCCATCCAAAGCAAAGTAGCCAGGCAGCAAGCCGGCCGCAGTTACCGAAACCCACAGTCCTACAGGGGGTCCATGTCCGATTGGCACTACGGATCCAGCCTTCAGTGCCAGTTCCTGCAGCCCACATAGGAGTCACCTAAACTGCAGACACCGTAGAGTCGGCTAACCCGGCCGCAAGATGACAGGACAACGGATTGGTGGCATAGTGACCTTGACACTACCCGGAAACAGCAGGCGTGCTGAAAACAGGCTGGGCAACAGGGAGTACCCATGCCAAAGACACTGCCAAGAACCAGCTGACGGTGCTGGAACCCAGATGGGTAGCAAAAGCTACAAGAGCCAATGGCACTACCGAGGAACAGCTGACGGTGCTGGACCACGGTTACTAGGCAGGAGGTACCTGTGCTAGAAAGCACTACCAAGGACCAGCTGACGGTGCTGGACCTTCGGATACCGAGATGGAGGCACCTAGGCCAAAGGCTCTGGCGAGAACCAGCTGACAGTGCTGGAACCCGGGTGGGTAACAGAAGGTACCCATCCAAAGCAAAGTAGCCAGGCCGCAAGCCGGCCGCAGATACCGAAACCCACAGTCCTACAGGGGGTTCATGTCCCATTGGCACTATGGATCCAGCCTTCAGTGCCAGTTCCCGCAGCCCACATAGGAGTCACCTAAACTGCAGGCACCGTAGAGTCGGCTAACCCGGCCGCAAGACGACAGGACAACGGATTGGTGGCAAAGTGAAATTGACACTACCTGGAAACAGCTGGCGTGCTAGAACCAGGCTGGGCAACAGGGAGTACCCGTGCCAAAGACACTGTCGAGCACCAACTGGCATTGTTGGCGCCCAGGGACAATCATGTTGCAGGCCAACGCCTACTTGGTGGCAGTTTTAGATTGTTTGTAGGCTACAAGAGACAGTCAACGTGCTCCAATTAGGCATCTGTCTCCACTCTGTTTCCAGGATTTCACGTGACCACCAACACCGCCAGTTTATGCGTACAGTAGCCGTCTGCCCAATCCACACGTGTTCCTGTGTTACTGGGGTTCTGTAATGTCAGCAGATCCCCTGATGTGTGTCTGCCACTGTCTCCTGCTCTGTCCACATTCCCACCACTTGTAGTGGGAAGGTGGACAGCGCAGGAGACAGTGCCAGACACACATTGGGGGATCTGCTCACGTAACAGGACACAAGGAACACAGGAACAAGTGTGGAATGCGTGGACGGCAACTGTGAGCAGGAACTGGCGGTGTTGGAGGTCAGGGGAAATACTAGAGACAGAGTGGAGACAGAGGCCAAATCAGAGAATGTTTAAATCAGAAGTAGTTACAATTTGGAGGCAGCAGCAGTTTGCCCTCCACACAGCAGGGGATCAGCTGACGTTACTGACCCCCACTTTCACATGAACGAGTGTTTTTTTCTGTGTGGACAGCACTTCCGAGCAACAACTGACGATGTTGGAGCCCAGGGATAGTCATTTTGTAGGCTGAGGCCTACTTGGAGGCAGTTTAAGATAAGACGCTGTTTGAATTTGGAGGCAGCAGGAGAGTTTGCCGTACACACAGCAGGGGATCAGCTGACGTTACCGAACCCCACTTACACATGAACAAGTGTTTTTTCTGTGTGGACAGCACTTCCGAGCACCAACTGGCGTTGTCGGAGCCCAGGGACAATCATGGTGTTGGCCGAGGCCTACTTGGTGGCTGTTTTAGCTTGTTTGTAGGCTACAACAGACTGTCTACGTGCTCCAATTAGGCATCTGTCTCCACTCTGTTTCCAGGATTTCACGTGACCACCAACACCGCTAGTTTATGCGTACAGTAGCCGCCTGCCCAATCCACACGTATTCCTATGTTACTGGGGTTCTGTAATGTCAGCAGATATCCTGATGTGTGTCTGCCACTGTCTCCTGCTCTGTCCACCTTCCCACCACTTGTAGTGGGAAGGTGGACAGCGCAAGAGACAGTGCCGGACACACATTGGGGGATCTGCTCACGTAACAGAACACCAGGAACACAGGAACAAGTGTGGAATGCGTAGACGGCAACTGTGAGCAGGAACTGGCGGTGTTGGAGGTCAGGGGAAATACTAGAGACAGAGTGGAGACAGAGGCCAAATCAGAGAATGTTTAAATCAGAAGTAGTTACAATTTGGAGGCAGCAGCAGTTTGCCCTCCACACAGCAGGGGATCAACTGACGTTACCGAACCCCACTTTCGCATGAACGAGTGTTTTTTTTCTGTGCGGACAGCACTTCTGAGCACCAACTGGCGGTGTCGGAGCCCAGGGAAAATCAGGTAGTAGGCCGAGGCCTACTTGGAGCCAGGTGTAAATATGAGGTACTTTGAGTTTGGAGGGAGCAGGACACTTTGCCATACACACAGCAGGGGATCAGCTGACGTTACCGAACCCCACTTACACATGAACAAGTGTTTTTTCTGTGTGGACAGCACTTCTGAGCACCAACTGGCGGTGTCGGAGCCCAGGGAAAATCAGGTAGTAGGCCGAGGCCTACTTGGAGCCAGGTGTAAATCTGAGGTACTTTGAGTTTGGAGGGAGCAGGACACTTTGCCATACACACAGCAGGGGATCAGCAGACGTTACCGAACCCCACTTACACATGAACAAGTGTTTTTTCTGTGTGGACAGCACTTCTGAGCACCAACTGGCGGTGTCGGAGCCCAGGGAAAATCAAGTAGTAGGCCGAGGCCTACTTGGAGCCAGGTGTAAATCTGAGGTACTTTGAGTTTGGAGGGAGCAGGACACTTTGCCATACACACAGCAGGGGATCAGCAGACGTTACCGAACCCCACTTACACATGAACAAGTATTTTGTCTGTGCGTACAGCACTTCTGAGCACCAACTGGCGATGTCGGAGCCCAGGGAAAATCAGGTAGTAGGCTGAGGCCTACTTGGTGGCAATTTTCGATTGTTTCTACACTACTACTAACTGTCAACGTACTCCAGTTAGGCCTCTGGCTTCACTCTGTTTCAAGTATTTCCTCTGGCTTCCAACCACGCCAGTTGCTGCTCTGAAATGCCGTCTGCACAACCAACACTTGTTCCTGTGTTACTGGGGTTCTGTAACAGCAGCTTCTCCCTAGAGGTGAGTCAGGCAATGTCTCCTGCTCTGTCCACTTTTCCACTACAAGTAGTGGGAATGTAGACAATGCAGGAGACCTTGCCGGACTCACCTCTGAAGATGAGCAGATGTTACAGGACCCAGGTAACACAGGAACAAGTGTTGATTGTGCAGACGGCACTTGAGAGCAGAAACAGGCGGTGTTGTAGGCCGGAGGAAATACTCCAAACAGAGTGGAGACAGAGGGCAAATCAGAGAACATATTAAATCAGAGGTAGTCAGAAGTTGTAGGCAGCAGGAGAGTTTGCCGTACACACAGCAGGGGATCAGCTGACGTTACCGAGCCCCACTTACACATGAGCGAGTGTTTTGTCTGTGCGTACAGAACTACTGAGCACCAACTGGCGGTGTCGGAGCCCAGGGAAAATCAGGTAGTAGGCCGAGGCCTACTTGGAGCCAGGTGTAAATCTGAGGTACTTTGAGTTTGGAGGGAGCAGGACACTTTGCCATACACACAGCAGGGGATCAGCTGACGTTACCAAACCCCACTTACACATGAGCGAGTGTTTTGTCTGTGTGGACAGACCAGGAAATAAAGTTCAGGTAATAGAAACATGAACACAACAGGAGACCTGGATCCTGTTGCCAGCCAATTTTTTATTCTGGAAGAGGACTGGCAAATTCAGGTGAGATCCAGGCCTTGTTCATTTTCACAAAAGTAAGCCGGTCAACATTATCGGCGGATAGTCGCGTGCGACGGTCTGTTACCACACCACCTGCAGCACTAAAGACACGTTCCGATAATACACTGGCAGCAGGGCAAGCCAGCACCTCCAACGCATACTGGCTAAGCTCTGGCCATGTATCCAGCTTAGAGACCCAAAACTTGAACGGGGAAGAGCCGTCTGGGAGTACACTAACAGGGCAAGACAAGTAGTCTGTCACCATCTGATGGAAACGTTGCCTCCTGCTGACTGGAGCCGTATGTGATGGTGTAACCGTTTGTGGCGGTCCCACAAAACTTTTCCACATTTGGGCCATACTGGCCTTGCCTTGTCCTGCGGCACTGCCTCTGCTACCTCTTTGCGCAGAGCTTCCTCCACTGCCTCTACCCACATGGCTGCTTTGAAAAGCACTACCAGCAACACTTGCGGGGGGGAATGGAGAACATGATGGCCTGCACAAGTGTTTCTTGGTACTCCCGCATTTTACGCTCCCGGTTCAACTGTGGTATGAGGCTTTGTAAGTTGTCCCGGTAGCGAGGATCTAAGAGGGTGTACACCCAATAATCAGCCGTGTGGAGAATGTTGGCGATGCGGCGGTCATTTAACAAGCACTGCAGCACGAAATCAACCATGTGCTGCAGACTGCCAACTGGACCGGAAACGCTGTCCCCAGCTTGAGGCAGCATCTGAGCCTGCTCAGCATCACCCCACCCTCGCTGTACACACTGACTACTAGAGCCTTGTGTACCTCCCTCCTCTGGAGAGATGTGTTCCTCCTCCTCCATTGACTCCTCGTCATCCTCCTTGCTAAGTGTCTCCTGCCTGGGCCTTTGTGTGGAAGTACGTTGCGCAGACTTGCCAGAAGCAGATGGCATTTCTGACTCCTCATCCTCGACCTCTTCAAAAACCTCCTCACTTAGTGCTTGTAAGGTTTTTTGAAGCAGACAGATAAGGGGGACAGTCCTGCTGACTAGTGCATCATCTGCACTGACCATCCACGTGGAGTCGTCGAAGGCACGCAAAACTTGGCAGATGTCCCTCATAGTGGCCCACTCAGTGGTGGTGAAGTGTGTCCGGCGCACAGTGCGACTTGTTTTCGCCTGATGCAGCTGGTACTCCATTACTGCTGCCTGCTGCTCACACAACCGCTCCAACATATGTAACGTTGAATTCCACCTGGTGGGGAGGTCACATATGATGCGATGTTCTGGCAGGCGGAATCGGCGTTGCAGAGATGCAATGCGCGATCTTGCCATGCTGGAACGCCGCAAGTGAGCACACTCTAGGCAAACCTTGTGCAGCAGTGCATCAAGATCCGGATACTCCCTCAGAAAGCTCTGCATGACCAAATTGAGCATGTGTGCCAGACATGGTATGTGAGTGAGGTTGCCTAGGCCCAGAGCTGCCACTAGATTTCGGCCATTGTCACTCACTACCAAACCTGGCTGGAGATTCGCTGGCACAAACCACATATCGCTCTCCAGCTTGGTGACATTCCAGAGCTCCTGTGCTGTGTGGCTCCGATTCCCCAAATAAATTAATTTAAGGATGGCCTGTTGACGTTTGGCCACACCTGTGCTCATATCTGGCCTAACAGGCTCATGCAGTGCTGATTCCGATTAACTAGAGTAGGAGGACTCAATATGTACAGACTGCATTCCTGCAATCCTTGGAGTTGGCAGAATACGTACAGAGCCACTCTCCAGATCTGTACCCGCCTCCACAACATTGACCCAATGGGCAGTGAGGGAAAGGTATCGTCCCTGTCCATGGCTACTGGTCCACGCATTGGTGGTCAGGTGGACCTAGCTACTGACGGAGTTTAGTAGCGTATTTTTAATTTTTCCCTCCACATGCTTTTGCAGGGCAGGGACGGCTTGCCTGCTGAAATAAAAGTGGCTGGGCACATTGTATTGTGGAACTGCCAATGACATCAAGTTCCGGAAGGTGTCAGTCTCCATCAGCCTGAATGACAGCATCTCAAGGGCCAGTAGTTTGGCAATGCCGGCATTCAGAGCCAGTGCTCGGGGATGGTTTGCCTAGTATGGCCGCTTTTTCTCCCATGCCTATGCTACCGAATGCTGGTGAGTGGCCTGGGAGTGTGCTGATGACTGAGAATGTGGTTCAGTGGGTGGAATTTCACTGGGTCTCTGGACAACAGTGGCAGAGGTTCTTCCATGGCGTTCCAGTGAGGAAGCCGAACCAGCTGTGTGTGAGCTGGAGGAAGAGGCCCCAACACGAGCTGAAGAGGTGGTAGGTGCTGCTGAAGGTTGGCCTACATCTTCTGTGTGTCTGTGTAACTCCACCTCGTGCTTGGTGCGCATATGTTTCCACATATTTGTGGTATTGAGGTTGCTCACATTTTTCCCTCGTTTTACTTTCTGATGACACAGCTTGCATTTGACAAAGCAAATGTCATCTGCAACTGTGTCAAAAAAAGACCACGAACTGCAAGTCCTGGGAGCGCCCATTTTCTGTTTTGGAAGAGGATTGCTCCTCACGGGTGCCAAAGTGGAGGTTACAGGCAACCAAGTCTGCCCCCGCCCTCTCCCTCCTCTTTTGGCCGTTCGGGGAATCTCTTCCTCAGAGCTGCTCCCACCACCTTCCTGTGGCTGACGCCATGATGGGTCAAGGACCTCATCATCTCCACTCCCCTCTTCAAGCACCGGCTGGTCCTGGGTTGTCTCGCCAGCACCGTACGCACCAGAAATTGGCAACTGAGTCTCATCATCATCAGTCAGATGAGTACTGAGGTGTGCTGACAATAGGCACTGGCCCACCCGCCTCTTCAGATTCAGAGGGACAAAGCAGATGCGCATCACTGTATACTCCCTCTTCTTCACGCTCTAGAATGTTGCTTGGCTGGCCACCTCTTTCCAAGCCAACAGATTCTGAGAACAGAAGTAAAGATTGAGATGGCTCCTGTCCAGGGCTCTCAGACTGCCTGGGCAATTTGGCAGGTGGTGAAGAGACAGATGGTTGCTCTTCAGTGCTCTGGCCCTGGGAGGATGCGGAAGTCATTGAAGTGGATGTGTTAGCTGCCATCCATCCGACAACGGCTTCAATTTGCTCGTCACGCAGCAGTGGGGTACGGCGTGGTCCTACAAAGCTGTTGCCTGGTAAAAGTGGGGGATGCCGGGTCACTGGTGGCCGCAGCAGACACCGAATCCCTACGTCCTCTCCCTGCTGAATCCCCCCATCCTCTCCCTGCTGAAACTCCACGGCCACGACCACGTGCCTTACTCCCTGCCTTCTTCATCTTGGTAGACTGATAAAGATAGGCAGAAAAGTAAAAAAGGGGGGCTTAGTGTTCTTATTCCTGAACACCTGCTAACCAGTATAAGAAACACTAATTTTGCTAAGAGTGTGTGTACTACACTTTAATATGATCTAATGTGGCCTAGTGGAGTGTTTGGTGAACTTTATTTCCTTTTTTTTGGGGGGGGAAAAATAAAAGGATGTGACCAAAGTTTGAAAGCTATAGTATCACAAACTTTTTGGAGCGATTACAATGCAGGAAGCTAACCTACAATGCAATTGATGAGGCTCCAAAAAATAGGGTGATACTAGTCTGGCTGGCCCTGAAGGGCACAAGCCAGCAAAAAGGCTCCTCTATCTAATCCTATATAGTGTTTGCAACCAACCAATGACAATGGATGCGGATGGAAGCACACTAATATAGGAGCAAAAATCTGGACAAATTAGCTGCAAAAAAAGGACTATGTATGAGGCAGTGACACACGCTGAGCGGACTACAACCAGCGGTGGCTGTAGAACACACTGCAACGTGAGCTGCACTCACACACAGAGAGACCTATCACACAGCCAAAAACAGTGCAGAGAAATGGGCTATAGCACTGAAAGGCTGCTGAAAGGCTCCACTGTCCACTCCTTTAGTGTTTGCAACCAACGTATATGGATACGTATGGAAGCACACTATACAGGAGAAAAAAAAGCAGCAATAAAAGAAAAATGTGTATGAGGCAGAGACACACGCTGGGCGGCCTACAAGCAGACATGCCTGCAGGACACACTACACAGCGTGGGTCTGCACTCACACAGCCCTTGCAGACAGCTATTAAAACAGCGCTGCTGGACTAAAAAAATTCTACAGTGGTGGATTATGTAGCCTGGGTAGAGCAATAGATATGTTTGATGATCGCTATTTCTAACTGTCCCTCACAGTCTTCAACAGCAGCCCGTCCCTAACTGAATTCACAGCAGAGTGCACCCGAAATGGCGGCTGCTGCGGTTTTTATAGTGCATCATGACATCATTTCAGCAGCCAATCACAGCCATGCCAGTAGTTAACATGCCTACATGCCTAACAGGATGTGCCCACACTTCTGAGGATCCCCATTGGCTGAATCAAATCGAACGGGCTCCTAGCATTATGGGAACTTCCGATTCCGGTATTCGATATGAAAAAAGTATCGGAACTAAGTATCGGAATTCCGATACAGCGAATATCGGCCGATACCCGAAACTTGCGGTATCGGAATGCTCAACACTACTAATCTCGAAGATTTTATGATTTTTTTCTTTTTTTGTGACTAGATATTACGTACTTGTCATCTATTCATTATACATGAGGACTTGCTATGATTGTTTTATATCTCTGTCTCATATCTGATACAGCAGACCGACGAGGGCCTGTTGTGGGCCGAAACGTTTCTGAGACTGCACATAATAAAATTTTCTTTCAATAAGGATCATTCAAGTCGAGTGCCAAGTTACTATTTGCTATTCATTTGGGTCTGGGTAACCTACTTGTGCACCCTGCGGTAGTGCCACGCTATACTTATCACAGTTTCTTCCCTTTCGTGAGCACACTGCACGTAATGTCCTCCAACACCTTTTCATATAATAACGATGAAACATCTAATATCTTGGCCAAGTTGAATCTCCCCAGTGAATTCCTCAAACTTCCACCAAAGGAGACCAGAGGGAGAGACCTTGAACGTAAACTACGCCTTCAGATCGATTATGAACTACATTGTGCTACTTTAAGTGAATACCTGCATATACAGAGGATTCCGAGGGGCTTGAGAGTCCCTTTACGCCCTACTTCATTTCGAGATTCAACAGAATTTTGTCAAAAATTTGAATACATACTGAACAAGTGTTTTTTTGATTTGATGACTTTGACTATTGAGCATCTACAACAGGCTATTACAACATCTAAAGAGTCCATTCATAACATTGAGTCTCAGCTGAATACCATAGGTACTGCTGAAGAGCTCTCTGAACTCAAAGCCCGTATCAAAACAGTGACTGATCAACATAGGAGGGATACAGGGAGCAGGAAGAGGGTTAAATTCCAGCGAGACACAGACGATTATGAACAGGGCCAGGTATACCTTTGGCAGTTCAATTCTAATCCTCGTCCCTTTCGCAATTGGTTCTCATTTAGGTCCTCTACTAACCAATCATCAACCGGCTCTGAGACGGAACAACAGGAATATCATACTAACCGGGTCGTTTTTTAGGACAGCGACAAAGAAGATCACGAGGAAGAGGATCCGCAGGGGCAGAGGAAAGAAGGGCCCCCGACTCCAACAGAATAACTCGATCACAGGTACCAACCAGTTGGTTATAAACATTTCCTCTAGGGCTCTAAGCATAGCCGAACAGCCGAACACTCCCTATTACAAAAGGGTCTATCATTCTGTCCATCTTATAAGCTTGATACTTTTAAAATGGACATGGAGCGACAAAGATTTTATCGGTCACTCAGATTGAAGGTTCACTTTTCAAAAGAGAATGCATTAAGGCCTGTACCATCATCAGCCAATATTAACCAATGTGTTATATCTGCTGCTAGTTTAGGCTTACGGTCTAGAAGTTCATACATCCCCCCACATGGTTCACATGCCCTAGAGACCTTCATTGATTTTGTGAATGACTGCTTCAATAAATTGAGACAGGATATCACTAGTAATAAGCTCCACCATCCTTCTAACCTTGATTCTACAGATTTTCAAGCCCTTCAAAATCCACAGTCTGATAACAATATAATAATAAAACCAGCAGATAAGGGCGGAGCTGTTGTTGTCATGGATAAGACCAATTACATAAGAGAGGTATACCGCCAACTTAATGATACTACGGTTTATGCTAAATTAGAGAAGATCCCCTACAGGACACAAAAAAATATAATCAGGGATGTCCTTACCGAATTTTGCCATCGTAAAATCATCGACACAAAAACAGTCGAATTTCTGACGAACTTACATCCCATAACTCTGGTATTCTATATATTACCTAAGGTCCACAAGAGTCTTGAAAATCCCCCTGGACGCCCTATAGTGGCATCCACGAATTCGGTCTTGTCTCCTCTATCTATCTTCATTGAAAAAATTCTTACTCCTCAGAGAAACACCCTCGTTCCTTTTGGATACAGGTGATTTTCTTAAAAAAATCAATGAATTGGGTCCCATACCAACAGAAGCTTTATTGGTCTCTTTTGATGTCAAAGATTTATATACCTCCATCCCACATAACAAAGGCATGGATTGCGTCCATAATCTACTCACTAGATCCAATTCACACAAAGACATCATTGACCTGACTTTACGCCTCCTTAGGGTCATCCTAACACGTAACTATTTTATGTTTGAAGAAAAGAATTTTCTCCAAACCAGGGGCACTGCCATGAGATCGAACATGGCATCTCTGTACTCCAACAGTTATATGGCTACATTTGAGGAGGAGGTGGTATATGCGGATACTCTTTTTCAAACATACTGCCCTGTAACGTTACATTGATGATGTGTTTTGCATCTGGACAGGGTCACCAGATTCCTTAGACACATTTTTTAATAATCTAAATAAAGCTTGGACAGGTCTCACCTTTACTATTACCAGTAGCAAGACACAGATCAGTTTTTTGGATACTATGATCATCAAGGATGATCAGGGTAATCTTAGTTCGGATCTGTACACAAAACCAACGGATAGGAAAAGTTTCCTTCATTATTCTAGTCTACACCCACCCACAGAGAAAAAGGCAATTCCCAAATCCCAATTTAAAAGAGTAGAAAGGATAGTCTCCGACCCCGAGAAAAGAGCAATACGCTTACAACAGATGGATTCTAGATTCAGGGAACGCGGCTATCCACCAAACATACTTACAGAAGCTTTGGACACACATATGACCACTAGTACGGAAGTATCTTCCCGTTTACCATTTATCCATACCTACCACCCATACGTTAACATCCTTCATAAAACCATAAGGAAGCATTGGAGCCTTTTTTCTACTGCACATCCAGAGATTCCTGAATTTCGTAATCCTTTTCTTCCTTGCTACAGGAGACCGAACAACATACGAGACTCCCTCATCAGGGCAGATATTGGTCCTAAACAGAGAATATCTACACAGAGGTTCTTACAGAATCCTCATATGGGCACATATCCCTGTCTGCATTGTCATCAATGCAATAATGTACAAAAAGGTGACGCTTTTTTTTATCCACATTCAGGTAAAAAATACCCGATTAAGGACTTCTCCACTTGCGATACGAACTACGTAATTTATCTGATTAAATGCCCCTGCGGGCTCCTCTACGTGGGAGAAACAACTCAGGCAATACGTGATAGGATTAGTAAACATAAATCTACTATCAGATGTCAGAATTTACTTCTCCCCTTACCCCATCATTTTCATACACATGGACATAAAGTCAGCAAGCTTAAGTTCCAAGTCATTGAACACATCCCCATCCCCAGACGCGGAGGAGACCGCATTAGGACTTTAAAACAGAGGGAATCGTTCTGGATACATGAGCTGCAAACATTGGCCCCTAAGGGGTTAAATAGGGAATATGATTTGTTATCTGTAATGTGACTTTATTGTATTATAATGTGTATGTTATCTTTACAGTAATCATGGTTTTTCTTGGTTTTCAGAGGGTTATAGAAGGGTCTATATCTTTATTTCCTAGGATTATATAATTGCCATCATCAATATTAATACTGTTTTTTTCCTCTGTTTTAGAGTCGTCTCTACTGATAACAAATCGATTACCTTCACGGGTCACGTCCATCTGACCTTCACTGCACCACCAATCTCACCCGACTATGATTATCAGCAATTCACCTTACTATGTTTCTCTATACTATAAATGCGATGGGTAGGTTCATATTATATATTGTGATATATTCAGCTTATATCCCACCACTTATTACTCTCTTACCTGACCTGGTAAACCTAGCCTTTCTCCAATATATTACATATCCTAACTAATGATTTATAAATATATCTAGAATTTGATATTTCTCCTTACTATACCCGCTTTATTTGACAGGACTATTCTCCTTTATCATGAACGTCATATTAATCTCTTTATAGCTATGGGCCACTTGCCAGCCCTGACATGGAGTCCGATTACCCCTCCCATTCCTGACATGTGACCCTGTTTCACTCATTCTATTGGAGCAGCACGTCTACTCCTATTCTCTCCATTACTGAACACATAGGGCAATGTGATTGACAATGTGAGTCCCATTACCCCTCCCATTCCTGACATGTGACCCTGTTTCACTCATTCTATTGGAGCACGTCTGCTCCTATTCTTTCTATGACTGAGCACACAGGGCAATGTGATTGACATGTTCAGCCGGGCACTTCCGGTTTACTACTTTCGGTCGGCGCGATCTTAGTCCCGCCTCACCAGCATAAAAACATGCCGGTTATGGATATTTGAGCTGTCATACAAGCGGTGGATACCGCATTTTGATCTGCACACCCCAAACCGACCTCCACAAGGTAAGCATTCCTGGTTAATAGCGCTGCCTTTTTTTTCACCACCACTGCTGTTACTAGTATTCACCTGTGCTCCTGCTGTATTACAGCTTTAGGGGATACCACTACATTTATCACACCGCTCATCTTGTGCTCCCTCTCAGCTACAGTCCTGGATGGACCTCTGGTTCAAGAGCACTTAGTTTTTCATATCAAACGCCTGTCTTACATGGTAAGCAGTGATGTGTCAGCCTGTCTTCAGTTTACTGATACTGCCATGCTCAGTTCTTATTGTGATGCACTCTCTCTTATTTTTAGCCCTTTATGGGCATTGACGCATAAAGCCTTATAAAGAAAAAGAAAAAAACAGGTATATTTTATCTTTACCCTCTCCTAACTATTTCAGGCCAAGCATCTCACAATGTGCATCATCCTAATTTGAAGACAAGGAGTTAGATACCGCACCAAAATCAATATATATTGAGTCTGGCTAGTTTACCAGGTATGTATTACCCACGAGTCCTTACCATTTTGCACTCCGCTGTATATTTCTTAATGTTATCTTTACTTATAGCCCATACGCAAACAGTATCAAGTGAGTGCACACCTGCACGCACCTTGATAGCAGGTATATTTAGAATATCATTCTTTTTAAGACCTTGATTACTATGAACCACAATTATCTTACCTCACTGCACTTACCTATTTAGGAATCGATATATACGAAATTAGTCTTTTTTGCACTTGCATTTAGTCACCACACTGTGACATCAGTCGGGTAGGCCTTCTTTTTAATAATCACCTTTTTTTGTCTCCACCTGGTTCTTTGGGCTATTTGGTCATTATGTTTTATGATGTATTTTTTATGGGTAATCTCGATGATTTTGTGATTTTTTTCTTTTTTTGTGACTAGATATTACGTACTTGTCATGTATGCATTATACATGAGGACTTGTTATGATAGTTTTATATCTCTGTCTCATATCTGATACAGCAGACCGACGAAGGCCTGTTGTGGGCTGAAACGTTTCTGAGACTGCACATAATAAAATTTTCTTTCAAAAAGGATCATTCAAGTTGAGTGCCAAGTTACTATTTGCTATTCATTTGGGCGACAATAGACACACCGCGGAGGTACAGGCCGATTACTTGCATCGACAAACTGAGTCATGGCTGGGTAGTCTACATCTTGAGGCAGGCAAGGTAGTCAGTGATAACGGCCGTAATTTTGTGGCAGCCATAGCCCGTGCAAAACTTACACACATACCTTGCCAGGCTCACACTTTGAACCTGGTGGTGCAGTGCTTCCTTAATAATTATCCGGAGTTAACATCCCTGCTACATAAGGTGCGAAGACTGTGCTCGCACATCCATCGCTCAAATGTCCACTCCACTCATATGCAGAAGCTGCAGCGATTGCTCCACCTCCCCAAGCACCGCCTAATCATAGACGTTGCAACAAGGTGGAACTCAACCGTGCACATGGTTGAGAGGCTGTGCAAACAGAGGCAGGCTATAATGCATTTGTGGGAGGATACACAGGCAGGTAGTTTGAGGGAAGACATGGAATTGTCGGGTGTGCAGTGGTCAAAGCTGAAAGACCTCTGTAAAGTCCTTCAGTGTTTTGAGGAATGCACACGGCTGGTAAGCGCAGACGATGCCAACATAAGCATGAGCATCCCACTTATGCATCTGCTCATGCAAAGTTTGACGCACATTAAGGATCAGGCATCTGCAGCGGAGGAGGAGGAGGGAAGCCTTGATGACAGTCAGCCATTGTCTGGTCAGGGAACTGTCCTGGACGAGGTGGAGGAAGAAGAGGAAGAGAAGGAGGAGGAGGATGATGGGGATGATTATTTTGGGCAGGAGGATGCTTCTCAGGGGGCAAGAGAACATGTGAGCGTGCCAAGGTCAGGTACAGTGTTTGTGCGTGACTGTAGGGATGTGGATTTGCCAGAAAGTGCTCCTCCACCCATCAGTGGCAGTGCAGCATTGACAACTGGAACATTGGCCCACATGTGCGATTATGCCTTGCGGATCCTAAAAAGGGACCCCCGCATTGCTAAAATGATGAAGGATGATGACTACTGGCTGGCCAGCATCCTCGATCCACGCTACAAAGGCAAGTTACACAATATCATGCCACAGGAGAACCTAGAGATAATATTGGCTAGCAAACAAGCAACTCTGGTAAACCGTTTGTTTGAGGCTTTCACAACACACCACAGAGGTGCTATTTCTCCCACGGGCCATAGTGGGCACAATGGAAGAGGTGTTCGTGGTGCACACAGCCGAAGTGGCGTTGGAGACAGGGGTTTAATGACCATGTTGTGGAATGATTTCTCAAGTACCGCTCACACGAATGCTAATACTGCATCGATTAAAAGTGACAGGAGACAGCAGTTGTCAACTATGGTTACAAACTAAATCTCCTCCCATATCGATGCTCTCTCTCACAGGTCATTCCCCTTTGACTATTAGGCCTCTAAACTGGACACCTGGCCTGAATTGGCACAATATGCCTTACAGGAGCTCGCTTGCCCTGCTGCTAGTGTGTTATCTGAAAGAGTCTTTAGTGCTGCTGGATCAATCCTGAGAGAAAAAAGGACCCATCTGTTGACCCAAAATGTTGATGATCTAACCTTCATTAAAAAGAACCATGCATGGGTTTCTAAGGATTTTGTCCCACCTTCCCCTGATGACACATAGGTTGCCAGAAAACTGCCTCGCTTTTGTCCTCCTCTTCCTCGGACTTGCCCAATTGCGCCCTTTGCAGCAGCTGAATGTCCAGCCAACACATCAACATATGCCATTTTTTAAACCTCCCTAACTGAGCTGCCCCCCCAACGGCTGGGGTCAACACCTGGTGCACCTGGGCAAGTGCCGTTGCTCTGAACAGGTGGATGGGCCCACTGATGGGCGAAAGCACTGGCACAGGGCCCCTCATAGTACAATACAGTGTCTCTGACGGTGGGGGGGCCCACTCGCCATCAGACACACCAGCGTACTATGAGGGGCCCTGTGCCAGTACCGTCGACCACGAGTGTGCCCCCTGCTTGGTCATGGCCACAGCACTTGCAAGTTGCAATACTTACCTCTCCCTGCTCCACTGCTGTGCAGTCTGGGCAGTTAACCCATTACTTGCCAAATTAGCAATTTTCATTTTTTTTTTAAATGACAGATTTTTAATGATTTGGGTCCTAATGAATCAGAAACATAATTTGCCAAATTTTTACAAGTACGGATTTTTCAGAAAAGGGCGTCCTAATTTTGGGACATTGGCAGAAAGTGATAGCAAAAACTCAGAAAAGATAGAACTTATTCAACTTTATTTTTTTGCATTTTTTGCTTACAAACTATTATGCAAACAATATGTTTATGCACTTTTTTTCAAAATATTATATTACAAAATTCTCCAAATAACTCAGTTAGTTGAATGGAATACATCAAAACACTTAGCATGAAGGGGAACATCACACCGTTTGCAAATTCTGTTTGTTTTTTACTTACATAAAGCACACCTTCTTTGTGTAGCAATTGGCTCTATCAAATGATTACCAGGACGTCATCACTAACTCGGCCACCTAATAGTTTAATCCGTTGAGGTCCACATCGCTTTGGGGTTGATTGTGTTCTTTTGCTTAGCTAGGCCAATGCAATCCTCCTCCTTACACTTAACAGTGGCACACTTTCTTCTGGTTTTGCCTTTTGATATGCCCTCCAGGTGTTGACAATGGCAATGTCTATCATTTGAGTGAAAAGGGGCCACAACCACATTTCGGAACGGATTCTGACACGTTACAGGGAGATTTGTTTGTCCAATAAATCAACTCCCCTCATGTGGGAATTATATTCCTGAAGCATCAGCAGCATTGAGATTTGGACATGTTTTTTCTGTTTTTGAGAGTAACTACGAGCTGTTGACAAAGGCTCTATTGTGCTGAAGTTCGTGCCAAACTTGACAACCTTATTATCCTTCCATTTCACCACAAGAATGTTATTTGCTTTATCAAACCGGTAATCACAAAATCCTCTTTCCTTTTGTTTTTCAATCTCCTTCCTTGGCATAAGAGGACACTGTTTTGTGCGATTTTCTCTCATAGTGCCAGTAGCTTGGATGTTTTTGTTTTTCAGCATCACCAGAGCATCAATACTTGTAAAGAAATTGTCAAAAAATAACTTGTAACTGAATGACTGGGAATTAGGAATTACATTTGTAAGTTGTGAAATTACGCTCAAGCCTAACGGTCCTTCCTCTTTGTCAGACTTACCACAGTATGGCACAAATTTGTAGAGGTAGCCATTGGAACTGCACAGACACCAAATTTTGTAGCTGAATTTTATTGGCTTACCTCGCATGTACATTTTTGTAGGGTGTTTGCCATAGTAGCGGACCATCATTTCATCTAAGGAAAGTTCCTGGTGGAATACACCAAATTTCAGGAATTCTTTCCCCTGTACTTCAAAGAATAAACTAACTTTGTACATCTTGTCATTTAGGTGTATATATTTTTTAATTTCCCTAAAACGGTTCTTTGACATTGCTTTGTACACCAATGGAACTCCCACATCTTGAGCTTGTTCCCAGTACATGTCCTCTTGGGGGAGAGAATGATATCCAGACAGTAATAATATGCCTAAGAAAACTTGTAATTCTTCCTCGCTGATGGAAAAGGAGGGTTTATTTTTTTGGTTTGCATATAGCATGCTTTAGGTCAAAATAATATCCATAACATCATGGGAAAAAAACTCTTCAAATACTTGAGCTTCTTTTTTATTTTCTAAAAGGTCACAAATGTTGCTTATTTCGGACGTATCCTGGTCCGCACTGCTTTCATATGTTGGTTGACATTTTTTCCATTTTGGAGTTGCTGCACATTGTAATATTTCTGTTGCATTTCTTTTTTCTTGCTCACAACTGGTTTTGAAGTTTGATTCCTTGGTCGTTTTCTGCTACTGGTACTTGAAGTTCCTGCTGAGGTGGATGGTAAATTCTCACTTGATGCCACCTCAGGAGCCTCTTCAATTTCTGTTGAAGTGTGCAATACCTCCAAAGTTCCTGCTATATCATTCAATTCATGAGCAAAAAGCTCATTTTCCTGAAAATCTTCCTCATCAGTTGCCTCATCAGGGTCAGGGGGCACAATCACTACTTCAACATCAGAAACTTCCTCTTCTTGGTCATCTAATTCCTCAAGATAACCTAGTATTTCATCAACAGTAAGTCCTTTTTTATATCGATATGCCATGCTCTTACTGCTGATACAACAAAATCAAAAATTAGTATAGTAACATTTAGAAAACTATAGATAAAAATATATATTATTATTTTAAATATATTTCACTATCCATTCATAAAACAAGCTAAATAAACAATTGTGATGAATAAAAACATAAAATACCAACCTTATATACTGTGATCGTAAACAATGTCTGACAAGCCAGCAAGTTACAGGGTCTGTTCTCCTGAGTGTCTCCAGTACAGCTGAGATATCAGGTTTCACAAAGCATATATAGTCAGAAAGGTACTGGGGAAGGGATTTCCAGACTATCTGGTAAGAAGGAAGAAATTAAACTAAAAGACCTCGTCCTGACATATCAGTTGTAAATGATTTAGGGTTATGTATAAAAACTAGTGAATCAAACAAAAATTTCCATGTAAGAAAAAACATCGAAAATAGATGGGACGGCAATTTCACTTGAATATAACTCTGGCCTTGGTAAATCTACATCAATGTCATTGCATTATATACCTTCCTTCAAGTATAAACAATAGTTCTAATAACTTTGTGATCACAGAACTGTGATTTTAAATAATAATTTCGGCTTATGATCCTAATTTTGAAAAAAACTCGAAAATAGGTGCTTTGAAAGCTCTCTGGGTGGAAGAATATTCAATTAAAAATGACAATGACATGATTTCCTGTTTTGAAAACATTCATTTTACAAACACAACACAAAAAATTGGACCTACTGTAATTATAAAATCTTAGTTGCTAGAAGCAAAAGATTAGGCATCCCAAAAAAAGGACATTGGTAGATAATGGGATTTTATCCTTCACAGGGAGGGCCACTAGAAATTTGGGGTATTGATCGATGATGGTTAAGATGTAGCTATGGCCTGTCCTGCTGGTCTCTACCTTCAGATGATCAATGGCTACCATTTGTAATGGACGTCAACTTACAAGCGGATGCAGTGGTGCTTTATGATCACCTTTCACAGTTGTGATAGTCACAGACGTGTGACATTCCTGCCACCATTTTTCAATGTCTCCTCTCATGCCAATCCAATAGAATCACCTACAGCATGTGGCTTGTCTTTTGCACTCCAAAATGACCAGACACATCATGATAGGCAGTGAGGACCATGTCTACATCTCTCCCTGTGATCACAATTTGATGGAGACGAGTAACGGTGATGTGATCCACGCTACAGCAATAAAGCAATCCTTTCTTCACAAAGAACCATTTTCGCTGTCTCCACAGACACAGTAATTGAGGGTCTGCATCGCCTCTGCAACATCTACCGGGAGGTTTTCCCGCGATGAGTAATCCCCAAATTTCTGCTAACATTCGACTTTCCGTCTGTACTTGTATCCATGTAGTTTCTAGTAGCGGAGAGTCTGGACTGGCTTACTGAGATTGAAATATATACAAAGATTTTAAAGTACCACAACACTGTATACTGTTGTACGCTTTGACTACCTTTCCCTTTTTCTACTTTTTAAATTCTGGTGTAATACATAGTGAGCCTGTGAGTGTCTGTGTCTGACGCTGGAAGTATAGATGGAAATTTACAAATACCCCTAGACTGGATACACCTGCCATGTGCTGATACAGTACCTTTGTTCCAAATTTTGTATTACGGTATCATCCATAGTGAGTGAGCGTGTGTGGTTTTCGCCTTCTATATATACGGTCAATCAGAGATTCCAATTTTTACCCTATACTCGATACAGCTTATATCTTGTTATACAGTACCTTTGTTTGACATTTAGTATTACGGTCAAATCCATACTGTGTAAGCACCTGAGAGTGACTACGGGACTATGTATATGGAGATTTCAATTGTACCCTATAATATATATACTTGCTATCTTGTTATCCAGTACCTTTTCTACAACATTTTTTATTATGGTCAAACCCAGACTGAGTGAGCGTCTGAGGGTGACAACGGAAATATATACCGAGATTTCAAATTTGGCCAACACTGTATACAGCTGTACGCTTCTGATACAGTAACCTTTTTAGCTATTTAGATTCTGGTGTAATCCATAGTGAGCCTGTGAACGTCTGTCTGTTACTCCGCCAATATATTAGAAGCTTTAAGATTACCCCAACACTGTATACAGCTGTACGCTTGTGTTACATTAACCAATTACAGCTTTTCATATTCTTGTGTAATCCATACTGGGCCTGAGAGTGTTTGTGTCTGCCTCCTGAAATGTATACGGAGATTCAGAATGTTTACACTATACTATATATACCTTGTATCTGGTGATATTGTACCCTTTTTCAACTTTTTATTTTATTGGGTAATCCATAATGAGCCTGTGAGCATCTGTGTATGAATCGTGAAATATATACAGAGATTTACTGTTATCCCTAGACTGTATAGAGCTGTACACTTCTGATACAGTACCATATATCTTCTGGTATTTTGGGTCCATTTTCCAAAACATGAGGAAGTATGGTGAAAGAGGACACGGACGTGGGCGTGGGGGACCACCTGGTACTGATGGTGGTGGTGGTGCATCTGCTGGTAGTGCCAAAAACACAATAGCAGCTAAGGCAGGAGGTGTTAAGCCTGCATCATGGTGTAGCTCTGTAAGGTCTGTAAGGCTCCGTTTTCTGGGAGTAGGTAGACTGCTTTTAAAGCCGGAGCATCAGGAACTGTTTTTGGCTTACATTGCTGAAACAGCCTCCAGCTCTATTGCCTCCTCTTCTGAAGTTTAACAAAATGCAAGCACTGAGTCGTAAGTGCAGGCTTCTGGTCAGGAGCAACCCCTTTCCTTGTGTCCTTCACCCACACCAAAAGTAAAGGATGCGGCAGCACACACTTCAGATTACTCTATGGAGCTCTTTTCACATACTGGAGCATTCCAAATGGGGGACATCAGACACTGGAGCAGCATTTACGGGGCCCATTGTACACTGGAGAATTAGAAATGGAGCCCATTATATATGGAGCATTATTTAGGCCCATAACACACTGGAGCATCATCCATAGGGACCATCATATACTGTAGCATTATGTGGAGCTCATCATATACTGTATGGAACATTATATGTGACCAATTATTCTGTATGGAGAAATATATGGGGCTCATTATTCTGTATGGCGCACAATGTGGTAGCCATAATACTGTATGGAGTAATATACTGTCCTTCTTTTGAGCTATTGTACAATTTAAAATAGATCAGTCATGTCATGTAAGCAGTGAAGTATTTGTCATTCTACTGTACCTATATTTCTGTGCCGTATCGGAGCATCATGAGTTGTGGTATGTGTTAGGCCTCTTTCACACATCAGGTTTTCGCCGTCAGGCGCGATCCGGCGCTTTTGACAGAAACCGGATCCGGCGAAATGCAATGCCGGATCCGGTTTCCCCCCCATTGACTTGCATTTGCGCCGGATCGCGCCGGATGGCCATGTGTTTCATCCGGTTTTCGCCGGATCCGGCAATATGTCGCGATCCGGCGTCTGGAAAAAACGGCTACTGTAACGTTTTTTGTCTCCGGCGAAAAAGCCGGACACGCCGGATCCGGCGCGTCCGGCTTTTTCACACAATGAAAGCCTATGAGCGCCACAATGCGCCTGATCCGGCGAAAGCCGGATCCGGTTTTTTTGGTCTGAGCATGCTCAGTAGCTCTGCCCACAAGACATATATAAAAGCAAGACAGTGGGACCCACAGCCACACCCAACATGCCACCCAAGAAAGCAACCAAGCGCAGCAGGAGAAGGCAGGAGACCACTGCAGCACCATCAGCACCACCACCACCCCAAATGGAGCAGCAAATGGAACATGCTGAGGAGGGGAGGCCAGCAGCAGATGAGAGACGGTAATTATCAAATCCCCCATTCCTCCAAACTAGGGCTATTGAATATCAAGATATTCATTGGCCCTTTGTTTCTCTTTATTCAACAGCCGCCCAATAGATGCAGCAGCAGCAGCAGCAGCAATGGCAGCAGCTGGAACACCACCCACAGGCATGGAGTGTGGCCACCAGGAAGACAGCACATCATCTTCTGGGAGCCCTCCCTCGCATCGTCAGCGTTTGACAGTAAGTTTTTATTTCCAAAATCCATCATCTCTGTAATATATGTCTATTCATTGCCTTTTATTTCAAAACAGGATTCACAAGATGAAGAGGAGCTCCCAGAAGAAGAAGGAAGGGGTGGACAGACACTTGGAGTGGGCTCACAATTGGTAAGTTTTTTGCATCAAACGCAGAAACACAACATCACACTACACACAACACATAGAAAACAATGTTCTGCAGACCACACACAGCAAACAAATGCCTACATCCAAAGACATAACATTTTTTGTTTTCTTCTCTAGTCTTCCCAATCTGGTGCTCGGCCAAGAGGTCCTCGCAGTGCCTCCCAGGGTCGTCGGCGACAGCAACGCGGCGGTCACCAGCGTGTAAGTATAAATATTTTTGCTTTGTTTTTTTGCACTTTTTATTTCATTTCTTTTGTGGAGGCTAATTATGTTATTTTTGTCTTTTTCTTTAACAGCCTTCACAGCGTGCTCCCGACTCTGACGGTGAGGATGGAGGACTCGATGTGGACCACCTCATCGATCTCGTCAGAGAAAGGGAGCCGCTCTGGAATATGGCTGACCGCCGCCACGCTGACCTTATCGTTACCCGACGACTCTGGGAGGAAATCTGTTCGCTCCTTGTGGGCCGCTGGGAGGACCTCGATGTTCGGGCCCAGATTAAAGAGCGTAAGTATATACAGTACCGGTTGCTTGATGTAAACCAGTGTTTCCCGAACTCCAGTCCTCGTGGTCCCCACGGATCATGTGTTCAGGATTTCTATTTACTATGGAAATCCTGAAAACATGACCCCTGGGGACCATGAGGACTGGAGTTTGTGAAACACTGATGTTGTATACTAACCACTCCTTTCTCGTTTCAGGGAACAGAATTGTGAATCGGTGGCGGTCTGTGAGGGATCGTTTCAAGAAGGAGTTCAATAAAGAGATGCGGGCCCCGAGTGGATCTGGAGGACGCAGGAGCAAGTACAAGTACGCACAAGCCCTGTCGTTCCTCCGGGAAACAATGGTCACTAGAAGGTAAATATTACACACCGCATGTGAAAAAAAATGTTAGATGTAACTTTTTTTTTTCAGCCAGGGCCATACCATGTCAGTATTTTAATTGTTTTTTTTTCTCTTTATTCCACAGCACGGTGAGCAGCACTCGGGAGCCTGCACGATTGGACCCTTCTGAGGCGATCCCTAAGGAGACCGGCACCGAGGGACACTTCGACCGCCCCGGTACATCTGCACCTTCCCAGCCTTCCCACACATTCGACCCATCTGTCCCATCCACCAGCACAGGAGCATCGTGGCCGCCTACATTACATGAAGTTGCTGGTGAGGAGATCGCTTTCCCTTTACCCCACCCTTCTGCCCCTGCCACCTCTAGTACACCTGCGGGTACTGGGCGGCAGCGGTAGAGGGGTCAGGAAAAGAGTTATGCGCCAGAGTTCTTGCATCTGAATGCATCTTTCCAGAACTGTCTAAAAGTCTTGTCAGAGCAAATCTCCGCAGGCTTTCAGCAGATCAACTCCAGCATTCTGGAGGTGAAGACACTTCTGCAAACCATGCATTCAGAAGCAAGATCTTCGCCAAACCACACCTTTTTCAGGTCTGTTGTGGAGCGCATGGCAACACTATCTCCTACCCAGCAGATGCATGTAACGCATTCGTGCCACGGTGCTCTACAGCAGGTTACCTCCCAACCTCCACCTCCCACCACTGTAGTTCCTCCACCTGCACCCCCTCCAGCCACTTTCCATCCTCCCCCTCCTATTACATCTGCACCCCCTCCAGCCACTTTCCATCCTCCCCCTCCTATTACATCTGCACCCCCTCCAGCCACTTTCCATCCTCCCCCTCCTATTACATACCAGCAACCTCACCAGTACCAGCAACCTTCCCAGTACCAGCAACCTCCCCAGTACCAGACATCTCCCCACTTCCAGCAACCTGCCCCGTACCAAACTCCTTCCCCGTACCAAACTCCTTCCCCGTACCAAACTCCTTCCCCATACAACTTTCCATCAACATCATCTGCTCCTACAGTCCCTGCCCAATCCTCCACTCCACCGCCCACCACCTCTTCTGCCTCCCACATGTCCACCCATTCTGTAGCTTTTTCCACACCATCACCTCTAACTGTTCCTTCCCCACCAGGATCCCAGTCCTCTCTCCACACTCCCATTGTCGAAGTGTCCCGCAGCCCCTCCAGCAGTATTTCCACCCCACACTACACCGAGTTATAATGTTTTTTTTGTAATAAAAATGCCCATTTGGTTGGTTTCAAACCTTTATTAAAAAAGTTTTTTTAACTTTAAAAACAGTTTACACAAAAAAAAATATTTTAAATAAAAGTTAAATTATTGTTTACACTGGTTGTCTGTCATTTCTTTCTGCGGCGAAATATGTTTAAAAAAAAGGTTAAATACAGGGTATTTAAAAGGTAAAAAGGTATTCAAAACCAGGTATATAACTGTGGGTAAATTTTAGCTTTTTGCCACAGTTGTGTTCCTGGTTGTGTTTGAAGCAAAGTATTTCACCTGAAATGTTGTGTTTATTGTTGGTGATTTCCTAACAATGTACACAACTTTTGTTAAAAGGTGAAATACTTTGCATAAAACACAACCAGGTACACACCTGTGGCCTAAAGCTAAAAATAGTAAGACCATGACAAGATAGCCAACTTTGGTTGGCAAAGGTATATACTGTTGGTCCAGAAGGTACACAAGTTTGGTTAGGGCACAAATCTTTCACACTCTGTCATCCTGCCAGTGTACTCTGCCTTGAGGTGACATAAAGTATAGTGCAAAATTGTCCCTCATTACTGAAACCGTCACAGAACTTCTAGTGGTAATATTTCCAATGACAACATCCATCTTCGCCAGTAACTTGCTCTTCTCTCCAACCTGCACTTTCTCCTCTACAACCTGTCAAAGAAGGGCTGTAGGAACATGCTATATATAGTTTTCCAGTTGCCAATCCCGTTCGGAAGGCCACAAGGGTCAATTTTAAAAACCAGATCCGGCGTAATCCGTCGAAAAACGGATAGAAAAACGGATGAACCGGATGAGACGGATCCGGTTTTGTCTGTCAAGAACAAGACGGATCCGGCAGAAAACCGGATCCGGCACATCAGGTTTTACAAAACATTTGCCGGATCCGGCATTCCGGCACGACGCCGGATCGCGCCTGACGCCGAAAACCTGATGTGTGAAAGTAGCCTTAAAGGGGCGCACTGACACTCTTTGACCCAGGGCACACGAAAACCTGGAGCCAGCTCTATCCCCCCACAACTTTAGCCTAAAAACCCGCAGTTTTCAATGCGTAACTATTATTATGAAGTAAATTAAGGTTGACAAGCTTCAGTAATAAGAATTGATGTCGTTAGCATTGAAATGGGCACTGTAGGTGTGTTTACTGTCCTCCACTCCCTGCTGACTTTGCTTCCCCATTGACTTGCATTGGGTTTCGTGTTTCAGTCGGCCTCCGACTTTTCCCTATAGTCTGCCGATTTCGTTCGACCTGACTTTTGCGACCCGACTCGACCCTAAAAAAGGCAAAGTCGCTCATCTCTTGTTATAATTTTAGCAAATAGTAATGAATAGAATGTTAGTGTCTAAAGGCCCCGTCACTAGCGAGATCACTGATTTTTGTGATGCCACAGCGATCTCGCCAGAGAGATCGCTGTGTGTGACGGGGATCAGAGACTGATCAGAGACAGGCTCCGTGTGGAGAAGATAATGCCCGCAACTATATCGTGATACATATAATAATGAGGCATATAAGATTAGACATGCAATATAGTTACAGCAATCTGTTGCATAATGCACATACATAATAAAAGAGACATTGATCTATTGTAGGATTCCAAACTGAAAATAATAATAATAATCTTCTCCACACGGAGCCTGCATTCTCAACATCACTCTCAGACATGTTCGCTCATAGCGCAATCAGTACAATGATATTCCCACCCCTTGACGTCCCCTCTTTATAAGAAGCATTTCCATCAGGCGCTACTGCACATGCGCGGTCTTTTCCGCGCCATCTTCTTGGTGGTTCCCCCAATATGGGGCGACATGGCTTCATTTTACAGTGCATGCGCCGGCGTCTGACGTCACTTCCGGTCAGGTGACCGACCCAGGCGTTGATAAGAGCGCTGATACAGACACAGTGCTCACTCACTGCACAGGCACGGAGGTGCCTGCATCTCCCACTGCCACCAATGATCGTAAGTAATATGCCTTAAAGGAACCACCGCTATACCACCAACGTAGCCCCTCTCTTCCTGCATATTTATTGGCATTTTTTCTCTTTCAAGGTAGTTTTTTGGCACACTTGCATAACTCAGGAATCTGGACTACTGGCTATAGAGGTATCTAACAATTGTTTCCACTGATCTCACCTTTTTTCTATATATACATTAAGGCATTGCTAAAGCCATATGTGATACTATATCAATTTGAGAGAATGTACTACACTCTATATACTATAGATGCCTCATAAGAACAACTACTATACCATCAATATAGCTTCCCCTTTCTTGTCCCCATAGGGACATTACTTTTCAATGCAACTTTGTCACACCTCAACAATTTTGGCATTTTCAGAATCAGGACCACTAATCTCTGAGGTATTTAACCCTTCTCATGGATCTCATTTTTTCCTATTGCTATAACCATAGGATTAACTATATCTTTTTGAGGAAATTGTACTGCACTTTTCATACTGTATGGCTTACATAAGTTTTAGCTATAATCTTTGTCTCTCCTAATAATGAGATACTACATGTCTCTTTGCATTGCAATCCGAATTCCATACCTCTTGAAAATTAATATGCAATTTTGGTACCCATCTAACTATGCTTCCATCAAACCCTCACCTACAAGGATGAACTACAGACTGTAAAAATTGCCTAGCAGTGAAACTATTTACCTGGTGACCAAAACCTCTCTTCTATAAAGGGGTATGACTTCAATATTGTCTCTATGTAGTTGTGCTCTGTCTACCACCATGCCTTCTTTCTCCTCTTTTTGTTTCCTCTCTCTCTGTTCTTTCTTTCTTTCTCTCTCTTCTTTCTCTCTCTCTCTGTTCTTTCTTTCTTTCTCTCTCTATTCTTTCTTTCCCCTCTTTCTCTGTTCTTTATTTCTTCCCCTCTTTCTTTCTCCCTCTGTTCTTTCTTTCCCCTCTTTCTTCTTTCTTTCTTTCTCTCTCTGTTCTTTCTTTCCCCGCTTTCTTTCTCTCCTTTATCTTTCTTTCTCTCTGTTCTTTTTCTCTCTCTGTTCTTTCTTTCTCTCTCTATGTTCTTTCTTTCACCTCTTTTTTTCTCTCTCTCTGTTGTTTTTTTCTGTCCCCTCATTCTTTCTCTCTATTCTTTCTTTCTCTCTCTCTGTTCTTTCTTTCCTCTTTCTTTCTCTTTCTCTCTGTTCTTTCTTTTGTTCTGTTCTTTCTTTCTCTCTCTAATCTTTCTTTCTCCCTCATCTTTCTTTTTCTCTGTTCTTTCTTTCGCTCTCTGTTCTTCCGTTCTTTCTCTCTGTTCTTTCTTTCTCTCTATGTTCTCTTTCTTTCCCCTCTTTCTTTCTCTCTCTGTTCTCTTTCTTTCTCTTTTATTCTTTCCCTCTCTCTCTGGTCTTTCTTTCCCCTCTTCTTTCTCTTTCTCTCTGTTCTTTCTTTCACTCTGCTCTTTCTCTCTCTGTTCTTCCTTTCTTTTTCTCTGTTCTTTCTTTCTCTCTCTTTTCTGTTTCTTTCCCATCTTTCTCTCTGTTCTTTCTTTCTCTCTCTCTGTTCTTTTTTCTGTCCGCTCTTGCTTTCTCTCTCTTTTCTTTATTTCTCTCTCTTAATTCTTTCTTTCCCCTCTTTCTTTCTCTTTCTCTCTTTCTTCCCCTCTTTCTTTCTTTCTTTCTCATTGTTCTTTTTTCCCTTCTTTCTTTCCCTTTCTGTTCTTTCTTTCTCTCTGTTTTCTTTTTTCTCTCTCGGTTTTCTTTCTTTCTTTTCCTCAGTACCAGCCATTGTGCCAACAGTACCAGCCACTGTGCTCATAATGCCAGCCACTGTACCCATAATGCTAGCCATTGTGCCCTCGGTACCAGTCAGAGTGATCAGCAGTGCTAAATGGGTGTGGTTAGGGCGTGGACATGGGTGTGTATAGTCATGAAATGGGTGTTGTCAGGGGTGTGGCCTAAATTTTGGCCTTGTCCCTCTTTCCCTTCTTCAAAAGTTGGGAGGTATGCAAACTGTTAGAAGATAGTGAATGTAGTTAAGCAGTGATGTTAGACTGTAGATGAAGGGTTACATTTGCCCAGCAACAGACAGCTGGGGAAGACAGAGTAAAGACAGTTATTTTTTGGTCCAGCCCACAGTGGAATGGCTAGGATAAGTAAAAAGCTAACAACTTCCTGGTTTAATCAGGTAATGAGAGGGTTTGTTGGTGACAGTGGCAGGGTCAAGTTCAATGAGCAGTGGGCCGACAGCTAGAGGAGTACATTTGGTGTTGGGTGGTTTGAGACCTTACAAAGACTCCCTGCAGACATTCCTGCAACGTCCGGAGCCTACGTTTCCAAACAGGTGCTGTGGAGAGTACCTGAACCTCTTCAGTACAGAGGAAGATGGATATGGAACCACGTGAAGGAAAAGTAAAGGATTCGGTCAATACTGCGGGGATGGATTGGTAATCTAAATGAACCAGTAAGCGTAGGCATAGTCCAGGCGAAACTGAAAGTGAAGCGGAAAATGTACTGTATTACTGAAACAAGAACCAGAAGGTGTTGTGCCCTATACTGCATGTTACAATCGTATATACTTCAACTGTCCAGTAAACTTTTGAATGTTAACATGAATTGGGTGTTTCCTGATATGTGCGCGGTTTCTCCTGATGATGGAAGCCAGAAAACAGTAGAGGCCTGTGACCTGCAAGTAAGTGCAATGCAACGTACAAAGCACAACACATATGGACTGGGAGACGATTTATTTGCAATGTTCCAGGACATTATGGAGCAGCACCTCGCCCACAGCTACCGTCCTGGGCATCTTACACTTTGGCCATTACTAAAGCCAGCCGCTCTGCAGATAGAGATGGCATGCACAGCTGAGCTCAGTATTACATTAGTTTAATAGTTCAGCTTCATATTCTGTTGCTGATGTGTCTTGCAATGTTTTACCATCTCAGTTAAATATCCTATTAGTAAGCACCATCTGTTCATTTTGTAACCTGTATATCGACCTTGATTTACAGAAGGATTGTGAGAGAACATAGGCAAATCTGTACAAATAAGAATATAACACATTATTTTCCCACTTATTATGCTGTAGCCAGAGGCATATCTGGAGGTTCAGTTGCAGAGACACATCCAAATTAGGGACGATACAGTGGGTATGGAAAGTATTCAGACTCCTTTAAATTTTTCACTTTTTGTTTCATTGCAGCCATTTGGTAAATTCAAAAAAGTTCATTTCTTTCTCATTAATGTACACTCTGCACCCCATCTTGACTGAAGAAAACAGAAATGTAGAAATTTTTGCAAATGCATTAAAAAAGAAAAACTGAAATATCACATGATCATAAGTATTCAGACTCTTTGCTCAGTATTGAGTAGAAGCACCCTTTTGAGCTAGTACAGCCATGAGACTTCTTGGGAATGATGAAACAAGTTTTTCACACCTGGATTTGGGGATCCCCTGTCATTCTTCCATGCAGATCCTCTCTAGTTCCATCAGGTTGGATGGCGAACGTTGGTGGTCAGCCATTTTCATGTCTCTCCAGAGATGCTCAATTGGGTTTAGGTCAGGGCTCTGGCTGGGCCAGTCAAGAATGGCCCCAGAGTTGTTCTGAAGCCACTCCTTTGTTATTTTAGCTTTGTGCTTAGGGTCCCGTTACATTTAGCGATGCACCAGCGATCCTGACAACGATACGACCTGGTCAGGATCGCTGGTGCATCGCTAAATGGTCGCTAGTGAGCTGCCAAACAGGCAGATCTCTCCAGCGACGCAGCAGCGATACAGTTATCTGTCGGGGGTCGCTGCTACCTGTCACACCGCAGCGATTCTGACGACTTCCGCCTGCGTCCATGAGTTATGCGTCACCAGCGACGTTGCTAGTCGATCGCCGAACACAGTGATGCATGCCAGCCAGCGGGACACCAATGACCAAAAAATGGCCCAGGCCATTCGAGCACGATCAGCGATATCCAGCGGGGGGGCCGGTCACAGGTACGTGTCACACAAAGCGAGATCGCTGTTGTGTCACAATATCAGTGATGCTTTAGCGATCTCGCTAGTGATCTCGCTATGTGAGAAAGGCCCTTTAGGGTTATTGTCTTGTTAGAAGGTGAACCTTCGGCCAAGTCTGAGGTTCAGAGCACTCTGGAAGAGGTTTTCATCTAGGAAATCTCTGTAGCTCTGTCCACATTCATGTTTCCTTCAATTGCAACCAATTGCAACTGTCCCTGTAGCTGAAAAACATCTCCATAGCATGATGCTGCCGCCACCATGTTTCACTATTGGGATTGGATTGGGCTAGTGATGAGCAGTGCCTGGTTTTCCCCATACATACTGCTTAGAATTATCACCAAAAAGTTACACTTTTCTGACAGTAGATGGCAATGTTGTTACTGTTTTATGCTTAGTTGAATGTACTTTTGCACTTTTTTTTCACTTTCTCTCTGGTAAAAGGTCCTTCAGACTCCCTGTTATGCTGTATTAAGAAGCTGATGCATGTACCTCATGTTCTGTGAAGGTAACAGTTGAATTACCCCATATAATCTACTCTCACAAGTTTCTTCTGCGACCAAACTATGCAACATTCATTACCCCTCTCACCAAGGCTCTTCTCCCAGGATTGCTCAATTTGGCTGGACATCCAAGTCTAAGAAGACTTCTGGTGGTCCCAAACTTCTTCCATTTAAGGATTATGGAGGCCACTGTGCTCTTAGGAACCTTGTTTACTGCAGAAATTCTTTTGTAATCTTGGCCAGAAGGAGTAGAACCATATCAAAGTAATGGACAGCATGTGACTTAAATATGAGTGTCTGAGCAAAGGGTCTGAATACGTATGACCATGTGAAATATTAGTTTTTCTTTTTTAATAAATTTGCAAAAATTTCTACATTTCTGCATTTTTTCAGTCAAGATGGGGTGCAGATTGTACATTGAGAAAAAAAATGAACTTTTTGAATTTACCAAATGGCTGCAAAGAAACAAAGAAAGAAAAATTTAAAGGGGTCTGAATACTTTCCTTACCCACTTTACTCAACTGATGACAGTGCTTTTTTTTAAAACTAAACAATGATGAAGAACAATATTACCACTCTACAGTGACCATTTAGTGGTATATACTAGTGCTATAGAATGGAATTACAGTGCAGGTGTTCCATTGACTTATGTCATTCACTTTTCCTATCTTTTCAATGTTTCCAAGACCAGCTTGACAACCTCTTTCATGTACTACTTATCTGCTAAATTTGCAACTCAGACACATTTTGACATCTCATATAGATATGAGCAAACCTGAACTGTATAGTTCGGGGTTCGTACCGGACATCTAGTGTCGTGTGGGGGTGTCCGGTGCTCAAATCTGAACACAGACTTCTCAGGGAAATCTGTTTTGGAGGTCTGAGTTTGGATGCTGAATAAAGCTTGCTGAAAGGCTGCAGTACCTGAAAACAGGCTCTGTGGGGGCTCTCTGCACCAGACTCAGTAAGGGTACTCGGAAAACAGCCTCTGTGATGGTAATCTGAAAACAGCCTCTGTGGGGGTACTCTAAAACAGGCTCTGTGGGGTACTCTAAAACAGGCTCTGTGGGGGTACTCTAAAACAGCCTCTGTCATGGTACTCTTAAAACAGCCTCTGTGGGGGTACTCTGAAAAAAGCATCTGTGGGGGTGGTCTGAAAACAGCCTCTGTGAGGATACTCTGAAAACAGCTCTGTGGGGGTACTCTGAAAAAAAACTTCTGTGGGGGTACTCTGAAATCAGGCTCTATAGGGACACTTTTCATACAGGCAATGTAATAATCTGCTGGGAATTCTCTATACACAGGCCATGTAGTACTCTGCACTTTTTTGGGATGCAAAGAATGAGAAGAGCATCAAAAGGGAACATAATCATAGTGCAGGTGGTGGTGTAGCTGCTGCAGGGAGAGGGCATGGTCATTCTGTGCCTGCTATGCACCCAAATTAAACTCCTTCATCTGGCGACAGGACATTGTGCGTAATTTTTTAAGTCTGAGTATTGCTGGATGAATCATGGAGTTTTAGATTGAATGGCTAAGAGTGCCTCCAGTTCCTTCCCTTTGTCTTCCTTCCAGTCCCCTGCTTAAAGCGCAGAGTTTGCCTTAGTAGCATACAGGCATCTGACTTCCACCTAAGCCCCTCATAAATCAGAAAAGCAGTTTGAGCCACAATTCATGCAGCACTCACTTCTGCTTTTTGATAACACCGCTAGCTGTAGTTCCATGGGCCATCCACTTGGACTTGCCCCAGAAGTGGAAGATATTGAGTGCGCTGATGTCCAATAACTTTTCTGTTTGAGGATAAGTACGTGGGAGGGCCTTGCAGCAGACCGTCATCTTGATCCCAAGATCCAACTACCAGATATTTAACTGCATCAGATTAAGTGTTTGCTGCTGAACCTGAAAATCTTTTTTTATTAGAAAGATACAAAACACTACAATAAATACTTAAAATATGACATAAAAACTTCAACTAAAACAGTAAACCAAAAGGAAAAAATTCTGCATTAAAACCCCAGCAAAGCAACCCCTGTAAAGCAACCATAAATTAGAAAACGTCTTTCATTCTTTTTCCTTTCTCTGTCTGTAAGCTTTGGTCTTTCTTGTGTTTCTCTTTATTTGTCTCTTTATTTCCTATTATCTTGTTGTCTTTTTTCTCCTCCTCTGCCCCAGATTATCTCATTCCAAGGTGAGAAAAATGCATCAAAATAGATAAATAAACGCAAAACACACCACAACATGTCACTTCAACTCCCACACTGTTCACACCACACTCTTTACTAACCCTACATAATATACTTACTTTGCAATAATATAAACCCCTATGCTAAACACAAGTTATATAGATATATCTTTTTTGGGGGGGGTTGATTTTTTTTAAAAAATTTACTTTACACAACAAAACACCACAGCAAAAACCTGTACATGGCATGTCCATCTTTTCATCATGGCCTCGTCACGTTAAATTTTATCATTTCGAAAAACGTGCTTTTGAGACCCTTCTCATCCCCTTCACTACTTAAAACTAAACCCACACAACATACTATGTACACAAAAACTAATTTAGGCTACCACAAAATGTGTATCATCACATCAACTATTCTAATACAAAACAAATTAGTAATCCTATACAAAACACTTTCAAAAACCCAAATTTGGCACCTGTAAGCCCTATATTCGAACTGAGATCCGTGAAAAAAAATCTACAGTGAAAAGCAACAGCTTATCACCAGGTAACTGGAGATGATGAGGCTCCTACCTTACTTATCTTAACACTTACCTATCAAACTATCTAACTGACCATTTGTCCTTAAGTACTATATCTACCTACCTCTCCTTGTCTGTCCCTACCGGTCCTTTGACTATATATTTTACTAATTATACACATTTATCTCACAGAAGTTGATAACAAATTTCATCCATAGAGTATATTTTCCCATTTCACTTAGAAAGCTGATTAAAAATTTCACACTCAGAAAATGGGGCAAAGTCCCACCACAGCTACAAAATTTTGACTCCAGGCGGGGTTGCAAAGTACGCACTGGAAATGCAGAATTACTGTAGGCTTCTATTCCGGAAGGAACTTTGAGATATGGGTCGCCCTCTCAGGGCTGTTCGGTACTCGGTACCGGGACGGTCTCTCAGAGGGGATTGTCACAGCAGCGGTGACCCGGTCCGTGGCCCTGGGCGCCCATGTAAAAGGGGTTGAGTTGGGAATAAAGTTTATAAGTGATTCGTGACACCACCTGTGGTGTTCGGCAAGGGAGGTGTTAAGCTGACGCTGCAGACAGATCCTCTGGGACAGATGGTGTAGTGCAGCAATGATGTTGTAGCCCTCCACAGGTAGGGCTGTTTGACCCAAGGCAGTGTAGCGGAATGTTTAGGAAGAGGGTTCAGTGTTTGGCACAGAGATGTAGCAATGCTGAGGCTGTTGCAGGAAGGAGGCAAGGGTACAACAGGGTGCAGTTTCTTTACCTTTACTTGGCAAACGCAGTCCAGGGTCCTGATTACAGATGGCACAGGAGCAGGCTAGCCTGGAAGCAACTCAGGGATCTCTCTATCAGATGGGTTGTGTAGTCTCCTTCCTAGCGCTGGCTTGAGGTACATGCAGTACAGTGTTACACTGAAGTTCCTCCTTCTTATCTTCTCTTAGAAATACCTCGTATGGCAGACAGCTGTAGCCCTCTATCTCTCTTGGCTCACCCGTCGCTGTTGTGCCTCTAAGTCTTAGTTAGGGATAGAGCATTTACAGCTTCCTATTCCTCTGGTTTCTGTTGCAGGACCTTCAGTATCCATACAACCTTGGAGACCATGCTCCAGATCATGCGCTATCACCGGGAGGGAGCTCTCTTTCTTCAGCTCAACCACCAGCTTCTCTCCACACGTCTACACTCCTTGCCCTCCTCACACTAACTCCTAATTTCCCTTCCTGGCCCTCAGAGAGCACTCCTCCCCCCAATTCTGGTATTCTGGTTCAGAGCTCCCTCTGCTGGCCTGGAGTGGGAACTGTGTTGCATGACATGGTTAACTGCTAGAGAGACCCTTCATTGCCTCCAAGCCTGACATCACCCTCCCTGGAGGAAGGCAATGCCACTGTGGTGTCCATACTCCTGGGGTCACCACATTCCCCCTAGTGAAAGTCAGTACTCCTGGACTGATAAAAGAAAACATGAATAAAATATAACAAATGACAAATAAACATTTATGGAGGTTACAAGATTTTGAAAAATGAAAAATGTACAAAAACCACATGCTCCAAAAATAGTCCTATGATGATAAGTCCAAGCATCAAAGTCCATGGTCCATTCCTGGGCAAATGGTGAACTATGTAAAAGTTGGTTTTGACCACACAAGTCCTGTGGTCCAATGTCCATCAAAACATGAAACAAGAACTTCAAAAAGGCTTCTTACAGGTTATCTGTAGGCACAAAACTTGAGAACAGTTACATATATATACAACTTCAGCATTCACATAAACTTATCTATACACGATATCTGATGGGCGGTATACCTTGTGTAGTACAGGTAGACCTGCGTAACTCTGGTGTGGGTAAACTAGGTAGTATTCTCCTACCGACTCTTAGTCTCACCATGGGCATGACAGATTCACCACTGGCAGGGTGAGGGTTCTCTGGCTCCACTGCTGGTGTGGCATCTGCTGCCTGATTTTCAGGATTCTCTTGAGTCACTTCTTCTTGTACTACCAGTTGGGGAAATGTCAACACTGGCACCACTATAGCATCATTTACTTTATTCAAATTTGCAGGGAATTCTCCAAGTATGGTGTTGACCTTTTCTTCTTCTATGGGTTGGATGTTATTTTGTTCTTCCATTCTTTCTCTTAACTGGTCAGGGCATAATTTCAAATGATCCCTTGATAGTGCTGCTGAGGTTTCTCCTCCATCTTTACTAATAAGGCACACCTTGGTATTGTCAAAGTTTGAGGGTAGAATGGTGTAGGGTTCAGCTTCCCATTGGTCATCCAATTTATGCATCCTTCTCTTCCTTTTTAGGACTTGTTCTCCTGGTGACAAGGGAACTGAAAGTGCATGCTGATTGTAGTTCCTCTCTTGTTTTTGTCTTGCCTGAGCTAGACTCTTCTCCACACACTCTTGTACTCTTCGATACTGTTGCTGCCTCTCTGTGCCCCAGTCAGCATCTGGTGACGTCACCTCAGGTGTAAGGACTCCCATATCCAAATCAATAGGCAGTTTGCCAGGCCTCGCTCTCATTAGGTAGGCGGCAGTGCAGTTGGTGGAATTCACAGGAATGTGGTTGTAGAGGTCTACCAGATCTGGCAACTTTTCTGGCCACAGATTCCTCTCCTCCAAAGGCAAGGTCTTCAGTAGGTCAATCACTACCTGGTTCATCTTTTCACACATGCCATTGGTCTGTGGATGGTACGGTGTTGTCCGGATCTTCTTACAACCATACAAGTTACAGAATACCTGGAACACTTCTGCCTCAAAGGTGGGACCGTGATCTGCAAGCACTTGCTCAGGATAGCCATGTGGTCTACAGAAGTGCTGTTGGAATGCTCTGGCTGCTGTCCTGGCTATTTAATCTTTGACAGGCACAACTATCAGGAATCTTGAGTAGTGGTCCACTATGGTAAGAGCATAAATGTATCCTGACCGGCTTGGGACCAGCATCACATGGTCTAGGGCGACCAACTCAAGTGGCTGTTTGGTTATTATTGGCTGTAGAGGAGCTCTCTGGCTGTTTCGATCCTTTCTGCGCAGGTTACATTGTCCACACTCTCGGCACCACTTTTCAATGGCTTTCCTCATTCCAGCCCAGTAGAACCTCTCCCGGAGCAATGCTTCCAACTTCTTCCATCCGAAGTGGCCAGCTCCATTGTGGTATGCTTCCAGGACCATTGATGCCTCTCTCTTTGGGACTACCACCTGCCAGACCAACTCATGAGTGCGGGCATTGATACTCCTCTGACACAGCTTTCCTTCATAGATGAACAACCGGCCTCTCTCCTTCCACAACTGCTGGGTTTCTTCAGGAGCATCTGACTCTGGGCGTGAGTCAGCTTGTGACAGTAGCTCCTTCACCAGGCGGACTGCGGGGTCACTTTCCTGCGTCTCTGCCCAATCGTGATGGGGCAATGGATTTAGGGTGACCTCTTTCAAGCCAGACCATCTGTTTCTCACTCCTTGAGCACGTTGGGCTGCAATTGGCCGATGGAAGGGAGGTAACTCTATTTCTTCAAGAGCCTCAGGGTCTTCTCCTGCATCTGGCAGATTAGGCATCCTGGACAGCGTATCAGCATTGGCATTCTTGTGCCCTGCTCGGTACTTGATGGTAAACTCATAGTTAGACAGTCGAGCCATCCATCACTGCTCCAGTGCACCTAGTTTTGCAGTTTCCAAGTGAGTCAATGGGTTGTTGTCCATGAAGATGGTAAACTTAGCTGAAGCTAGGTAATGCTTGAATCTTTCAGTCACAGCTCAGACTATGGCGAGGAACTCCAGCTTGAAAGAACTGTAGTTGTCAGGGTTCCTTTCAGTGGGACGAAGCTTCCTGCTGGCGTAGGAGATCACCCTTTCTTTTCCATTCTGTACCTGTGACAGTACGGCTCCAAGTCCCACGTTGCTGGCATCAGTATACAACACAAAGGGTTTGTCATAATCTGGGTAGACAAGAACTTCATCTCCTGTGAGAGCCATCTTCAGTCTGGTGAAGGATCTCTCCAACTCCTCTGTCCATTCAAAGGTGGAACTTTTCTGTTTGGCCTTCTTGGACTGCCCCACCAGAAGATTTTGCATAGGGGTGGCTATCTCCTTGAAGCCTTTGACAAACCTTCTGTAGTGGCCTACCAACCCAAGGAATTGGCGTACTTCATGGAGGTTGCTGGGCTTTGGCCAGTCCCGGATGACTGTGACTTTGTCCGGATCTGGTGTCACACCTTCTGCACTCACTACATGACCGAGGTACTGTACCTTGGGCTTCAGGAGGTGGCATTTGGAAGGCTTCACCTTCAGGCCAAAGTTGGACAAGGCTTCAAACACCTTAGCCAGGTGCTCCAGATGGTCTTCATAAGTCTTGGAGAAAACAATGACATCATCAAGGTACAACAGGACTGTCTCAAAGGTCATGTGTCCCAGGCAGCACTCCATCAGCCGTTGAAATGTTCCTGGGGCAGTGCAGAGCCCAAATGGCATATATTTGAACTCACAGTGACTCTTTGGGGTGGTAAATGCTGTTTTCTCCTTGTTTACCTCTGCCACTGGAACCTGCCAATACCCACTAGTGAGATCTAATGTGGAAAAGTAGTTAGCAGTTTTAAGTGCAGCTAATGACTTTTCAATTCTGGGTAATGGGTAGGCATCTTTATGTGTAATGCTGTTAATTTTCCTGTAATCAACACACATTCTCATGGTACCATCCTTTTTCTTTACAAAAACTATTGGAGCTGCCAGGGGCTACAACTGTCTCTGATAACCCCTGCTTCCTTCATCTCTCTCAACATACCTTTAGCACATTGGTATTGTGTTGGGGGTATAGGCCGGTACCTTTCTTTTATGGGTGGATGATCTCCAGTGGGGATATGATTTTGAACCCCTTTTGCCTTCCCAAAATCTAGAGGGTGTTTGCTGAATACCCGCTCATACTCCTGGGTCACTCTGTAAACCCCATTTTTCTGGTATGAAGGTGTAGAGTCAGTCCCCACCTGCAGTTGCTGGCACCACTCCTCCTGCTGCTTTACAGAGCCATTGTCCTCCACCCGGTCGGATGAGACCAAGGGCTCTGCTGCCTGCATTGCATTGTTACTGACAGTGAGCAGCTTAGCAACTGTGGCATACCGAGGTATTGTGGCCTCCTCCTCCCCACAATTCAAAAGGCGTACAGGTAATCTCCCCTTTCATACATCAACTACCCCTCTGGCTGTCAGGACCGTGGGCCTGCTATCAGAGTACACTGGTTCTACCATTGCCTGGTAATCTTTTCCTCTGAGGCCTATGGCTGCCCGACACCAAATCAACATTTCACATCTTGGGGGGTATTAATAATAATAAATAATAATAAATTTTATTTTTATAGCGCCGACATATTCCGCAGCACTTTACATTTCAGAGGGGATTTGTACAGACAATAGACATTACAGCATAGCAATAATCACATACAGTAGATTATAACAAATACCAAGAGGAATGAGGGCCCTGCTCGCAAGCTTACAGTCTATGAGGAAAGAGGTAGACACGAAAGGTGGGTGGTAACAGTTGCCCTGATTGTATGGACCAGCCATAATGTTAAGTGTGTGACAGTACAGACACAGAGGGCTAATGGATGCATACAGCATGTGGGAACATGATGCGGGAAATCTGGTTATGGTAAGACTTTTGGCTGTGCCACACAGGGATAGATTAGGTTAATGTGTTGAGGCGATAGGCCAGTCTGAATAAATGTGTTTTCAGGGCACGCTTAAAATTGTGGGGATTGGGGACTAATCGTATTGACCTGGGAAGTGCATTCCAAAGAATTGGCGCGGCACGTGTAAAGTCTTGGAGACGGGAGTGGGAGGTTCTGACTATTGAGGATACTAACCTCAGGTCATCAGCAGAACGGAGGGCGTGGGTAGGGTGGTATACTGAAACAAGGGAGAAGATGTAGGGTGGTGCTGAGCCATGGAGGGCTTTGTGGGTGAGGGTAATAAGTTTATACTGAATTCTGGAGTGGATGGGTAGCCAGTGTAATAACTGGCACAAGGTAGAGGCATCGGTGTAACGATTGGTGAGGAATATGATCCTGGCTGCAGCATGCAAGACAGATTGGAGAGGGGAGAGTTTGGTAAGAGGGAGACCGATTAGAAGAGAGTTACAATAGTTGAGGCGAGAATGAATAAGAGAAACAGTAAGAGTTTTTGCAGAGTCAAAAGTAAGAAAAGGTTGAATTCTAGAAATGTTTTTGAGGTGCAGATGACAAGAGCGAGCCAGTGATCGAATGTGGGGGGCAAAGGAAAGCTCGGAATCAAGTATGACCCCAAGACAGCGGGCCTGTTGCTGGGGAGTAATAGTGGAGCCACCCACAGAAATAGCAATGTCGGGTATAGGTACATTAGTAGAGGGAGGAAACACCAGGAGTTCAGTTTTTGACAGGTTCAGTTTCAGATATAGTGAGGACATGATATTAGACACAGCGTTTAGACAATCGCCGGTGTTTTCTAGAAAGGCTGGCGTGATGTCAGGAGAAGAAGCGTATAATTGGGTGTCATCAGCATAGAGATGGTACTGGAAACCAAATCTACTGATTGTTTGACCAATAGGGGCAGTGTACAAGGAGAAGAGGAGGGGGCCTAGAACCGATCCTTGGGGGACCCCAACAGTAAGGGGAAGGTGAGAGGAGGAGGAACCGGCAAAAGATACAGTAAAGGAGCGGTCAGAGAGATAGGAGGAGAACCAGGAGAGAATGGTGTCCTTGAGGCCAATGGAACGGAGCATAGTGAGGAGGAGCTGATGATCCACAGTGTCGAATGCTGCCGAGAGATCCAAGAGAATTAGCATGGAGTAATGACCATTTGATTTAGCTGTTAGCAGATCATTAGAGACTTTAGTGAGGGCAGTTTCAGTGGAGTGTAAAGAGCAGAAACCGGATTGGAGTGGGTCGAGAAGAGCGTTATCAAAGAGATAGCGGATAAGATGGGAGTGGACCAGGCGTTCCAGGAGTTTAGAGATGAAGGGTAAGATTAGAGACAGGTCTATAGTTAGCGGCACAGTTTTGGTCGAGGGATGGTTTTTTAAGTAGTGGATGTATGATGGCATGCTTAAATGAGGAGAGAAAAATACCAGAAGAGAGAGAGAGGTTAAATATTTTAGTTAGGTGAGGGGTGACAGCAGGGGAAAGGGACTGGAGGAGATGTGACGGAAATGGGTCACTGGTGCAAGTGGTTGGGCGAGAAGATGCAAGGAGCCTGCTTACTTCTTCTTCTGTGACTGGTTCAAAATCAGAGAGTGAGCTAGATGCAGTGGGGGAGGGAGGACAGTGCATGGTATGAGGTGATTGGGAGATAATTTCCTGTCAAATCTGGTCGATTTTTTCTTTGAAGTAATTGGCCAGATCGTCAGCTCTGAGCTCTGTGGTTGGGGCCTGTACTCTTGGATTGAGTAGAGAATGAAAAGTGTCAAAGAGACGTTTCGGGTTATTGGACAGTGAGGTGATGAGGGTGTTGAAATAGGTTTGTTTGGAGAGGTGAAGGGCAGTGTTGTATGTTCTAAGCTTAAACTTAAAATGGATGAAATCTTCGTGTAGATTGGATTTTCTCCACAGACGTTCGGCGCACCTGGAGCACCGCTGCAGGAAACGTGTTTGCACGGTGTGCCAGGGTTGTCGCCGTCTGCGTTGTGGTGTTCTATTTATAGGGGGTGCAAATTCATCCAGGGCACTTTGAAGGGTTTCATTGTAATGCTTCAATGCAGAATCAGGACATGAGAGGGAGGAGATAGGGGCCAATGAAGACTGCAAGTTCTTCATAAGTTTCTGGGTGTTAATGGCCTGTATGTTTCTATAAGTCTGGACAGTGGGGGTGACCTGAGCAGCCTGGCAGTTCTTTATAGAAAATAAAAGAAGATTGTGGTCAGAGAGCGGGAGAGGGGAGTTTGCAAAATCATCCACTGCACAAAGCTGAGAGAAGACCAAGTCGAGGGAGTTTCCGTCTTCATGCGTTGGAGAATTAGTAAGCAGCGAAAGGCCAAATGAGGAGGTTAGAGATAAAAGGTGAGTAGCAGACGGTGAGAGGGGAAGAGCAATGGGGATGTTGAAATCTCCCATGATGAGGGTAGGGATGTCACAGGAGAGAAAATGTGGAAGCCAAGTGGCAAAATGATCCAGGAACTGATGGGAGGGGCCGGGAGGACGATACACCACCGCCACTCGCATGGAGAGGGGGGTGTAGAGTCTGAAGGCATGGACCTCAAAAGAAGGGAAGACAAGTGAGGGTACTTGAGGGATAACCTGAAAGGTACATTTTGATGATAGGAGCAGACCAACGCCTCCACCTGCTCTATTGTCTGATCTTGGGGTATGAGAGAAATGTAGCCCCCCGTATGAAAGAGCAGCAGCAGCGTTAGTGTCTGACTGCTGGATCCAGGTTTCAGTAAGTGCCAGGAGGTTAAGAGAATTAGAAAGGAAGAAGTCATGGATGAAGGAGAGTTTGTTACACACTGAGCGAGAATTCCAAAGTGCACAATTAAGAGAGACAGATGGCAGGCAGGGAATATTAATCAGATTAGAGGGGTTTCTAAGTGTAGCAGTTGGGGGGTTTGACTTTCTATAACATGGGGGACCAGGGTTGGGAGCAATGTCTCCTGCGACTAGGAGAAGGAGGATAGAAAGAGTGAGCAGATGGTTAAGTGATTTGTGAGAGCGTCTCTGATGTTGAATGGTTGGACTGACTGGATCTGTGCAATTTAACAATGTGAAAAGAGCGTGAGTGCTATACATAGGAGAGGAAAGGAGTGAGGGGCCGATATGGATGGAGTGTAGAGAGTTAATGCCAGGGCAGTGGATGTGTGTGAATGCAGCGGCCAGAATAAAAATTACACAAATGCATATGGTATATATTTGTTGTACTCCTAATGTACAGGGAGTAGATGTATATAAATGTCTTACCTGTCTCCTGCCCTGTCTAACTGCCATGTTATAACTGCCAATAGTACTTTGATACATGTACTTCGATTACATGTGCATAAATGACCCCTGCATAAATGCTCCCCCTAGCTAGGTCTGAATATATAGGAGGTTAAGGCTAAGTTTTTTTTTTTTCTTTTTTTTGTTGGCTCTCTCTTCTCGTTAATCAATCACACTAAATTGAGACACCAGGACCCAATAAAATGTTGTGGTCAAATAAACACATGTCCAGCACTACATGGATCATAAAGCACTTTGCAATGGGGAAAGCATCACTCACTCTGACGCTGCCAATTTCTCCGCCAGAGAGTTCTACCTGCTGTCTTTGAATCAGGGCCTTGATCTCCTTCTGCAGGACTCATTGTTCACTGGAACCAGCAGTCTCAGCCACCTGTTGCAACAAGACAATAACCTCGGAAAGACAGTTTTCAATTACATTTGTATCAAGAGTCATCATGGGATTACATTCTCGTCGATCATTATCCATAACTATCAGACCTTGAGATTTTAACTCCACCCTCCCCACTTTCACAGTAATTTCTTTACATCCCACTTGTGGTAAAGACTGACCATTTCTGGCAACTACTGTTAGTTCATCAGTTGGGCCACGGGTGAGTTCAGAGTCAGCCCAATACCACTTTTAGAGGATATAGGGCATCGTGGTCACCTGGGAGCCAGTGTCCAGCAAAGCGTTCATGGGGATGCCGTCAATCATCATAGGGAGGATCGGTCTCCCTCCAACATACTTGGCTCGCCAGTTCCTTGGGCCTTGTGGTCCTACTCCTGGGGGTTGGCCCTCTGCCCCAGGGGTTACTCGTTTAAAGGACAGAATCTTGCAAGATGGCCTGCCTTGTGGCAGTGACGACAGATGGGACGTCCGTCCTGGTCATAGCGGTCATTGTTCCTCCCTCGGAGTGGCGGGGTTCTCCTCTTCCGGAGCCACGGGACATCCTCTGGACTGGAAGCAAGCTGTATCTTCTCCTTGGAGGACACCTGCAGGGACTGCACGGTTTTAGCAAATGCAGCCATACCTTTGGTCAGCTCCTGGACCTGAAGACGCAGCTCTTCTGTGGGATCTTTATCCAGAGTCTGTGCATCAGCCTCCACAGGGATGGAAGGGAAAGATGTTGCTTCCTGGTGGGAGATGATCGCTGGGCACCTAGGGTGGCGCTGGACGGCTGACAGTCGATTCCTGCAGCACCCAGATAGCCCTGTCCTTGAAATCAGCAAAGTCTAGGTCAGGGTTTTGTAGGGTTATGATGCGCAGCTGCGCTCTGTGGGTACTGGATAGGAGTCCTTCAATGAACTGCTCTTTTAACAGTTTGTCTTCCTCTTTCACACTGTCAGGATCAATTTGCTTGATGGCTCGCAGTGCCTCCTGCAGGTTTAGAGCATAGTCCCTTATACTGTCCTGCACTTTCTGTTTACATCCAAAGAACCTCATTTTGATTTCCACGGCAGGGCGGGTGTCAAAGGTGCTCCTTAGCTTAGCCAGGATCTTTTTAACAGTCTCTTTATCAGTGTCCTGCCAGGCTTTTACTTCTCTCTGTGCTGCACCTGTTAGCTGCCCAATCAGGATGTTCACCTTCTGGCTTTCAGATAGAGGATACACCTCAAACAAACTGCACAGTCTCTCTTTAAGTTCACTCAGGGTATGGGACTCACCCGAGTACTGCGGTAGCCAGGCCGCTCCCGGTATGTAGGGCATAGACCGCTGCGATGGGTGCTACTGTAGCCGCAGCCGCGTTGGGCACTGCATCTTGCGGCGCTGATGGGCTGGCGGGGGCGTCCGCCGCTGCATCGGCGCTTGCCACAGACATTCTCCTTCCCCCCTAGTTAACGGGTGCCAGGCCCCGGGGTTGAGCGGCTTACCGGCTGTAGGCCTCAGCTCCTCCCCTTCTCGTGCGTTGTCCTCTCTTCCCGCATGGCACTTCACTTCTTCACGCTCTGCCCACAAAGGCCTGCCCCTTTTCTTCCCGCGCGCGCCAATCAGCGGGATAATGGCGGCAATGGCGCCAATTTCGCACACAGTCTATAGCACACAACAGTTTCTGGCACACAGGACCTGGGGATACCGGGCTCCGTAATCCTGTTCGTGATGCCAAAATGGGTCGCCCTCCCAGGGCTGTGGGGTACTCGGTACCGGGCCGGTCTCTCAGAGGAGATTGTCACAGCAGAGGTGACCCGGTCCATGGCCCTGGGCACCCATGTAAAAGGGGTTGAGTTGGGAATAAAGTTTATAAGTGATTCGTGACACCACCTGTGGTGTTCGAGGTGTTAAGCCGACGCTGCAGACAGATCCTCTGGGACAGATGGTGTAGTGCAGCAATAATGTTGTAGCCCTCCACAGGTAGGGCTGTTGGTCCCAGGGCAGTGTAGCGAATGTTTAGGAAGAGGGTGTAGTGTTTGGCACAGAGATGTAGCAGTGCTGAGGATGTTGCAGGAAGGAGGCAAGGTCACAACAGGGTGAAGTTTCTTTACCTTTACTTGGCAAACGCAGTCCAGGGTCCTGATTACAGATGGCACAGGAGCAGGCTAGCCTGTAAGCAACTCAGGGATCTCTCTATCAGATGGGTTGTGTAGTCTCCTTCCTAGCGCTGGCTTGAGGTACATGCAGTACAGTGTTACACTGAAGTTCCTCCTTCTTATCTTCTCTTAGAACTACCTCGTATGGCAGACAGCTGTAGCCCTCTATCTCTCTTGGCTCACCCGTCGCTGTTGTGCCTCTGAGTCTTAGTTGGGGATAGAGCATTTACAGCTTCCTATTCCTCTGGTTTCTGTTGCAGGACATTCAGTATCCATACAACCGTGGAGACCAGGCTCCAGATCATGCACTGTCACCGGGAGGGAGCTCTCTTTCCTCAGCTCAACCTCCAGCTTCTCTCCACACGTCTAAACTCATTGCCCTCCTCACACTAACTCCTATTTTCCCTTCCTGGCCCTCAGAGAGCACTCCTCCCCCCAATTCTGGTTCAGAGCTCCCTCTACTGGCCTGGAGTGGGAACTGTGTTGCATGACATGGTTAACTGCTAGAGAGACCCTTCATTGCCTCCAAGCCTGACATCACCCTCCCTGGAGGAAGGCAATGCCACTGTGGCGACCATACTCCTGGGGGGCGCCACAGATACGTGTACCACATCTAAGGAAGGCAGCAGTCAAGCAAATTAACCACTTCTCAGCAGTTGATATTGCAAGACAGATTAGCCATCCATGACAATTTAGTAGCTCTGTAATTGAAATGAGTAGTTAAATCCTTCAATGAGTATTAGGAACGGCCACAAAGGTAGAGTAAAATAACATGACTTATACAGACACGGCTGTAGAGTATATAGGTGCTTTTGGTGACAGTACCCCCACAGAAGCTGATAACAAATTTCACCCACAGAGCATGTTTCCACATTTTCCTGAGAGAGCTGATAAAAAATTTCACATCCAGACAATGGGGCACAGTACCCCCCACTGTCAGTGTTGCACAGTACGTGCAGATGCTTAAAGACACAGTACATATATATGGATTAAACAACACACACTGTGGTTTCTGACACAGTACTATCACAGACGTGCTTGTATAAGAGTAAAAAATATGTTTAGACACACATCACTCCCACCAACACATTTGAAGATTTTAAAAACTCTTGGTTACGCACGGTACTAGACATGGCGTCACATAGAGTTTGTTTTTATTAAACTGCACACAGACAAAACCTAATACTGTCCCTCACTACAGCTGTATCCTGTCCCTACTCTAAGCAGGGCAGAAATAGAAAATATGAATCTTGAACCAGGAGGAACAGGTCCAAGTGTGTTCTCCTCATTTTTGGAAGTGGCTTTTCTAAACACTACTTTCAAATAGATAGCGGAAGAGTAGATTATTCTTTCATTTCAACAGCACTAGATAAAAGACATTGGTACAAAAAATATCTTTTGGGGCCTGAATATGGCACAAGTTGGCTGATTCAATTTATTTCACAGATTAGTAAAAACCAGACATTGTCCAGAAAAAAAAATTGGAGGCATAGAAATAGCAACTAGATGGCTGATACCAATTATTTATTTCACAGACTAGTATAAAACAGATACCAGTACATAAAAATCTTTTTGGGGCCTAAAAAGGTCAATGAGAATGCTGATGCCAATTATTTGTTTCACAGATTAGTAAAAAACACATGAGTCCAAAAAAATTACTTTTTTGGCCTAGAAATGGCAACTAGATGGCAATTAATTATTTCACAGACTAGAAAAAAGTTTGCTAGAGAGCATTTGGATAATCCAGAAGAGTATTGGGAGAATGTCATATTGTCTGATGAAACCAAAGTAGAACTGTTTGGTAGAAACAAAACTCATCGTGTTTGGAAGTGACAGAATGCTGAGTTGCATCCAATGAACATCATACCTACTGTGAAGCATGGGGGTGGCAACATCATGTTTTGGGGCTATTTCTGTTTGGGGCAAAGGGACCAGGACTACTGATCTGTGTACATGAAAGAATGAATGGGGCCATGTATCATGTGATTTTGAGTTCAAACCTCCTTCCAACAGCAAGGGCATTGAAGATGAAATGTGGATGGGTCTTTCAGCATGATAATGATCCCAAGCACACCGCCAGGGCAATGAAGGAGTGGCTTTACACGAAGCATATGAAGGTCCTGCAGTGGCCTAGCCAGTCTCCAGAACTCAACCCCATAGACAACCTTTGGAGGGATTTGAAAATCTGTGTTGTCCAGCTACAGGCTCAAAACATCACTGCTCTAGAGGAGATCTGCATGGAGGAATGAGCCAACATACCAGCAACAGTGTGTGCCAACCTTGTGAAGATTTACAGAAAATGTTTGACCTCTGTCATTGCTAACAAAGGATTTATAATAAAATATTGTGATGAACTTTTGTTAATGACCAAATACTTATTTTCCACCATAATTTGCAAAATAAATCTTGCCAAATCAGACAAGGTGATTTTCTGGATTTATTTTCTCACTTCGACTCTCATAGTTGTGGTCTACCTATGATGTCAACTACAGGCCTCTCTCATCTTTTTAAGCGGGAGAAGTTGCACAGTTGGTGGCTGACTAAATACTTTTTTCCCCACTGTATATATATATATATATATATATATATATACAGTCATATGTTAAAGTTTGGGCACCCCTATTTATGTTAACCTTTTTTCTTTATAACAATTTTGGTTTTTGCAACAGCTATTTCAGTTTCATATATCTAATAACTGATGGACTCAGTTATTTCTGGATTCAAATGAGGTTTATTGTGCTAACAGTAAATGTGCAATCTGCATTTAAACAAAATTTGACCAGTGCAAAAGTATGGGCACCCGTATCATTTTCTTGATTTGAACACTCCTAACTACTTTTTACTGACTTCCTGAAGCACTAAATTGGTTTGTAACCTCACTGAGCTTTGAACTTCATAGCCAGGTGTATCAAATCATGAGAAAAGGTATTTAAGGTGGCCACTTGCAAGTAGTTCTCCTATTTGATTCTCCTATGAAGAGTGGCATCATGGGCTCCTCAAAACAACTCTCAAATGATCTGAAAACAAAGATTATTCAACATAGCTTTTCAGGGGAAGGATACAAAAAGTTGTCTCAGAGATTTAACCTGTCAGTTTCCACTGTGAGGAACATAGTAAGGAAATGGAAGAACACAGGTACAGTTCTTGTTAAGCCCAGAAGTGGCAGGCCAAGAAAAATATCAGAAAGGCAGAGAAGAAGAATGGTGAGAACAGTCAAGGACAATCCACAGACCACCTCCAAAGACCTGCAGCATCATCTTGCTGCAGATGGTGTCACTGTGCATTGGTCAACAATACAGCGCACTTTGCACAAGGAGAAGCTGTATGGGAGAGTGATGCGAAAGAAGCCATTTCTGCAAGCACGCCACAAACAGAGTCGCCTGAGGTATGCAAAAGCACATTTGGACAAGCCAGTTACATTTTGGAAGAAGGTCCTGTGGACTGATGAAACAAAGATTGAGTTGTTTGGTCATACAAAAAGGTGTTATGCATGGAGGCTAAAAAACACAGCATTCCAAGAAAAACACTTGCTACCCACAGTAAAATTTGGTGGAGGTTCCATCATGCTTTGGGGCTGTGTGGCCAATGCCGGCACCGGGAATCTTGTTAAAGTTGAGGGTCGCATGGATTCAACTCAGTATCAGCAGATTCTTGACAATAATGTGCAAGAATCAGTGACGAAGTTGAAGTTACGCAGGGGATGGATATTTCAACAAGACAATGATCCAAAACACCGCTCCAAATCTACTCAGGCATTCATGCAGAGGAACAATTACAATGTTCTGGAATGGCAATCCCAGTCCCCAAGCCTGAATATCATTGAACATCTGTGGGATGATTTGAAGTGGGCTGTCCATGCTCGGCGACCATCAAACGTAACTGAACTGGAATTGTTTTGTAAACAGGAATGGTCACAAATACCTTCATCCAGGATCCAGGAACTCATTAATAGCTACAGGAAGAGACTAAAGGCTGTTATTTTTGCAAAAGGAGGATCTACGAAATGTTAATGTCACTTTTATGTTGAGGTGCCCATACTTTTGGACAAATTTTGTTTAAATGCAGCTTGCACATTTTCTGTTAGTACAATAAACCTCATTTGAATCCAGAAATATAACTGAGTCCATCAGTGATTAGATATATGAAACTGAAATAGCTGTTGCAAAAACCAAAATTGTTATAAAGAAAAAAGGTTAACATTAATAGGGGTGCCCAAACTTTAACATATGACTGTATATATAAGAAAGACCGGCAATTCAGCAACCATGAGATCACAGCAGGAGTTGACAGGATAGAAAAAATGGTTTTCATATAGTATATACACATAGAATATATAGATATATAGATGTCAGTGACATATAAAATTAGTGCAGTGTGTGCAGCTTACTGAACATGTATTTAATTATTAAAAGTTTTTTTCTGAAAAAAATGGAGAGGGCTTCCGCATAATTTTCTTAACCAGCAGAGGGAAAGCTGGCAGAGTATGACAGTGGCAGTTAACATGTTAACAGCTGTGAGTGGATCGCAATTCCACCCACAGCTGTTAGGGGCACATGACAGCTGATCAGATCAGCTGTCATGGGCAGGAAAAGGTGAGGGGTCATTGTCGGGCTTGCACCAAACGGGGGGAAGTGTCTAATGTCGGATATATCCATCATTGGACACTAAGGGGTTAACTGCTTTATTTGCTATTATTCTGAAACCTATTTTATACCGATAGTCCCACCACCTAATTGTGTCTTCATAACTGGGACTTGTTGCATGTAAACTGCTTTGCAAGTATGTTGTAAAAATATACAGAATTTATTTCATAATTATACAATTTTTTCCATAAATCAATAGTATGCATGAAATTAAGAAACTTTGTAATATATCATATTAGCAAAATATGCTTCTTAGTTCTCCTGGATTGATAATTCATTTTCAAAATTATCAATTCATGGGTAAAATCTGTCTTCAGTGAATCGAGATTTTCCCATTACTGGCATATCCGATGAAAGTTGGTACTCATAAAGTTCTATGGAGAACTTTAACTGTCGTTTCAGGAGAACTTACACTAGAATGTCTATCTCTAGCTCCTTCCTTCTCCCCTTTCCATAGAATTTTAAAGTTATCAGCTGTTATCCTCTATCTCTGTCAAGGAAAATCTATCTTTACTTCACTACATATTTGAAGGATGATTCCAAGAGGAGAAAGAAGCACATTTCTCTGATGAGGTACATTGCAATTTTGCCTATTTTCATCACAGTTACTCTTTAGGAAAAGATTTAAATGTTTTAAGTGGAAGATTAGGGTTGATTAGGTGAATGTCTTGTGTTGATTTATGTGATTGCTAAATTATCTAGTGACGAAAAGAAAATGTAAAACTTTCAAAACATTGGCAGCATTAATTTTAGACTTTCTTTCTCCAATTGTATTATCTTAGTTTGATAATCTAAAGGATTTTCGACTACTTTGACATTGATGACCTATCCTTAGATGAGGAACACCACCAATCCATTACAGTTTAGTGGCTGCTGTCACTAATAATATGAGCTGATCTTCAATATTCAGAAGTGGCCTCTAAATAGCATGATGGAGCATTGGTGTTCTGCTTTCACATTGTCTACATCCAGCAACTACCAATGTTGCTACAGCTGGTTGGTATGAGTCCAGGTTTTGGATACCTACAAATTTGATCTGGATGATCTATCTGGGGCAAAGGTTATCAAAAAGTAGTGTAAAACATGTTAAAATGGTTATAGCATAGGAATGACTCCTTATATGGCATATGTAAGACAGAGATGGTATTTTGTGCTTTGGATTTTAGGAATTCACTCTGTTTTCCAAAGCATAGAACAAAATCATTCAAAAGTTCTGAAAAATCCATAATTCTCAAGACAACAAGGATTGCCAGCTCATTGAGTGATAATGTTACATGTTGACTATTAAAATCTATGGCGGGGAAGGAAGGAGACAAGGGAGCTACAGATCAAGAGAGAAAAATAGAGATGGCATTGCTGTTTCCTATATTTTAATCTTTCCTTAATGTTGGATGCACAGCTACACTGCTCTGTGCTGCATTATCCTCTCCTCCATGATGGCAAAAACTCCATTTAATGAAATTGTTTTATTTCTAATGTGGAAACACGCTACATTTTATTGTAACATTTTACCTGAATCTTCAGGTTAAACATTATTATAAAATGAGTAGATGCCTAGTCTAGGATCTTCTCAATGGTAAAAAATTAAAAAGCCTTTATCATTTTTCAGTGCATACAGTATAAAATCAAATTGCATAAAATGTTGCATCTTACATTGTCAAAGTTCTTCATTTAACCCACTTCAATGAAGGAAAGGCCAATGACGTTCACATGCCAACATTTTGGTCTAGATTACTTTGCACTCACTTTATGCATGAGGTTAACATCTGCCACATTTTCAGTTATTGCCATAAAAGGAACACAAGATGCCAAGTTAGACATTGAAAAACAATGACGTTCCAGTATTTATGTGTATAGGAAGCATGAGAGAGAATGAGAAGTAATGTTGTTCCTACATTAACACAAAAAGTTTACACTTTTTCGAGAATGAGATTACATCAGAAGTTTTCAGTCATTTTACTTTATAAAATTCCTAAAGTATGTTAATCAAATCAAAGTACCGTTAGTATTGAACGCATAAATTAATATGTCAAAGTTATTAAATACAATTGTTGGTCATATGGTACATTAAAGATAAAAATGCTACAATTTGTAAACCTAACAAGTGTTACTTTTTAACTAAGATCATCACCCAACTGAAAAAAAATTATGTGTCATCTCAGTATCTCTTTATGTCTTGAATGTTTAAAATGTCAATGATTCACTGCTGTGAGGTCACACACTCAAAAATCTCTCCAGCTGTTTCAGTCTCTTGTGTTACTTTCATTCCAGTTATGGAAAGATCAGCAATGATGGATCATTTCTGAATGCCAATCCTTCTTTGTTCCAGCTGAGCAGACACATTAATTGTTTGGTGTACGTGTTTCTGAGTGACAACAATGAATATATTAACCAAAGCAAACAATGTTCCATCAAATGTTATATATTCCCAAGAGCACAAAAGGATAAAAGGTCATAATTAATAAGGATAACAATTTTTTTCTCTATTAGGACATATAATGTGACTTTTCTGGCAAAGAAAGATCCCATTTTCCAAAAAAAGGAACTGTAAAATTCTAATTCTGTGGTTGTACTCAGATGTGGCTGGAAATGCGTCACCATTTCCATCCAGAATTTAATAAAAGCACCAGAAGGAAACTGATGGAAGAACTGACTCGATTATTTGCAATGGAATTGTTCCTACTTCTTTGACAAATCAATTTTTGCTCTGGACAGTTGCAGGCAGTGATCCAGTTGCCTGATCTCATCGTTTCATACAATGGTGGGATCCAGCACTTGGTAGTAAAATGATGAAAAAGCCTTATGTCAAATTATCTATTTTTTAATCAGTTTTGCCATAGGTTCTGATCCATTCAGTTGCATTAGGCTAAAAAAAATTGAGGCTAATGCCATGGGTAAATGAGACCCCATGGCGATTTGAATACAAAGTCTTCTTCTGGCAGATTCCACCAGAAAAAAATGTGAAAAAGAATATATGCACAGCAATGTCAAAACAACTTGCCCTGCATATGTTCTATCCTTTTTAACTTCTCTTAGCCGCCTCTGGCTTCAAAAGACATGAAGCAGCTAAAAGAAGTGCCTGGTCAATTCTTCTGGTGGTTTCCGCTTGGGGAAAGCCGTTCTCTAAAAGATGGTCTAAGTAGATATGACAGCAAAATATAGTTTGATGTTTCTGGCTCTGTTTTCTTGCCATTGCAATTTTTTTTACTATTTTTATAGATTTTTAAAAGAATGTAACTAAGTAACTTGGGTTACAAAACGAAAATTTGGTAATCTTTGGACTATTTTAGATGACCACAACACATCAGAATTTCTAAACTCTACACATTTCTACACAGCTAAGCTAAGATCATCCTAAAGCCTGATTATTAGTGTTGAGCATTCCGATACCGCAAGTATCGGGTATCGGCCGATACTTGCTGTATCGGAATTCCGATACCAACTTCCGATATTTTTTCAATATCGGAAGTCGGCATCGGAATCGGAAGTTCAAAGTTGATTGACAGCCTGACGTCATCATGATGCGCGGTGTGTGCGCATCATGATGCGCCGTCATTTCGGGCCTTCCGGGGGTCTCTGCCGGCCTGCCGGGGGGCTGTGTGGACTGCCCGAGGTCTGTACCGGCCTGCCGGGGGGCTGTGCCGGCCTGCCGGGGGGCTGTGTGGACTGCCCGGGGTCTGTACCGGCCTGCCGGGGGGCTGTGCCGGCCTGCCGGTGGTCTGTGCACCCTGTGGGGGTCTGTACCGGCCTGCCGGGGGGCTGTGCCGGCCTGCCGGGGGGCTGTGCCGGCCTGCCGGGGGGCTGTGCTGATGTCCGGGGGTCTGTGCAAGCATCGTCCGATGGGACTATAAGTCCCATCGGGCGATGCCTGCTACCATGACAGTGATTGACACATTAGCCAATGATGGGACAGTAGTAGTCCCATCATCCGGCTAATGTGTTAAATGTTAAAAAAAAAAAAAAAAAATACTACATACATACTACATACATACTACATGCATGCTACATGCATACTACATGCTACATACATACTACATATATACTACATGCATGCTACATACATACTACATGCTACATACATACTACATATATACTACATGCATGCTACATACATACTACATACATACCACATATATACTACATACATACTACATGCATGCTACATACATACTACATACATACTACATACTACATGCATGCTACATACATAAGGCTAGTTTCACACTTGCTTTTTTTTGCAGCGCGTTTTTCCCGCAAAAAAACGCATTAAAAAAACGCATACAAATGCATACAAACGCTGCGTTTTTTTCAAGCATTTTTATGCGCATGCAGGAAAAAAACGCAGCGTTTTTGCGCGTTTGTATGCGTTTTTTGTGCGTTAGCGTTTTTGTACAGATTTTTGAAAAACCCCACAAAAATGAAAAAACAACCATTCAACAACACACAAGACCAATGGGACTTCATTGTGGGTGTGGTATGTTAATATATAGACCCTGTCTACAGTATTCTTCACATTTGCTTGATTCTTCTCGTGACCATGGATCTGCGCTGGAAGAGTTTTCACTTCAACTTGGATTTGGACATCGCGATGGCTCAGGCGTATGCAGTTTCTTGCCATGAACAAAGGAAGAGAGAGAGGCAGCGAAGACGGCGGCGTATGTGGATACATCCGATTGTTGAACTCCGGGAGAGCCGTGGGGCATACCACACCCTCTACAGCGAGCTACGTGCAAACCCGGAGAAATTTACAGATTATATCCGGATGTCCCACGAAAGTTTCATGGATTTGCTTGCTCGTGTCCAACAATCCATCCGGAGACAGGACACACAGCTCCGTCGTGCGATTCCTCCTGAGGAACGGCTACTGGTGACATTACGGTATGTTTTAAAAACCACGGGGTGTGGTCTGATGTTTTTTTTTGTAAATTTAGTATTCAAAACCTTGGGTAATTAGTTTTCGTGAATGTACTAATATTTTATTTTATAGTTTTTAAAAATAATATACATAAATATTAATTTTACTTCTTTGTCTGTTCACAGATTCCTGGCGACTGGAGAAACCCTATCCTCACTACACTTCCAGTACCGTATTGGAATCTCTACCTTGTCTGGAATTGTTGCTGACACCTGCCGGGCTCTCTGGAATGTTCTTTGCCCAGAATTTATGCCCCTGCCCACCGCTGAAAAGTGGATGGAAATTGCTGACAAATTCTGGACAGTATGCAATTTTCCCAACTGTTTGGGAGCTGTTGATGGGAAACACATACGGATCATCAAACCCCAAAGAACGGGATCTGAGTACTATAATTACAAAAAGTACTTTTCAATAGTACTCATTGCAATTGCGGATGCCGGATGTATGTTTGTAGCAGTGGACATTGGAGCATTTGGCCGTGGTAATGACTCACAGGCTTTTAAAAACTCAGACATGGGCCGGAGGTTGTATGGCAACCAATTTAATTTCCCTATGCCACGGCCTCTTCCTCACACCGAAGCTCCGCCACTGCCCTTTGTAATGGTTGGCGATGAGGCTTTTCAAATGTGCGGAAACTTACTGAAACCCTACTCCAGCCGGGACTTGGACCACACCAAAAAAATATTTAATTACAGGCTGACCAGGGCCAGAAGAACTGTCGAGTGTGCTTTTGGGATTCTTGTTTCCAGATGGCGAATTCTGGGCACGGCCATTAATCTTAAACTTGAAACAGTCGATGAGGTGGTGAAGGCCTGTGTGGTTCTACATAACTTTGTGATGGCTAAAGAGCACCCGACCTTTGAACTGGACGATGATGCTCCTAACCCATTGCCTGAATTCACTCAGCACACTCTCAGGTCATCCGTTGAAGTTGGCCAAATGAGGGACAAATTTGCGGCCTACTTTATTTCTGATGTAGGACGGGTGCACTGGCAAGATGAAATGGTGTAATGTTGTTGTTTATGGTAATAAAAAACCTTATTTGATACCATTACTGAGTGCACTATATTTTTTAAACTCCAATTAATTAAAAAACTTCCCATGTATAACTGAATTTTTTTATGTTCACACACCTGGGCAGGTAAATACACATATGAGTTAAAATGCAGCATTGCTAGTCTGCGTGAAATATATTGGAATGAGCAAAGCTGCAGGCCATGAATCAGGAAACCATTTTTTTTCAAGAGAAAATTGTGCAACTAGTTTAAAACAAAGTATGTGATTTTCTCAAAACACAACCCTCAAAACCCAACCCCAATGAAAGTCCATGGGGAATACAAGTCAGCATTGAGTGGATGAATGTAATCTGCTCATGTAATCTGCTCCATTACAAGTTATTACACTAGGCCTTGGAATGACTATACTAGGCCGTGGTATTTCAAATATGAGTATATTAGGCCTTGTGCCTACTAGTATATTCATATGTGAAATACCACGGCCTAGTATAGTCATAACAAGGCCTACTCGATTTTGGCCAACTAGTATCTTGTTTCACAAAAAACAAACGGGTGAAACTTGACAAGTTTCAACAGTTTGTTTTTCATGAAAATAGATTCTAGTTGGTAAAACTAGAGTTATTACACTAGGCCTTGGAATGACTATACTAGGCCGTGGTATTTCAAATATGAGTATAGTAGGCCTTGGGGCTAGTAGTATAGTAATATGTGAAATACCACGGCCTAGTATAGTCATACCAAGGCCTACTGTAATAACTCGATTTTTAACAACTAGCATCTTGTTTCACAAAAAACAAACTGGTGAAACTAGAAAGAAACTTATTTTTTAGACAAGTTTCAACAGTTTGTTTTTCATGAAACCAGATTCTAGTTGGTAAAACTAGAGTTATTACACTAGGCCTTGGAATGACTATACTAGGCCGTGGTATTTCAAATATGAGTATAGTAGGCCTTGGGGCTAGTAGTATAGTAATATGTGAAATACCACGGCCTAGTATAGTCATACCAAGGCCTACTGTAATAACTCGATTTTTAACAACTAGCATCTTGTTTCACAAAAAACAAACTGGTGAAACTAGAAAGAAACTTATTTTTTAGACAAGTTTCAACAGTTTGTTTTTCATGAAACCAGATTCTAGTTGGTAAAACTAGAGTTATTACACTAGGCCTTGGAATGACTATACTAGTCCATGTTATTTCACATATGACTATACTAGGCCTTGGGTTGGTTTTTAACATGTATTTACCCATCAGTGTGTGTGAGCGGCGCAAACAACATTAATGAAACTTAGTAATGGTGAACCACAAATGTAAATTTATTTTTTATCACAAAAATAAACCTAAAAATTATTTTTTACGGCGTTTGGGGGCAGATGGTTTCAATTTGGGGGTGTGCAGGGAATATGCAACACTTGCAGTTGAAGACGGTGTTTGAGGGGAAGGGGCAACAAAACTTGTGGGGGAAGGTAGTCCAGTTAAGGGAATTAAACTAGGAACACTTGTAGGAGAGGAAATCTGTTCAGGTACATTAGTTGTAATGGCATGTCGCCGTAGGCTTGTGTGCCTGGACCGACTTTGGCCCAATGCCCGCCTTGATTGATTTCGCCTTGAACTAGGGGCAAATATGGAATGTAGGTCCCCCGTCTGCTGGTATGGCTGCTGCTGCTGAGGTGGCGGCTGCTGCTGCAGAGGTGGCGGCTGCTGCTGAGGTGGCGGCTGCTGCTGAGGTGGCTGCTGCTGCTGAGGTGGCGGCTGCTGCTGAGGTGGCTGCTGCTGCTGAGGTGGTTGCTGCTGCTGCTGAGGTGGCGGCTGCTGCTGAGGTGGCTGCTGCTGCTCTTCGTTGTCAGTGCTCGTCCTTGCAGGAGGACTGGTGGCGGCAGTGATGGTCCAGGTTTGCAGAGTGGTGGTGGCAGGGCTACTACATGTTGTTGTAGCGGCAGGGCTGTTCCATGTTTGCCTAGTGGTGGCTGAGCTCCACGCATGCATGGGATTGGCGGTGGTGCTCCAGACAGGAGCAGCGCTTGCCATGGTGGTGTCGGTGAAGTGACCAGCTGCACTCAGACTTGTGGTGGTGTAACGGTGGGTGTCCTGGCTTTGAATAGAGGTGTCCGTGCAGTGGTATGCAGCACAAGTCGGTAGTGAGGTGAAGCGAGTCAATGGTGGCACAGGTGGAAAGGACACCACTGACTGCTGACCGTACCGATTATGCTGCATAGCCTGCAAGAAAGCATTGTTGCAGGCCTGCAGCACATTCAGCTGTTGATCAGGACTAAGGTGTTCCGCCATGCCCTTTTCAATCTTACTAAAAAAATGGTGTGCTGGTCTGTTGAGGTCGGCCTCCAGACGGTCAAGGCGCTGTTCTACAGAATTGAAGCGGTGTTCAAAGTGGTTAAAACCACGTTCCATGAGTGCAAAACCGCTTTCAACTCTGTCGGACAGTGACTTGAGGCTGGAATTAAATGTCTCGCTCAAATGCATAAACTCGGGCAAGACATTCCTGTCCAAGGCCCTCTGCCGCTGGCGGGTAGTGCCCGCATAACCAGTGGCAGAGACCTGGGACAGGGGAACACCTGATGGCCCAGCTTCCTGGTCACCAGCTGTGTGTGTGGTTGACCTGCAAGGTGCTTCCTGGCTGTCGGATGGCTGGGACGGGTCAGAGGACGTCCGAGGAAGGACCGCTCCAGGGCCAGGTTGCAGGGTGCTGCTCCAGGTGCTGTGGAAGAAAGGAAAATCATTACTACCATGCCTTTACAAGAAGCATCAGCTGTGGATTAGAAAAACACAGATTAATAAAAATAAAAACCCAAAATGTATAATACTTACGATCTCGTGGCAAGGACCGGTCTTAGGAACTGCAACGCGTGATAGTGACGGTATCTAGTTCTGGTCCTTGACGCAGATCCACTGCGAACCTGGCCCTCAGCACGAACATCACTGTTGAAGCGGTCCTTGATCGAACGCCAACGTGTTCGGACTTTGTCCACTGTTGATAAAAAAAAACAGTGCCGTCAAGGACAACAGTCACTGCGGCACAATGTAGCAATACAATACTCAAAGCAGTCACTGTAGACCCTGATGACACTGTTGGGTTTCCTGCTAGAATACACCTAGCACGAAACCCAACAGTGCCGTCAAGGACAACAGTCACTGCGGCACAATGTAGCAATACAATACTCAAAGCAGTCACTGTAGACCCCGATGACACTGTTGGGTTTCCTGCTAGAATACACCTAGCACGAAACCCAACAGTGCCGTCAAGGACAACAGTCACTGCGGCACAATGTAGCAATACAATACTCAAAGCAGGCACTGTAGACCCCGATGACACTGTTGGGTTTCCTGCTAGAATACACCTAGCACGAAACCCAACAGTGCCGTCAAGGACAACAGTCACTGCGGCACAATGTAGCAATACAATACTCAAAGCAGGCACTGTAGACCCCGATGACACTGTTGGGTTTCCTGCTAGAATACACCTAGCACGAAACCCAACAGTGCCGTCAAGGACAACAGTCACTGCGGCACAATGTAGCAATACAATACTCAAAGCAGTCACTGTAGACCCCGATGACACTGTTGGGTTTCCTGCTAGAATACACCTAGCACGAAACCCAACAGTGCCGTCAAGGACAACAGTCACTGCGGCACAATGTAGCAATACAATACTCAAAGCAGTCACTGTAGACCCCGATGACACTGTTGGGTTTCCTGCTAGAATACACCTAGCACGAAACCCAACAGTGCCGTCAAGGACAACAGTCACTGCGGCACAATACAGAGCAGGGAAATACTCACTAAACGCCTTTTTGGAGGATGCTGTGGCGCTGTCCCAGCCATCCATCAATGCTGCGGCCACCTCATTCCATAGCCGCCGGGTCACCACATTGTCCTTGTACAGCCGGTCACGGCTGTCCCACAATGGCGAACGCTCCTGGACCAGGCTGATGAGCTGCTCATTATCCAGGTAGACGTCTTCATCCCGTTGTGGAACCTAGACAAAACACATTCATTAGAATAATCAAATTTAAATTGAATAAAAAGTTACAAAAAAAGAAACAAAAAAAAGAGTAAAAATAGAAGATAAAAAATAAAGAACATTACAAATCATTTGATACTTACATTCCGTATCACCACCGGGACTTGGCTTCGCTGCTCCTGCTCTTCGCCCTCACTAGTCCCGTCCGCAGATGATGATGACGATGTCTTAAGAAAGTTGAAAAAAACGTAAGAGATTTGGAGAAGCAGCAGATATACTTACCAGATGCACGAAAATAATCACCTCACGGTCTGCTTGCGCCAATTCCTGCCGCGATGGGGAATACTCGGATTCTGAAGACATACTGCATGTAAAAATAATAAAAATCATTAGTACATACATAATTTAAAAGGACAGGCATATAATGTAATATACTCACATTCTTCGCTGATATAATGGGTTCTTGGTTGACTGTCTGCTCTTCAATCTGTCAGTGTAGTAGTGGCAGAGTTTTGGCAGGCACCTCCTTTATATAGACTTTTTTTTTTTGACTTTAGAAGATTCTAACTAGGATAAAAAGTGGACACCACCCAAAAAACGCAGCGCTAAAAAAACGCATACCTGCGCATGCCAGTGCGCACGTATGCGCATCCATAGGCTATAATGGCCATTTTTAGCGCAAAACGTGCGCATACGTGCGCATGCGCTTTTTTCCAGGGCCAAAAAATGCAACATGCTGCGTCTGGAAAATACCAACGCACACCCCAAAAAAACGCAGCGCATGAAAATCGCATACATGCGCTTACAAGCGCGCAGGTATGCGCACCCATGTTAAATATAGGGGAAAAATCGCATGCGCACGTATGCGTTTTTTCCAGCGCTAAAAAACGCAAATGTGAAACCAGCCTAACACATATATACTACATGCATGCTACATACATACTACATGCTACATACATACCACATACATACTACATACATACTACATACATACTACATGCATGCTACATACATACTACATGCTACATACATACTACATATATACTACATGCATGCTACATACATACTACATGCTACATACATACTACATATATACTACATACATACTACATGCATGCTACATACATACTACATACATACTACATGCATGCTACATACATAACACATATATACTACATGCATGCTACATACATACTACATGCTACATACATACCACATACATACTACATACATACTACATACATACTACATGCATGCTACATACATACTACATGCTACATACATACTACATATATACTACATGCATGCTACATACATACTGCATGCTACATGCATGCTACATACATACTACATGCTACATACATACCACATATACAGTATACTACATACATACTACATACAATACATTCATACAATACATACATAGACATACAGTACATATAACATAGAGTAACATACTTACCAATACTTGTCACATTGTTCCCCGAAGCCATTGTCTTTTACGGAATAAATATTAACATAACAAACCACAAAAATACTCACCCACGATCCGAAGCAGTCCACGAGTGTGTCCCACGACGATCTTGGGTAGAGAACTGCAGCATCAGCTGATGCCGCCGTTCTCTACGGGCTGCAGGAATCCAATGATGGAAGATAGGTATCCTTCCGCACTGTATTCCTCCGCCACTTAAAAAAAAAAAAGTCCCTAGTCTCACTTTATGCCATTGCTGCGTGGGAAATTCCCACACAGCAATGGCATAAAGTGAGACTAGGGACTTTTTTTTTTTTAAGTGGCGGAGGAATACAGTGCGGAAGGATACCTACCTTCCGTCATTGGATTCCTGCAGCCCGTAGAGAACGGCGGCATCAGCTGATGCTGCAGTTCTCTACCCAAGATCGTCGTGGGACACACTCGTGGACTGCTTCGGATCGTGGGTGAGTATTTTTGTGGTTTGTTATGTTAATATTTATTCCGTAAAAGACAATGGCTTCGGGGAACAATGTGACAAGTATTGGTAAGTATGTTACTCTATGTTATATGTACTGTATGTCTATGTATGTATTGTATGAATGTATTGTATGTAGTATGTATGTAGTATATATGTGGTATGTATGTAGCATGTAGTATGTATGTAGTATGTATGTAGCATGCATGTAGCATGCAGTATGTATGTAGCATGCATGTAGTATATATGTAGTATGCATGTGGTATGTATGTAGCATGTAGTATGTATGTAGCATGCATGTAGTATGTATGTAGTATGTATGTAGCATGCATGTAGTATGTATGTAGTATGTATGTAGTATGTATGTAGCATGTAGTATGTATGTAGCATGCATGTAGTATGTATGTAGTATGTATGTAGCATGTAGTATGTATGTAGCATGCATGTAGTATGTATGTAGTATGTATGTAGCATGCATGTAGTATGTATGTAGTATGTATGTAGTATATATGTAGCATGTAGTATGTATGTAGCATGCATGTAGTATATATGTAGTATGTATGTAGCATGTAGTATGTATGTAGCATGCATGTAGTATGTATGTAGTATGTATGTAGTATGTATGTGGTATGTATGTAGCATGTAGCATGCATGTAGTATGTATGTAGTATATATGTGGTATGTATGTAGCATGTAGTATGTATGTAGCATGCAGTATGTATGTAGCATGCATGTAGTATATATGTAGTATGTATGTAGCATATATGTAGTATGTATGTAGCATGTAGTATGTATGTAGCATGCAGTATGTATGTAGCATGCAGTATGTATGTAGCATGCATGTAGTATATATGTAGCATATATGTAGTATGCATGTTGCATGCATGTAGTATATATGTAGTATGTATGTTGCATGTAGTATATATGTAGTATGCATGTTGCATGCATGTAGTATATATGTAGTATGTATGTTGCATGTAGTATATATGTAGTATGAATGTAGCATGTATGTAGTATGTAGTATGAATGTAGCATGTATGTAGCATGTAATTTTTTTTTTTTTTTTTTTTTTTACATTCAACACATTAGCCGGATGATGGGACTACTACTGTCCCATCATTGGCTAATGTGTCAATCACTGTCATGGTAGCAGGCATCGCCCGATGGGACTTGTAGTCCCATCGGACGATGCCTGCACAGACCCCCGAAGCCTGCACAGCCCCCCGGCAGGCCGGCACAGCCCACCGGAGCCTGCACAGACCATCGGCAGGCCGGCACAGCCCCCCGGCAGGCCGGCACAGCCCACCGGAGCCTGCACAGACCACCGGCAGGCCGGCACAGCCCCCCGGCAGGCCGGCACAGCCCACCGGAGCCTGCACAGCCCCCCGGCAGGCCGGCACAGCCCACCGGAGCCTGCACAGCCCCCCGGCAGGCCGGCACAGACCACCGGAGCCTGCACAGACCCCCTGGCAGGCCGGCACAGCCCCCCCGAAAGGCCCGTACAGACCCCAGAGAGGCTGTACAAGGCAAAAACAGGGTTTTTCTTATTCCGATACCGGAAGTCCCATAGACTTGAATCGGACTTCCGGTATCGGAATCGGCGATACCGATACTTTTTTTTAAGATCGGCCGATCCATTCCGATCCGATACTTTGAAGTATCGGACGGTATCGCTCAACTCTACTGATTATGTTTGATTGAGTAGAATCATATGGATCAAAATGTAATAGCTGTAATGTAGCCTTATTAAGATCTCACACACATCTAAAGGCAAGTTCGGACTCATTTTTTTGGTCAGAAATGATTTTAGATGTGTTTTTTCCGTCCTTTTCTTCTAGCTTTGTTTACCGTAATTCATGCAATTTATGTAATGTGACTCAATAATCATGTGGTTTCAAGGTTTCTCATAGAATAACGAGAGTTTTAAAGCCAAAAATGCAACACAAAACAATGGAGATCTAATGGAGAAAAAATGCCACAAAATGATAGAAAAAAGGCTATCCTTATAACATGCTGTAAATAAACACCTGAAAAAATGCAGTCTACCCTAAATGTTTGAATTTCCTGCTGACATGCTGCCAACAGCAAAAAATGCATATGAAAAATAGCATGACAAAAACTTTTTCTAAAAAAATAAACATTGTATTTCTGATTTCTTTTGCCTTTTTTATCTTAAAATGGAGCATGACAGCTGAGACATGCTGCCCAATCCATGGACAGCATGCATCAGACATTGGCTGCATGATTTAAACCATATACTGTATATTTAACTTTGATCGGCTGGGGCATTTTAGAGAAATACATACCATCATCTTCCTGTGTGTATGGGGAGATACATGTCACTCAAGAGGACCGGGCATCTAGTAAATTACTTTTTAGAATTAAACATATATGGCGCAAATAATAAAGTCAGAGTCTGATCCACGGGCTGCATATATCAACTTACAGGTTCTTTTTAATGCTTTAACACCCAATGCGATTAGCTCACACCTTTTACAGCACATGTCAGCTGACTAGTGCTCATAACAGCCGTGGGTAAAATCGCGATCCAACTGCGACTGTTAACATGTTAAATGTTGCTGTCAAACTCTGACATCATTTCAGTTGCACGTGCAGGATGCACATCATTTACCCCGGCCCATCGGTGCCCGTGTCACATGACCGCGGGTCGCTGATGGGTTGGCATGACAACTCGGGGTCTACAGGAGAACCCTGTGATTGTCATTGCCGGATCGCTATGAGCGCCGCCCAGCGGTCGGCACTCATAGCAATTTATAATTTCCACTACTTGGAGCAGAGATGCAGCCCTGTTCTGTGAAGCACAGGTGATCGGATGATCGCAGCTTCTAGTCTCCCATGGAGACTATTGAAGCAATTAAAAAGTAAAAAAAAAAGTTTTTAAAAATAAAAAAAATGAAAGTTTAACCCCTTCACTACCAAGGGTGGTTTGCACGTTAACTCCCGGGCCAATTTTTAACAATTCTGACCACTGTACCTTTATGAGGTCATAACTCTGGAACGCTTCCATGGGTCCCGGTGATTCTGACATTGTTTTCTCGTGACATATTGTACTTCATGTTAGTGGTAAAATTGCATTCAAATAACTTGCGTTTATTTGTGAAAAAAATGGAAATTTGGCGAAAATTTTGAAAATTTTGCAATTTTCCAACTTTGAATTTTTATGCCCTTAAATCACAGCGATACAGCACACAAAAAACTTGATACATAACATTTCCCACATGTTTACTTTACATCAGCACAATTTTGGAACCAAAATTTTTTTTTGTTAGGAAGTTATAAGGGTTAAAAATTGACCAGCGATTTCTCATTTTTGCAACACCATTTTATTTTTAGGGACCACATCACATTTGAAGCCACTTTGAGGGGTCTATATGATAGAAAATACCCAAAAGTGACACCATTCTAAAAACTGCACCACTTAAGGTGCTTAAAACCACAATCAAGAAGTTTATTAACCCTTTAGGTGCGTCACAGGAATTTTTTGAATATTAAAAAAAAAAAATGAACATTTAACTTTTTTTCACAAAAAAAATACTTCAGGTTCAATTTTCTTTATTTTACCAAGGGTAACAGGAGAAATTGGACTGCAAAAGTTATTGTGCAATTTGTCCTGAGTACGCTGATACCTGATATGTGGGGGGAACCACTGTTTCGGCGCATGGCAGACCTCAGTAGGGAAGGAGCGCCGTTTGACTTTTTCAATGCAAAATTGGCTGGAATTCAGATCGGACGCCATGTCGCGTTTGGAGAGCCCCTGATGTACCAAAATAGTGGAAACCCCCCCCAAGTGACCCCATTTTGGAAACTAGACCCCCCAAGGAACTTATCTAGATATGTGGTGAGAACTTTGAACCCACAAGGGCTTCACAGAAGTTTATAACGTACAGCGGTACAATTAAAAAATCATATTTTTTCCACAAAAATGATCTTTTCACCCCCAATTTTTATTTTTCCAAGGGTAACAGGACCCTAAAAGTTATTGTGCAATTTGTCCTGAGTACGCTGATACCCCATATGTGGGTGTAAATGACTATTTGGGCGCATAGCAGAGCTCAGAAGGGAAGCAGCGCCATTTGACGTTTTTGGCTAGAATTGAGATCGGACACCATGTCACGATTGGAAAACCCCTGATGTACCAAAACAGTGGAAACCCCCCACAAATGACACCATTTTGGAATCTAGACCCCCCAAGGAACTTATCTAGATGTGTGGTGAGAACTTTGAACCCCCAAGGGCTTCACAGAAGTTTATAACGTACAGCAGTACAATTAAAAAATCATATTTTTTCCACAAAAATGATCTTTTCACCCTCAATTCTTATTTTTCCAAAAGTAACAGGACCCTAAAAGATATTGTGCAATTTATCCTGAGTACGCTGATACCCCACATGTGGGTGTAAACCACTATTTGGGCGCATGGCAGAGCTCGGAAGGGAAGCAGCACCATTTGATGCTTTTGGCTGGAATTGAGATCGGACACCATGTCGCGTTAGGAAAGCCCCTGATGTACCAAAACAGTAGAAACCCCCCACAAATGACACCATTTTGGAAACTAGACCCCCCAAGGAACTTATCTAGATGTGTGGTGAGCACTTTGAACCCCCCAGTGCTTCACTGAAGTTTATAACGTCCGGGCGTGAAAATAAAAAAATCGTATTTTTTCCACAAACATCATCTTTTAGTCCCCATTTTTTTATTTTCCCAAGGGTAACAGGAGAAATTGGACCCCAAAAGTTGTTGTCCAATTTGTCCTGAGTACGCTGATACCCCATATGTGGGAGAAAACTACTGTATGGGGGACACGTCGGGGCTCGGAAGTGAAGTAGTGACGTTTTGGAATGCAGACTTTGATGGAATGGTCTGTGGGTGTCATGTTGCCTTTGGAGAGCCCCTGATGTACCTAAACTATTGAAACTCCCCACAAGTGACCCCATTTTGGAAACTAGACCCCCCACGGAGCTTATCTAGATGTGTGGTGAGCACTTTGAACCCCCAAGTGCTTCACAGAAGTTTATAACGCCTGGGCGTGAAAATAAAAAAAACATTTTTTTCCGCAAAATTATATTTTTGCCCCCAATTTTTTATTTTCCTAAGGGTAACAGGAGAAATTGGACCCCAAAAGTTGTTTTGTAATTTGTCCTGAGTAGGCTGATACCCTACATGTGGGGGTAAAACACTGTTTGGGCGCATGGCAGAGCTTGGAAGGGAATGAGCACCATTTGACTTTTTCAATGCAGAATTGGCTGGAATTGAGATCAGACGCCATGTTGCCTTTGGAGAGCACCTGATGTGCCCAAACAGTGGAAACCCCCCAATTATAACTCCAACACTAACCTCAACACACCCCTAACCCTAATCTGAGCCCTAGCCCTAACCCTAGCCCTAACCCTAACCCTAGCCCTAACCCTAGCCCTAACCCTAACCCTAGCCCTAACCCTACCCTAACCCTAACCCAAGCGGGAAAATGGAAATAAATACATTTTCTTTTAGTTTTATTATTTTTCCCTAACTAAGGGGGTGATAACGGGGGGTTTGATTTACTATTTATGGCGGTTTTTATGTTTGGCGGCTGTCACATGCTAAAAGACGCTTTTTATTGTAAAAATAGTTTTTGCATCACCACATATTGTGAGCTATAATTTTTCCGTATTTTGACCCACCGAGTCATGTTAGCTCTTATTTTTTGCGGGACGAGTTGACGTTTTTATTGGTACCATTTTCGGGCATGTGACATTTTTTGATCGCTTTTTATTCTGATTTTTGGGACGCAGAATGAACAAAAACCAGCGTTTCATGAATTTCTTTTGGGGGGTGCGTTTACACCGTTCCGCGTGCGGTAAAATTGATAAAGCGTTTTTATTCTTCGGGTCAGTACGGTTACAGCGATACCTCATTTAGGTAGTTTTTTTATGTTTTGTCGGTTTTTTGCAATGAAAACAATTTTATATAAAAAATAATTATTTTTGTATCGCTTTATTCTGCGAGCTATAACTTTTTTATTTTTTTGCAGATGATGCTGTATGGTGGCTCGTTTTTTGCGGGACAAGATGATGTTTTCAGCGGTACCATGGATATTTATATGCGTCTTTTTGATCGCGCGTTATTGCACTTTTTGTTCGGTGGTATGATAATAAATCATTATTTTTTGCTTCGTTTTTTTATTTTTATTTTTTAAGGGGTTCGCTAAAGGGGTTAACTAATGGGACAGTTTTATAGGGCAGGTCATTACGGACGCGGAGATACCAAATATGTGTACTTTTATTGTTTTTGTTTTTTTTTATTTTGAAAAAATGGATTTATTGGGGAATATTTTTTTTTTTTACTAATTTATTTAGCGATTTTTTTTAAAATTATTTTTAACACTTTTTTTTTTTTTTTACTTTATTACCTTGTCCCAGGTGGGACATCACTGTCCTGTGACAGATCGCTGATCTGTCACATCACTGTGACAGATCAGCGATCTGTCACAGGCACTGCTGCAGACTTCCTCATGCCTGCGCTTTGCAGGCAGTGAGGAAGTCAGCTCCCTGCAGGCCCCCGTCGCCATCTTGGATCCGGGGGCCTGTAGGGAAAGAGCCCCCCGCAGCAGCGCTGCACATTGCGCTGCCGTGGGGGGCTCAGGGAAGCACGGAGGGAGCCCCCTCCCTGCCGATGCTTCCCTTTAACCCCCGGTACACCGCGATCGCGTTTGATCGCGGTGTACAAGGGGTTAACGTGTCGGGGGCGGTCCGTGACCGCCCCTGACACATTGTGCCGGGTGTCAGCTATGATAATTAGCTGACACCCGGCCGCGATCAGCGGCGCTCACCACGTGGGTGCCGCTGTTCGCTGGGACGTAATACTCCGTCCATGGTAGTTAGGTCCAGGGTCACATGGACAGAATATTACATCCTTTGTAGGTAAGGGGTTAAATCACACCTCCCTTTTGCTCCATTCAAAATAAAAAATAATTTTTTTAAAAAATACACATATTTGGCATCAGCACAGTTAGAATTGCTCAATCTATCAATATATAAAAAAATTAATCAGATCGGTAAACGGTGTGACAAGAAAAAAAATTAAAATGCCAGAATTACGTTTTTTTGGGACGCTGCAACATTGCATTAAATTGCAATAACAGGTAATCAAAAGATCATATCGACACCAAAATGATATTGATAAAAAACATCAAAGCTTTCACCTGTCCCCAAATCCTGAAAAATGGAGACGCTACGGGTCTAGGAAAACTGTGACTTTTTTTGACAATTTTTTTTCACCAATTAAATAAAAAAGACCCTATACATGTTTGGTATCTACAAACTCGTAATGACCTGGAGAATCATAAAAGCAGATCAGTTTTAGCATTTAGTGAACATGGTAAAAAAAAACACAAAACAATTGTGGAATTGCACTTGTTTTGCAATTTCATCGCACTCTGAATTTTTTTTCCAATTTTTCAGTACATGATAGGGTAAAATCAATGGTGCCATTCAAAAGTACAACTTGTCCCATTAAAAAGGAAACGCAAAAACGGACATACAGTGGGTAAAAAAAGTATTTAGTCAGCCACCAATTGTGCAAGTTCTCCCACTTAAAAAGATGAGAGAGGTCTGTAATTGACATAATAGGTAGACCACAACTGAGAGTCAAAATGAGAAAACAAATCCAGAATATTACCTTGTCTGATTTGGCAAAATTTATTTTGCAAATTATGGTGGAAAATAAGTATTTGGTCATTAACGAAAGTTCATCTCAATATTTTGTTATATATCCTTTGTTGGCAATGACTAGGGATGAGTGAAATACTCGGATTGGCTGTACTCGTTACGAGTAGCTCCTAATATTCGGGTACTCGTAACGAGTAGCGAGTCCAATGTAAGTCTATGGGAAATGCGAGTAATGGGCTGTGTGTGTGTGTGTGGGGTTGTGCTGGCCTGTGCTTGGCTGTGCGGGGACTGTGCGGGGACTGTGCTGGGCTGTGCGGGATTGTGCTGGACTGTGTGGGAACTGTGCGGGAACTGTGCCGGGCTGTGCGGGACTGTGCTGGGCTGTGTGGTGACTGTGTGGGGACTGTGCTGGGCTGTGTGGGGACTGCATCGGGGACTGTGCCGGGCTGTGTGGGACTGTGCTGGGCTCTGCGGGGACTGCGCCGGGCTGTGCGGGGACTGTACGGGGACTGTACCGGGCTGTGTGGGACTGTGCTGGGCTGTACGGGGACTGTGCGGGACTGTGCTGGGCTGTGCGGGGACTGTGCAGGGACTGTGTCGGGATGTGTGGTGACTGTGCCGGGCTGTGCGGGGACTGTGTCGGGCTGTGCGGGGACTGTGCAGGGACTGTGCCGGGCTGTGCGGGGACTGTGCCGGGCTGTGCGAGACTGTGCTGGGCTGTACGGGGACTGTGCGGGGACTGTGCCGGGCTGTGCGGGACTGTGCTGGGCTGTGCAGGTACTGTGCCGGGCTGTGCGGGGCTGTGTGGTGACTGTGCCGGGACTGAGTGGGGACTGTGCCGGACTGTGCCAGGCTGTGTCGAATATTGCGAGGCGAGTAGTGCAATTTACTCACCAGGATTCGAGTACCGCAAGTACCGCATTACTCGCCAAGTACCGAATCCTAACGAGTATACTCGCTCATCCCTAGCAATGACAGATGTCAAACGTTTTCTGTAAATATTCACAAGGTTGGCACACGTTGGTGGTATGTTGGCCCATTCCTCCATGCAGATTTCCTCTAGAGCAGTGATGTTTTGGGCCTGGCGCTGGGCAACGTGCACTTTTGAATTCCTCCAAAGTTTTTCTCTGGGGTTGATATCTGGAGACTGGCTAGGCCACTCCAGGACCTTCATATGCTTCTTATGAAGCCACTCCTTCATTGCCCTGGCGGTGTGCTTGGGATCATTATCATGCTTAAAGACCCATCCACATTTCATCTTCAATGCCCTTCCTGATGGAAGGAGGTTTGCACTCAAAATCTCGTGATTAGTGTTGAGCATTCTGATACCGCAAGTATCGGGTATCGGCCGATATCAGCGGTATCGGAATTCCGATACTTAATTCCGATACTTTTTTCATATCGGATTCCGGGATCGGAATCGGAATAGGAAGTTCCCATCATGCTATGAGCCTGCTTGCTTTCATTAAGCCAATGGGAATCCTCCGAAGTGTGGGCACATCCTGTTAGGCATGTAGGCATGTTAACTATTGGCATGGCTGTGATTGGCTGCCGAAATGATGTCATGATGCACTATAAAAGCCACCGCAGCCGCCATTTCTGGTCACTCTGCTGTGAATTCAGTTAGGGACAGGCTGCTGTAGAAGACTGTGAGGGACAGTTAGAAATAGCGATTCTAAAAACAATATTGTGCTTTATCCAGGCTACATAAACCACCACTGTAGCTTGCTTTTCCCTAGCAGCGCTGTTTTCACAGCTGTCTGCAAGGGCTGTGTGAGTGCAGCTCACGCTGTGGAGTGGGTCCTGCAGCCACGTCAGGCTGTAGGCCACCCAGTGTGATCACTGCTGCCTCATACATCTTTTATTTTTTGAGCTGCATTTTTTAAATAATTTCAATCTAGTGTGCTTCCATCCGTATCCATATACGTTGGTTGCAAACACTAGTAGTAGACAGCGGAGCCTTTCTGCAGCCTTTCAGTGCTAGTGTCCACTTTGCTGCACTGTTCACGGCTGTCTGAGAGGTCTCTGACTGTGTGTGAGTGCAGCTCACGCTGAGTAGTGTGTCCTGCAGCTACGTCTGGCTGTAGGACGCTCAGCGTGCGTCACTGCCTCACACATATTTTTATTTGAGTGCAGCTCATTTTTTCTTCTATTAGTGTGCATCCATCCGTCTCCATCTACGGTGGTTGCAAACACTATATAGGAGTACACAGCGGAGCCTTTCTGCAGCCTGTCAGTGCCAGTGCCCACTTAGCTGCACTGTTGACGGCTGTCTGAGAGGTCTCTGACTGTGTGTGAGTGCAGCTCACGCTGAGTAGAGTGTCCTGCAGCTACGTCTGGTTGTAGGACGCTCAACGTGCGTCACTGCCTCACACATATTTGTCTCTGAGTGCAGCTCATTTTTTCTTCTCCTATTAGTGTGCATCCATCCGTATCCATCAACATTGGTTGGTTGCAAACACTATATAGGAGTAGATAGAGGAGCCTTTTTTTCTGGCTTGTGCCCTGCCGGCGCAGCCAGATTAGTATTACCCAATTTTTTTGGAGCCTCATCTTTTGCATTGTAGGTTACCTGCCTGCATTGTAATAGCTCCAAAAAGTTGGTGATACTATCAGTTTCAATTCTTTGTTCTCATACTTTGAGTTTGTTTCAAACAAAGAAACCACATAAAAAGTTCACCAAACACTACATTTTGAACTTGTGTAGGCCACATCAGCTCCTATTAAAGTCTAGTCCACACACACACACTTCATAAAATTAGTGTTTCTTGTACCTGTAACCAGCTGTTCAGGAATAAGCACACTAAGGCCCCCCTTTGTCCTTTTTTGCCTATCTTAAGCAGTCTTGCAAGATGAAGAAGGCAGGGAGTAAGGCGCGGGGGCGTGGGCGTGGGCGTGGAGTTTCAGCAGGGAGAGGACGTGGGGATTCTGCAGGGAGAGGACGTGGGGATTCTACAGGTAGAGGACGTGGGGATTCTGGGCCTGCTGCGGGCACCAGTGGATCAGCATCCCCCAGTTTTAGCAGGCAACAGTCCTTTATGCGCAGCTTTGTAGGACCTCAACGTACCCCACTGCTGCGGGAGGAACAAATTGAAGCCGTTGTCGGATGGATGGCAGCTAACGCATCGACTTCAATTACTTCCGCATCCTCTCAGGGTCAGAGCACCGAAGAGCAACCATCTGTCTCTTCACCACCTGCCAAAGTGCCCAGGCAGTCAGAGAGACATGGACAGGAGCCATCACAATCTCTACTTCTGTTCTCGGAATCTGTTGGCTTGGAAAGAGGGGGCCAGCCAAGCAGCATTCCTGAATGTGAAGAAGAGGGAGTATGCAGTGATGCGCAACTTCTTTGTCCCTCTGAATCTGAAGAGGCGAGTGGGCCAGTGCCTATGGTCAGCACACCTCAGTACGCATCAGATGATGACGAGACTCAGTTGCCACTTTCTGGTGCGTACGGTGCTGGCGAGACAACCCCGGAGAAGCAGCTGTTTGAAGAGGGGAGGGAAGATGATGAGGTCCTTGACCCATCATGGCGTGAGCAACAGGAAGGTGGTGGGAGCAGCTCGGAGGAAGAGATTCCCCTACCGGCCAAAACAGGAGGCAGAGGGAGGGGGAAGACTTGGTTGCCTGTACCCTCCACTTCGGCACCCGTTAGGAGCATTCCTCCTTCCAAAGGCAAACCGGGCGCTCACAAGAGTTGCAGTGCGTGGTCCTTTTTTGACACAGTTGCAGATGACATTTGCTTTGTCAAATGCAAGCTGTGTCATCAGAGAGTCAAAAGAGGGAGAAATGTCAGCAACCTCAATACCACAAATATGTGGAAACATGTGCGCACCAAGCACGAGTTGGAGTTGCAGAGACACCCTCAAGACGTAGGCCAACGTACAGCACCACCTACCACCTCTTCAGTTCGTGTTGGGCCCTCTTCCTCCAGCTCACACACTGCTGGTTCGGCTTCCTCACAGGATCGCCAAGGAAGAACCTCTGCCACTGTTGTCCGGAGACCCTGTCAGATTCCACCCATAACAGCACGTTCCCATCCATCACAGCCATCGGTAGCACAGGCATGGGATAAAAGGCGCCCTTACTCGGCAAACCATCCCCGAGCACAGTCTCTGAATGCTGGCATTGCCAAACTTCTGGCAGTTGAAATGCTGTCATTCAGGCTGGTGGACACTGACACCTTCCGGGACTTAATGGCATTGGCAGTCCCCCAATACAACGTGCCCAGCCGCTTTTATTTCAGCAGGCGAGCCGTCCCTGCCCTGCAGAAACATGTTGAGGGCAAAATAAAACATGCGCTACTAAACGCCGTTAGTAGCAAGGTCCACCTGACCACCGATGCGTGGACCAGTAACCATGGACAGGGACGATACCTTTCCCTCACTGCCCACTGGGTCAATGTTGTGGAGCCGGGTACGGATCTGGAGAGTGGCGCTGTACGTGTTCTTCCAACGCCACGGATTGCAGGACTCCAGTCTGTACACATAGACTCCTCCTCCTACTCAAGTTCCTCAGAAACAGCAGAGCAGGAGCCTGTTACGACCGATATGAGCACAGCCGTGGCCAAACGTCAACAGGCTGTACTCAAATTAATTTCTTTGGGGAATCGAAGCCACACAGCGCAGGAGCTCTGGAATGCTATCAAGCTGGAGAGCGATGTGTGGTTTGGGCCAGCGAATCTCCAGCCGGGCTTGGTAGTGTGTGACAATGGCCGAAATCTGGTGGCAGCTCTTGGCCTAGGCAACCTCACACACATCCCATGTCTGGCACATGTTCTTAACTTGGTCGTGCAGAGCTTTCTGAGGGACTATCCGGATCTTGATGCACTGTTGCACAAGGTCCGCATAGAGTGCGCTCACTTGCGACGTTCCAGCACGGCAAGATCGCGCCTCGCTGCTCTGCAGCGACGATTTGGCCTTCCAGAACATCGCATCATATGTGACCTACCCACCCGGTGGAATTCAACGTTACATATGTTGGAGCGGTTGTGTGAGCAGCAGGCAGCAGTCATGGAGTACCAGCTGCATCAGGCGCAAACAAGTCGCACTGTGCGCCGTTCACACTTCAGCACCATTGAGTGGGCCTCTATGAAGGACATCTGCCTCGTTTTGCGTGCCTTCGATGAATCCACGCGGATGGCGAGTGCAGATGATGCACTAGTCAGCATGACTGTCCCCCTTATCTGCCTGCTTCAACAAACACTGCAAGCACTAAGGGATGAGGTTTCAGAAGAGGTGGAGGATGAGGAGTCCCAAATGCCATCTGCTTCTGGACAGTCTGCGCTACGTGTTTCCTCACAAAGGCCTAGGCAGGGGACACTTTGTGAGGAGGATGAGGAGGAGTCGATGGAGGAGGAAGACATCTCTCCAGAGGAGGGAGGTACACAAACCTCTACTCAGTATGTACAGCGAGGGTGGGGTGATGCAGAGCAGGTCGAGGTCACGCCTCAAACAGGGGACAGCGGTTCTTTGGCAGTTGGGAGTCTGCAGCACATGGTTGATTTCATGCTGCAGTGCCTGAGAAACGACCGCCGCATCGCCCACATTCTCGTCTCGGCTGATTATTGGGTGTACACCCTCCTAGATCCTCGCTACCGGGACAGCGTACAAAGGCTCATACCAACGTTGAACCGGGAGCGTAAAATGCGGGAGTACGAAGAGTCACTGGTGCAGTCCATAATGTTTTCCATTCCACCCGACAGCATTGTTGCAAGTGCTTTACAAAGCAGCTCTGTGCGTCGAGGCAGTGGAGGAAACTCTGCACAAAGAGGGAGCAGAGGCAGTGCCGCAGCACAAGGCAAGACCACTATGGCCCAAATGTGGCAAAGTTTTGTGTGTCCACCACAATTGTCTACACCATCAGCGACGCCTCGAGTCAGCAGGAGGCAACGTTTCCGTCAGATGGTGTCAGACTACATGTCTTGCCCTGTCGCTGTACTCCCAGATGGCTCTTCCCCCTTCAAGTTTTGGGTCTCTAAGCTGGATACATGGCCAGAGCTTAGCCAGTATGCATTGGAGGTGCTGGCTTGCCCTGCTGCCAGTGTATTATCGGAACGTGTCTTTAGTGCCGCAGGTGGTGTACTAACAGACCGTCGCACGCGACTATCTTCCGATAATGTTGACCGGCTGACTTTTCTGAAAATGAACAAGGCCTGGATCTCCAAAGACTTTGCCATTCCTCTTACAGACTAAATTAGTGGTTGGCAACTGTATCCAGGTCTGCTGGTGTGTTCATTTTTCTACCACCTGAACTATAATCCCTGTGCTTCAACACAGCCAGTTGTCGCTCAGATGTGTCGTCTGCACAGAGAAACACACTAGCTCCTGTGTTACTGGGGTTCAGTAATGCCAGCTGATCCCCTGCTGTGTGGACGGCAGAGTCACCAGCTCCATCAACATTCAAACCACTACTGATTTTTAACCGTGCCCAACTTAGGTCTCTGGCTCCACTGTCTCTACTATTTCCCCTGACCTCCAACCCCGCCATCTACATCTCTGAAGTGGCGTCAGCACAATCTACACTTGTTCCTGTGTTCCTGTGGCTCAGTCCCATCAGTTTATCCCCTGATGTGTGTCCGGCAAGGTCTCCTGCTCTGTCCACATTCCCATAACCAGTAGTGGGAATGAGGACAGAGCTGGCGAACTTGCCGGACAAACATCAGGGGATCAACTGATGGGACTGAGCACCAGTAACACAGGAACAAGTGTAGATTGTGCTGACGCCACTTCAGAGATGTAGCTGGCGGGGTTGGAGGCCAGGGTAAATAGTAGAGACAGTGGAGCCAGAGGCCTAAGTGGAGCATGGTTAGAATCAGTAGTAGTCCACAACCTCCATAAAAACCGCTGCCCATTGGCCTCTGCATGCGGCATGCGTAATCCTGGGCACCAACAGCGTCAGTTGGTGTTCAGAAGTGTCGTCTCCACAGAGCCAAACACATTCGTTCAAGTGTTAGTGGGGTTCAGCACTGCCAGCTGTTCCCCTGCTGTGGAGATGGCAAGTCTCCTGCTGCCTTCACCTGCCCAAATCCAGTAGGCCCCAGCCTGCTCCTCGCCTAATCCTGGGCTCCAACAGCGTCAGTTGGTGTTCAGAAGTGTCGTCTCCACAGAGCCAAACACATTCGTTCAAGTGTTAGTGGGGTTCAGCACTGCCAGCTGTTCCCCTGCTGTGGAGATGGCAAGTCTCCTGCTGCATTCACCTGCCAAAATCCAGTAGGCCCCAGCCTGCTCCTCGCCTAATCCTGGGCTCCAACAGCGTCAGTTGGTGTTCAGAAGTGTCGTCTCCACAGAGCCAAACACATTCGTTCAAGTGTTAGTGGGGTTCAGCACTGCCAGCTGTTCCCCTGCTGTGGAGATGGCAAGTCTCCTGCTGCCTTCACCTGCCAAAATCCAGTAGGCCCCAGCCTGCTCCTCGCCTAATCCTGGGCTCCAACAGCGTCAGTTGGTGTTCAGAAGTGTCGTCTCCACAGAGCCAAACACGTTCGTTCAAGTGTTAGTGGGGTTCAGCACTGCCAGCTGTTCCCCTGCTGTGGAGATGGCAAGTCTCCTGCTGCATTCACCTGCCAAAATCCAGTAGGCCCCAGCCTGCTCCTCGCCTAATCCTGGGCTCCAACAGCGTCAGTTGGTGTTCAGAAGTGTCGTCTCCACAGAGCCAAACACGTTCGTTCAAGTGTTAGTGGGGTTCAGCACTGCCAGCTGTTCCCCTGCTGTGGAGATGGCAAGTCTCCTGCTGCATTCACCTGCCAAAATCCAGTAGGCCCCAGCCTGCTCCTCGCCTAATCCTGGGCTCCAACAGCGTCAGTTGGTGTTCAGAAGTGTCGTCTCCACAGAACCAAACACATTCGTTCAAGTGTTAGTGGGGTTCAGCACTGCCAGCTGTTCCCCTGCTGTGGAGATGGCAAGTCTCCTGCTGCCTTCACCTGCCAAAATCCAGTAGGCCCCAGCCTGCTCCTCGCCTAATCCTGGGCTCCAACAGCGTCAGTTGGTGTTCAGAAGTGTCGTCTCCACAGAACCAAACACATTCGTTCAAGTGTTAGTGGGGTTCAGCACTGCCAGCTGTTCCCCTGCTGTGGAGATGGCAAGTCTCCTGCTGCCTTCACCTGCCAAAATCCAGTAGGCCCCAGCCTGCTCCTCGCCTAATCCTGGGCTCCAACAGCGTCAGTTGGTGTTCAGAAGTGTCGTCTCCACAGAACCAAACACATTCGTTCAAGTGTTAGTGGGGTTCAGCACTGCCAGCTGTTCCCCTGCTGTGGAGATGGCAAGTCTCCTGCTGCCTTCACCTGCCAAAATCCAGTAGGCCCCAGCCTGCTCCTCGCCTAATCCTGGGCTCCAACAGCGTCAGTTGGTGTTCAGAAGTGTCGTCTCCACAGAACCAAACACGTTCGTTCAAGTGTTAGTGGGGTTCAGCACTGCCAGCTGTTCCCCTGCTGTGGAGATGGCAAGTCTCCTGCTGCCTTCACCTGCCCAAATCCAGTAGGCCCCAGCCTGCTCCTCGCCTAATCCTGGGCTCCAACAGCGTCAGTTGGTGTTCAGAAGTGTCGTCTCCACAGAGCCAAACACATTCGTTCAAGTGTTAGTGGGGTTCAGCACTGCCAGCTGTTCCCCTGCTGTGGAGATGGCAAGTCTCCTGCTGCCTTCACCTGCCAAAATCCAGTAGGCCCCAGCCTGCTCCTCGCCTAATCCTGGGCTCCAACAGCGTCAGTTGGTGTTCAGAAGTGTCGTCTCCACAGAGCCAAACACGTTCGTTCAAGTGTTAGTGGGGTTCAGCACTGCCAGCTGTTCCCCTGCTGTGGAGATGGCAAGTCTCCTGCTGCATTCACCTGCCAAAAACCATTAGGCCCCAGCCTGCTCCTCGCCTAATCCTGGGCTCCAACAGCGTCAGTTGGTGTTCAGAAGTGTCGTCTCCACAGAACCAAACACATTCGTTCAAGTGTTAGTGGGGTTCAGCACTGCCAGCTGTTCCCCTGCTGTGGAGATGGCAAGTCTCCTGCTGCCTTCACCTGCCAAAATCCAGTAGGCCCCAGCCTGCTCCTCGCCTAATCCTGGGCTCCAACAGCGTCAGTTGGTGTTCAGAAGTGTCGTCTCCACAGAGCCAAACACATTCGTTCAAGTGTTAGTGGGGTTCAGCACTGCCAGCTGTTCCCCTGCTGTGGAGATGGCAGTCTCTCCTGCTGTCTCCGCATTACAAAGACAGTAGGCCTCTGCCTACACCCTCCTATTTCCTGGGCTTCAACACAGCCAGTTGTAGTTCGGAAGTGCCGTCCACACGGAAAGAGATACTTGCTCCCGTGTCTCAGTGGGGTTCAGTAACGTCAGCTGATCCCCTGCTGTGTGGATGGCAGTCTCTCCTGCTGTAAACTCATTCAAAATACAGTAGGCCTCTGCCTACACCCTCCTATTTCCTGGGCTTCAACACAGCCAGTTGTAGTTCGGAAGTGCCGTCCACACGGAAAGAGACACTTGCTCCCGTGTCTCAGTGGGGTTCAGTAACGTCAGCTGATCCCCTGCTGTGTGGATGGCAGTCTCTCCTGCTGTAAACTCATTCAAAATACAGTAGGCCTCTGCCTACACCCTCCTATTTCCTGGGCTTCAACACAGCCAGTTGTAGTTCGGAAGTGCCGTCCACACGGAAAGAGATACTTGCTCCCGTGTCTCAGTGGGGTTCAGTAACGTCAGCTGATCCCCTGCTGTGTGGATGGCAGTCTCTCCTGCTGTCACCTCATTCAAAATTCAGTAGGCCTCTGCCTACACCCTCCTATTTCCTGGTGTCACGTCTCCGTCAGATTTGGGGCCTGCTGTTCCGGTCGCAGCCACTAGGAGGCGCCGGGCCGCCACTTCGCCGTCAGACTCGGGGACGGCTGTTCCTGCCTCGGCCACTGGGAGGCGCCGTGGTTCTATTACGTCGCCGTCAGACTCAGGGCCTATGATCCCAGCTTTAGCCACTAGGAGGCGCCGGTCTGTCACGTCACCGTTGGATTCAAGGCCTGCTGTTCCGGTCACGGCCACTAGGAGGCGCCAGACCGCCACTTCACTGTCAGATTCGGGGACGGCTGTTCCTGCCTCGGCCACTGGGAGGCGCCGTGGTCCGCCCGTGAGTTATGGTGGTGACAGAGAAGTGGCTCCTGCGCAGGCATCTGGTGGGCGCAGGCTCCGCCCCTCTGTCAGTCATCAGGGGGTTACTGCAACTCCATCTGGCCTGGTCTTGGGGGCGGCCCTAATGACATCACCAGTCCAGGAACCTGTGAGGGATGACCTGATCCCTCAAATACCTTGGGACTGGTCTTGCAAGCCGCCGGATATATTCTTGGTTCCCCTGTGTGTTACTTAGTGATTGATTTCTGTTTGACTCTGACCTCAGCCTGGATTTCTGACCCCTCTTTTGCCTGACGATTCTGTACTTCTGCTACTCTCCTGTTTTGTGACCTTGGCCTGGATATTCTGACTCTGCTACTTCCTAACGATTCTGTACCTCTGCCGCCCTCCTGGTTTTTGACTCTGACCTTGGCCTGAAATTGACTCTGCTATTGCCTGCCGTTTTTGTACTTCACTCTGACGACCGTCCTGCTCTGGCCGCTGCTCCTATTCAGACAGCTACCTCCTGGGCTCTGTTGTAAATCCAGATCCCTGTATAGGGGTAAAGGGTATCAGTGTTTCTCGGGGTGTTGCCTGGCTGCAGCCCAGAACCGCAGACGGACGTTACATTATATCCGGCCATAAAATTAACTGCTTCTTGTGTATATACCCAACATATACAAAAGCAGTCTCCCTGAACTTTTTTTTTTTTTTTTCTTCTGACTGAGCTGATTTTTGGCCTGAACACCTGTTGCAGTGCACAGCCTGGAAGATCTCTCTCATTTTCTTGGACAACTATGCGGCAGTCTGGAGTCTTCAGGGAGAGAGCTGCACCTCAGAGATCCATGCTCCTGGCACGTCGACCTCTGGGCAACTACTCTGGCTATGGTTGCCCAGAGGTTCAGGTATTGCCCGCAGATGCGGCTAAAGTTTTATTACCCATTTCAGTTTCATGTGGTCAGAAATCGCTGTGTTTAAACGCGTATGTGGATAGTGGTTCTGAAGGAAATTTTATGGATTCCTTGACTGCTAGGAATTTGGGTGTAACTCTACTAAAACTTAATGCCCCTATTAAAACCACGGCTATTAATGGCACGTCCATTATTCAGGAGGGGGTTAAGTTTGTTACTGCCAAGGTTGCCATGTCTGTGGGAGCCTTACACACTGAGCTGGTGTCATTTTTTGTGATGGACAATTTAACCTCTGCAGTTATTCTGGGTATGCCATGGCTACGCCAGCACAATCCTGTCATCGACTGGCACTTGGGTGACGTTGTACGCTGGAGCCCACAGTGTCAGAAAAATTGCATATCCTTGGCAGTAAACCAAGTTAAGGTTAAAACCCCCCGCATACCGTTTGCTTTCAGAGATTTTGAGGATGTCTTTTCTATTGTAGAATCTGAAAAGCTACCCCCTCACAGAGAGTATGATTGCCCTATTGATCTGATTCCGGATGCCCGTCTCCCTAAGGGAAGAATATTTAATCTCTCTGGCCCAGAGCGTCAGGCCATGAATGACTATATTGCAGATAGCCTAAGAAAAGGGTTTATCAGACCGTCCATTTCTCCAGTTGGGGCTGGGTTCTTCTTTGTGGAGAAGAAAGATGGTGGTCTCAGACCCTGCATTGATTATCGGGAGTTGAATGCAATCACTATAAAAAACCAGTATCCGCTTCCACTCATCCCTGATCTTTTTAATCAGCTAACAGGAGCCCGTTGGTTTACTAAACTTGACCTCCGGGGGGCATACAATCTAGTCCGCATAAGAGACGGGGATGAGTGGAAAACGGCCTTCAATACACCCCTTGGCCATTTTGAGTACCTGGTTATGCCGTTCGGACTCAGCAACGCACCTGCCGTATTTCAGCACTTTGTTAACGATATTTTTAGAGACATTTGTGGGGTGTATGTCGTGGTGTATTTAGATGACATTCTGATTTACTCTGCTGACCCAGTGACACACTCTCAACACGTCTGTTCTGTGCTACAAAGACTACGTGAACACTCCTTGTTTGCTAAACTGGAGAAATGTGTATTTTTTGCTGAGGAGGTACAGTTTTTAGGATACATGGTTTCAGGTAAAGGCTTCCGCATGGATCCTGCCAAGGTCCAGCCTATTAAGGCTTGGGTGCAACCAAAATCGCTGAAAGCGCTGCAGCGATTTTTGGGGTTCGCTAATTATTACCGCAAGTTTATTAGAGGTTTCTCAGAGATTGCCAAGCCACTCACGGATCTGACCCGGAAAGGGGCGGACGTGGCCAACTGGAATCCTGAGGCAATTCAGGCGTTTTCTACGTTAAAAGAGAGTTTTGTGGCCAACCCAGTTTTGGTTCAGCCGGATCTGGACCGTCCATTTATTGTGGAGGTGGATGCCTCTGAAATCGGAGTGGGAGCAGTGCTATCACAAGGCACTACATCCCTCACTCAGCTTCGTCCATGTGCGTTTTTTTCCCGCAAATTCTCTCCCACGGAGAAAAACTATGATATTGGGAATCGGGAACTATTGGCAATTAAATGGGCCTTCGAGGAATGGCGTCACTTCCTCGAGGGCGCCAAACACAAGATCACGGTAATTACCGATCATAAGAATCTGACATACCTAGAATCAGCAAAAAGGTTAAATCCTAGACAAGCAAGGTGGGCATTGTTTTTCTCTAGGTTTAATTTTATAATCACCTTCCGCCCTGGTACAAAAAATGTGAGGGCCGATGCCCTCTCTCGCAGTTTCTGCCCCTCACAAGCCGAGGACTGTGAACCAGTTCCGATATTGGCCACTGGGATCATTGTCTCCGCAGTGTCATTGGACCTTCTGGAGGAGATCCGTAAATCCCCAGAACAAGCCCCTGACACTACGCCACCCAACAAATTGTTCGTTCCACCTGCGTTTCGCCTACAAGTGCTTAGAGAATCACATGACTCTGTCTTGGCAGGCCATCCTGGTCTCAATAATACCGCCAGATTGATAACTAGGAATTTTTGGTGGCCGACGGTGGTTAAGGACTGCAAAGAATATGTCTTAGCATGTGAGGTCTGTGCCCGCGCCAAGTCCTCCCATACTCGCCCTGCCGGCTGGCTCCAGTCCTTGCCCACCCCCGAGAGTCCATGGACCCACATCTCCATGGACTTCATTACGGACCTACCGTCCTCAGATGGAAAGACGTGTATCTGGGTGGTGGTGGACAGGTTCAGTAAACAATGTCATTTTGTCCCCCTGTCGGGGTTACCTAACTCGGAAACGTTGAGTAAACTGTTTATTGTACATGTGGTACGTTTACACGGTGCCCCGGTCAATATTGTGTCTGACAGGGGTACCCAATTCGTGTCAAAGTTCTGGAGGGCGTTCTGTAAACGCATTGGTATTGAGCTATCTTTTTCCTCGGCTTACCACCCTGAAACCAATGGGCAAACCGAACGTGTCAACCAGGCTCTGGAGCAATACCTTCGTTGCTACATCTCAGAACACCAGTCCGATTGGGCAGAACATCTGCCACTAGCCGAGTTTGCCCTAAACAATCAGTATCAGGACTCCATTAAGTCTACCCCCTTTTTCTGCAACCACGGGCTGCATCCGCGCTTTGGCTCATTCTCGGCCAGAATGTCGGAGCTTCCTGGGGTAGAGAAAAATATACATCGTTTAAAAACCATTTGGTCTGAGGTAAACTCTAACTTGAAAGGGGCCCGGGTTAGACAGACCTCGGCAGCGAACAAACGGCGATCCAAAGGACCGCACCTGGGAGTCGGAGACAAGGTTTGGCTCTCCACCAAAAACATCAAGCTTAAAGTACCGTCTGCCAAACTGGGTCCCAGATTTATTGGTCCATACGAGATTATAGAGGTGATTAACCCGGTGGCCTTCCGTTTAAAACTCCCTCAGTCTTTCAAATTACCCAATGTCTTCCACAAGTCTCTCCTCAAGTTGTATCGCTCCCCAATTCACCCTGTCCCGTCCCCTCCTCCTCCCGTTTCGGTCGGAGGGTCCTTGGAGTATGAAGTCCAGGGTGTCCTTGACTCCCGCCTTGTAAGAGGGTCCGTACAGTATCTGGTACACTGGAGGGGCTACGGCCCGGAGGAGAGGTCCTGGGTCCCTGCGCGGGACATCCATGCAAAAGCACTAATTAGAAGGTTTCACCTCCTCCACCCTGACAAACCAGGTTTTGAGGGTCCGGAGGCCCCTCTTGGAAGGGGGGGTACTGTCACGTCTCCGTCAGATTTGGGGCCTGCTGTTCCGGTCGCAGCCACTAGGAGGCGCCGGGCCGCCACTTCGCCGTCAGACTCGGGGACGGCTGTTCCTGCCTCGGCCACTGGGAGGCGCCGTGGTTCTATTACGTCGCCGTCAGACTCAGGGCCTATGATCCCAGCTTTAGCCACTAGGAGGCGCCGGTCTGTCACGTCACCGTTGGATTCAAGGCCTGCTGTTCCGGTCACGGCCACTAGGAGGCGCCAGACCGCCACTTCACTGTCAGATTCGGGGACGGCTGTTCCTGCCTCGGCCACTGGGAGGCGCCGTGGTCCGCCCGTGAGTTATGGTGGTGACAGAGAAGTGGCTCCTGCGCAGGCATCTGGTGGGCGCAGGCTCCGCCCCTCTGTCAGTCATCAGGGGGTTACTGCAACTCCATCTGGCCTGGTCTTGGGGGCGGCCCTAATGACATCACCAGTCCAGGAACCTGTGAGGGATGACCTGATCCCTCAAATACCTTGGGACTGGTCTTGCAAGCCGCCGGATATATTCTTGGTTCCCCTGTGTGTTACTTAGTGATTGATTTCTGTTTGACTCTGACCTCAGCCTGGATTTCTGACCCCTCTTTTGCCTGACGATTCTGTACTTCTGCTACTCTCCTGTTTTGTGACCTTGGCCTGGATATTCTGACTCTGCTACTTCCTAACGATTCTGTACCTCTGCCGCCCTCCTGGTTTTTGACTCTGACCTTGGCCTGAAATTGACTCTGCTATTGCCTGCCGTTTTTGTACTTCACTCTGACGACCGTCCTGCTCTGGCCGCTGCTCCTATTCAGACAGCTACCTCCTGGGCTCTGTTGTAAATCCAGATCCCTGTATAGGGGTAAAGGGTATCAGTGTTTCTCGGGGTGTTGCCTGGCTGCAGCCCAGAACCGCAGACGGACGTTACACCTGGGCTTCAACACAGCCAGTTGTAGTTCGGAAGTGCCGTCCACACGGAAAGAGACACTTGCTCCCGTGTCTCAGTGGGGTTCAGTAACGTCAGCTGATCCCCTGCTGTGTGGATGGCAGTCTCTCCTGCTGTAAACTCATTCAAAATACAGTAGGCCTCTGCCTACACCCTCCTATTTCCTGGGCTTCAACACAGCCAGTTGTAGTTCGGAAGTGCCGTCCACACGGAAAGAGATACTTGCTCCCGTGTCTAAGTGGGGTTCAGTAACGTCAGCTGATCCCCTGCTGTGTGGATGGCAGTCTCTCCTGCTGTCACCTCATTCAAAATTCAGTAGGCCTCTGCCTACACCCTCCTATTTCCTGGGCTTCAACACAGCCAGTTGTAGTTCGGAAGTGCCGTCCACACGGAAAGAGATACTTGCTCCCGTGTCTCAGTGGGGTTCAGTAACGTCAGCTGATCCCCTGCTGTGTGGATGGCAGTCTCTCCTGCTGTAAACTCATTCAAAATACAGTAGGCCTCTGCCTACACCCTCCTATTTCCTGGGCTTCAACACAGCCAGTTGTAGTTCGGAAGTGCCGTCCACACGGAAAGAGATACTTGCTCCCGTGTCTCAGTGGGGTTCAGTAACGTCAGCTGATCCCCTGCTGTGTGGATGGCAGTCTCTCCTGCTGTCACCTCATTCAAAATTCAGTAGGCCTCTGCCTACACCCTCCTATTTCCTGGGCTTCAACACAGCCAGTTGTAGTTCGGAAGTGCCGTCCACACGGAAAGAGATACTTGCTCCCGTGTCTCAGTGGGGTTCAGTAACGTCAGCTGATCCCCTGCTGTGTGGATGGCAGTCTCTCCTGCTGTAAACTCATTCAAAATACAGTAGGCCTCTGCCTACACCCTCCTATTTCCTGGGCTTCAACACAGCCAGTTGTAGTTCGGAAGTGCCGTCCACACGGAAAGAGATACTTGCTCCCGTGTCTCAGTGGGGTTCAGTAACGTCAGCTGATCCCCTGCTGTGTGGATGGCAGTCTCTCCTGCTGTCACCTCATTCAAAATTCAGTAGGCCTCTGCCTACACCCTCCTATTTCCTGGGCTTCAACACAGCCAGTTGTAGTTCGGAAGTGCCGTCCACACGGAAAGAGATACTTGCTCCCGTGTCTCAGTGGGGTTCAGTAACGTCAGCTGATCCCCTGCTGTGTGGATGGCAGTCTCTCCTGCTGTAAACTCATTCAAAATACAGTAGGCCTCTGCCTACACCCTCCTATTTCCTGGGCTTCAACACAGCCAGTTGTAGTTCGGAAGTGCCGTCCACACGGAAAGAGACACTTGCTCCCGTGTCTCAGTGGGGTTCAGTAACGTCAGCTGATCCCCTGCTGTGTGGATGGCAGTCTCTCCTGCTGTCACCTCATTCAAAATTCAGTAGGCCTCTGCCTACACCCTCCTATTTCCTGGGCTTCAACACAGCCAGTTGTAGTTCGGAAGTGCCGTCCACACGGAAAGAGATACTTGCTCCCGTGTCTCAGTGGGGTTCAGTAACGTCAGCTGATCCCCTGCTGTGTGGATGGCAGTCTCTCCTGCTGTAAACTCATTCAAAATACAGTAGGCCTCTGCCTACACCCTCCTATTTCCTGGGCTTCAACACAGCCAGTTGTAGTTCGGAAGTGCCGTCCACACGGAAAGAGATACTTGCTCCCGTGTCTCAGTGGGGTTCAGTAACGTCAGCTGATCCCCTGCTTTGTGGATGGCAGTCTCTCCTGCTGTAAACTCATTCAAAATACAGTAGGCCTCTGCCTACACCCTCCTATTTCCTGGGCTTCAACACAGCCAGTTGTAGTTCGGAAGTGCCGTCCACACGGAAAGAGATACTTGCTCCCGTGTCTCAGTGGGGTTCAGTAATGTCAGCTGATCCCCTGCTGTGTGGATGGCAAAGTCTCCTGCTGCCTACACAGTCGTACCACTACTGATTTTTAACCGTGCTCCAATTAGGCCTGTGGCTCCACTGTCTCTCGTATTTCCCCTGTCCTCCAACCCTGCCAGTTACAGCTCCGAAGTGGCGTCTGCACAATCCACACTTGTTCCTGTGTTACAGGTGTTCAGTCCGATCAGTTAATCCCCTGATGTGTGTCCGGCAATGTCGCCTGCTCTGTCCACATTCCCATTATCGGAATGTGGACAGAGCAGGCGACATTGCCGGACACACATCAGGGGATTAACTGACCGGACTGAACACCTGTAACACAGGAACAAGTGTGGATTGTGCAGACGCCACTTCGGAGCTGTAACTGGCGGGGTTGGAGGACAGGGGAAATACGAAAATCAGTGAATCCACAGGCCTAAGTGGAGCTTGGTTCAAATTAGTAGTCTACAACCGATCTTAAAATTTCTTCAATGCAGCCTAAGCCTGCTCCGTGCTTGTCCCTGGGCTTCAACACAGCCAGTTGTTGCTCGGAAGTGCCGTCTTCACAGAGTAAAACACTAGCTCCTGTGTTTGTGGGGTTCAGTAACGTCAGCTGTTCCCCTGCTGTTTTGATGGCAATCTGTCCTGCTGCCTCCCAATTGACAGCACATCAGGCCTCAGCCTGCTAAGTGCTTGTCCTGGGCTCCAACATCGCCAGTTGCTGCTCATAACTGACTTTGGCACGGGTACTCCCTCCTGCCCAGCTTGGTTCCAGCCCTGCCTGCTGTTTCCGGGAAGTGTCAATGTCAGTTTGCCACCCCAAGTTGCCATGTCGTGTTGCGGTTGGGTTAGCCGAGGCTAGGGTGCCAGCAGTTTAGGTGCTTCCTATGTGGACTGCGGGTTCTGGTAAGAAAGGTTTGTTCCATAGTGCCAGTAGGACAAGCACCCCCTGTAGGACTGTGTGATTCGGTAACTGCGGCCAGCTTGCGGCATGCCAACTTTGCTTTTCAGGGGTAACTTCTGATACCCCTCCGGGTTCCAGCACCGTCAGCTGGTTCTCATCAGAGCCTTTGGCCTAGGTGCCTCCATCTCGGTATCCGAGTTCCAGCAACGTCTGCTGGTCCTTGGTAGTGCTTTGTAGCACAGGTACCTCCTGCTTAGTAACCGGGTTCCAGCACCGTCAGCTGGTCCTCGGTTGTGCCATTGGCTCTTATTCCTTCTGCTGCCCCTCCGGGTGCCAGCACTGTCAGCTGGTCCTCGCTATTTCCATTTGCTCTTGCAGCTTATGCTACCCCTCCGGGTTCCAGCACCGTCAGCTGGTTCTCGTCAGAGCCTTTGGCCTAGGTGCCTCCATCTCGGTATCCGAGTTCCGGCAACGTCTGCTGGTCCTTGGTAGTGCTTTGTAGCACAGGTACCTCCTGCTTAGTAACCGGGTTCCAGCACCGTCAGCTGGTCCTCGGTTGTGCCATTGGCTCTTATTCCTTCTGCTGCCCCTCCGGGTGCCAGCACTGTCAGCTGGTCCTCGCTATTTCCATTTGCTCTTGCAGCTTATGCTACCCCTCCGGGTTCCAGCACCGTCAGCTGGTTCTCGTCAGAGCGTTTGGCCTAGGTGCCTCCATCTCGGTATCCGAGTTCCGGCAACGTCTGCTGGTCCTTGGTAGTGCTTTGTAGCACAGGTACCTCCTGCTTAGTAACCGGGTTCCAGCACCGTCAGCTGGTCCTCGGTAGTGCCATTGGCTCTTGTTCCTTCTGCTGCCCCTCCGGGTGCCAGTACCGTCAGCTGGTTCAAGAGGACAAAGAACAGGAAGACAACCACCAAGATGCAGAACAACAAGAGAGAGAAGACAAAGAAGCATAAAAAAAACAAAGCAGAAGAACATTAAGCATAAGACTAATACTCTGAGCAAATGATATTATCTTATTTATAAGCAGAAGAAGACTAAGCAGTGTATGGGGGTGAGTCCGTTCCTCCTCGTGGTGCCCCTGGAAAAGGCCTGCTTCTGCAGGCCAAACTGAACGCGGACAAATCCTGTTGTAAATCTTTTGTGACAGGCAGAACGGAAGGTGTAAACTTCTAACTTTTCTAGATAACAACTACAGGAATGCCTGACACAAACAAGAATATGATGAAGAAGAATAGGAAGAAGATGAAGAAGCTGAATATGTAGAATAATAATTGTTGAATAAGAAGAATATGAAGAATGTAAGAAAAGGAAGAAGAAGAAGAAGAAGAAGAAGAATGTAAAAAAAGGAAGTAGAAGAAGAAGAAGAAGAATGTAAAAAAAGGAATAAGAAGAAGAATGTAAAAAAAGGAAGTAGAAGAAGAAGAATGTAAAAAAAGGAAGTAGAAGAAGAAGAAGAAGAATGTAAAAAAAGGAAGTAGAAGAAGAAGACATACATGTCTGGCAAAATATAAATGAGGCTAACATAGTCAATATCTTTGTAACTCCTAACATCTTTAAAAAAAAAAGTTTAATTCCTGCTATTCCATTTGATTGGGCTAAACCTCTATGGCTTTAATGTCTCCTCCACCTCCCACAATACATTCTACATTATTCTTAGTTGTTTTTCTTCATGTAGAATTAACCTACAAGGAAAGAAAGGTTTTTTTTTTAATTCCGATATTTTGGCCCCATTGACTTGCATTGGTTCCCGGTATCGGAATCGGCGATACCGATACTTTTTTTTAAGATCGGCCGATCCATTCCGATCCGATATTTTCAAGTATCGGCTGGTATCGCTCAACTCTACTCGTGATACATGGCTCCATTCATTCTTTCATGTGCACGGATCATTTGTCCTGGTGCCTTAGAAGAGAAACAGCCCCAAAGCATGATATTGCCATGCTTCACAGTGTTTATGGTGTTCTTTGGATACAACTCAGGATTCTGTCTCCTCCAAACATGATGAGTTTTGTTTCTACCCAACAGTTCTACTTTGGTTTCATCAGGTCATATGACATTCTCCCAATACTCTTCTAGATAATCCAAATGCTCTCTAGAAAACTTCAGACGGGCCCGGACATATACTGGCTTAAACAGGGAGACATGTCTGGCACTGTAGATCTGAGTCCCTGGCGGTGTAGTGTGTTACTGATGGTAGCCTTTGTTGCGGTGGTCCCAGTTCTATGCAGGTCATTCATTAGGTCCTCCTGTGGTTCTAGGATTTTTGCTCACCGTTTTTGTGATCATTTTGACTCCACGGGATGAGATCTTGCGTGGAGCCCCAGATCGAGGGAGATTATCAGTGATCTTGTATGTCTTCCATTTTCTTATTATTGCTCCCACAATAGATTTCATCACACCAAGCTGAATGCCTATTGCAGATTCAGTCTTCCCAGCCTGGTGCCAGGGCTACAATTTTGTTTCTGGTGTCCTTCAACAGTTCTTTGGTCTTCACCATAGTGGAATTTGGAATGTGACTGTTTGAGGCTGTGGACAGGTGTCTTATATACTGATAGCAAGTTCAAACAGGTGCCATTACTACAGGTAATGAGCAGAGGACAGAGGAGCCTCTTAAAGGAGAAGTTTTCTCATTTTCACTCTCATAGCTGTTATCTACCTATGATGTCAAATACAGGCTTCTCTCATCTTTTTAAATGGGAGAACTTGCACAATTGGTGGCTGACTAAATAGTTTTTCCCCACTGTACCCGTAGTCCTTAAGGGGTTAACCAAAAAATACAGACAAAAAAGGTGTGTATGGAAGTACCCTAAGATGCCTTCACAGGACAGTATTTTCAGCTCAAGTGCTGTCAGTGAAAAAAATGGACAGCAATCAGATCAATGTTGCTCAACTGGGCAATTCAGCTGACCATATTCTTAGGCATGGATTAAATGTTCTCATGAAAACAAATCATAACATGTCATAGCCTTTTCTGTATTTCCTTTGAGACTCGTCTATTCCAATCTATAAGTGTACAAAAAAAATCTGTCCCCACACAGGATTTTATGGATACACTGTCATCGTTAATATAGGAAACTATTTTTAGCCTTGTAAAAATTTTTTACTGCAGATGTATAACAACAAATGCCATGTTGATTGTATACTTTGACAAAACAGATGAAAAAGCAAAATAGCCTCTTCTGAGCACAAAGGTATCACAGCAAATAAACAGTTCATTTTGCAGGCCACATAGCAGCACCCCCGACTGTGCTTAAAGCAGCAGACTGACACAGTTAGTGAACACAGGCTCTGGTTCTTAGATGAAGCACCACCCCTGTCTCTTACTCACCTTTTTTTGCTTTTTTTTCTGTTTTTCATCCATTGGTCTCTTGCAAAAAGGGACCTGGCTCCAGCTCCAATGTTTCATGGAGCTGTGCAGAAGTCACTTTTCATTACATCTAAATGAGAGCCTCATTCCAGTTCTCCGATACTTGCATTGCGCTCTCATTACATAGCTTCTGACTTCCGGTCAGTCAGAAGCTACGCTCACAAGATGTCGCAGGGGGACCAGAGCAGCACTGGAAAAACTGTGAAGACGCAGGAGGGTGTGGATATGACTAAGTCAGGGGGTTTAGATTTAACCCCTTCTCAGCAGCACCGCATATATGATGCCCTGTAGGTGCTGAATTCCTGCAAAGTGAACTTTATATACTGCGCAGCTATTTCCAGGCACCGTGCTGCATCACACAGTGTGATTATTTCATTAAAAGAATTTTTAATTAATGTGTGAGTCTTTTTTAACCCTTTACTAGTATAGGATTAATGATTGATGTCTTATTAATAATGGTGTCTTATTGACACCTCTCCATTATTTACCCGGCTTAATGTCACCTTCCAATAGCAAGGTGACATTAACCCATGAGCCACCGCTAAAGGCAAAGGGAATAGAGAGGCTAAGTGCCAGAAAAGGAGCATCTTAGAGATGTGCTTTTTCTGGGGTGGCTGGGGGCAGATTTTTTTAGCCTGTGGGGACCAAAAACAATGGTCCCTCTCTAGGCTATTAATATCTGCCCTCACTCACTGGCTTTCCCTCTCTGGTGGAGAAAATACCGCGGGAGCCCACGCAATTTTTTTCAATGAATTTACCCGCTTATTTAACACCTACAAGTCCAAAATTTTACACACATACCCTAATCTAATTATTAGTCAGGGACATATAAAGAAATAAATGAAATGAAATGGTTTACTGTATGTAAGCCATGTGTCATTTCATGTTGTGTTTTGTAATGATTTTTAAGCAGCTGGCAAATGATTTAGCTGCTATTATGCTATATAGAACTCTATGAACTCTAAATATGTATATATATAAATATATGTGTCTAAATGACGTGTATATATATGTATTCTATGTGTATATCTATTCTTTCTATTCTTTATTAAACATGCCAGTGTGATTTTACTGTATCACGCACTGAATTGCCGGCTTTTGTTAAAGGACACCGATGCGTATTTCTCGCAAGTCACACTTGTGGTCCGTGTGTAATCCATTTTTTTCTCGCACCCATAGACTTGCATTGGCGCATCTCGGCCAAGAATTGCTGACAATCGCAGCATGCTGCGATTTTCTCAGCCCGTTTAAAACAGGCGAGAAAAAATCGGATGATCGGAGCTGCCCCATAGATTAACATTGGGACAAGTGCAATGCAATTTTTTATCGCATAGCACTCGTCCATTTTTCTCGCTAGTGTAACTCCGGCCTTAGAGTAGCAGGAGTCACAGTGTTAGTAACATCCAATTTTCTTTAAGAAAAAAAAAATAGAAGTTAGTACAGTTTAGTTTAATAGGTAAGGAGGTAGCGGATTAGAGTAGTGGACGTCACTAACACTGCGTTGTTGCATTGTCAGTGAAGTCCTATTTTCTTTTAGAAAAAAATAGTACAGAGTAGCTTCATTGGTAGGTAGCGTTTTTTTTTTTTACAAAAAAGAAAGTTTTCATTTGCTAAATTTTTAGCTAGTGCTTTTAGGGGAGCATACATCGCAGTGTTAGTGATGTCACTTTTTTACTTTTTCAAAAAAAAAAAGAATAGTTAGCTCCAAGTACATTTTTAGCTAGTGCATTAGGGGAGCATACATTGCAGTAGCTTTATAGGTAGGCATTAGTGTAGTATACGTCACTGTAATTTTTTTTACAAACTACTTTTCAACATCTACTGATTTTTCTTTTCATTTTCTTCTAAGAGTTTCTTTTATATTTTTCCTTTTCACATTTTTTCTCTACTTTTTTCTCAACATTTTTTTCACTACTTTTTTTCTCTCTATTTTTTACGATAAAGAGTACCCTTTACACAAACCTCACAGAATACACATGTAAAAGCATCACTTACTAATTGAGAGAAAAAGACAGGGAAAAAATGTGCACACCCAATGTATGGAAAATTATAACATTTTTATTAGGAACAATATATGGCAAATACAATAGACAGCAAAATCAATAAAAGCATGATTTAATATGTACATACAATACAAAAGGAGACTTGGATAAAGTAGTCCAAAATAGTCACTCAGAATAGGCAGACTTTAAATAAAATGATGTGTGCAAAATCCCTGTTTCAGAATGGATATATTGATCATGATTGTCAAAAATGAGAGATATAAGAAAAACATATCAATTCATACAGATAGATGAAGGTAGAAACATATATCAATGAGAAATATAAATTGCATCAATAAAATAAAGAGTCAGACATGATTACCAAAATGTTTTACCAGGATTAGTAAAATGCCTATTGCTCACATGACCCAACACGTGTTGCTGCTTGCGTCAGCTTCGTCAGGGGTGAACTGCCAGTGTGACATGCCATCTATATATAGGGGCAATGATTCTAATCAAGAGAAAGGGAAGCAGCTACATGTGAGCAAAGGTGTGCTCGAAAATCGCCCAGTGCAGGAAGTATGCATTCTAGTTATAAAATCAGTGGAACGCACACAGAAGATCCGGTCAAGTCAATACAGAAAGTGACGCATGCATTCTACCATCGGCGAGTAGTGGAGCGCAGAAGATAGCACAGACGGGGAACATTTGCCAAAATAATAATAGAGATCAAATAAAAGCCACATAATGATGAGGCAAACGGTAAATATGAGAGTTCAAAGAAAAAGGGGGGAATAATGGAAATAAAAATAAAGAAAATTATTTTAGATAGAGCACTTGTGATATTCAAAGGTATGCATACCATATAAACAAAGAATCAAGGGACTATAGGAGAAATAAGCTCAAAATAGAGTCTTATCCATTAAACTCACTAAGGTATTACTCAGATTAAACTAATCTGATGTATTCATTGAAAAAGCAAGGAATGTGAGCATCAGCTGCAGCAGATTCATGGGTCAGCCATTGAACATTAGACATCAAATGAAAGGATTTTTCTGGATGGTTTCCGTGCTACTAGATTAACTGAGACGTACAGTGGGGCAAAAAAGTATTTAGTCAGTCAGCAATAGTGCAAGTTCCACCACTTAAAAAGATGAGAGGCGTCTGTAATTTACATCATAGGTAGACCTCAACTATGGGAGACAAACTGAGAAAAAAAATCCAGAAAATCACATTGTCTGTTTTTTTTTCATTTTATTTGCATATTATGGTGGAAAATAAGTATTTGGTCAGAAACAAAATTTCATCTCAATACTTTGTGATATATCCTTTGTTGGCAATGACAGAGGTCAAACGTTTTCTGTAAGTCTTCACAAGGTTGCCACACACTGTTGTTGGTATGTTGGCCCATTCCTCCATGCAGATCTCCTCTAGAGCAGTGATGTTTTTGGCTTTTCGCTTGGCAACACGGACTTTCAACTCCCTCCAAAGGTTTTCTATAGGGTTGAGATCTGGAGACTGGCTAGGCCACTCCAGGACCTTGAAATGCTTCTTACGAAGCCACTCCTTCGTTGCCCTGGCGGTGTGCTTTGGATCATTGTCATGTTGAAAGACCCAGCCACGTTTCATCATCAATGCCCTTGCTGATGGAAGGAGGTTTGCACTCAAAATCTCACGATACATGGCCCCATTCATTCTTTCATGTACCCGGATCAGTCGTCCTGGCCCCTTTGCAGAGAAACAGCCCCAAAGCATGATGTTTCCACCACCATGCTTTACAGTAGGTATGGTGTTTGATGGATGCAACTCAGTATTCTTTTTCCTCCAAACACGACAAGTTGTGTTTCTACCAAACAGTTCCAGTTTGGTTTCATCAGACCATAGGACATTCTCCCAAAACTCCTCTGGATCATCCAAATGCTCTCTAGCAAACTTCAGACGGGCCCGGACATGTACAGGCTTAAGCAGTGGGACACGTCTGGCACTGCAGGATCTGAGTCCATGGTGGCATAGTGTGTTACTTATGGTAGGCCTTGTTACATTGGTCCCAGCTCTCTGCAGTTCATTCACTAGGTCCCCCCGCGTGGTTCTGGGATTTTTGTTCACCGTTCTTGTGATCATTCTGACCCCACGGGGTGGGATTTTGCGTGGAGCACCAGATCGAGGGAGATTATCAGTGGTCTTGTATGTCTTCCATTTTCTAATTATTGCTCCCACAGTTGATTTCTTCACTCCAAGCTGGTTGGCTATTGCAGATTCAGTCTTCCCAGCCAGGTGCAGGGCTACAATTTTGTTTCTGGTGTCCTTTGACAGCTCTTTGGTCTTCACCATAGTGGAGTTTGGAGTCAGACTGTTTGAGGGTGTGCACAGGTGTCTTTTTATACTGATAACAAGTTTAAACAGGTGCCATTAATACAGGTAATGAGTGGAGGAAAGAGGAGACTCTTAAAGAAGAAGTTACAGGTCTGTGAGAGCCAGAAATCTTGATTGCTTGTTTCTGACCAAATACTTATTTTCCACCATAATATGCAAATAAAATGAAAAAAAAACAGACAATGTGATTTTCTGGATTTTTTTTTCTCAGTTTGTCTCCCATAGTTGAGGTCTACCTATGATGTAAATTACAGACACCTCTCATCTTTTTAAGTGGTGGAACTTGCACTATTGCTGACTGACGAAATACTTTTTTGCCCCACTGTATATCCCGGTATGATGAGTGAAAAGGTAGTGGTTTATTTGACGAGTTACAAAGTACAAAATAACTTCTTCCTCAGGATTGACCACATATATAATGAGAATGAAGGGGTTACTGCTGAAATAGATTGATTTTTTTTTATGTAGACACCAACTGGACCACATGACAGAAATGTCAGAGTTCAGCCGGGTACCACGATACAGCACATGACATAAACTGACATGACATAAACTGGACCAGATGGCCCAGGAGGTCCCTTCCAACTCTATGATTCTATGAACTTTCAAAGTATGACCATACAATTGCCTGTTTTTACAACAGGATTCCTAATGAGAGCATTAAAGGCATAAAAAGGAAAAAGAAAATTTGAATGGACAAGAAAAAGAAGAACAATTTGCCTGCTGGGGGAAAAAGAGTGAGAATCCTTGCAGAACAAAATATTGGAACCAAAAATGTGTCAAGATGTCCTTCCTACCTAGTGAGTTACTTTATATGAAGGGAATAAATGTGAAGAAAATGAGAAAAAAATAATGGATGTGATGAAACTATTACATTTGACCAATTATGTAGAATAAAAACATTTGATGTTCCTGAAAGATAAAAACCTTTCCTTCCAAAAAATCTATATTTTATTGAAGAACGGCGAAACAAGTGTTGAGGTGGCAGGCGGGGGTCTAATTTCATCCACATGTAAGTCACCCAATTTTAGGCCTATGTAGTTTACTTGTCAGGTTATTTTTTGCCTTGTGGACATCATGTGGTGCTTATATGCGATCTGAATTAGATAAAAACCTTTGTGCACTTACACTTTAGTTTTATGGACCAGGGCATGTATGAGGGTATTGCTAATCTTAGTTGTATGCACTAAAGGCACTTTTATTGCCATTAGCAAAGTTCTTTGTGCACTGTCACTTTACTATGCATTTATTATGATATTTGTAATTCTAGGTTGCTGGCACTTTAATTCCTATAGCATTTGCACTTTATTTAGAATTTATTGGGCACAAATCCCCTTTTTTGTCCATAATAGTCTTCCTTGATATTTTTGGAAGTTGGTTGTAATAATTATGATGAAATTTTCCCCTTTTACCTGCTTGGTTAGCGGTATTCTTTGTTTGATTTTGTAATTTTGTTAAATTAATAACACTATTTAATATATAAAATAACTCTTGGAATTGGTGGATGGTTTGTGTGTTGTCATTTGATCATTTATGTAGACTAAAAACATTTGATGTTCCTGAAAGTTAAAAACCTTTCCTTCTAAAAAAACCCCTATACTTTATTGAAATAATATATAGCATATATTAAATTTTTTTAAAAAAATGAGTGGTTTAAAATTGATTTTCCTAACTAATCAATCGAGGTATGAATAATAGATTTATTGAAGGGAGTTACATATTCAAATCACTTTAGAATATTAATAGAAGAGAATTATAAAGAAAATTAATTTTAAAACCATTATAAAAAATTGGGTGATTAGACATGGAGTGAATTTTATAACATTGGTGGTTCATCTGAGTGTCTCGGAGTCAAACACGAACAAGGCTTCTCATAGGGTGTAATTGTTGAGGGAGTTACGATGTGGCCTGTGCTCTAACCCACTGGAATACAGTGCAACCTGGTGCGGAGCAGATACAGGTGACTGTCGGATACATTCAATCAAGACTGCGGAGCTCTAATCTGCAAGCGAAAGGTGGGGAACGGACCGTGTTTCCGTAGTTCCCTGTTGCAACAGTCATTGCTGTAGATTAGCTGTGGGATGGATTGGGGCCCAGTCCTGACATAGGAAAGATTGAGGAAGAAAGGTAGGTGTCTCTTATGAATGAAAGGAATCATTAATTTGGAACTGAGCAAAAAAATGATGAGTGATATAAATTTAACTAGTAATGGTGACCTCCAGAGTGATTAAAAAAAATCAGAATTGGATTGATAGTGTAGGCTTGGTAGGCAGGGAGAATGCATAAAATAATTTTTTTAAAAGAATCATGTCTCTCTATGATATTTATAATTATTGGGTATCACTTCAAAGAATTCACTAAGATAATTAAGATAATTAAAATGGACTTTAAAAAAAAATTATATAAAAAATATATCTGATGAATTAATAGAATAGGGGAGAAAGATAAAAATTAATAATAAATATAAATATATTTGATCAGTGTAAACAATTATCCAATTTATTAAAATTTATTAGATCATAAAAAAACTCTGATATTTCATTAAGTCCTTGTGGTTTACAGCATTCAGTCTGTAGATCCAATAGATTTCTTTTCTACTTGGTTTTTGTATCCAGTTGGGCGTATTTACTGGGATGTGTTCAATGCGGCTGATTGTTAATTTATCACATTCCTTACTGTGTGCTATAGTACAGTGTTTTGAGAACCAGTGCTGAAGGAAGCCCTTCTGGATATTGAGCCAGTGAGAATTCAGTCTTGAGCGTAATGGTTGGTTGCTCTGCCTACCTATTGTTTATTGCAACTGCACTCTATAACGTAAATTACGAAATCAGTAGTGCAATTCAAATGTTGATTGATAGTAAATTTCTCACTTGTGGCAAATGAGACAATATTATATACGCCATGGTTAATGGTGTGGCAACATAAGCAATTATTCATTTATAAATTCCATGATCTTTAATGATTTGTTTGTGGTTATTAATTTCTGGGAAAGATCTAAAGCGACTAGGAGCTAAAATATCTTTAATTGTGGGAGCTCTTTAAAAAATGATAACAGGGTTTCTGGGAAGAGCTTTACCTAAGATTTGGTCACTGAGTAACAAATGCCAATTTAGATGGAATTAGGGATGAGCAAGTATACTCGCGGTACTCGAATCCTAGCAAGTAAATTTCACTACTCGCCTCGCAATATTTGAATATAGAAATATCTATGGATATAGCTATGAATATATCTATGGATATATCTATAGATATATCTATGAATATATCTATGGATATATCTATGGATATATACAGTATATGGCTATATATCTATGGATATATGTATGGTATATTTATCCATAGATATCTAGCCATAGGTATATCCATAGATATTCCTATAGATTTATCCATAGATATATCTATAGATATATAGCCTTATATACTTTAAAAAAAAAAGACGTGGGGTCCGCCTATATTTTATAGCCTGAAAGGCTATGCAGACAGCTGCGGGCTATATTCATAGCCTAGGAAGGGGCCATGGATATTGACTCCTTCCTGGCTACAAATACCAGCTCTCAGCCACCCCATAAATGGCACATCACTAAGATGCACCAATTCCAGCACTTAGCCCCTCTCTTCCCACTGCCGTGCAGTGGTTGCATAAGGGGTAATAAGGGGTTAATGTCACCTTGCTATTGGAAGGTGACATTAACCCCAGTTAGTAATGGAGAGGCATCAATAAGACGCCTATCCATTATTAATCCTATAGTAGGAAAGAGTTAAAAAAGACACAGCCAGAAAATTTTTTTTTAATGAAATAAAACACAACATGGTTTTTCATAATTTTTATTGTATGCCCGGATCCTAGCGAAGCCATCAATGACCTGCAATTAATTAATAAAAACAAACCAACCTATATTTACCTTTCCGATGCAGTCCCTCTTTAAAAACGAGTGTCCCACGACAATCTCCCCTATAGAGCAGTCACATCAGCAGATGTGACCGCTCTGTAGGGCCTCCAATAACACACTGACCAGAGATAACCCTTCCGCAGTGTATCATTGAAGTTCACTTTACGGCAGCATTGCTGTGTGAGAAAATTCCCACGATGTAGTGCTGCCGTAAGTCACAGGTGAACTCCTGTGACCTTCCGGCGGAGTGATACAGTGCGGAGTGTTATCACTGTATCACTGGAGCCCCTGGAGAGCGGTCGCATCAGCTGATGTGGCAACTCTCCATGGGAGATCAACGTGGGACCCTTGTTATTAATGGATTATGGAGGAAAATTGAGTATAGGTTGGTTTATTATTTTAATATTATTTGCAGGAGACGAAGGCTTCGGGGAATTACGTGTGTGCCGTGAGTATGTACTCTATGTTATGCATTGTATGTTTTTTGTATGTACTGTATGTTATATGTTGTATGTTCTGTATGTCTTTTTTTTTAACATTTACCACATTAGCCGGATGATGGGAATACTACTTTCCCATCATCCGCTAATGCTGTTACTGTAGCGGGCATAGTCGGATGGGACAAGTAGTCCCATCGGACGATGCCGACACAGCCAGCACAGCCGGCACAGGTCTGGCACAGCTGGCACAGGCCTGGCACAGCTGGCACAGGCCCCGCATAGGCCGGTACGACCTGGCACAAGCCCCGCACAGCCCGGAACAGGCTGGCACGGCCCGGCACAGCCAGTTCAGGCCCCACACAGGCCCTGCACAGCCCGGCACAGCCTGGCACAGGCCTTGCACAGGCCATGTACAACCCGGCAGGGCCCGGCACAGGCCCAGCACAGCCCTCACAGCCAGCACAGGCCCTGCACAGCCCTCACAGGCTGGCATGGCCTGGCACAGGCCCCAAACAGCCCTCACAGGCTGGCACAGCCTAACACAGGCCCCACACAGCCCTCACAACTGGCACAGGTACCGCACAGGTTGGCATGGTCCAGCACAGGCCCTGGACAGCCCTCCCAGCCGGCACTGGCCCCACACAGCCCGGCACAGGCCCCATACAGCACCAGCAGAGGCTGGCACAGCCCAGCACAGCACCAGCAGAGGCCGGCACAGCCTTGCACAGCCCCAGAATAGGCTGGCAAAGCCTCAGCAGAGGCTGGCACAGCTCCGCACAGCACTGGCAGAGGCTGACACCGCCCCACACAGGTCAGGCAGAGCCCAGCACAGGCTGGCACAGCCCCACACACATTCTCCACACACACAGCCTCACAGACCCCCCACACATTCTCCACGCACACATAGTCTCCGCCCACACACATTCTCCGCCCACACACATTCTCTGCCCATTACTCACATTTCCCATAGACTTACATTGGACTCACTACTTGTTACGAATGTCTGAGTATTTGGAGCTACTTGTAACGAGTACAGTGAGTCCAAGTATTTCACTACTCACTAATCCCTAGTTAAAATGTGTTGCATATTTCCCTATGTCTGGAGTTCAATTGGGTGATAAAATTAAAAATATATTTATTGTCAGTTTCCAGTTTTATTTTTGTATTAATGTATCCTGATTGGTTTTTAATGAGTTATTGTATGCTTCTTGATTAAATCATTTTGATATTTCTGGGTTGTAAACCTTTCCTGAAGGATAGAGGCTTGAGTTTTAACCCCTTTTGGCTGCAGCTCTTTTTCACTTTTGTGCTTCTGTTTTTTTGCACCCCTTCTTCCCAGAGCCATAACTTTTTTATTTTTTCATCAATATGGCCATGGGAGGGCATGTTTTTGTGAAATGAGTTGAACTTTTGAACAACACCTTTGGTTTTACCATATCATGTGCTTAAAAATGGGGAAAAAAAATCCAAGTGCAGTGAAATTGCAAAAAAAGTGCAATTCACAACTGGTTTTTGGATTTTTTTTACCATTTTCATCAATTGCTAAAACTGACCAGCTGTTATGATTCTCCAGGTTATTACAAGTTTGTAGACACCAAACATGTATAGGTTGTTTTTTATTGAAATGGTGAAAAAAAATCTAAAGTCTGTTTGAAAAAAAAATAAAAATTGTGCCATTTTCCGATACCCGCAGCGTCTCCACTTTTCATGATCTTGGGTTGGGTAAAGGCTTACTTTTTGCATGCCGAGCTGACATTTTTAATTATACCATGTTGGTGTGGATACGATCTTTTGATCTCCCGTTATTGCATTTTAATGTAATGTTGTAGCGACCAAAAAAACATAATTCTGGCGTTTTAACTTTTTTCCACTACGCCGTTTGCCGATTGGATTAATTCTTTTTATAAATTGATATATCGGGGTATTCTGAATGCAGTGATACCAAATATATGGGTTTTTTTAATTGTTTTATTTTGAATGGGGTGATTAGGCGGTGATTTGAATTTTTATATTGTTTTTTTAAAATATTTTTAAAAATGTTTTCAATAGTCTTCATGGGATACTATAAGCTGTGATAATCCGATCACCTCTGCTACACACAGGTGATGATCAGCTGTGTGAGAAATGCTAATTTGCTATGAGCGCCAATGGCTGGGTGGCACTCATATCAATCTAGCAAAAACAATCACAAGGGATTCCTGCAGACCCCGGGATGTTATGCCAACCCTTCAGCAACCTGCAGTCATGTGACACAAGTGCCAACCGGTGGGATTAGGGACGTGCTTCTGGCACAATCACATTAAATGTCGCTGTCAGAGATTGACTGCGGCATTTAATGGGTTAACAGCCTCGGATGGATCTGGATTCCACACGAAGCTGTTAGGGGCACATTTCAGCTGTTCAAAACAGCTGACATGTGCAGGGAAAGATGTGGGCTCAGCTCCAGAGCTCACATCAAAGGGAGAGACACGATATGTGCAGTACATGTACAGCGCATGTTGTGAAGGGGCTACAATCTTGGATTCAGTGAGTGGGCCTGTATAGAGGGCTACAGATAGACATCATGTCACCAAACAGCACAATGAATATCACATTCAACATGGACCAGAGGAAGCAAAGAAAATCATTGTCTCAGGAGATTAGAAAGAAAATTATAGACAAACATGTTAAAGGTAAACGTTATAAGACCATCTCCAGGCAGCTTGATGTTCCTGTGACTACAGTTGCACATATTAATCAGATATTTAAGCTCCATGGGACTGTAGCCAACCTCCCTGGAGGAAAATTGATGACAAATCAAAGAGACGGATAATACGAATCATAACAAAAGAGCCCAGAAAAGCTTCTAAACAGATTAAAGGTGAACTTCAAGCTCAAGGAACATCAGTGTCAGATCGCACCAACCATTGTTGTATGAGCCAAAATGGACTTCATTAGAGACGACCAAAGATGACACCATTGTTGAAAAAAAATCATAAAAAAGCCAGACTGAAATTTGCCAAACTACATATTGACAAGCCACAAAGCTTCTGGGAGAATGTACTATTGACAGATGAGACAAAAATGGAACTTTTTGGCAAGATACATCAGCTCTACGCTCACAGATGGAAAATGAAGCATATCAAGAAAAGAACACTGTCCCTACTGTGAAACATGAAGCAGGATCTGTAATGTTCTGGGGCTGCTTTTCTGCATCTGGCACAGGGTGTCTAGAATCTGTGCAGGGTACAATGAAATCTCAAGAAAACCAAGGGATTCTAGAGAGAAATGTGCTGCCCAGTGTCAGAAAGCTTGGTCTCAGTCGCAGGTCATGGGTCTTGCAACAGGATAATGACCCAAAACACACAGCTAAAACCATCTAAGAATGGCTAAGAGGAAACATTGGACTATCCTGAAGTGGCCTTCTGTGAGCCCTGACCTAAATCCTATTGAGCATCTTTGAAAAGAGCTGAAACATGCCACCTGGAAAAGGCAACCTTCAAACACAAGACAGCTGGAGCAGTTTGCTCTTTTGGAGTGGGCCAATATACCTGTCGAGAGGTGCAGAAGTCTCATTGACAGTTACAGGAATGGTTTGATTGCAGTGATTGCCTCAAAAGGCTGTTCAAGAAAATATTAAGTTGATGGTACCATCTGTCCAGGTCTATATCATGAGTTTTATTTTTTTAACCATTCCGTGCAAGCATGTTTGAAAAGCAATGTCTGACTTTCATTTGCTAATTTTCATAGATTTTTGATTTATTATTACTTTTGTCAGATTCAAGTTCTTTCTGTCACCATTGTGGGTTTTTCTTTCATTTAACAAGGTGTACCAACACTTTTGAGCACGTGTGTAGCTATTTGTGTCCACCTTTTGAAGTAGGTTTTAGTCAGAATGGTGTATTCTTTAGAAAAAAGTGATATCTAGAAAGTTGATACTAAAGGGATCATAGAGAGGAGAGAAGGAAAGTCCCCAGTTGTTCCCATTAATGTACTTAAAAGGAACCTGTCAGCAAGATTGTCCACAGTAACCTACACACAGTGTCATGTCAGCGCCATTATACTAATAAAATGACGGCTGGCACTTGTCTGGAGAAGGTTTTTTTTCGAGGGGCTAACCATGGAGCAGGCAATGTCGTCTCATCTCCCACAAGTGAGACATTTCAATCAATCAACATTTGAATTGCACTACTGATTTAGTAAGTTACATTATAGAGTGCAAAAATGCAATAAACAATACGCAGGCAGAGAAACCAACCATTACACTCAAGACTGAATTCTCACAGGCACAATATCTATAAGGGCTTCCTTCAGCACTGGTTTTCTAAACATTGCAGTATAGCACACAATACAGAAAAATAAAGATTAAGAATCAGCCGCATTGAACACATCCATTCCCAGTAAATACACCCAACTGGATACAAAAACTAAATAGAAAATAAATTTATTGGATCTACAGACTGAATATCCTAAAAACATATGGACTTAACAAAATATCAGAGATTCTTTTATGATCTAATCAATTTTAATAAATTGGATAATTGTTTACACTGATCAAATATATATGTATACAATATATATATGACGATTCCAAAGGAAAAAAAGAAGACAGCACCGCTAGTACTGCTGAATCAGTGTGCCACAGGTGTAATAAACAATTGCAGGCTGTACCTTAAGATTCCGGGTGCTCCTCCAGAAAAAAACATCTATGAATTCCATAGAAGATAGAAAACACATAGCACTCACCGATCCTTAAAAAGTTTCCATACTTTATTCAAAAGCGATTAAAACATCAGGCCGGGAGAGTGAGGACAGGAGTGTGCAGATGCAGGTGCTGACGACGGCCGTTTCACTCTAAACGACGCTTTTACAGGCCTGCATCTGCACACTCCTGTCCTCACTCTCCCGGCCATGATGTTTTAATCGCTTTTGAATAAAGTATGGAAACTTTTTAAGGATCGGTGAGTGCTATCCGTTTTATTTCTTCTATGAAATATATATATATGTATATATATGGGAAGGGAAGTAAAAGACCAGAAAAAGCCATACACCTGACAAATGCTATTGAGAACTCTGCTATTAGAAGTGGAAAGGAAGAACAAAGACGAAAGAATCTAATTAATAAAAACATTGGAGAAAGAGAAACCAATCACAAACTAAAATGTTTCTATACTAATGCACAAAGCATGGGCAACAAACAAGGAGAATTGGAACTACTAACACAGGAAAAGAAATATGATGTCATTGGAATCACTGAAACTTGGTGGGACAATACACATGATTGGAATACAAGACTAGAAGGATACAACTTATTTGCAAGAAACAGACTTGATAAACGAGGAGGGGGTGTCACATTGTATGTTAGAAACGCGTATATCTGCACAGAGATTGAAGCTTCAGAGACTGGGAGTTCTGTGGAAACTGTTTGGGTAAGAATACAAGGACAGAACAATGGAAAGGACACCATTGTAGGCATTTACTACAGGCCGCCTGTGCAAGCTGAAGATATGGATGAACTCTTTATGCATCAAATGGCCAAGTTCTCCCAAAAATATGACATAGTTGTCATGGGAGATTTCAACTATCCAGACATTTGTTGGGAATCTCTCTCAGGCAAAACTAACAGGTCAAGGAAATTCTTATCCTCTCTTGCTGACAACTTTATCTTCCAAAAGGTAAGGGAGAAAACAAGGGGAACTGCTACCTTGGATCTAATCCTTATAAACAGGGAGGAAATGGTTGAGGAGGTAAAAGTGGCTGGGACCCTAGGAGGTAGCGACCATGCTATTTTAGAATTTTGGATAACTAGAGGCGGAAGACCTGTGAAGACTCAGACATCAAGGTTAGATTTCAGAAAGGCAGATTTTAAAGGATTCAGAAAGAGAATTTGAGAGATCCAATGGCTGGATATCCTTAAAGACAAAAATGTCCAGGAAGGATGGGAAATCTTGAAAAATGAAATTCTCAAAGCATAGTTGTTAACAATTCCGAAAAGAGGGAAGAATAGGAAGCATTTAAGGAAACCAGAATGGATGAACACAGAACTTAAGCACATGCTAAAAAGGAAGAAAAAAATGTTTATAAAATGGAAAGAGGGAGGCATATCTAAAGAAGAATATAATGCTGTCTGCAGAACCTGCAGGGCACAAATCAGATTATCTAAAGCTGAAAATGAATTGAGGCTTGCAAGAGATGTCAAAAGCAATAATAAAGGATTTTGGGGATATGTCAAAAGTAAAAGAAAAGTCAAAGATGCTATAGGATTTTTACAGGATGAAAATGATGAAATGGTAAGACAGGATGTTGAGAAGGCTGAACTTATAAATTCCTATTTTGCATCTGTTTTCTCTCAGAAAGGAAATGTAACATCAACTGTTATTCACTGTCCTATTAAGGGAATAGAAGAATCCAGGATATCTATAAACAGAAAGATAGTGAGGAAACACTTAGCTAACCTAAATGAATTCAAGTCTCCAGGTCCAGATGAATTACACCCCAGAGTACTGAAGGAGATAGCAGAAGAAATTTTCAAACCCCTCTCCATAATCTTTGAAAATTCTTGGAGAACAGGAGAAGTGCCAGAAGACTGGAGAAGAGCAAATGTTGTTCCTATCTTCAAAAAGGGGAAGAAGGTGGACCCAGGCAACTATAGGCCGGTGAGTCTGACTTCTATACCAGGAAAGATCTTTGAACAAATTATTAAACAACATGTATGTCAGTACCTGGATAAGAATGAAGTGATTAAACAGAGTCAGCATGGGTTTGTAACTAATAAGTCATGTCAGACTAACTTAATTTCCTTCTATGATGGTATCACTGATTGGGTGGATCAAGGAAATGCTGTAGATATAGTATATCTTGACTTCAGCAAAGCATTTGACAAAGTCTCTCATACAATCCTTATTGAAAAAATGACTAAGTATGGAATGGACAAGGCAACTGTTAGGTGGATTCATAACTGGCTTAGTGATCGGACACAAAGAGTGGTTGTAAATGGCTGCACATCCAGTTGGAAGAATGTCTCAAGTGGGGTACCACAGGGCTCTGTCCTGGGCCCTGTATTGTTCAACATCTTTATCAACGATTTAGATGAAGGAATTGAGGGTAAACTGATTAAATTTGCTGATGACACAAAGCTAGGAGGGATAGCTAATACTAGAGAAGAGAGAGAGAGGATTCAAAAAGATTTAAATAAACTGGAGAAGTGGGCAGCAACTAACAGAATGGTTTTTAACAGGGAGAAATGCAAAGTACTACATCTGGGCAATAAAAATGAAAAAAGCATATATAGAATGGGAGGAATAGGGCTAAGTGACAGCACATGTGAAAAAGACTTGGGTATACTAATAGATAACAGACTGAATATGAGTCAACAGTGTGATGCAGCAGCAAAAAAGGCAAATGCAATTCTAGGATGTATTAACAGAAGCATACAGTCTAGATCACGTGAAGTCATTATTTCCCTCTACTCCTCTTTGGTCAGACCTCATCTGGAATATTGTGTCCAGTTTTGGGCACCACATTTTAAAAAAGACATCAACAAACTGGAGCAAGTTCAGAAAAGAGCGACCAGAATGGTGACCGGTCTGCAAACCCTGTCTTATGAGGAAAGGTTGCAGGATTTGGGAATGTTTAGTTTGCAAAAGAGAAGACTGAGAGGAGACTTAATAGCTGTCTACAAATATCTAAAGGGCTGTCACATTGTAGAAGGATCAACTTTATTCTCATTTGCACAAGGAAAGACTAGAAGCAATGGGATGAAACTGAATGGGAGGAGACACAGATTAGATATTAGAAAAAACTTTTTGACAGTTAGAGTGATCAATGAGTGGAACAGGCTGCCACGAGAAGTGGTGAGTTCTCCTTCAATGGAAGTCTTCAAACAGAGGCTGGACAGACATCTGACTGGGATGATTTAGCGAATCCTGCTTTGAGCAGGGGGTTGGACCAGATGGCCCAGGAGGTCCCTTCCAACTCTACGATTCTATGATTCTATGATTCTATATATATATATATATATTAATAATTTTTATCTTTCCCCAAATTCTATTAATCCTGATATATTTTTATATGATCATTTTATAAAGTTCATTTTAATTATTTTAGTGAATCCTTTGAAGAGATACCTAATACTTATAGTTATCATAATTAGACATGATTCTCTTTTAAACCTGATTTTGTGCATTCCCCCTGCCTACCAAGCCTACACTATCATATTCAAATCCGGTATTTTAATCACTCACGAGGTCACTATTACCAATTAAATTTTTATCACTCATCATTTTTTAGGTAAGTTCCAAATTACCTATTCCTTTTATTCACAAAAGACACCTACATTTCTTACTCAAACTTTCCTATATCAGGAGGGGCCCCATCCATCCCTCAGCTAATCTACAGCGATGTCTGTTATGGCAGGGAACTATAGAAACACTGTCCGTTCCCCACCTTTCACTTGCAGATTAGAGCACTGCAGTCTTGATTGAATGGATCCGACAGTCACCTCTGCTCCGCACCAGCTTTCATGTATTTCAGTGGGTTAGCGCACAGACCAAATCGTAACTCCCGCTACAGTTACAACCCTGTGAGAGACCTTGATTGTGATTAACTCCGAGGCACTCAGATGAACTACCAATGTTTTAAAATTCACTCCATGTCTAATTAATGGTTTTAAAATTAATTTTCATTATAATTCTCTTCTATTAATATTCTAAAGTGATTTGAATATACCCTATATACTTGTGTATAAGCCGACCCGAGTATAAGCCGACTGTCATGATATCAGTGCGGGTTTGACTCGCACATGTGGGGTTAATGTCTGGAACCAGTGCTGATGACTGGCATTTCTGGGGTTAAAGGTTGTGATCCCAGTGCAGGCTTACCTGCACACCTGGGGCTTATGATTGTGGCCCCTCCCTGGTTCTGGGAAAGCTTCTTATAGCCTCACGATGCTCCCTTCCCCGTCAGTTATACTTTCGCCTTTAGCATTGTGTGGTGACCCCTGAGTGTGTTGGTGCTGTGTTCTTGTTTATCTGATACTCTGTGTACGACTCAGTCTGTTCTCTGGATACTGCTTGTTGGATTCTGCTTGGTACCTTCAATGTCTGTTTGGCTTTGACCACTGCCTGCCCCCGACTATCCGTTCTGTCTCATCCCTGGTACTTTACTGTTATCTCTGTGTATGACCTGGTGTGTCTGACTTTGAGTATTCCTGTATAGTATTTTGCCTATCTCTGACAGCAGGACGCTAAGCCCCGCCCCCTTGCGGTCACATGACCATAGGTCCTTCACTGCTCACTGACTTTAGCTTCTCCAGGTCCTGTTTGCTTGAACTATCCGGCCGTGTCTGACCCCGGGCCCCTCTGCAGTGTGAGTGAGCCCTTGCTCCGCCGTGGCTGCACGCCGGTGCTGACAGGACCATGACATTATAACTGACCATTAAGTTTTTTTATTTTTTTCTCTGCTGAGAAATATGGATCTCATACAATCTCCAGCTGAGCAAATGAAAAATCTGAGTCAGATGTTTCAGGGTTTATCTCTGGAGCAGCAAGCTCTGGCTCGTTCTCAGCAGCAGGTTTCTGAGACAGTGTGGGGGGCTTTAGCTGCTGTGTCTCTGGGGGCTGGGGCGAGTGATGTTATTTTGGTGTTCTCAGAACCACCTGTTAAACTGCCTGATTTCTTTTCTGGGAACAAAAAGGAGTTCAGGGTCTTCATGGAGGGGTGCAAACGCTTCTTTAGTTTGAGGCCACGTTCCTCTGGGGATGAAAGTCAGAAGGTTGGGGTCATTATGTCTTTATTAAGAGGGTCCCCACAAGCTTGGGCTTTCTCCCTTCCTCCTACTGCCCCTGAGAGAGTGTCTGTGAATGCATTTTTTGAGGCCCTCGGGCACATATATGATGAGCCGGACCGAGTGCGATTGGCAGAGGACATGGTGATGAGTGTCTGTCAGGGGAAACACTCAGCTGAGTGGTTTTGTACGGAATTCCACCGCTGGGCCGCGGAGGTCTCTTGGGACGACGACGCACTCTGAGGACTCTTTCGCAGAGGCTTGTCCGAGCGGTTACAGGATGCCTTGGCATTACATCCCCCACCTAACTCACTCGAGGCCTCCATGACCCAGGCCGTCCGGATGGACCGCAGGCTGCGGGCCAGGGGGTGATGCAGGTGGAGACTGTGGAGCCCGTCTGTTTAATTTATCTGGCCCTGAGCGCTTGGCCATGTAAGATTACATTGCTGAGAGTCTTTGCAAAGGACACATATGTCCCTCAGTCTCACCTGTGGCGGCAGGGTTTTTTTTGTGAAGAAAAAAGATGGCGGTTTAAGTCCCTGCCTCGATTTTTGTGAGCTCAACAAGATTACTGTACGAAATACGTACCCCCTTCCGTTGATTCCCGACTTGCATAACCAACTTTCAGGGGCAAAATGGTTCTCCAAGCTGGATCTTTGGGGGGCATATAATTTGATAAGGGTCCGGGAGGGGGATGAATGGAAAACCGCGTTCCTCACGACCGAGGGACGAAAATTTAGTCATGCCGTTTGGTCTTACTAATGCCCCAGCCATATTTCAGAATTTCATCAACGTGGTGTTCTCGGATCTCATTGGTCGTTTTGTTGTCATTTACTTAGACGATATTCTGATATACTCTCCCGACAGTCAATCTCATCTGAATCATGTACGAACCGTTCTCCAAAGACTAAGGAAAAATCATCTGTATGCCAATATGGAGAAATGTGTGTTTTTTGTTCAAGAATTGTCTTTTTTGGGTTTAATTATGTTTTCGCATGGACCCCAAGAAGGTGCAGGCCATTGCGGATTGGGTGCAACCCTGAGACCTTAAGGGTCTTCAGCGCTTCTTGGGGTTCGCCAATTATTACCGCAAATTTATTCGGGGTTTTCACAGGTGGTCAAGCCACTAACAGATCTTACATGTTAAGTTGCGGATTTGAGAAACTGGTCCTTGCTGGCTAAAGAGGCCTTTGTGACCCTGAAAAGAAGCTTTATGTCTGCACCCATGTTAGTACAGCCAGATCCGTCCAAACCATTCGTCGTGGAAGTGGACGCCTCCGAGGTGGGGGTGAGGGCGGTGTTGTCCCAAGGGCCTGCCACTCTAACCAACCTCAGGCCATGTGCTTTCTTTTCCAAGAAGTTCTCTGCTGCAGAAAGAAATTACGACGTAGGCAATAGAGAGCTTCTTGCGGTCAAATTGGCGTTTGAGAAACAAAGAAATGGGGGCACCACCGAAAGGATAATTAAGGGGATCCAACCTAGACCTAAATAGTACATATGTTTGACAAAAAGGAGAGAAAGAAATAGGCCATGAGCAGGAGATCACCCTGAATAGGTCATAGCATATATAATACAAATTTTATTAAACACAGCAAACAGCAAAAATTCTTAAAAACATTACAAATGGTCACAAATGTGACACATACACAAATAATACAATGCTCATAATAGAGCAACCCACCTGCTACCAACTATCACCCTCACCGAGAATGATGCCTATATCCCCAGGTCCATGTAAACAGGATTCTCAATAGGAGAATTAGTAAGCCCACACATAGGTAATATAGAGCATATGAGTCAGAAACACCAAAAATATACAAATACAATGAAAAAATGATGCAATTCCAATACAATAATTACAAAAAACAGTACAAGGGATAATGTAAACCCAAGAAGATGCTGATCACTATGAGGTGTACAAAAAAGATAGAAATGCACACTAAATAGACCTCATATATGGGTAGAGGTACCCCAGCCCAAGATCAGGCATAGGGAACATCAAGGACCAGATCAGCCAGACCATTAGGGGCTAGAGAGGGTCTAAGTGGACAGAGAAAATCTCCATAACCACCCCAAATGATAACCACACATACAAATCAGCACAATACAAAACCCATGAGAAGTGAAGTGGGGCAGGTAGAGCCAGAGACCCGACGCGTGTCGCCACTCTAGGTGGCTTCGTCAGGGGTACAGATTGTCAGTCAGCTGTGTCAATATATATGGTTGCATAATTAGTAGATAGGGAGCAGCGGCGCCGCTGCTTACCATGACAGGGTTAACATCCAATATACCTGAGAGTCAGCGGTTAGTCACTGATCCATAGCTATGGCTGACAGCTCACAGAATGCCAACTGCGCAAGCGTCGGTGTCCGGAAGACAAGGCACACATCCTGAATACAGGAAGTGAGAGCTCAATATTGTTACTGCGCTGGCGTCGGCGTATAATAGACAAAGCGCGTGTCACGAATAAATGAGAAAGACCAATCAAGGGGACACTTGCGGTCATGTGACCGATTAACCCTCAAAGATATACAGCTCACTTGCTGTGATGATTATCTGCGCAAACGTCGGCGTATAATAAACAAAGCGCGCGTCACAAATAGGTGAAGAGACACAATTAAGGGGACATTCTAAAGATATGCAGCACATTCACTGTAGTAATTATCTGAGTAGGCGATGACCAAAAACACTCCCCCATAGGCGCTCCCGGCCAGAGCGAGACGTAGATAACCACTGTATTACTAGTCATGCAGCTGCCATAGTCACCAATAGACGCACATCGCTGGAGAAAACAATGATAAGGCGCAATACCTGTGATCTAAAGCGCCTGTACTTATACAAAGACCGTGCTGGTTCGGGGCTCAGTTGCCATGATGATCAGTTAAATAAACAGGACACTTTATGCTCAGCCAACTGGGCGGAGCTAACACGGGACACTGTTTATACTCAGCCAACTTGGTGGAGCTAACACACTCTTATACAGATCTTATATAAGAAGGACCAGAAGGTAACTATCGATTTTTTTTGTCTATCCCAGTGCTATAATCAATAGTTGTAGGAATGACGACCACAAATAAAAGGATGAAAGAGCTCCTCATCACTGGTGCGCAGGCACTAAGATAATAAACATGCTGGACTAAAATTAGTCACAAGCATATTTCTAACAATAGTCAATTCTAGAAATAGAGACAAGGTGCTACTGCGCAAATACCAGTATACATAGTCTCACTCATAGCTTGGTTTTTAAAATAAATAGCCAGCTAGGCAGTGGCTGGATAAACCGACCAGATACAAAGTAAGCGGCCAGTCCCCAGACACACAAATACCCAGTGAGCAAGTGTGGACAAAAAGTTACGGTATGTAAATGATAAAGATCTTTATGCTCAGCCAAGTGGGCGGGGCTAACACACTCTAATACAGATCTTGTAAAAAAGAGACAAGAAGGTAACTTGACCTTTTTGTTAGTCCCAGTGCTATAATCAGTAATTATAGGAACGGCGACCACAAATAAAGCCAACTGGGTGGAGCTAACACGGGACACTGTTTAAACTCAGCCAACTGGGCAAAGCTAACACACTCTTATACAGATCTTATAAAAGAAGGACCAGAAGGTAACTATTGACCTTTTTATCTATCCCAGTGCTATAATCAATAGTTGTAGGAACGACGACCACAAATAAAGGGATGAAAGAGCTCCTCAACACTGGTGCGCAGGCGCTAAGATAATAGATATGCTCGACTAAAATTAGTCACAAGCACATTTCTAACAGTAGTCAGTTCTAGAAATAGAGACAAGGCGCTACTGCGCAAATACCAGTATACATAGTCTAACTCATAGCTAGGGAGATAAAATAAATAGCCAGCTAGGCAGTGGCTTGATAAACCGACCAGATACAAAGTAAGCGGCCAGTCCCCAGACACACAAATACCCAGTGAGCAAGTGTGGACAAAAAATTACGGTATGTAAATGATAAAGATCTTTATACTCAGCCAAATGGGCAGAGCTAACACACTCTAATACAAATCTTATACAAAAGAGACCAGAAGGTAACTGTTGACCTTTTTGTTAGTCCCAGTGCTACAATCAGTAATTATAGTAATGGCGACCACAAATAAAGGGGTAAAAGAACTCCTTATCAATGGTGCGCAGGCGCTCAGATAGTATTATATGTGCTGGACTAAAAATAGTCACAAGCACAAAAAAAACAGTATACATAATATCACTCATAACTCCGTTGGTGAAATAAATAGCCAACTAGGCAGTGGCTCAATAAGCCGATCGAACACAGAGTAAACAGCCGATCCCCAAACACACAATTGCACGGTGCACAAGTATAGACAACAAGTAACAACATATAAATGATAGAGATTGCGACATTAGAATGAGTGCAGCCATACCCAACTTGTACCAGAGCGTCCCGCTAGTCCCAAACAGGATAAAGGGACCAAGCAAAAGTAAAACAGATATATTCATAATCAGTTCACGTTTTATTATTATTCTCACGCATACCCAAAAGATCGAGACAGCGTGGAGGAATGAAAGTTCCACACCCAGGGCCTCAAAAAAAAGAGTAAAAATGCCTGCAAGGAATACTAAGTGAGTAATCACTTTGATAAAGCAGAGGCCCCACATAGTAAGTCAAGAACTAAACATCTTAAAGGTGGACGGAAAAAGGATAGATATGGGTAATCACGCCCCACTGTCATCTAGCCACCACAGGAAATCTGTAAAGAAAAGTAGTCAAAAAATAGATGTTATTTAGACATGGGCCATACTATTGATGTTTACATGGACCAGGGTGAAAAACAAGACATCTGGACCGCGCATGACCAGATCTGTTTATAAAAGCCAGTGAATAATAAGTCCTCATTTAAGCCTGAAGGAGTCAGACTTCCGAGATTGAAGATCCACTTTGATTCTCGTCTCAAAAGTTCAAGAGTAATATCTCCTCCCCTTAAATCCATTTGAACAGTCTCAAGTCCTAGGATTTTGGTACCATTCCACCGAGAATTATGCAGATCCAGATAGTGCGATGCTACCGAAGTGAGTGTTTTGCCCTTCTCCAAATCCTTTTTGGCTGTTGTAATACCCGAGAAATGGTGTTGCATCCTCCTCCTCAATTCCTGCGTCATTTGCCCAACATAAATCCTCGGGCACGGGCACACCAGAGCATATACTACATTACGAGAATTACAATTACAATAGCTCCGTGTAGTGACCTGGAATGTAAAAATAGGTAGGGTAAGAACATTAGAGCCAATGGTAAATGGGCAAATGTTGCAGTTGCCACAGGGTTACGTGCCAGTCAAGCGTACTCCCTATTCAATCTAGTAACCGGTCATCTACAGTGACTATGGCACAGACGGTCTTTAAGATTAGTGGCCCTTCTTGCAACCAAACTTGGTTGTGCTGAGATATGGGGTTTTAGTCTCGGCTCGCTTCGGAGGCTCCCCCAATGTTTAGTAATAATTCTTCCAATATCCCGCCACTGGTTATTATATGTGGTAATGATCCCAAGTGGTTTAGGGGGTCCCTTCACCCGAGGTACAAGCAAATCATCCCTATCAGCATTCCTTGCTGCCATAAAGGCCCATGATAGTACCTTTTTGGGGTAGCCTCTGTTCTTGAATCACGTTGTTAGGTCCCGTGCATGGACCAAAAAATCCTCTTGCGTGCTACTGTTCCTTTTGACACGATAAAACTGCCCCTTAGGGATGCCATTCCTAAGGTGTTGTGGATGGAAACTGGTAAAATGCAGTAAACTGTTAGTAGCCGTCGGTTTACGGTATATGGTAGACAAAATGCGGGAACCATCCAAACGAAGCTTCAGATCCAGAAATTCCACTTCTGTTTTGGAGAAGTGGGAGGTAAGTCGTATATTCAGAACATTGCTGTTTAATGTCTCAACAAACTGCTGACATTCATCCAGGGTGCCTGTCCAGAGAAACAAAATGTCATCAATGTAACGATACCATCTATTGACATGGGTGGAGAATGACTCAAGACAGTACACCCTGGTGAGCTCCCACCACCCCAAAAACAGATTTGCATATGCGGGCACACAACGTGCGCCCATCGTGGTGCCAGTCACTTGCCTGTAGTGGACCCGATCGAAGACAAAATGATTTTTATCGAGTATAAAATGTAACAAGCCCAGCAAGAACGAGTCATGTTTTTGATAGCCCGATGTATTTTGGTCCAAAAAGAAAGAGACCGCCTGGATCCCCAAGTCATGCCGTATACACGTATACAATGTACTCAACATCAAGCGTTACAAGCCAGGTGTTCGGACGGACATCAAGATCCCGTAGCTGTTGGATGACAAAAGTGGAGTCCCTTACAAAAGAATTGAGGGAGGACACAAGTGGCTGAAGAAAAAGGTCAACATAGATGCATGGTCATTCCAATAAACCACCCATCCTGGACACGATAGGCTGCCCAGGCGGCACCTGTAAAGATTTATGTACCTTGGGTAACATATAGAAGGTCGGTGTCCTGGGATGGTGGTTCGTCATAAACTCCTTTTCCCTCATATTGATAATGTTGCAAGTGAATGCCGAGTCCAATAGGCGGTCCAGTTTAGCTTTAAAGGCACAAGAGGGGTCCGAGGGGAGAACCTGGTAACAGTTAGAGTTTGATAATTGTCTTTTGGCTTCATCAAGATATAATTTGATAGGCCAAATAACCAGATTCGCCCCTTTATCAGCCTCACGGATGACAAATTCCCGATTTGACCCCAACCTAGCAATAGTAGCCTGTTCAAGCTTCCTTAGATTCCTGTCTCTGTTAGAATCTAACCTTAAAGCTTTTATTTCACTGCACACTGTATTGAGGAAGGACTGCACTCCTGGAAATAGTGAGAAGGAGGGTGTGGCCTGGGACAGTAACCTACCGGAGAATCTCTTCCTCCTTGTAAACCCTTCTTCATTCTCATCCAACAGATCCAATAGATCTCTAAAAGCCTGTCTTTCGATTAAGGGGAGGTCATCAAAAGCGGATGGCTGGTGATATAGTAGTCTGAATGTGAGCTGTCTACAAAAGAGATAGACATCCTTAGTTAGCGTAAACTTGTCAAGGCAACTGGTTGGACAAAAAGAAAGACCCTTCTCCAGGACTTTAACTTCCAAATCAGAGAGCACATAAGATGACAAATTAATAATTTGTAGCTTACCAACACCAGGGGAAACGTCAGAATGGTCCGAAGCTGTCAGATTTAACGCCTCCTGTTCTGCCACGTCTCCCGTTTGTACCTGGGAGACCATGTCCTGAAATTCCGAGTGCGTTTCTTTTGTGAAGTGTCTTTTCCATCTGCCCCTCCTGTTGCGCCTTCGGCGTTGCTTTGCTCGGACGATAAAAAATCACTAGATGGGAGTTCATGAAAAGAGGCTATATTTTTCTCTGGTGCCATAGTTGGGCCCGAGGTCCTTTTGTTACCTCTATGCACCCATCTGTACACCCGTCCACTCTTAAAATCATTCTGATCCCTTTTAAATTTTTGTTTTTAGCCCCCAATCACCTCTTTTTCAAAGTTATCAATGATAGTTTTAAGTTGGATCTGAAAAGACTCAACTAAGGTTTTTTATCAAATTTACCCAAATCACCCTCAATGGTTTTGATCTTATCCTTAATGGTAACCAAAATCGCACGATCATGCTCAATAAGCATCTCCATAATGATGGCAGAACACCGAAATAAACCACTCTCCCAGGTTTTTTGGAAAGCCTCATCTGCCTCCGAGGCAGGAAAAATTTGTATCCTAAGTCCTCTAGGAACCAAACCACACTTTTTGTATTCCTCTAGTGTCTTAATGTTCCACCATGTTTTAGTTAATGACTTATGTAAACCAGTTAGTTCCCTGGAAACACTCTGAAAATCCACATCACCTGTAACGCCACTAGCTGTAACAGCCGGGCTATCATCAAATATACCACTGGCATGATTATTCCACGCAGCTTCCCTAGCCGCTAAATCCATATCATAAAAAGAGATCAAAATTGTATAAGATAAAATATCTAAATATTTAGTCATGTGCCAATGCCCAGAAGTAGCAGAGGAATAAGCAACCGCAAAAATCTTAGCGCCTGCGCACCAGTGATGAGGAGCTCTTTCATCCTTTTATTTGTGGTCGTCGTTCCTACAACTATTAATTATAAATAAACCTGATAGAAACTTGCGCTAATTATGTGTCTTGGTTAAATAAAGATATCTTACGAAGAAATCTATTACCTTTACTGAAGCTAAAAACTGGCGAGGCAGGGAAAAAGGTCTTCAGAATGCAGGGTGGATTTCCAGGTCCTTTCCCAATGATACTCCCCGACACAGGTATATACAAAGTAACTGGAGCTAAAGGGTGCTACCTCCTAGCATGCCGCCGTCCCGGCCGGTGACTGGCGCGCAGCTGGAGGTGTATATCGGCAGGCTGTAAGAGTACCAGCCGCCGCTTGCAAAAGCAGGCCTGCAAGGTCCGAAAAAGCTGAAGGACCTTGCGTGACGTCACAGTCACGTGATAGATCACGTGACAGGCAAGAAAGCCCTATGGGGCGCTGATGGGGCCAGAAAGCAATGGCAAATCCTACGCATTGCGGAATTCACAGATTCCTTCTTCAGGGATGGCCCCCTAGAGCAAGAGGAACCCTTATATAGCCTCCAGTATATAGCAATGGAGCATTATACTATGCATTAAAAGCAAATAGCTCAATCTCGCTATTTAAACCGTTTGGGATCAAAGTATTCAATTCAAATATCCATTTACTTTCCACCCTGGACATCTGATGGATAAAATTACCTTTCCTGATACTTCTTTTAACTATTTGAATCCCAGTCACTTTAGTGTCCCTTAGGGAGCTCCCATGATGTGTAAGATAATGATTAGAGAGGGGGTGACCTGTGAATTTCTTACAAATATTCCGTAAATGTTCCCCAATTCTGACATTTAAGGGACGTATCGTTCGACCTATATATAATTTATCACATGGACATGTGATACAATATATCACCCCCTTCGTGTCACAGGTGATAAAATCACGAATCTGAATCTCCATGGATTTATTTATAATAGAGAATTGTTTCTTACTGCCTAATTTTCTGCAAGATACACATTTTTTGCAGGGAAAAAAACCTTTTAATTGCTGTTGTGAATGAGAATTGGGGCCTTTTTTAGATATTGAAATAGAAGGGGCTACCAGGTTACCTAAATTATTTGCCCTTCTAAAGACAAACCTAGGGCGGGCTGGTAGAACTTCCCCTATGATTTTATCATTCTTCAAAATACCCCAGTGTTTATTTACAATTTTTCTGAGAATTTGACTATTTGAATTATACTGGGTGATGATAGGAATCTCGTCTATACTAATATTTTCTTTATTTTTTATTTTATGTCTGAGGAATTGTTCCCTTGGTATATGTCCAATATATTCCCTGGTTGCTAGCAGGGATTGTGTATCATAACCTTTTTGACAAAATTTTTTGATTAGAGTTTCAGCCTCAGTTAAATAGTCCTGTGACTTGGAACAATTTCTATGAGCCCGTATGAATTGGCTCTTTGGAATATTAAGAAGCCAACTTGGGAGATGACAGCTTTCTAGTGAAATATAATTGTTTGAATCAGTGGGTTTGTGAAATAGTTGTGTCTGAATGGTGTTGTCCTCAATAAAGATTTTTAAGTCTAAAAAGTTAATCTCCGTGAGACTAGTAGTTGCGGTAAATTTTAAAAAATAATTTTTATTCAATTCATCAATAAAATCTGTTAAAAGAGTAGGCCCACCAGACCAAATAAAAATAATATCATCTATGAAGCGGTGCCAGAGTACCAGATTCGCGCGCAGCCTGCCCTCGGGAAAGATGGTTTCATGTTCCCACTTGCCAACATACAAATTTGCATAACTGGGCGCGAATCTGGTACCCATAGCGGTCCCCCACTTCTGGGAGTAGTAGTTCGCTCCATAGTAAAAATAGTTGTGGGTGAGTATAAAATAAATACAATCAACAATAAAAGCAATTTGGTCGCTGGGAAAGCTTTTAGCCTCTGACATAAAGAATTCCGCAGATTTGCAACCCTTTTCATGTTCAATAACTGTGTAAAGGGAAGTTATATCTAAAGTCCCTAAGATGAAACAATTCTCTATTATAAATAAATCCATGGAGATTCAGATTCGTGATTTTATCACCTGTGACACGAAGGGGGTGATATATTGTATCACATGTCCATGTGATAAATTATATATAGGTCGAACGATACGTCCCTTAAATGTCAGAATTGGGGAACATTTACGGAATATTTGTAAGAAATTCACAGGTCACCCCCTCTCTAATCATTATCTAACACATCATTGGAGCTCCCTATGGGACACTAAAGTGACTGGGATTCAAATAGTTAAAAGAAGTATCAGGAAATGTAATTTTATCCATCAGATGTCCAGGGTGGAAAGTAAATGGATATTTGAATTGAATACTTTGATCCCAAACGGTTTAAATAGCGAGATTGAGCTATTTGCTTTTAATGCATAGTATAATGCTCCATTGCTATATACTGGAGGCTATATAAGGGTTCCTCTTGCTCTAGGGGGCCATCCCTGAAGAAGGAATCAGTGAATTCCGCAACGCGTAGGATTTGCCATTACTTTCTGGCCCCATCAGCGCCCCATAGGGCTTTCTTGCCTGTCACGTGATCTATCACGTGACTGTGACGTCACGCAAGGTCCTTCAGCTTTTTCGGACCTTGCAGGCCTGCTTTTGCAAGCGGCGGCTGGTACTCTTACAGCCTGCCGATATACACCTCCAGCTGCGCGCCAGTCACCGGCCGGGACGGCGGCATGCTAGGAGGTAGCACCCTTTAGCTCCAGTTACTTTGTATATACCTGTGTCGGGGAGTATCATTGGGAAAGGACCTGGAAATCCACCCTGCATTCTGAAGACCTTTTTCCCTGCCTCGCCAGTTTTTAGCTTCAGTAAAGCTAATAGATTTCTTCGTAAGATATCTTTATTTAACCAAGACACATAATTAGCGCAAGTTTCTATCAGGTTTATTTATTATTATTATTTTATGGAGACAACTTGAGTGGTGTGTTGTCTTATTACTTGCTGCTTTGTGTTCTGTGGGTGTACGCTTTAGCGCCATTGGTATATACATATATTTATAACTATTAATTATAGCACTGGGATAGACAAAAAGGTCAATAGTTATCTTCTGGTCCTTCTTTTATGAGATCTGTATAAGAGTGTGTTAGCTCCGCCCAGTTGGCTGAGTTTAAACAGTGTGCTGTGTTAGCTCCACCCAGTTGGCTTTATTTGTGGTCATCGTTCCTATAATTACTGATTGTAGCACTGGGACTAACAAAAAGGTCAACAGTTACCTTCTGGTCTCTTTTTTACAAGATCTGTATTAGAGTGTGTCAGCCACGCCCACTTGGCTGAGCATAAAGATCTTTATCACTTACATACCGTAACTTTTTGTCCACACTTGCTCACGGGGTATTTGTGTGTCTGGGGACAGGTCATTTACTTTGTATCTGGTTGGTTTATCCAGCCACTGCCTAGCTGGCTATTTATTTTACCAACCTAGCTATGAGTGAGACTATGTATACTGGTATTTGCGCAGTAGCGCCTTGTCTCTATTTCTAGAACTGACTACTGATAGAAGTGTGCTTGTGACTAATTTTAGTCTAGCATATCTATTATCTTAGCACCTGCGCACCAGTGATGAGGAGCTCTTTCATCCTTTTATTTGTGGTCGTCGTTCCTGTAACTACGGATTATAGCACTGGGATAGACAAAAAGGTCAACAGTTACCTTCTGTTCCTTCTTTTATAAGATCTGTATAAGAGTGTGTTAGCTCCACCCAGTTAGCTGAGTATAAATAGTGTCCCGTGTTAGCTCCGCCCAGTTGGCTGAGCATAAAGTGTCCTGTTTTTTTAACTGATCATCATGGCAACTGAACCCCGAACCAGCACGGTCTTTGTATAAGTACAGGCGCTTTAGATCACAGGTATTGCACCTTATCATTGTTTTCTCCAGCGATGTGCGTCTATTGGTGACTATGGCAGCGGCATGGTAGTTATCTACGTCTCGCTCTGGCCGGGAGCGCCTATGGGGGAGTGTTTTTGGTCATCGCCTACTCAGATAATTACTACAGTGAATGTGCTGCATATCTTTAGAATGTCCCCTTAATTGTGTCTCTTCACCTATTTGTGACGCGTGCTTTGTTTATTATACGCCGACGCTTGCGCAGATAATCATCACAGCAAGTGAGCTGTATATCTTTGAGGGTTAATCAGTCACATGACCGCAAGCGTCCCCTTGATTGGTCTTTCTCATTTATTCGTGACGCACGCTTTGTTTACTATACGCCGACGCCTGCGCAGTAGCAATATTGAGCTCTCACTTCCTGTATTCACGATGTGTGCCTTGTCTTCCGGACACCGACGCTTGCGCAGTTGGCATTCTGTGACGTCACATGCTGCTGCTGTGAGCTGTCAGCCATAGCTATGGATCAGTGACTAACCGCTGACTCTCAGGTATATTGGATGTTAACCCTGTCATGGTAAGCAGCGGCGCAGCTGCTCCCTATCTACTAATTATGCAACCATATATATTGACACAGCTGACTGACAATCTGTACCCCTGACGAAGCCACCTAGAGTGGCGACACGCGTCGGGTCTCTGGCTCTACCTGCCCCACTTCACTTCTCATGGGTTTTGTATTGTGCTGATTTGTATGTGTGGTTATCATTTGGGGTGGTTATGGAGATTTTCTCTGTCCACTTAGACCCTCTCTAGCCCCTAATGGTCTGGCTGATCTGGTCCTTGATGTTCCCTATGCCTGATCTTGGGCTGGGGTACCTCTACGCATATATGAGGTCTATTTAGTGTGCATTTCTATCTTTTTTGTACACCTCATAGTGATCAGCATCTCCTTGGGTTTACATTATCCCTTGTACTGTTTTTTGCAATTATTGGGTTGGAATTGCATCATTTTTTCATTGTATTTGTATATTATTGGTGTTTCTGACTCATATGCTCTATATTACCTATGTGTGGGCTTACTAATTCTCCTATTGAGAATCCTGTTTACATGGACCTAGGGATATAGGCATCATTCTCAGTGAGCGTGATAGTTGGCAGCAGGTGGGTTGCTCTATTATGAGCATTGTATTATTTGTGTATGTGTCACATTTGTGACCATTTGTAATGTTTTTAAGAATTATTGCTGTTTGCTGTGTTTAATAAAATTTGTATTATATATGCTATGACCTATTCAGGGTGATCTCCTGCTCATGGCCTATTTCTTTCTCTCCTTTTTGTCAAATTGGCATTCGAAGAATGGAGGCACTTTTTGGAGGGGGCCAGTCACCCGGTTACGGTGATCACGGATCACAAAAATTTGTCATACATTGAGTCTGCTATAAGACTAACTCCCAGACAGGCCCGTTGGTCACTTTTTTTTTCCTGTTTTCAGTTTACGATTACATTTCGTCCAGGGTCTAAGAATGTCAAGGCTGACGCCTTATCGTGCAGTTTTCAGCCGGTGTCTCCCCCCGAGCCACCGTCCTCCATTCTTCACCCTGGGGTTGTGTTAGCAGAGGTCTCGTCTGAATTGGAACGGGAGATTCAGGAGGCCCAGTCATGGGCTCCGGCAGCCAAGCCGGGGGGTAAGTTGTTTATCCCAGAGCAACTTCGTTGGAAACTCTTGCAGGAGTTCCACGAATCCAAGCTGAGTGCTCACCCTGGTATTTCAGCCATGCGTCTGGCGGTGGCTAGGATCTTTTGGTGGCCTACCCTGGGTTCGGACATAAAAAATTCATTGCTGGTTGTGGGGTCTGCACTCGTTCCAAAAGCTCTCATAGCCGGCCGGCAGGGGAGCTGATGCCTTTGGCAGTGGCTGAAAGACCAACCATGGACTCACTTATCCATGGATTTTGTTACCAATCTTCCTCCATCTAAGGGTAATACGGTGGTATGGGTAGTGGTGGACAGGTTTTCTTGCAGGCTCATTTTGTACCCCTGTCCACACTACCGTCAGCTGAGACGTTGTCCAGGTTGTTTGTGCAGCATGTGATCCGATTGCATGGGGTACCCCTGAATGTGGTGTCTGATCGTGGTGTGCAGTTTGTGGCTAAGTTTTGGCGTGCTTTCTGCAAAAATTTAGGGATGTCTCTGTCCTTTTCATCTGCATACCATCCTGAGAGCAAAAACGAATATATTCAGCTCACCTTTTTTACTTGTCACGTTGGAGGCAGTTCTTTGATGAAGGTGCTAGGAAATGTCACAAACTGACATAAATGCAAAGATCCAAATATTCCAGCACATCTTCTTACTTAAAAATAAAATATTTATTGAGAAATCTTCATTAAAAATCCAAAAGTAGGATACAGGTTAAAAAACCATGGTAAAGACAGGCCTGTTTTGGTCGAGGGGCAGGTGGAGTGCGAGGTTGGTCATATCGTAGATTCCAGGTTGGTACGGCGGTCGGTACAGTACCTGGTTCATTGGAGGGGGTATGGACCGGAAGACATATCCTGGGTACTGGCCCGGTTGATGCATGCTGATCGCCTGGTGCGGGCTTTCCATGCTAAGTACCCGGGTAAGCTTGGGGGTTCAGAGGCCCCCCGCTGAGAGGGGGGTACTGTCATGATCTCAGTGCGAGTTTGACTCGCACATTTGGGGTTAATGTCTGGAACCAGTGCTGATGACTGGCATTTCTGGGGTTAAAGGTTGTGATCCCAGTGCAGGCTTACCTGCACACCTGGGGCTTATGATTGTGGCCTCTCCCTGGTTCTGGGAAAGCTTCTTATAGCCTCAGGACGCTCCCATCCCAGTCAGTTATACTTTTGCCCTTGGCATTGTGTGGTGACCCCTGAGTGTGTGGGTGCTGTGTTCTTGTTTATCTGATACTCTGTGTATGACTCGGTCTGTTCTCTGGATACTGCTTGTTGGATTCTGCTTGGTACCTTCTATGTCTGTTTGGCTTTGACCACTGCCTGTCCCCGACTATCTGTTCTGTCTCATCCCTGGTACTTTACTGTTATCTCTGTGTATGACCTGGTTTGTCTGACTTTGAGTATTCCTGTATAGTATTTTGCCTATCTCTGACAGCAGGATGCTAAGCCCCATCCCCTTGTGGTCACATTACCGTAGGTCCTTCACTGCTGACTTTAGCTTCTCCAGGTCCTGTTTGCTTGAACTATCCGGCCGTGTCTGACCCCGGGCCCCTCTGCAGTGTGGGGGAGTCCTTGCGGTGGTTGCACGCCGGCGCTGACAGGACCATGACACCGAACCCCTAATTTTGCCACAAAAAACTGGGAAAGCTTATTGACTCGAGTATAAGCCGAGGGTGGAAAATGCAACATGCTCCATATTAATATATGCCCCATATAATGCTGCACAAAGGTTAATGGTGGCCCATAACAAGCTCCATATTAATATACTGTATATGCCCTATATAATAATGCTGCACAAAGGTTATTGGTGGCCCATAACATGCTCCATATTAATATATATGCCCCATATAATAATGCTGCACAAAGGTTATTGGTGGCCCATAACATGCTCCATATATGCCCCATATAATGCTGCTGCTGCTGCGATTTAAAAAAAAGATACTCACCTCTCGTTATGGCATCCTTATGGCATGGCTGGCTCACCCTACCCCAGTGCTACTCACCCTCCAGGCATATCCGGCTCTGCTACATCTCAGTGCCGGCGTCTGTATCTCCCTTCCTGTCTTCTTCCTGTGCGGTCACATGGTACAGCTTTTTAAAGTCATTAATATGCAGCTCGACCCCTATGAGAGTGGAGACACGTCCATATTCATGACTTTAATGAGCAATACCATGTGACCACACAGGAGGAAGACAGGAAGAGAGATACAGACACCAAGACTGAGATGTAGCAGAGCCCAATATGCAGACGCCAGGAGGGTGAGTATCATGTCTCCTGCTCCCCCTACCTCACTTGCTTTCAGGTGTATGACTCGTGTATAAGCTGAGAGGGTCTTTTTCTGCCCAAAAAAAGGGACTGAAAAACGCAGCTTATACATGAGTATATATGGTACTGTATATCTCCCTTCAGTAAAATAAATATATTATTCATACCTCAATTGATCAGCTTGGATAATCAATTTTAAACATCACACATTTAAAAAAAATATACTATATACTGTATTATTTCAATAAAGTGTACTATAGTTTTTTGGGTTTTTTTAGAAAAAAGGTTTTTAACTTTCAGGAACACCAAACGGTTTTATCCTACATGATTGATCAAGTGTAATAGTTTCATCACATCCATTAATTTTTTCACATTTTCTTCATATTTGTTCCTTTCAGATGAAATAACTCACTAGGTAGGAAGGACACCTTGACACGTATATGGTACCAATATTTTGTTCTGCATGGGTTCTCTTCCTTTCTCCCCCAGCAGGCACATCATTTTTCTTTTTCTTGTCCATTTACATTTCCTTTTTACTTTTTAAGGCTTTAATGTTCTCATTTGGAATCCTATTATAAAAACAGACCAGAGCATTGTGTGGTCAAACTTTAAAAACGTATATTTTTTACCCATGTATGTCATGTGCTGTATCGTGGTACCCGGCTGAACTCTGACATTTTTGTCATGTGGTCCAGTTGGTGCACACATTAAAAAAAAATCTATTTCAATGGTACTCCTGCATTCTCATTATACATGTGGTCAATTCTGAGAAAGAAGTAATTTTGTGCTTATAAACGTGTCGAATATACCACTACCTTTTCACTCATCATACCGGGATATTCATCTCAGTTCATGTAGCAGCACGGAAACCATCCACAAAATTTTTTTAATTTGATATAGACAAATAAGACAGAAAACATGTATTACAAAGACAAAGAGCATACAACATCAATAACATAAAACACAAAAGACAAAGTGAACAGTGCAGAATGAGCATATGTAATTTGAACTTAGTTCATAGAAAACAATGTTATCAGGAGAGTAGTAGGGAACATTAATACGTTTAAAACAGAACATTAGCAAAAAGGAATTCTTTGAGAGCAGTAAATATATGTCTTATTTGGTACAGGTGAAATAATGAGGATGGTATATATATATATGAAAAAATAACGTATAATGGAAAATGAATAAAAAAATATAAACTCAGAGCACTATTTTGCCAAATATCTGGTAAAGGAGAAATCCTCATTGATTTCCTTGGGGGCTACAGAGCCCAGATCAAAAATCCACCTGGACTCAAGTTTCAAAAGGTCATTGCTATGATCACAGCAACATAAATTAGGATGGACTTTTTGCAGACCTACAACTTGCATTTACTTGCATGATCGCATAAAAAAAGTTTGGAAAGAACATCCCAAACAGAGTGATCTATTTCAAGTGTATATTTCTGTTAAAGTTGATGATTATGGCTTAGAGCCATTGAAAACTCAAAAGTCATTATCTCAGTAAAATAGAATAATTAACAAAAACACCTGCAAAGGCTTCCTAAGCGGTTAAAAAGGTCCCTTAGTCTGTTCCATAGGCTCCACAATCAAGGGGAGGACTGCTGACTTGACAGATGTCTAGAAGGCACTCATTGACACACTCCACAAGGCCACAAGGAGGGTAAGTCACAAAAGGTCATTGCAAAAGAAGCTGGCTGTTCATAGAGTGCTATATCCAAGCATATTAAGGGAAAGTTAGTGGAAGGAAAAAGTGTTGTTGAAAAAGGTGCACAAGCAAACGGGATAGCCACAGCCTTGACAGGGTTGTTAAGAAAAGGCCATTCAAAAATTTTGGGGAGATTTACAAGGAGTGTACTGCTGCTAGGGTCATTGCTTCAAGAGCCACCACACATAGACATATCCAAGACATGAGCTACAAGTGTCGCATTCCTTCTGTCAAGTCACTCATGACCAGTAGACAATGCCAGAAGCATCTTACCTTGATGAAGAAGAAAAAAAACTGGACTGTTGCTCAGTGGTCCAAGGTGTTGTTTTCAGATGAAAGTACATTTTTCATTTCATTTGGAAATCAAGGTCCCAGAGTCTGGAGGAAGAGTGGAGAGGAGCACAATCCAAGCTGCTTGAGGTCTATTGTGAAGTTTCCTGTTATGAATGGGTCACCGAGGAGGATGGCAGGAACAGGCTAAGCCACCAGAAAACTGGAGAGGTTGGTAACTAAGCAGATTGCAGACCCCTGATCCTATCCACACAACTACAGTAGCAGTAGCCGTGAAGCGTACCTAAGATGCCCTAGACGCCTCGGCACAGCCGGAGACCTAACTAAGCCTAAAGCAAAAAAATTGAAATCTAAACTGCCCCGGAGCAGACCCCAAAAGCAATAGATAGCCCTCAAACATATATTGTCGGTGAGACAAGATGAAACACAAACACAGGCAGAAAAATAGACTGAGAAAATGATGAAGCCCAAACTGACTAGATAGGATAGGAAAGAAAAGACACTGTCTGCAATCACGCAAAAACCCTGAAAAATCCAACACATCTGATGCACAAAAAAACACTGAAGTCACACGATTTCGCCCCCACTATATCAGCACTCCGGCATGAACTGGAAGCAAAGCAAAAGAGACCAATATAACAGGGGACTGAACAAACTGACACAGGCTGTAACATATGGAGCGGTGGTCCAGCACAGCCCCCAAAGGAGCAAGCTGAACCTGCACAACAAGCAGAGAGAGACAAAACCAAACCAAATGCAAAGGATTAGCAAATGAACTACTTAGCTGAACAATGCAGGATCAGGGCAGGAGACATCAGACCTCAGAATGCACAGGAAAACAATCACCAGCAGGGATTGCAGGAAGTCTGCAGACTTAAATAATCCAATCAGTAACCCCAGATCTCCAATCGTCATCATCATCATCAGGTGGCAGACCTCTGTCAATCTGGCCAGCTCCAATACCTCCAGTAACCACCGGAGGGAGCAGGGGGAGCTTTGGCTCAGAAGTCTGAGCCAGGGAATTCACAACAGTTTCCACAATCAGTGATGGTTTGGGGAGCCATGTCATCTGCTGGTGTAGGTCCACTTCATTTTATCAAGACCAAAGACAGCGCAGCTGTCTAGCAGGAAATATTAGAGCACTTCATGCTTCTCTCTGCTGACAAGCTTGTTGGAGATGGAAATTTAATTCTCCAGAAGGTCTTGGCACCTGTCCACACTGCCAAAGTACCAATAACTGGCCTAAAAACAACAGTATCACTTTGCTTGATTGGCCAGCAAACTCGCCTGACCTTAACCCCATAGAGAATCTATGGGGTGTTTTCAAGAGGAAGACGAGAGAGACCAGACCAACAATGCAGATGAGCTGAAGGCTGCTATCAAAGCAACCTGGGCTTCCATAACACTTCAGCATTGTCATAGGCTGATCACCTCCATGCCACACCGCCTTGATGCAATAATTAATGCAAAATGAGCCCCGATTAAGTATTGAGTGCATTTACTGAACATACATTTCAGTAGGCCAACATTTCGGATTTTAAAATCATTTTTGTAGCTGGTGTTATAAAGTATCCTAATTTACAGAGATAATGACCTTTGGGTTTTCATTGGCTGTAAGCCATACTCATCAACATTAACAGAAATAAAAGCTTGACATATATCACTCTATTTGTAATGACTCTATTTTAATAATATATATTATTATATGAGTTTCACTTTTTGTATTGAAAAACTGAAATAAATTATCTTTTTGATAATATTCAAATTTTGTAAGAAGCATCTTTAGATACACCAAATTTTTCCGGCTTGGGAGGCCACTGCCCCCTTTAAAATGAGATGGGTGATATCTAATTATTAGAGTCAACATGATGTTACAACATGACAGAGAATTTTTACAATCTTTGAAGTGATGTATCAAATCTTTACGGTCCCAAATAGGCAAATTTGATCACACTCAATTAGTTTTATTGTCTCAAAATAAATTGAAGGAGACTATTAACAAGTTTGACAAAGAAATTTTGGACAAAAAACAAGTTCAATAACCATTGATACCGATGAAGGACTAGGTGCAGCAAACGCAAACAGAAAATTAGGTTCAATATACAACAGAACCACTGCAACACGGACAAACAAAAAGAGATGCAAGTACTAACTCCAATTGACTCACAACTGCAGATTATCAACTTATCTACACATATACTTACCAAACAAGAGAGGTCTGTTTTACAACATAGGCTAACTTTTTCTCCTATGTAACCTGTTGATAAGTTCACTTTACTTAAAGATTTATGTTTATTTTGCAGGAATAAAGTTTTCCATTCCTCACCCAAGAATAGACATATTTTAGTGGATCTTCTTGATCTACTCCAAGAGAAACAACCCCATGCAGATAGGTAAAAATTTCCACACATATCTCCCTCCTCATAGCTGCTATCCTCATCTCTAGTACCTTTGGTTTATACGTTTTTTAAAGTCATGAAGGATGAAATTAAGAAACTACCTTTCAATATTTACCATCATTAAAATATGTTCCCATCGGAAAGACATTCCCTATCTAACCATCAAAACAGCCACACCTTCCTAATTAAGGATACTAGCAAAGGGGGAAATATAGTTTTGTGGCCTAGAGGAATGTATTCTGTGAAGTCCAAGGACAATTAAGTAGCACTAAATATTATTTCAGACTTTCCATCAGATCCTACTGCCATCTTTTCTCTCAAACTTGAACCTGATAGCGTCCTGGATCTTGGTGTTATTAAGTTAGAAAAGGATTATATCCATATCAGAAAATCTACAATTCCAAAGTTTTATATCCTCCTAAATATTAACAAAAATATGGATTGCCCTGCTGGAAGACCCATACTTTCAAGAATTGGGGGTATGTGTGAAAAATAATATGCTTACATTGTTTTTTCTTGCAGCCACTTGTATTTGAATTACCCTCCCATCTTAGGGACTCATTTCATCTATAATAACTCCTTGACTCTCTGGTCCTACCACATAATGCCTTTTTCCTCATGATTGATGTAGAGTAGTTATATACTAACATTGCGCATCAGAATGGTCGGGCTGCGGTTACATATTTTCTGGATCAGCACAGTGGAGGTAACTATATGCATCACTCATTCATCATTGACTTTCTAAATTTTGTGCTAACACACAACTATTTTGTTTTTGATTAATTCTTTTCTCAAACAAGTTTCCGGCACTGCAATGGGTGCACATTGTGTGCTCTCCTTTGCCAACCTGTTCCTTGGTTGGTGGAAGAACTTACATATGTACCCATCAACTGACTTTCAGAATCATGCTTTCAAGTGGTTACGCTTCATAGATGATATTTTTGCACAGGCACTGAACAGCTTCGAAGCCCTTTCTTTAATTGAAAAATTGAATGACAACCTCTTGAATATTCATCTTACTTTCAATATTTCTTCTTTTTCAGTTAGTTTCTTGGACTTAAAGATCTTCCAGATGAAAAATGCCAATAAGCATAACCAAAGCTTTCATCCACACTCCTAAACCCTATGATGCATAACACGGGCCTTTTAGGCCCGTTAGCTTACTTTTTTGCCATTTTCTGCAAATTACTTAACTTAAAATTTTAAATCTCAGGTTTGTAGTTTTTGGTAATTTGAATTTCCAGTTGTCGATATAGTTTTATGCAATAGGCATTTTCTTTAATAAAAATGGTCTCTTGGAAAAACACACATTTCTGTGACACTGGCCTTTTAGGCCCATATTATGTTTATCATATACTCTTCAGTTTGTGTCTTTTTTGTAGGTGAATTTTTTTCTGATATTGGAAATGATTTGGTTTATATACAAACTTAGAAGGAAGACTTATTGCTTCTGGAACAAACCAAACATGGAAAAATATCTCACAAGAAGAACTTTATGCTTATATTGGACTAACACTTTTGTAAAAAATCTTATGATGTGCCTATCAGAGAATTATTTCTGGACCCATATTCTGATCCATGCTGCAAAGCAACACTGTCAGTGAATAGATATGAGGATATTCGGAGAAGCCTTCGATTTAATGCTAAGCGAACATGTCCTACGAGGTTGGAAACAGATCAACTAGCCCCTATTAGTTACATTTGGAATATTTTTATCAGGAATTGTACCATGCTCTACAATACTAGTCATAAAGTGACAGTAGATGAGCAACTTGTTGCCTTCAGAGGACGTTGCAAGTTCATTCAATATATGTCTAGTAAACCAGACAATTTTAGACTGAAAATATTCTGAATGTGTGATTCTGCTAATTATGGGATAAATGGGCTTATCCACTGTGGTAAAGAAGTTGGTGCACCAGTGCTGAAAGACCTAGGTTCTGACATTACATAACAGTGGACAATTACTTCACTAATATTGATCTGTGCGATTTTTTGCTAGGAAAAAATATTATATTTGTTGGTTCTATGAAGCCAAATAGACAAGATATTCCTCCTGTGATAAAGCAGCATCCACAGCAAGCACTTTATGATAGTGTCTTTGGTTTCAGGAACAAATCAACAATGGTGTCTTATATAGATAAGAAGGAAAAATCAGTTAAATCAGTCAACTTGCACATGGGCCTAAAAGGTTCATGTTATATGAAAGCGTAGATTTCTACTGTCATGCATTGTTGGGTTAAAATACAGAATACCTGTTGGGCAATTTTCCCACATTAAAGACCCCGTCACACTAAGCGATATCGCTAGCAATATCGCTATAGCATCACTGGTTTTTGTGATGTTATAGCGATATTGCTAGCGATATCGCTATGTCTGATACTTACCTCCGACCGCTCCCCCGCTGGTTATCGCTAATTGCGCGAGAACGTCCTGAGCCGTTTCTCGTCATCAGCTTCCTCCTCTGGCTTCCTGCTGTGGAGACGAGCGACACGTGGAGCCGGGCGGGAGAACGTCAGGATCGCCTCGTCTGACAGGTAAGTAGCGACCCCCGTCCCCAGAGATGTCACTGGTGAGATCTGCCTGTGTGGCAGCTCACTAGCGACCACTTAGCGATGTACCAGCGATCCTGACTGCATCATATCGCTGGTCGGGATCGCTGGTACCTCGCTAAGTGTGACAGTACCTTAAGAGAAATTGATCTGAGCTAAATAAATAAAGACAGGAGGCAAGACATATGACATCACGCTTTTGAGAACATGGTTATCCAAGATCAGTTGTATCTAGGGCTTATGAGAAGTTCTATGTGAAACTGCTTGACTCTACTTAAATGCCATTGTGAACAAGTGATGAACAAATGAGATTAATAACCATGTTCTATAATTATTGTTGGATGTTAAAGGGGCAACCCTGAAAAATCTTATCAACGACAGTCTAATGTCAACCACATTTAATTTCTGCTCATATTTTGGTTTCTATTTTGCATGTGAAATTATTTTGGTTCAATAAAAACTGTTTTGTAAGGTGAAGCTTTTTATCTGATATGTAGATTACTGTTTTTTTAATGTCGCCAGTATATTTCATATACTTTGTAATAATGATGCTGGAAAACTATACGTCCTACAGAAAAACAATATACATTTTTTAAATCAGGACAAAAGATGATTCAGAAAAACACAAAGTCGCCTTTTTTTGTAGATCTGTGTTATCTATACAATGACGTCAACCAGTTTTGATGTTCGTCACCACCATATTATTTTGATGTACAGTGGGGAAAAAATGTATTTAGTCAGCAACCAATTGTGCAACTTCTCCCACTTAAAAAGATGAGAGGGGCCTGTAGTTGACATCATAGATAGACCACAACAATGAGACTTAAAATGAGAAATCAAATCCAGAAAATCAACTTGTCTGATTTGGCAAGATTTATTTTTCAAGTTATGGTGGAAAATAAGTATTTGGTCACCTAAAAACATGCAAGATTTCTGTCTCTCACAGACATGTAACTTCTTTAAGAGGCTCCTTTGTCCTCCACTCATTATCTGTAGTAATGGCACCTGTTTGAACTTGTTATTAGTATAAAATAGTCACACTCCAAGCTCTACTAGGGTGAAGACCAAAGAGCTGTCGGAGGACACCAGAAACAAAATTGTAGCCCTGCACCAGACTGGGAAGACTGAATCTGCAATAGGAAAGCAGCTTGGTGTGATGAAATCAACTGTGGGAGTAATAATAAGAAAATGGAAGACATACAAGACCACTGATAATCTCCCTCGATCTTGGACCCCATGCAAGATCTTAACCTGTGGGGTCAAAATGATCACAGTGAGCAAAAATCCCAGAACCACATGGGAGGACCTAGTGAAGGACCTGCATAGAGCTGGGACCACTATAACAAAGGCTACCATCAGTAACACACTATGCTGCCAGGGACTCAGATCCTGCAGTGTCAGACAAGTCCCCGTGCATAAGCCAGTACATGCCGGGTCCGTCTGAAGTTTGCTAGAGAGCATTTGGATTATCGAGAAGAGTATTGAGAGAATGTCATATGGTCTGATGAAACTAAAGTAGAACTGTTTGGTAGAAATAAAACTCGTCAGATTTGGATGAGACAGAATGCTGAGTTGCATCCAAAAAGCACCATACCTACTGTGAAGCATGGGGGTGGCAGCATCATGCTTTGGGGATGTTTCTCTGCAAAGGGACCAGGATGACTGATCCGTGTACATGCAAGAATGAATGGGGCCATGTATTGTGAGATTTTCAGTGCAAACCTCCTTCCATCAGCAAGGGTAATGAAAATTAAACGTGGATGGGTCTTTTAGCATGATAACTATCTCAAGCACACTGTCATGGTAATGACGGAGTGGCTTCGTAAGAAGCATATGAAGGTCCTGGAGTGACCTAGCCAAAGCCAACCCCATAGAACACCTTTGGAGGAATTTGGAAATCCATGTTGCCCAGCGACAGGCCCAAAACATCACTGCTCTAGAGATCTGTATGGAGGGCATGGGCCAACATACCACCAACAGCGATCACATAGCGATGCGCCAATGATCCCTGCCATGTCGTATCATTGTCGGGATCGTTGTAGCGTCGCTATGTGTGACGGGAAAATGTTTGACCTCTGTCATTGCCAACAAAGGATATGCAACCCCTGCCAAAAATTATGGAATCACCAGCCTTAGAGGATGTTCATTCAGTTGTTTAATTTTGTAAAAAAAGGAGATCGCAGACATGGCGCAAAACTAAAGTCAATTCAAATGGCAACTCTCTGGCTTTAAGAAACACTAAAAGAAATCAAGAACAGAAAATGTGGTAGTCAGTAATGGTTACTTTTTTAAGCCAAGCATAGAGAAAAAATTATGGAATCACTCAATTCTGAGGAAAAAATGATGGAATCACCCTGTAAATTTTCATTCCCAAAACTAACACCTGCATCAAATTAGATCTGCTTGTTAGTCTGCATCTAAAAAGGAGTGAGCACACCTTGTAGAGCTGTTGCACCAAGTGGACTGACATGAATCATGGCTCCAACATGAGAGATGTCAATTGAAACAAAGGAGAGGATTATTAAACTCTTAAAAGAGGGTAAATATTGAGATGAACTTTTGTTAATGACCAAATACTTATTTTCCACCATAATTTGCAAAATATATTTTGCGAAATCAAACAAAGTGATTTTCTGGATTTGGTTTCTCATTTTGACTCTCATAGTTGTGGTCTACCTGTGATGTTAATTACAGGCCTCCCATCTTTTTAAGTGGGAGACCTTGCACAATTGGTGGCTGACTAAATCCTTTTTTTTCCCAACTGTATTTGCACTTGTCACTTTTTTGGCACATATTTCTTTGGTATATCTCCATAGTTTCTGATGAAGTTCTATACAAAGACCAAAAACATTTAATTGATCACTGTATGCAAAATAAATTGGAACCTTTTTTCAACATGATACATTTTGAGTGCTAAGTTTTTTAGTTATATTGATATTGGGATTGATACCCCACTTGAGCACCAATGACTTTATGAGTGCCGTATACAATCCATGGCATATGTCAATCTGGGCCATGAGATAGAATCATAGAATCATAGAATCATAGAATCGTAGAGTTGGAAGGGACCTCCTGGGCCATCTGGTCCAACCCCCTGCTCAAAGCAGGATTCGCTAAATCATCCCAGTCAGATGTCTGTCCAGCCTCTGTTTGAAGATTTCCATTGAAGGAGAACTCACCACTTCTCGTGGCAGCTTGTTCCACTCATTAATCACTCTAACTGTCAAAAAGTTTTTTCTAATATCTAATCTGTGTCTCCTCCCATTCAGTTTCATCCCATTTCTTCTAGTCTTTCCTTGTGCAAATGAGAATAAAGTTGGTCCTTCTACAATGTGACAGCCCTTTAGATATTTGTAGACAGCTATTAAGTCTCCTCTCAGTCTTCTCTTTTGAAAACTAAACAATCCCAAATCCTGCAACCTTTCCTCATAAGACAGGGTTTGCAGACCGGTCACCATTCTGGTTGCTCTTTTCTGAACTTGCTCCAGTTTGTTGATGTCTTTTTTAAAATGTGGTGCCCAAAACTGGACACAATATTCCAGATGAGGTCTGACCAAAGAGGAGTAGAGGGAAATTGATAGTTCTTGGCGTTTCCATGAATGCACCATACAAGCGCACTAGAGACTAGCACATGCAGAAGTGTGGCCCTTTCCAAGGTCACCAATCTCCCTGTGGAGACACGGGGGGTCAGCGGGCGCCTGGTCCGATAGCCGAAACAGCATGGACCAGGGATCGTCCCACCGAATGCCTGCTCTCCTTTTAACATGGGCGTAACGCTACTCAGACAACACAGGGTGAGGGTAAAACAGTGTGACAATGCTTTATTCAACCACAAAACAGACAGTTAACACATAGAATAGTCTCAGCACCGCCCCCAAGATGGTGCACATTGCAGAATCTCACTCTTCCGCTGACTAGCCGGGATAAGAGCAGCTGATACTTCAAATCTTCCTGGTTCGATTACCCCACCTATGGCACGCACACAGAGAGGTGATAAGGACAAGCTTAGGAATAGAAAGAATAGGTGGGAGGAGACAGAGGAAACAAGCATCATTGTTTCTCAGCCTCCAACACAGCATGGGCTTTGACCTCATGGAAGAGCCCGACATATGAGTTCCTTCTTGCTGCACTATCTGCAACATGATCCTAGTATAGTTATGATTTCAAATAGTGCTGACTACTGGGTTGCCACTCTGTTACATCCACGATATAAGACCAAATTTTGCCATATACTTCCCATCCTGGAAAGAGACCCACGAATGATAGTGTTTTGAAACACGCTCTTACACAACCTTAAGGCTGTGTGCCCACGATGCGATTTTTAAGCGTTTTTGCCGCAATTTTTGGCGTGAAAATGCTGCAAAACATTTAAAAACTCGTACAGAATGCACCCCATGCATTCCTATGGCATTCCGCACATGCTGTGCTAATGCTGCGCTTTTTTCCGCGGTGGAATCGCATCGCGGAAAAAACACAGCATGCTCATTCTTTTTTGCGGAATCACAAAGAATTGCCGCGATTCCGTACCCATAGGAATGCATGAGAACCGCTTACTTCCCGCATGTGGCTATGCCCACCATACGCGAAGTTAAGCGTCTCATGTGCGGTTGGTACCCACGGTGTGGAGGAGAGGAGACTGTCCTCCAGGCCCTGGGTACCATACCCCTGTAAAAAAAAGAATAAAAAATAAAAAATCGAGGTATATTTACCTTCCGGCGTCACTTGCAGCCTTCCCGGGCCACAGCATTCCCAGTAATGCCTTGCGGCAAGGTCCTGTGATGACGTAGTCTCACGTTACTTTAGTGGTCTCGTGAGATCGCTATAGCAATGCGAGACCAACGTCATCACAGGTCTCGCAAGGCATCGCTGGGAACGGGAGCGTCGCTGAGACTGCGCGGGACGTCGGAAGGTAAATATACCACATTTTTTTATTTTTTTATCATTTTTAACATTCTATCTTTTACTATTGATGCCGCATAGGCAGCCTCAATAGTAAAAAGCTGGTCACACTTGTCAAACACTATGTTTGACTAGTGTGACCAACCTGTCAATCACTTTCCAAGCGATGCTTCAAATCGCTTGGAAAGTGCTTGAATATCGCACGCGAAAATCGCGGCAAAATCGCGAACATAATCGCGGTAAAATTGCACTAAAAAACGCGATTTCTGGGATGGAGTCCGGTTTTGAGTGTCCGGATTAAAACGCTACATGGGCACATAGCCTTAGAGAGCTTTTCCCCAAGACAGCAGTGAGTCAGAGTGTGGATCACAGCTCTAGACTTCCAACCTCTGGCACATCTATTCGTCAATGCGAAAACATTAGCAGCAGCAGCTGAAGTAGTGTAACTGGAAGAAGCAATTTCTGTGAGTCCTTTGACAATTTTTTTAGACCAGCTCGTGCACCAGCACAACAGAGTCCAAGTCTTACACATAGAGAGGATGGTGCAGGAGTATTTAGAACTGAATATCAATACCATCAGGGAGGGTTTGGACCCTTTCACATTTTGGTCTTCAAATAATGGATGAGTGGCCTGAGATCGCTTCTCACGCCTTCTAAGTTTTATTATGCCTGGCAGCCAGAATTCTCTCAGAACATGTCTTCAGCGCTGCTGGAGGTGTCCTGATGGATAAGCGCAGCCGGCTGTCCTCTGAAAGTGTAGACCGCCTAACTTTCATCAAGATGAACAAGTCATGGATCTCCAAGGACTTTTGCACCCCAATCGCAGCCTGTACAGACTAGGCAATATTGCATTTTTTAGTGTTCCGCTTTAATCTCTCGTAACTGCACTCTGTGATATCTTTAGTGTGGCTTGTGTGCCTGCTACTGCAGATGTTAACACAAATTTGTGGAAATGTGAACAGTCATGGTTGGTCTGCATTTGTTGGGTTGGCTGTTGTGGAAGACATGTCGGTCTCTGCTATTTCTTCTCTCATGAATCATGAAATTTATGCCACTTTGGTGGTGTCAGGGCCTCATTTTTTGAAACTTGAAGACTCCTAATTGAGTCTACATCATGATTGTGTCTCTCCACCTGCTGGGTTGGCTGTAGTGAAAGAGATATCATTCTCCATTATACTATTTGTACTCTGGTGAAATTGATGCAAATTCAGTGGTGTCAGGCCCTAATTTTTGGAAATGTGAACCCTCCTGGTTAGGTGCTCATGTGATGGGTTGGCTGTAGTGGAAGAGATGTCGATCCCTATTAAACTATTTCTACTCTTGTGAAATTGATGCAACTTTGGTGGTGTGTGACAATATTTTTTGGAAATGTGAAGACTTCTGGTTGGGTGTCCATCTGCTGGGTTGAGTGTAGTGGAAGACCTGTCAGTCCCTATTATGCTATCTATAATGCAGTGAAATCTATGCCACTTTGGTGGTGTCTGCCAATAATTTTGGTAAATGTGTAAACTTCTGGTTGGGTCTCCTTCATGCATGTTGCCTGTAGCAGTGAGCCACCAAGACCATTAGACCTCTACTCCCCTTGAATCAACTACCCGTGTTACTATCCTTAGCATTTTCTGGCAAGAGTAGTCTACAAAACTGATATTTGTGCCACCTGAGTATAGCTGAGCATAAAAGTAGGTTGAGCTGTTGCATGTGGCATCAGGACTCCCAGCACAGCGGGCCAACATAGATCCATCACCCACCTCATCTTACTTTGACATTCAAATGAAAGCTGTAAATGTTGGCACAGACCCCGATACCTCATGCATGGCTGATTGCTGCCTTGCCATGCTACAATTTGTACAGTGGGTGAATTGAGGCCACTTTCCTGCTGTCTTCCCTTAATTTTATGTGTTTTGGCAGCTTTTGGGGCGGTCTGAAGGTGTTGTGCTTCCGTTTGTTTTTGCCTCCCATTGACTTGAATGGCGTCCAGCTGTGTTTGGCGAATATTCAATGAATAAATGGGCAAATATTGCAAATTCAGCAATTGTAATCCGAACCAAACATTAAAATATTCCCTCATCTCTAATGTGAAGGTGTTTTCAATGAATTCATTGAGGCCCTCAGGTGTTAACCTTGATGATTTGAAGATCCAAAAGATTCCCTATTGATGCGTTTTTTTAACCGATTTGGAATTTTTACAGCAATTTATTCTATGATGTAAGTTGTAAACAGAGATGGGCGAACCCGAACAGTAAAGTTCATAGTCCGTACCAAAAACCTAGTGTTCTGACACAGACCCAGAATATGGACTTTTCCAAGAAGTCCGTGCTATTGTGTGGGTTCGGCACCCCAAGCATCAGGTTTTTCCCATGCTGTCATTTGCATGACAGTGTGAGAAACTCTAGCCCCTCTTATCGGCATTAAAATCATTACCACCAGTCAGAGAATTGTGGTTCCAATGCTGTCAGATGACAGGGTTAGCCAGCGACTGTGACCAGCGGTAAAAAGATAACCTCCATTCACATGCATTTGCTGATGAGTGTACTACTCCCATTAGCCTATGCCTGCTGTCGCTGATAAAAGTGAGAGCAGGCGCCGCTGATGGGAATATTCAGCCACTGCCTGTGCTAAAAATAAAAAATAAAAATAAATGATTTGGGGTCTCTTCTGATTTTGATAACTGCTGCAACCCTTTGCTGTGAGCATTATCTTGGCTGGTTATCAAGAGTGGAGGGGTATCATGATGTTTCTTTTTTAATTATTTAAATAAACAATTTAAAAAACTGCATGGGGTCCCCCCATTTTTGACAACCAGCCAAGCTAAAGTACACAGCTGAGGGCTGGTATTCTCAGACTATTAATTGGCCTTGGATATTGCTCACTCAGCCTAAATATATCAGCCTGCAGCCATCCCAGAATAGGTGCATTTATTTGATGTGCCAATTCTGCCACTTTGGCCAGCTCTTCCCACTCACCCTGGGGTGGTGGTAAATGGTGTAATGGTTGTGGGGTTGATGTCAGCTGTTTTATGACCCCTGACATCAATCCCACAGGTTAGTAATTGAGAGGCGTCTATGAGACACCCCCATTACTAACCATATAGTTAAATTGTAAAAAAAAGACTCAGACAGAATAAAGTCCTGTGGCTGAAAGAAAGAAATGTATTCATTCATGAATGTTTTAGGAGTATCCTTAATGATATTTTGAGTCTTTATGAACAATATAGATGGATTTTTTGTAATATATGACACCGGAATGTTTAGCAATGTCAGCTGTGATTGGTGTAACACTTGGAGTGTTCTGATTTGTTGACCGCATTAGTCCCTTGTTTATGCATCATACCAAAGTTTTTAAAAGATCCAGTTAGCCATGTGCTTGCTCAGTCCAGCCTAATACCCTGATGAAGCTAGTTCAGCTGGTGAAACATGTCGGGGAGGCCTAGGAGTTGTTATAGTAGCTAGCTAGTGGAGTGTGCATAGACTCCTAATGAGAGTAGTGGTAGTGGCCGCACCAACTCTATGGAATAAATAATATTATATAGGAAATTAGAGATAAATCCAGAGGATCAGATAGTCCACTTATTAATATGCTAGTAGTGGATACTCACTAGCTCAGCAGATTTTAACTTAGTTCTTTAATAGTTTGAATTAAAAGTTATGTTTTACCTTACGGTACGGTAAGGATCTAAAGAGGACCTAGACTGAGGGACTACTGAAGGTCCCAAGTGGTAGATCCTGGTCGTCCATAGCAATAGGACGCAGAGTCGCCAAGTGGGTATAGAGAAACTTGTTGAACTGTCATGTGATGAAGTAGGGCAAAGCAGTGTGCTATATTGGCCCTGGAACAGACTACAGTGGAAGGATGATGTCAGTGAAAAAGCTTCTTGCTGTGTATGAAACCGGCTTAAGACTGTGTACTCGCTATCCTTTGTATAAAACGCTCATCAAGTTCAGTAAAGTTCACATGTTTGAACAGAAATCTCCTTTGCTAATCTGTGGAATTCATAGCCCTGGCCAGTCAATACCATTGGCTACCTGTGGCCTGCATGGGCACAAGGCACTCGCAACACTAACACCCAGCCAGGACCCACAATTGGCTGTAGGATGCCATAGTGAGTGGGAACAGATGCTTGGGCATCTTATACTGACTCAATGTCTTTGTGTGTAATGACATGGCCCCAACTGGAAATACTCAGTTGTCAAATTATACATTTCTAGGAGGAATAACTGAGTAACAACACAAAACAAAGTTATGAACATATGCCTAATACAAGTGAATGGTTTAGCAAAATGCTTTTTTGGGGGTCAAATTTTGTAGCATACTCGTTATTATTCATAGCGTAGTGTGACATATTAGTCAAGATAAAAATAGCAGTGCAACCAGGAGCTCAACAGTTAATTTTATTAGTTATTTTCTATTTTTTTTTTTTTTTTTTAAGTGGTACTTGAAGAATTTACCTAAGTGTTTAATACGTTCTCACAAAATTCATTCATTCATATTCATCTTTAATTGTGAGGGCGACTACTATCCTAACTATATTCTTTGATTTTTTTTTTAATCAAGAGACATCAGGATTTATGTTTGTTTGTTTTCATCTTCTTTTGAAGTCAGCTTTTCTGTTCTAAATGTGACAGGAATAAGACTTCTTCAATCCAATACACATAATTAAATTCAGTTATTTTCTCTCATGAACATTTTGTTCTTTATTTCATTATATCACATTGTTATTAAATGGCACCATATATTAAAGCCAATGAACATGTCTGAATATAAGCTTGGATACATACAAATTATATAAAACGTTAACATTTAACATATATAAAATGTGCTTGCAAATAAAATGCATATAAAACCTTCAAATTATATAATACACAATGCATTCTTTTTGGTGCTTAATATGAAACAAAATAGCAAATGAATGAAATACACAAACTCTATTTAGTCTTAACACATAAATAAAATAGTTCTATACTACTGGCTAGTCATCAGCAAATATTTGCAAAACATTACATAGTATACATTTTCTGATGTGCAGTCAGAATTTTTTCTTTTTGCAATTAATTAATTAAAATATTTCCATGCTCTTGAAGGCTGATATTGACATGAGAGAGTCAAGGAAATAGACATGAAAAATGTATATACATTATATTGCAATTTGAATATGATTTTTGGGTGGTCGGATTTGTGGTTCAGATAATATTTAGATACTATTGTACAAATTCAAATCACATCTTAAGAAAAAATTGGGAAGAGTTCAGCATGAATGAGCACCAACCTATGATTTTACAGAATTTAGAATTTACAAAGTGCCAATATGCATAAGTATATTCTTTGTAGTAATGCTGAAAGGCAGTTGCTAAAATCTGACAGCAATTTCAAACTAAATTGCCTTTAAAAATTCCTTTATGGATGAAACAAGCTAAGTACAGAGTGCACTTAGATTCAATTCATGTCACAGTACTCTGCCAAGGGATATGCACTCTTTTTGGATCAGTCATCACGTTCTTGTTCTACTTAATAGTATCCTTTGCATATTTTATACCTCTTTTTCCTTTTCTGATACTTGGCCATATGAATAAAGAGAAAAACTTTTTAACTGTTGTACAGTTTTCATTTGAAATTACATTAAATTTATTGTGAAAAATCAATGTTCTGTTGGGCAATCAATTACAGTTAAAATTACAACTTTATTTTGAATATTGCAATCAAATTAGCTGTCTCCCCACTGGCAGCCTACATTGTCTAAATTTGTTAAAGCACTGGCATTTTTTAAGTAAAATTTTTTAGTAACGCATCAATTTTGTAAGGAATGTTGGAGCCTGCTCCATTACAGACATACTGTATAGGATAGCCATAAAATGTTGAGCATGATTTATCAAAATTGTGTTATATTAGTTAATTAGCTTCCAGTATTAAAGATGAGCAAATCTGACAAATCTGAATTAAAAAATTGTTCAGGTTTTGTCAGTAAATTCAATTTGCAGAAAAGTTATTCTCTGCAAACTGAATGTTCACTATCATGCTGCACGGTCTCTCTAAACCCCAGAGCATAATAAGCATAAGAGGTAAAAAGATAAAAACAAACCCCTACTCACCTCACCATTCACCCCCCGCTGCTTCCTGCCCACTTTCCATTTCTGTATACCTCTGTTACTCTACATCTCCAACCTGGTGTTCACTCTATGCCAGGACCTCTGGCCGCGACCAAACTCCAGAAGTCACTGAGCATGTGGAGTTTCTTCCATGGCCTGCCCGCAGGCTATGCGGCACTGTATCAAATAGACAGTGGTCAGGGAGCAGCAGGGCCAGATGGAGTGATGAGCAATTAAGATTTTTTTAACCTTTTATCTGTCTTCAACTGTTCAACTCTACTCTACGTGTAACTGACTTTGTTCAGAGCTAATTACAAAAAAAATCAACAATTTCAAGAATACTGATTGTTGTAAAATCCAAGTAGAATTAAATTATGCTCAAATAAATGTGACCTTCTCTATTCAGGGTCAAATTGTATAGGCTGATGATATATGACCTGATATCCCATCATCTGTCATAGAAGGAACTTGTCACAATTGATGCTGTGTGAACCATGGTCGATATGAATATAATACAGTCTCCTTCAATACTAATATGCATGCTATATATGAAAAATGTGGGTTCTAGGTTCCACAAAACCCGGCTGTGTGCTTCCACTTGGGGTCTGCCTGGTATCATGGTTGGAGGCAGGGGAGATTTTTGTCTATGCCTCCAGGGCTCCTGTGTTGGTAATATGCTCTGACTATCTGCTGTGAGGTAATATTGGCTGCAGCAATTTGAATGTCCCAGGGTGTATGTTCATAGAGCTTGGAGTACCATTAATAATATTTGCTAATGGTTCTCTGTGTAAGCATGCGTCTAGCACATTTTGTATGTCTATGACAGTATTTATTTGTAAACAGCATGCATACAGGTATCAGTACTTGAAATATTGAAATATAATAATATATATCTCTATGTAGTGGGACTTCATTAATTAATGAGCATTTGCACTTTCATATTTTGTCTGGGGTTTTAGAACCTTAAATATTGAATTGTATGTGATTATGACCCAATTTTCTTTGTTCACTTTCTAATGTCTGTTTTTGCACAGACTTTTTAATTGTTTTTAACCATGTGCTTGCATGCAATGTTTTCTGGAATTAAAAAAAATATATTTTTGTATTATAAATATTGGTGGTGATCCCTATAGTTGTTGCATATACTTTTTCTTGGTCTGCTTCATAGAAGGAACTTGTCACAATTGATGCTGTGTGAACCATGGTCGATATGAATATAATACTGTCTCCTTCAATACTAATATGCATGCTATATATGAAAAAAATTTCTGAAAATGGGGCTTGGGATGAAGTGATCAGTAGCCCATTCTCATACGCTAGATTGACTCAACTTTCCCTGTACACACAGGAAATTGTCAGTCTAGAAGTATGTGACAGGACCGAAACTAAGTGACCTACGGAAACACCATAGCTCCATACACTGAGTAGTGGCTACTCTTGGGTACCCATTCAGTTCAGCTACTATTATTTTAATTGGTACTCTACTGAGTTTATATTGATGACCTAACCTAAGTTTGGTTACCAATATCTTAATCCTGGACAACTCATTTTACCACCAATATTCTTTTGGGGACATTACCGTATTTTTCGGACTATAAGACGCACCGGACCATAAGACGCACCCCAATTTTCAGAAGGAAAGTAGGGAAAAAAATAATAATGTGTCAAATGGGGGTCCGTCTTACAGTCCGAATTCAGCTTACCCGGGAAGGGATCCGGCACAGGTGGAGAAGTAGTCACAGGGTCATTCAGTGGTCCAGGCTCATGCGGTGGCGGCGGCTCTGTGCTGGGGCAGCTGCGCTGGGGCAGGGGCGGGTGGGCTGTGCTGGGGCAGCTGTGCTGGGGTAGAGGCAGCTGTGCTGGGGCAGGGGCAGCTGTGCTGGGGCAGGTGGGCTCTGCGGTGGTGGCAGCGGGCGGCACTCTGCGGTGCAGTGGTGGCAGCTGGCTGTGCTCCGGTGCAGGGGCGACGGCTCCGCCGGCGTTTCTTCGCAGCCCGGAGGCCCCCCGCACACACCCTTGCTGGGCGCCGCCATGTTGCGGTGGCCTCCGGGAACATGGACGCCGGCAAGATGGCCGCCGGTCTGGGGACGGCGCATGCGCAGCTTCAGATCTCGTGCCGAGATCTCAGGGGACGAGATTCAAATCTCGGCAACGAGATCTCGTCCCCCGAGATCTCGGGACAAGATCTGAAGCTGCGCATGCGCCGTCCCTGGACCGGCGGCCATCTTGCCGGCGTCCATGCTCCCGGAGGCCACCGCAACATGGCGGCGCCCAGCAAGGGTGTGTTCGGGGGGCCTCCGGGCTGCGAAGAAACGCCAGCGGAGCCGCCGCCCCTGCACCAGAGCACAGCCCGCTGCCATCACCGCACCGCGCCGCCCGCTGCCACCACCGCACCGCAGAGCCTCGCCCGCTGTGACCACCACACCAGGTACGTGCATTGCGACCATAAGACGCACCCCCCACTTTCCCCAAAAATTTTGGGGGAAAAAAGTGCGTCTTATGGTCCGAAAAATACGGTATATAGTTCAGAACTGAAATTCTGGATGTTAAGTGTAGTTTTTCCTCCTGTGCCAGAATTTGGGCTGATTTCTCACAGGAAAGATATATATCTTTGTACCGTGTTAGCCAGTACAGTGTGCACGGAAAGTATTCAGACCTCTTTAAATGTCTCACTCTTTGCTTCTTTGCAGCTATTTGGTAAATTCAAAAAAGTTCATTTTTTTCTCATTAATGTACACTCTGCACCCCATCTTGACTGAAAAAAACAGAAATGTAGAAAATTTGCAAATTTATTAAAAAAGAAAAAACAAAATATCACATGGTTATAAGTATTCAGACATTTTGCCAGACACTCATATTTAAGTCACATGATGTCCATTTCCTTGTGATCCTCCTTGAGATGGTTCTACTCCTTCATTGGAGTCCAGCTGTGCTTAATTAAGCAGATAGGACTTGATTTAGAAAGGCACACACCTGTCTATATAAGATATCACAGCTCACAGTGCATGTCAGACCAAATGAGAATCATAAGGTCAAAGGAACTGGCCAAGGAGCTCAGAGACAGAATTGTGGCAGATCTGGCCAAGGTTATAAAAGAATTTCTGCAGTACTCAAGGTTCCTAAGAGCACAGTGGCCTCCATAATCCTTAAATAGAAGAAGTTTGGAACCACCAGAAGTCTTCCTAGACCTGGCAATCCAGCCAAACTGAGCAATCATTGGAGAAGAGCCTCAGTGATTGAAGTAAAGATGGTTCACAGTGACTGAGCTCCACAGATGCAGTAGGGAGATGGTAGAAAGTTCCACAAAGTCAACTATAACTGCAGCCCTCCACCAGTCAGGCCCATAAGGCAGAGTGGCCCAACAGAAACCTCTCCTCAGTGCAAGACATATGAAAGCCCACATAGAGTTTGCTAAAAAAACACATGAAGGACTCCCAGACTTTGAGAAATAAGATTCTCAGGTATGATGAGACGAAGATAGACCTTTTTCGTGATAATTCTAAGTGGTATGTGTGGAAAAAACAGGCACTGCTCATCACCTGTCCAATACAATCCCAACAGTGAAACGAGGTGGTGGCAGCATCATGCTATGGGGGTGTTTTTCAGCTGCAGGGATGACTGGTTGCCATAGAAGGAAACATGAATGCGGACAAGTGCAGAGATATCCTGGCTGAAATCCTCTTCCAAAGTGCTCTGGACCTCAGACTTGGCCAAAGGTTCTCCTTCCAACAAGACAATGACGCTAAGTACACAGCTAAAATAACAAAGGAGTGACTTCGGAACAACTCTGTGACCATTCTTGACTGACCCAGCCAGAGCCCTGGCCTAAACCCAATTGAGCATCTCTGGAGAGATCTGAAAATGTCTGTCCACCAACGTTCACCATCCAACCTGCTGGAACTGGAGAGGATCTGCAAGGAAGAATGGCAGAGGATACCCAAATCTAGCTGTGAAAAACTTGCTGAAAAATTCTCAAGACTCATGGCTGTACTAGCTCAAAAGGGCGCTTCTACTCAATACTGAGCAAAGGGTCTGACTACTTATGACCATGCGATATTTCAGGTTTTTTTTTTATAAATTTGCAAAAATTTCTACATTTCTGTTTTTTTCAGTCACGATGGGGTGCAGAGTGTACATTAATGAGAAAAAAATGAACTTTTTTGAATTTACCAAATGGCTGCAATGAAGCAAAGAGTGAAAAATTTAAAGGAATCGGAATACTTTCCGTACCCAATGTAGATAGAAAAATATTTAGAATTGAAAGTCCTCTGTGGATGATATCTTTTAATGGCTAACTGATAAGATGGTAACAAATTGCAAGCTTTCGAGACTACACAGGTCTCTTCATGAGGCATAGACTAACAAAAAATCTGAAGAATCACATATTTATACATAACACAGCACAGAAATAATGCAATAGATAAGACAAGTGACGTTCAGTGCAGGAATGAATGTGTAGCATGGGTTTATGCATTTTTATGTCAGTTAAGAAATTTGCTCCTCAGATCTTGTGGGGACATCACAACACAGAACCAGACCCCAATCAGAGGACAATAAAATTTTCATACTCCTTATCTATGACCTGTTCCAATATTTATGGCCACAACTGTTTATCCTTCCACCATAATGATAGTTCTGCTTCACGTCACTTGTCTTAACTATTGCATTATTTCTGTGCTGTGTTGTGTATAAATATGTGATTCTTCAGATTTTGTATTAGACTATGCCTGATGAAGAGACTGAGTAGTCTCGAACGCTTGCAATTTGTTTTCAGTTAGCCGTTAAAAAGTATCAACCACTGAGGACTCTCATTTCTAAATATTTTGCTGGTTTCTCATACTTTTTTTAATATTTCATTCTAAAAAAATGGGTGCTTAAAACAAAATATATCATCATTATTGCAAAGTGAAGTATTTTCCAATAAACCTGAAAAGAAACTGAACTGCATTACCAGATGCTGGAGAACAGAAAATGGGGCACTGAGTCTGGTAAAATCCAAAAGGTGATAGGATACCTTACATTTTGATATGATAATAATATGCCATCAATTACCTCTTTAAAAAGTCTTATAAGTCATAAAAAGTCAAAAATGAAAAGGGAAAATCGTAAAACGATCATAACAATGTCATATTCTGAACTGAAGAATTGTTTTATCTAAATAGAAATGAGCATAAGAAAATTAGTGAAATAATTCTCTCAGGTTTACTATATTTTTCTAAGCCTTTTTGTAGAAGGCAGCGTGAAATGCTGAACGGTAACAAGAGTTGTTCTTATTTGAAAGTTTAAGCTTTTTTTCTAAAATTCTTCCATATTGAAGCCATCAAGTGAACATGCATTACTACTATTGAGCATGTATTACTACCGCAATCAAGTGGTTTCTGCGCTTCAGGGTTTTTTTTTCTGTATATAGCCTGCTATATGCTCCTCTGATATGATGGTCTACATTGCACATACTTGCAATTTTGTTTGTTGTGAGATTATTTTTGTGCTTTGCAGATTCTGTACGCAGTTTATCTATTATGTTCACGGGATTATGTATAAATTTGCAATTATTTTTGTGGAGAAGTTTATGATATATATGTGCTATGCTTATTTTGACTTACTTTATGAAGTTTTGCATGCACTTGTAATTACTTGACAACACAGCAGTTTAACATCAAATCTTATCTTTTTCCCGTATCATGAGTGTTTTTCCTGAAATTGATATCTTTTTTATTAAGATTGTAGAATGACATTGCGAATGAATAAAGAATTACTATTTTTGATGATAAACTGAAATAGAGTCTTGATCTACTGTATATGTTAATATACTATTTTATACGGGATATATTTTGATTGGTAAAAAGACTGTCATTACTTGTTGGGCCAATTAAGATGATTAGAATATTGATAACCCAACCTTTCAATAGGGCACCAATATATGAAGAATGGAGATCTAACACCCAGCCCTCCATACTGATGAATGTAAAGAGTCTACAGAACCGGAACGGTACAGCTCCATACAGTATATGATCTTTCTCGGGTGCTGCAGCTTAGTTCTTATTCATTTGAATAGCAGCTGAGCTTCAATAACAGAAACTAGCCATTACACAGTCTGTAAGGGTTCTCGGTGTCGCACTCCGACCGATTTGAAATTGATGACCAATCCTATTGATAGGTAAATAATATCATAAGCTAGGAAAACCCCTTTAAAACACAAAAAAATATATACTTATGAGAATATGAGAGGAAAGGATGCACTTAGATGTGAAAACAGGAGAAATGTGTGCTTAGATGTTGCAAATATATTTTACTATTTTACTTATGGCTTTTGCAAGTGAACAATCCAGACTATACTTTGTAAAAACTTACTTACATATACATAAAATCTCCTCTTCCCTGTAAATTTAATATTTAAGCTCCCTGACCCTTTTAAATTAAGCAATTGCACTAATAACAAGAATAAGAATTGAAAAATGCAATAACTAAATAGTAGCTAAAAAGTGATTTTTGTGTGCATTTAGTATAAGAAAGCTAGTGTAATACTGTTTAAATTAAATTCATCATTAAAAAAAAAAGTTATGTCTAATATTTGTGGCGTTATATTTTATTTTTCAGTCTACAAATGGTATTCAAAAATAATAGTCACAAGGCATGCCATCAAATTCACTATCAATGCACATAACAGCACAAAATAGTACACAAGCCAAGAATATGCCATTATATTCACCAAATGACACTTTATTTGTTTAAAAAGTGAGAATAAGTGACTCACAAGGATCGATTGTCCAAATTGGAACAACAGGCTACTATGCATGAAGTTAACAAAACAATCTGATCTTTACAGTTAAATTTCCTAGTATTAAAGGGAACTAGTCTTGCAGTTTTCCTTATATGATCCGTTGCCACCACCTTATAAACCTTTGTAGCAATGTCCCTACAACCTACTGCCCTGAAAATCTCAAACAATATACTTTATATTTGTTCTGCATTGTATGTTAATGGTCAGCGAGCGGTCTAATGTGCATGTCCTGACTTCTGACCATGTTTACTGCGCTCTCTTGATTGATGTGGATAATGTCTCTTACATTGTCCACACAGCTCCTACAAATATTGCGATTTGGTCTGCCTTGAACCTTCTCATTCGCATATATACTGGTTGGGCAGTGTAGATACTGTATAAATAGTCATTCATGTCAATCAGAAGTGAAGGAGCAGTGATTGCAGAAAAAGAGGGAGCGATGACAATAATCCAAATTCGCTCGTTGGACTGTTAGATACCCATAACGATACAGTGAGGGAGAATGGTAAAAGACATTTTATGAGGCATTTGGGTATCTTGATTTGTAAAAGGTTTTATGGGAGGTTGCAACAGAGGACTAAAAGGTGGTGTCAACAGATTATATAGGACAAACCTGGTGACAAGTTCCCTTTAAACATAATACCCTTATTGGGCATGCTTATTTCAAAAAATTTTTAATTTCAGTATTTAGTAGAGATGAGCGAATATATTTGATTGAAAAATCCTTACACCCACCTTACCCCTCACCTTTCCAGCCCCTCTGCTCCTTACTGTCACTTGTCTGGTCATAGCCATATATTCTTACTATCCATCTGAAATACTCGATGAGCCCCAGGAGGGTGGGGCGCATTAATGGGCATGGTCACGGCGTACATCATGACATCATGACTTTTCTCGTGATTGTGCATTCCAGGCTTCATCAGAGCCAGATATCCCAACCTAATGTGTGAGGCCTGGGGATTTAAGGGTGATGTTGGTGATAAAATAAACAAAAGACCTGACAAGCAGAGGGGCGAGAGAGGTTATCAGTGAGGTGAGTATAAGGATATTTTGAAGATCTAAAATGTATCATGATCTGGGGTCTGTAATGACCCTAAATCATAATCAGAATTATTAAATTCACAGAGAATAACTCGTCTGTGAATCAAATTTGCTGAGAAACTTCACACAAACCGGCAAATTAGAATTTGACTTAATCTTCTCATCTTTAGTATTTATTATCTTACTTATAATTTATGAATAGCAATCAACTGATGTACAAGGTGAACTAATGAAAGTGGAATTTGTTGAGACATCTGTAGAGTTTTTTCGGGAACAACCATTTAAAGTCGATTCACTAGATGTAACTCTTTTTTTGTGACTGTGAGTAGATCTAGTGTTTTCACCATCATTTGGATCAAACACAACGGTCATACTGGATTCCATTCTGGATACTGTGTAGAGACTGCTCTGTCTTGTTGGATGGAACCTGGTGGATTTGAGTTCTAGTTCATCATAACTGGATACTTCGATAAATGGACACCATCGGAATGCTCTTTTGAAGCCAGCACGAAATCTGATAAAAAAATAAAAGCAAAACAGGACATAAAGGGGGAAAAATGTAGATATTACATATATGAATTTTAGAAGACCTGTAATTTTAGGTTGTTTTCAGACATAGAAATTATGATCTCAGTTTAGCATAAGCACATATTGTCTGCGTGTTGCAGCAATAGTATGGACCTAAATGTCTCCCCCCAAAAAATACAACCTGTATCTGCAAACAGTGCATATTGTATAAATTTTAAATATATAAACATATTTTATAATGAACATAAACATACACATTTTTCACAATCAGTTTTAACCCATCAAACTTTCATATCTTCCAACTGTCCCAGATCCTTGCAAAACAGTCCTCAATTTGGGGGTATGTTCCATTTTCCCAAGTGGTTGAGGATATATCCCTACTTCAACTGTTGTTAGGCTAGGTTCACATCGCGTTAGTGCCATCTGTTTAACGTATGCGTTAAACTGATGCGCTAATGCTGATGTCCTTTTTGTCTTTTCTTGACCGATTGCGCTAATGCATAGTAGCATTGCGTTAGCAATAGAGGTCTATGCACAGCGATCGCGTCCGTTTGCTGTGCGTTAGACCTTACACACCCGAAAACGCGGTAGATCACATTCGAAGATGCGTCACAAAGTAACTCATCATCGCTAATGCATGCCGATTTGGACATGCGTTAGGATGCGTTGCCATAATAGATGTCAATAGGTGCCTTAACGGATCCATTACATTGCGTTAGTGCCGCATAGTAACAGATCCGTTAAATCTATGGCACCTAACGCAATGTGAACCCAGCCTTAGAACTGTGTGTTACAGTTGAATACAATTATGGAGCAGGGAATCAGATACCATTTCAGTTTATGTGAGAGAAAGCATTTCCTAAATTGTTGGATCACATGACATTTTCAGGTCACATGATAGGCAGCAGAGACAAGCTGTATCAGAGGAGCAGGACACACAGGCAAGTGAAATGCTTGTGTGGGTATATCATATTATTTTGGATTGACACTGGTGGAGATTGTGAAGGGGCAATATAATGTGTGTGTGGGGGTCTGTGGGGTTTATCATAATGTGAGGGAAACATTGTACTGTTTGTGTGGGTGTGGGGGGCATCATACAGTGTATGGGGCTGTGGAGATACTATTTAGAGGGCTGTGAAGGAAATATACTACATATGGGGGCATTATGATTTGTGGCTGTGAGGGTATAAGATTGTATTGGAACTGGAGAGTATATCATACTATTTGGAGGGCTGCATGGCATTTTATTGTGTGGTGTGCATTGAGGGCATTATACTGTGTGGGGAAATTTGTTGTGAAGACATCTCTCTCTGTTGGGGGATGCACTGTGGGAGCATCATACTGTGTGGGAACCTTTGGGGAAGAGTATCATACTGTGCGTGGGGAAGCTGTGAGGGCATCTTTCTATGTGGGGAACTGTGGGGGTATCATATGATGTGGGGTAATCTACTGTGAGGGCTTCGTAGTGTGTGATGGGTGATGTGGGGGTATCATATTATCTGGGGGAATCTGCCCTGTGGGTATCAAATTGTGTGTGGTGGGTGATGTGAGGGCATCATTCTGTGTGGAAGACTGGGGGAACCGGAAAAGAATACCATACTATGTGGGAGCTCTCTTGGGATTCACTAGGAACAATAATTCTGATAAGGCCTGTGGAGGAAAGACCAGTTCCTCCCACGTCACCAACGTGACGTAACTACACAGGCACAGCTCTCCGGTGCCCCCATTGTCTCTCAGGTCAGTAAGGGAACTGCACCTAGAGCAAATGGCCACCGGGGAGGATGTCCTGTTAACCTCTGGGTATTCTAAGATTTGTAATCAGAGTAAAAGCATCAGCCCAAGATTAATTTTATGGTTTAATTGCCTTAAGGGCGCACTAGATAATTACAGAAATATACAGTAAGCTCTACAATGGAATTACAGTGGATTTACAGTCAGAGTAAAATATAACAATATGGTTACAAGACTTAGAGATATTAAGCTGGAGGTCAATTTACCAGGTTGTAGGTTGCATGTGGGTGTCGAGAGCTCTGCAGTCCACAGGTACAAGAAACTTAGTTGCCGGACAGACCCCAAAGTGCAGGCTGCTGCTCCCCTTGGCAGATCTGTCCCCAGTTCCTTCTTAGATCATCATCATCTGGTTCTTCTGTGAGAGAGTGAGTGTCTCTGCCATGTGCTGCTAGTTCTTAAACATGCCGGGTTCCTCCCCCTGTGTCAGAGGGTGGGCTAATAATCTCCACCCTTTAGCTCCCTGCAGAACTTATTCCCAATATCTAAGAAAGGGGGTAACTTTACAGCATGATCGGATCAGGACACGAGAGGTACCAGTGAATGCGGATTGTTTTGCCTGTCGTGTGGAGAGCAAACATGGCCCCATTGGGTCGCTGTGGATGGCCAATCTCTATATCTCAGGTCCCAGAGCCCTCACCGACTCAGGAGTCGCACTGCCAGATGCGCGATTTCCTCAGGGTCACGCGGATATTTTTTAGGAGTCTATAACTCGAAAGGTGTGCTCATAATCCATGATCCTAGGATGAAGCCGGAGAGGCTGGGAGAGACAATGGATGTGCATTTCTGTGTCTAGTTGACAGGCGTATTCTAATAGATCCCCCCAGGCATCTTCCTGCCCCATGCTGATGTGGCTCCTACTGAAGCTTTGAAGTTCTGTTTTGGGCCTTATCTCACTATCATACTACAAGGCCTTGCTATTCAACATTGGAGCACTAAATCCTGCTTTCTTCAATATGCTTACAGGCCCTGGGGGGTATGAGCAGTTAACTCCTTCATCACACCTCCCTGCTTTAGAGGGCGCATCACATTCCTGTGTTCCCCCATGCGCCCTTCCACACCCTCTCCTTGCTGGGACAACCCATCAGCATTACCATGGTCCCTGCCTCTTTTGTGGCGAATGGTGAAGTGATACTGCTGGAGAGCGAGGCTCCAGCGTAGCAACCTCCCATTCATCCCAGAGACCGGGTGTAACCAGCTGAGGAGGTTGTGGTCTGTTTCCACGGTGAATTGGCGTCCATACAAGTATGGCTGCAGACGCTGCAGGGCCCACACAATTGCCAGACATTCCTTCTCCATCGTGGAATTGGCCACTTCCCTCGGCAGGAGCTTCCGGCTCAGGTACAGAACGGGGTGTTCATGGCCCGTAATGTCGACCTGGCTGAGCACAGCACCGAGGTCGAAGTCGCTCAACCCCGTTGAGGCCTGTGGGACCTCCCAGTAGGCAAACAGCAGGTGTGGGAGATACTGCTCCCAGTCTCTCCCGTGGGAGTCGACCAACATCTTCCGCATCTGCTTTAAGGTGCCATTGAACCGCTCACACAGGCCATTGGTCTGTGGGTGGTGCAGGCTGGCTACCAGATGTTGCACCTGTATCTGCTTACAGAGAGACTCCATCAGCTGCGAAATGAACTGGGTCCCTCAGTCGGTGAGCATTTCCTGGGGGAACCCCACTCTGGAGAAAATCTCCTGTAAGGCAGTGGCCACTTTGTCAGCCCGAATGGACGACAAAGCTACCGCCTCCAGGTACCGGGTGGCATTGTCCACTATCGTTAGTATGAAGCATTTCCTGGAGCGGCTGGGAGTGGACAGAGGTCCAATGAGATCCACAGCCACCCCCGAGAAAGGCTCTTCGATGATGGGCAAAGATACCAGTGGGGCTTTGGGGTGCCGCCCTGCCTTCCCCACCCTCTGACAGGTGTCACAAGAACGTCAGTAGGCAATCACCTCGGTCCTCATTCCCGGCCAGTAGAAATGCTGAGCTAGCCTGGCCCTGGTTTTAGTGATCCCTAGGTGTCTGGCCATGGGAATCTCGTGTACGATCCACAGCAATTCTGCCCTGAACGGATAGGGGACCACTAACTGTCGGTCCTTGGGCCATGCCTCCGGTAAACCCTGCTGGACCGTTACCCGGTATAGCCGTCCCTGGTCCCAGACCAATTGCTCGCGGTCGGACTCCAGGGGAGGATGTGCTGCTTGCTCCTTGAGAGCTTTTAGGCTAGCGTCAGCTTCCAACGCTGCCTGAAATCCCTGACTCGATGTGGCAAGAATTGACGAAACTGCCACATCCTCTCAGGTCCCCGGGCTCTGTCTCCTGGCCGCTGTCTGACTCGGCAGCCACTTGGTCTGAGGGGGGAACCATCGGACCTCCGCGAGGCCCCTTGGGCTCCGGCGCTCCTACTCCTGATAACAGCAGCAACGGCCGCTGAGACCACAGGTAGCGCCTGCTTCCCCTCGGCCCCTGACCAAGTTGCTGGGTCAGGCAGACTTCCCTGGCCTCCTGACATCCCAGATGCGGGGAACCCCTGCCCTGGGGTCTTACCTGGTGGCTCCTCTCCCGGGACGCCCCCTCCCCCCCATGGCCTGTTCCTTTTTCTGCAGAGGCCCTAGACTCAGCAGGCTGGATTCACTGAGGGGCCCTACACTGCCCATAGCAGCCCCTCCCTCCACCTCTGAGCTCTCCCCTGAAGTCTTCTCACCTGTCCTCAGTGTGAGCCCTGTGTGTGTAGTGTCAGTGCATGGCTTCCCATCAGGTTTCACTCCCTCCTCCACTGTTGGAGGCACATTCAACCCATTAACATTAGCATTCACAGTAGAGTTATGACATTCTTGGGGAGCCGGACTTGGGGGTTCAGTGGCCACATACTGAGACACTAGCCAACCCAAATCGGTCCCAAACAACACACTGGCTGGAATATTTGGTGTTACTCCCAACTCCCGCATTCCCCTCCCGGTGCCCCAGTCCAAAAACACCTTGGCAACGGGCAGCGCTGGTTCAATGCCTCCAATTCTGGAGACGGAAAGGGTTTTCCCAGGCATCAAGTCTTGAGGGGACACCACCTCAGGACGTACCAGGGTTCGTTCAGCACCTGTGTCCCGCAGTACCATGACCGCTGAGCGGCCGATAGTGACGGGTTGGTAATTGTCAAGGGACCTCCCACCTCCCCCTCCCACACACAAAACAGTGGACGGTTTCTGGGACAGGGATGGCGCCTTATGGCGCTGGGGACATGCAGCCTTAAAGTGTCCCAGCTGGTTGCAATGATGACAACGTCTGGGTTCTGCTCCTGGCCTGTAGAGGGCAGCAGGGGGGGTACACCCCTTGCACTCTGGGGGCTGGGGGGACAGGGGCAGGACTGGGCTTACCCCCTCTCCAGGTGCTGCTGGCAGGCTTCTTTGGCTCAGATGCCCTGTTGTTGGCATACTCGTCTGCCAGGGCGGCTGTAGCAGAAGACCCCTTTGGTTTCCGGTCACGGAGGAACTGCTGGAGGTCCTCTGGGCAGTTCCACAAGAACTGCTCCGTGACGAACAGTTCCTGGACCTCCTGGCGGGTGGTGAGCTCTAGCCCAAGGTCCAGTGCTCCGCAGCTCTCAGCAGTGCCCGCATGTGGTCGGTCCAGGTGTCCTTTGAGCCCCGCTGCAGGCTCCGGAACTTCCTGCGGTACGACTCCGGGGTGAGGTTGTAGTGCTGGATCAGGGCCGGTTTGATGCTGTTGTAGTCCTGCTCCTCCCCGGCAGGTAAGTCCCCCAAAACTTCCATGGACTTACCCCTCAAATGGGGGTTCAGGTACCTTGCCCACTAATCCAGGGCCAGATAGTGTTGGAGGCAGGTTCTCTCAAAGGCCAGCAGAAAGGAATCCAGGTCTCCATCCTTTTCAAGCAGGGGGAAGTCCTCCGCCCGGACCTTGGAAGTCTTGGTCACCGTTGGGGCTGGAGCGTCCAGTGGGAGCCCGTGCTGAGCCATCTCCAGTTTGCGCCGGTGCTCCGCAGCTTCACGGCGTTCTGCAGCCTGCAGCACACGTTCAGCATGCCCACGCTCTGCTGCTTTCTCTGCCGCTGCTTGCTCACTCTCCGCTGCTTTCTCTGCCACCAACAGGAGTCTGTCATGGGCGGCGTCATTACCAGCCTCAAGCTGTGCCATAGCCGCTTGGAAAAGGGCCTCCGATCTGGACAGGCTGGGGTGTGCAGGTGATGGACAGTCCACTGTGGGACTGAGCACGGGGGTCTGGCTCCTTGGGGAGCCTTGGCTGAGTTCCCCCTCGCCTTCAATGGTATTGTCCTCCACCACCTCCTCATAGACCATAGCATTGGCCTCCCCCTTTGCCTTACTCCTGGTGCCTTCCGCCATCTTGGGAACCTCTGGTTACTGACACAGCTGCAACCCTGACCTCGCACACAACTTATTATATTTGCACTCTGACCGTCTAGTGCTGGGCTGACCTTAAGACCCCTGCAGTGAAAGCTACCGCTGGTAGTCTCTAGTGTCTGGGAGTAGGGGTCCCACGCACACTATTACTCTGATCCCACCGCTGCCACCAATGTGAAAGAAAGACTAGTTCCTCCCACGTCACCAATGTGACGTAACTACACAGGCACAGCTCTCCGGCGCCCCCTTTGTCTCTCAGGTCAGTGAGGGAACTGCACCTAGAGCAAATGGCTGCCGGAGAGGATGTCCTGTTACCCGCTGGGTATTCTAAGATTCGTAATCAGAGTCAAAGCATCAGCCCAAGATTAATTTTATGGTTTAATTGCCTTAATGGCGCACTAGATAATTACAGAAATATACAGTAAGCTCTACAATGGAACTACAGTGGATTTGCAGTCAGAGTAAAATATAACAATAAGGGTACAAGACTTAGAGATATTAAGCTGGAGGTCAATTTACCAGGTTGTAGGTTGCATGTGGGTGCCAGGAGCTCTGCAGTCCACAGGTACAAGAATCTTAGTTGCTGGACAGACCCCAAAGCGCGGGCCGCTGCTCCCCTTGGCAGATCTGTCCCCAGTTCCTTCTTAGATCATCATCGTCTGGTTCTTCTGTGAGAGAGTGAGTGTCTCTGCAATGTGCTGCTAGTTCTTAAACATGCCGGGTTCCTCCCCGTGTCAGAGGGTGGGCTAATAATCTCCACCCTTTAGCTCCCTGCAGAACTTATTCCCAATATCTAAGAAAGGGGGTAACTTTCTACAGCATGATCGGATCAGGACACGAGAGGTACCAGTGAATGCGGATTGTTTTGCCTGTCGTGTGGAGAGCAAACATGGCCCCATTGGGTTGCTGTGGAGGGCCAATCTCTATATCTCAGGTCCCAGAGCCCTCACCGACTCAGGAGTCACACTGCCAGATGCGTGATTTCCTCAGGGTCACACGGATATTTTTTAGGAGTCTATAACTCGAAAGGTGTGCTCATAATCCATGATCCTAGGATGGAGCCGGAGAGGCTGGGAGAGACAATGGATGTGTATTTCTGTGTCTAGCTGACAGGTATATTCTAATTGAGGCCCCCAGGCACCTTCCTGCCCCATGCTGATGTGGCTCCTACTGAAGCTTTGAAGTTCTGTTTTGGGCCTTATCTCATTATCATACTAAAAGCCCTTGCTAGTCAACATTGGAGCACTAAATCCTGCTTTCTTCAATATGCTTACAGGCCCTGGGGGGGTAGGAGCAGTTAACTCCTTCATCACAAGGCCCATATAAGGTTTAAATGTGTTTTCCACTACAGGGACAACCCTCTCTGGGTCCCTATGTTTCTCCACACTAAAATAATAACACTTATACTCACCTGTAGCACTGACACTTGCTCTGCAGGTGCTCACTTGACTTTGTTATGTCACGCTATCCCTGAGGCCAATCAGCGCTGGCTTCACCCTCCCCTCCTCTCCTATGGATGTAATTGGCATCCAGAGGATGTTTGGGGGCAGCAGCAGCTCTCACTTCCTCCACATGTTTTTATTTTTCCCATATGAGGACAGTAAAGCCAGCACTCGATGACTAACAATGTCACGTGAGCACGGGAGAGCCAGTGCTGACACCACTGGAAAAACACCGGCACCAGAGGTTCCGGATTCAGAAAGCATTGTCTGAGAAGTGAAAAACCTCTTTAATTATTTATTGTATATTCCTATACAGAAATATTGTTTCTAGTGAAGCCCAATAGGGTTCTCACAAAGTATAGTATCCCTTTTATGGTCCCTACTGTCCCCCACACAGAATGATGTCCTTATATCACCCACCACACACTGTGATACCCACAGCGTATATTCCCCTACATATTATGATACCCTCACGACCCCTTTAAGATACTGGCTTAGCATAAAATAAAAATTGTTTTGTATATCAAGTTATGTGTCCAACTTTCTTATCTTTCAAAGTTAGAATGAATGCAACTTGTACATGTTTTTAAAATGATACAGTAAAACCATTGTGTACTGAGATTCTTTTATCAAAGTTTAAAAATGTGTTCTGAATAACCTTATATTTGTGAATCATGTTTTATAACTAAATATATAAGTTTATAATTTCTTTTCTAGGTCATATTAAAGGGAAGGTGCCGCAATTTTATATAATTTGCAAAAAAATAGTAAGTAACAAAACATGTTGTTTCAGCAAATGTTGAACTAACCAGGATTTATGGTTTGTTTGTAATAATGTTTTAATGTAGCCACTGGGCGCTGCCATCTTGATTTACAGATCTGTGGAGGACTCATACAGTCTACAAGTATGGCCGTCCCTGGACATAGGAGACTGCGGTCGGCTCCCGACCCACATTCAGCCTCATTAGCAGTGAACTGGGCACGCCCCTGTGGGCTGCACCATTCACTGCTGTAGGTGTGGCTGGGGGCCATTTTGCTGTAGCCCAGTGCTATCTGCTGAGCTCCACTTACCCTCTATCACAGGACCACTTGTGGCATAACAGGTCCTGTGTTGTGAGGAGAGGCTGTAGATATGGAGAAGGTGGTCAGCAGAGGAGAGAACCACTCACTGGAGCCGGAGGATGGAGAGTGGTGAGTGCGGGTGACTTTCCTCTATGCTCCTCTGTCCTGCTTACTCCAGGCTCGGCCCTGTGCTTCCTGCTCTACTGTGTCCTCCTGCTCTGTCTCCGCCTCCTCACTCACAGCCCCAGTGATCTCCGGTAATCTGACACCTTTGCTTTTATAACTGTCTGAGGAGGACAGTGACTTATACAGCCCATAATCTAGTGTATAATTGGGGGGGGGGCTGGAAGTTTCACCAGTGTGGGCATATCTGTAATGCTGTCTTGTGTGATACTGCCTGCTGAGCCGTGTATCTAATCCTATTCTGTGTGATACTGACTGCTGAGCCGTGTATCTAATCTTATCCTGTGTGATACTGACTGCTGAGCTGTGTATCTAATCCTCTCCTGTGTGATACTGACTGCTGAGCCGTGTATCTAATCCTATCCTGTGTGATACTGACTGCTGAGCCGTGTATCTAATCCTATCCTGTGTGATACTGACTGCTGAGCCATGTATCTAATCCTATCCTGTGTGATACTGACTGCTGAGCCGTGTATCTAATCCTATCCTGTGTGATACTGTCTGCTGAGCCGTGTATCTAATACTATTCTGTGTGATACTGCTCTCCTGAAATACTCTGTGCTGCTGTCACCCTGCTGGTTTTATGTGTGATCTACATGGTGGTATGAACTATATGGCGGCATTATGTGTGAAGTATATGGCGGTATTATGTGAGAACACTATGGCAGTATTATCTGCTAAAAGGGGACCCATTCTAGGGTGGTTCTGGCTGAGCACCTGCACACGGGTCAGGGGTAATAGGTGCAGTCAGGGGAGGGCTGGTGAGGCAGCTGAAGAGAGGGGTCTCATTTTTATCGCTACTGAATGGCTACATTTCCCCCCATCCTGCTTCCCAGCGTCACCCCGGACTGCGCCTGTTGCCTCGCTTTTACACATCGCCAGGACAGGATCTGAGGAGGGGAATGGGGTCGTTGCCTGCAAAGTCTGGATCAGAACAGGCCATCAATCAGCAGAAATGTTTCCTGGATTTCTGTGCTGCTGTCACCCTGCTCCTCCCCCATATATCTCCCTCTGTGCCCCCCATAGACCAGCACACTGCTCTCTTGAAATACTCTGTGCTGCTGTCACCCTGCTCCTCCCCCATATATCTACCTCTGTGCCCCCCATAGACCAGCACACTGCTCTCCTGAAATGTTTCCTGGATTTCTGTGCTGCTGTCACCCTGCTCCCAGAATCCTTCCTGCCTGCCATCCTTGGTGACCGAAGACCCCATTCCTCTCCTCAGATCCTGTCCTGGCGATGTGTGAAACCGAGGCGACAGGGGCCTGATGTATGGTGGAAGGAGCAGGGCGACAGCAGCACAGAGTATTTCAGGAGAGCAGTGTGCTGGTCTATGTGGGGCACCCTGTTCGGTGCCAGGGATTGTACATAGAGCGCTGTGTTTTATACACATGGATGGACCGTCTGCTTGTCTGCTCCACAGAAATCCAGGAAACATTTCTGCTGATTGATGGCCAGTTCTGATCCATACTTTACATGCAAAGACAGTCAGTAACTTTGCAGGCCCCATCAAAATGGCTGCTCACTGTGTTCCTAGATGTCATAGGTATTTGTGCCAGATTTCAGTAGCTGCTCCCCCTAGTGTTAACAAGTGGAAATGCCAAACTTTTAAAAATTATTTTTCATATTTTGCAAAATTAAAAACAAATCATAATATTTTTTAAGAAAATGTAAACATTAATTCTTTACATTTTTTCAATTGCTGAAAAAAAATTTTTTGGATGGCACCTTCCCTTTAAGCAGATTTCAATCAAAATAAGCTCAGACATAACTCTAAATAAAGTCCAAACTGAAACTATGATTTCTAAATAAATGTGAGAAAGATGCAGCTACATTTCACATGTAACCTATAGGTTAAAATGAAATAGTGTGCCATGTCTCAGCTTTTGATGGGTATGAATCACATGAGACTTATTATCTCAGATCATTGGCTCTAAATGCTTCTAACACTAATTATAAGACAGAAATCACAGTCTGGAAATTTGCCAAAGAATTTTTCCCTCCCTATGGAGTAGCTTTTTCTGCCTGATTTCATTCTTGAAGAGTAATTGTCATGTCAGACTTGCTAATTGATAGATCTAAGCACAAGGTCTTCCCACATTTTCTTCTTACCTTTTATTTAGACAGCAATATATTATGGGGTTGTACATTGTTGAACTCATTGCCAGCCAAAAAATGGCCAAGTATATTTGTTGAATATATTTCCACCTTTCCACTTTGATATCGAGTGCAGTTACGATAAAGAATACATGATAGGGAAGCCAACAAATTGCAAAGGTCACCACCACCACAATCATCATTTTTACCACCTGCAAAATTAAAGAACATTGCCATCATTACCAATGTATTCCATTAGATATTAATAAACATTTTGTAATAATCAATTTATCGTTGCTAAATATTTGACAAATATGCACCCTGTTGCAATATGATTACACCTTTTCTTGCTGCTCTAATTTTAGCAATGTAGTCTTCTATTTGTTTTTATATCAGTCAATGTTAACAAAAAGTACTCTGGGGGTAGTGACCTGATGATTCCCTGCAACAAAGGGCACATAGCCTTATGAAGGTTACAGGCTGATAGCCAGGAATTCAATTAGTCAAGTCCATACTCAACCCAGTGTGTCCACATCCACGATCATAAACTTTGGATAACCAAGGTAATATTCTACATAGAAAATATCTACACACAGTCTAGGCTTAAGGCTTAAGACTCTAAGGCTAGTTTTACACTTGCAGTGTTTTTGCTAGCCGTTTTTGCAGCCCCAATACATTTCCATGGGTCCGCAAAAATTAGTAGGCGGGCAGTGCTTCGTATAGCTGTGAGGGCCATATTTGCAGCCGTGAAAAAATATCAAGCTTGTTCAATATTTTTCACGGATTATGGACACGGCCGCAATTCACTTTAATGTTTGGTTTTTTTTGGTGAATTGGTTTTGTATGGAAAAGAAGCTGCGTTTTGCAATACTACCAAAAGCAATGAAATTTAAGAAATCTCATGCAGCATTTTTTTCAAGACTGAATATGAGCATTGCAGTGTTTTTGAAAGTCTGCAGCATGTCAATATTTTACAGCATTTTTGAAGCATTTTTTTATCCATTGATTTAATGAGAAACTGCAAGAATGCTGAAAAAACAGTGTAACATTTGAACTATGTGTTTGCAGAATGTTTGATGAATAAGACTAACTTTATTGGCATGTACTATAAACAAATCACACATGTAATTTACCTGAAAAAAGCAGCAAAAAATGCAGCAAAAGGGCGCGTGGCCTAGGACCCTGGCTATGTAGGCAGCAGGAGTCCAGAGCTCCCAGTCTGATATCATAAAAGCGACCAATAAAGTGACTGGAGGTCCACTCAAAGTATTTTATTCTGTTCAGAAGAGATCCTGGACCACTCTGATTCTACTATCAAGCTCCTTTGTCCAGCGAAAAGTGAAGTTTCAATTTTCCAGAAGCCGACAGTGAGAGCAGTGGGGAAGCGGCGGAAGGATACCACTCTGTTCTATGGACTTTCCTGAGGAGAAAATTTTACGTGCAGCGATTATCTGACAAGAAGATAACTAAATTCATCATCCCCTGTTCTGAGGTACCCGTTTTTATTGGTTAAACAGAGGCACAACCATGTTCTGGATTTTCAATCCCAGTGGGCCTGCAGTGTGACAGAGCAGGGCTGAGGGGCGGAGTGATAACGCTCTCCACTGTGAGCTCCTTTGAAGAGAGGATCTAAAGACAAGTGCGGGCTCCCCTCTCAGAGAAGACCACTGGGACTGGCTTCCCTAATCTTAAGGTACCCGTTGCCACCGGTTATTCCGGGGCACACCCGGTCCCTGGTCCTCTGAGTTCGGCATCCAGGCAGCTCATCGGCTGGTTCTTCTTCCACGGCATGTGAAAATAATCCCAACGGCTGCATAAGATTATACTGCAGCGGGAATAACTTTGGTGCAGCGGTTCACATAGCGGGAGGACTACCTATCCCTTTCCCCTAATCGGAGACACACCAACGGTCCTGCCTTTTGACCCCGGCGGGGGGACCTGCAGCGCGACGGAGCGGTGCTGAGTGGCGGAGTAATAATACAGCTCACCATTAGTGCGCTCCCTCAGGCTAAAATTTTCAAACCGTGTACACGTTCCTCTCCCTGTGGAGACCGACGAGCCGACTCTCCTGACCTCGGGGCACCCCTGGCTACCCGCTAAACCAAGGCACACCCGGTTTTCAGCGCCTCAGACCGGTGTGCAGGTGGCGCACCAATTAGCTCTTCATCCGCAGCACGTGAAAATAGTCGCTGCAGTGATACCAGGACAAGCAGCACGGGTCCTGCTCTGAAGTGGCTATGGCTCCTGGTGCATTACTGCTACTCCTCTCTACCTTTTGGGAGTACCCTGTTGAATCCTATTATAAACTACACTGGGTTGGACTTCTTAATTGCAGATTGTACCAGTGGTGCACTTGTATCACCTGGAAACATTTCAAAGGCGGGAAAACTCATCTCTCATTACTAAAGGCCCCTTTACACATCGCTAAAGCGTCACCGATTTTGTGGCGCAGCTGCGATATCACTAGCAATATCGCTACATGTGATACTCACCTCTGACCAGCTCCCCCGCTGGCTATCACTGATCACGCAAGATCAGCCTGGTCCATTTATCGTTGTCGGCTTCCTGCTGGCGCTGACGAGTGAGCCGTGGACGCGGGCGGAAGATGTCACCCTTGCCGCGTCTGACAGGTAAGTATCGACCGCCGACCGCTGCTGCATCGCTGGTGAGATCTGCCTGTTTGGCAGCTCACTACTGACCATTTAGCGATGCACCAGCGATCCTGACCAGGTCGTATCGTGGTCAGGATCGCTGGTGCAATGCTAAATGTAATGGGGCCTTAAGTCACAGAGGACATTGCTCAGTTAGGCTCCCTTACACAGAGTCCTTTTTTCTATGCAGGAATAACTCTTCCTGAGGATACCTTGTCGGTGAAACATCTGGCTTTTAAAGGGACATTCACAAGCTCCTTTCTCCCTAACTAACCTTGTAGCAGTTCCTATAAAATTACAGGATCTGACTTGTTGGACTTTACAGTCATTTAAGTTACATGTATATTTGTATTATTTTGTAATACTTTCTTGCTACAATATTCTTGTGGGAGATATTATAAGAGTCCATCATTAGCAGACTTTAATATCTCATTTTGTCATAGAATCATAGAATCATAGAGTTGGAAGGGACCTCCTGGGCCATCTGGTCCAACCCCCTGCTCAAAGCAGGATTCGCTAAATCATCCCAGTCAGATGTCTGTCCAGCCTCTGTTTGAAGACTTGAAGGAGAACTCACCACTTCTCGTGGCAGCTTGTTCCACTCATTGATCACTCTGTCAAAAAGTTTTTTCTAATATCTAATCTGTGTCTCCTCCCATTCAGTTTCATCCCATTGCTTCTAGTCTTTCCTTGTGCAAATGAGAATAGAGTTGATCCAATATGTCAATATGTAAATTCAATACTTTTTTTTTTTTTTTTTAAATCTTGTACATACCTTATACAATTCTCGTTTATTCCTGAAATCTAGTAATACCTACTTCACATCTCATTGAATTTATTCCTAAAAATTGCCATAGGGACATTTGAACAAAATGGATGTTGCAAAACTGATAAACAAAACTAAGGTGCAAAAAAATACTATGTCACACATGGGGGCAATCTCAAAGTCATATGAAAACTTTCCTAGCCTGTTAAGCCCGGGCAAGTCGAGATCCCAATTGAAGGGAGATGAGTAGAGGTCTTCCTTTCTAAAACAATTGCAGATCCCAACCTATAGTAAATCTACTAAGGGGGTAATGTATCTGGTTAAAAAAATTAATTGTCAAAATCTCAAACTAGCATGCCTTCCTCTAAAGGTCACTCTAAAGGGGCAGCTAGCCCTCCAGATGAGATTAATTCTCCTTTAGAGGGGATGGACACCACTATTTCGGCTAAACAAAAAGTTCATAATGATCAAGAGAGCACACCCCATTCTTGTGCTGCGGAATCTGAGGGTAAGTGCACACGTTGCGGTTGTGCTGCGGATATTTCCGTGCGGATTTGGAAAAATCCACAGGTAAACCCGCAGGTGAAAAGACCTGCGGATTAGCCTGCAGTTTTTCCCTGCGTTTTGACACCTGGACAATGGAGTAGGTGTAAAACCGCTGCGGATTCCGCACAAAGAATTGACATTGCTGCGGATTTAAAACCACAGCAAATCCGCCCGGAAAAATCCACAGCATGTGCACACCATTTTTTATTTTCCATAGAATATAAAGGTACTGTACAATGCAGCAGAAACTGCTCCAGATCCGCAGGGCCAAAAACGCTGCAGATCAGCAACAGAATCCGCAACGTGTGCACATACCCTGAAAGTTTCACTGATGATTATTCCCCTAACAATAGTCCGGAGAGACAGAGGGTTAAAGGAACACACAAAACAGTGACAATAATGGCAGTGACACCCCCTTCACTTGATTTGGACCAATATCTTGGTTCTAGCAAACAAGTTACAGAAGGTTGTCTAGCAGGGGTTTTAGTGATGCTATGAAAATAGGGTTCGAAACACAAACCAGGACCCTTCAGAACACATGTAACAGTTTTAACCAAAAACTTGAAAAACATGACAGAATATTGTCTACAGTAGAGGAGGACACTAGATTCCTCTCCAAACAGAATTCGGTCCTTCATAAAGAGTTCTTATTTCTTTAAATATACTAACCGATCTCGAGGATCAAAATAGACAAAATAATTTGAAGTTAAGGGGTATTCCGGAATCCATTTCAACAGATAGTCTTTCAGGGTACACAAAACACCTATTCAAGAAATTGGTCTTTCAACTTAACAGACCTTGAGTTAAATATTGACCGTATCCACCGTCTCCCTCGCTCACGGAGGATTTCTCAAGACAGGCCTAGGGACACAATTCTCAGAGTCCATTTTTTCCGCACTAAGGATAAAATATTGAGGGCTATTAGAGACAGGGGTTCCTTTCCAGACCCTTATAGAAATATAAGGTTTTCTCTGACTTTTCTAAAACCATGATGGACGCTCGCAGGTCTTTTAAAGATACTACCACAAAACTCAGGGAACTGAAAGTCTCCTACAGGTGGGGCTTTCCCACTAAACTGATTATTTGGTATCACAATAAAAATCACATTATCAACACCCCTCAGGAGGGTCAGCAGTTCCTGGCATTTCTCCGGGAGGAACCAGCTTTCAGGGATAAAGATTAGAAATTGAGATGTTGTCTGTTGTTCTTTAATAACTATCTTTGGTCCTATATGCTTTTTTAGTTGGTACAATAAACCTTTAAACACATGATGTCCTTCCGGGATCTCTGCCACATATTTCTAATTTTGCCCCCTAATTAAGGTGAGACTTCAGCCATATTGAAGTCCGCCAGAACTCTTGCTAACTTATTTATTTATTTTTTAAGATAGCTCTCCTTTTTCTCTTAGGTCTAACTTTTTAGGCAAGTTTGCCTATCTGTTTCCTGTTTTTTTTTTTTTTTAGTTGTTAACCTGCTGTTTCCTTTTTAGGAGTGTTATGCAGATTTTATCTTACAATGTCAGGGGTCTCAATAGCCCCCATAAGAGATTTGCATTATGAAAGGACATCAATCACATTCAATCTGATATTGTTTGTTTACAGGAGGTTAAGATGGCGGTTGACCACCAACCATATTTCCAGCACAAAAAATACTCTCATCAATTCAAATCCTTAGGTCCTTCTAAGAAAGCTGGAGTCATTACTTTGGCAAGTGGAGATGTTCCATTCAAATTGCTCAATTAGGTGACTGATTCCTTGGGGAGATATCACATCCTTGTTTGTCTCCTCAATAATAGGCTCTGCACGGTAGTGAACACCTATGTTCCCAATAAAAGACAAATTTCTTTCTTAAATAAACTCCAAAAGAAAATTAACAAAATGAAATCCGGGGACCTTGTCCTGGTTGGAGACTTTAGCATAATACCCGACAGCAGCTTCGATTCTACCTCATTGGTCATGTACAAGGCCCCAGTACTAAAACATTGGCTTATTCAAAATGAATTCTATGACGCATTTCGCTGCCTTAATGCGTCTTCAAGGGAATACACCCACTATTCGGATGTCCATATGACATCCTCACGAATTGATGTGATTCTTACAAATATTTTTACATTAACTAAGTTTCAAAGTATTAAAATCTTGAACAAGTCATTATCTGATTATTCCCCAGTCTTAGCACAATTCACACTAGGCCCATCCCCAGAGAATACCTGTCTCTGGAAAAACAACCCATCACTTTTTAAAATACCTGAGTTTAGACAAGAGATTGAAAATCATATTGCCAACTTCTTCAATGAAAACCAGTCAGAGGAAATTGATATTTTTACACTTTGAAACGCCCACAAGGCTGTATTATGGGGAAATCTAATCCAGATTTCCTTGAGGTATAAAAAGAAAAACAGAGAAAAAATTGCCACATTACAAAAACAGATCAATGAGAGAGAGGAATGACAAAACAATCTGACACTTCCTTCCGCTGCCCTTCAAGGGGAAATCTTAAAACTTAGACAAAGCCTAAGACTCAAAATAAGCCAAGAATATGAGACAGTAATCAAGGTCTCAAAATTTAAGACTTACACATCATTGAACAGACCCACCAGATACATGATGGCGAAACTGAAACGGGAGAGAGTTAACAGAAGGATAAACAAGATAGTCTCCCTCTCGGGCGAACCCAAAACACACCCTAAAGATATTACCAACTCATTCGCAGAATTTTACCAGCACTTGTATAATCTTAGATGACCCTGGGGCCCCTGTTGTAAACCACGAATCTATTAATAATTTCCTGGCGGACATCAACATTCCCAGGTTGACTCAATCAGATTTGGAGCAAATTGACAGCCCCTTCTTAGAAGGGTAATTATTGTCAGTTATCAATAAATTAAAAGCCAAAAAATCCCCGGGACCGAATGGCTTCTCCTCCAAATATTTTAGGACCTTTTCTAAAGCCTTGATCCCACATATGGTCTCAGTATTTAATGCAGCGCCCTCTCAGGGCTCCTTCCCAAAAGAGATGCTGGAAGCTGTAATTGTTTTGATTCCGAAAGCGGGGGGGACCCGGAGAGGATGCAAAATTACAGGCCAATATCACTCATAAACAATGACATTAAAATTTATTGTAAATTACTTGCCAAACGGTTAAAAAATATACTCCCTCGATTGCTCACCGATGACCAGATTGGCTTTGTAGAGGGACGTCAGGCGGCGGATGGAAGGAGGAGAGTTTTGAATTTACTTACCAGGACAAATCTATCCAATACTAGATTGGCGTTTCTGGCGTTGGATGCAGAAAAGGCCTTTGACAGGCTGAATTGGTCTTACCTGGAAGCAACTTTAACTAAATTTGGTTTTAGCCAAGGATTCTTGTCATCGGACTTTGCGTTATATTCTGCCCCCACCGCCAGAATTTATGCTAATAATTGTCTCTCAAACCCGTTCCCCATTTCGAGCCGAACAAGACGGGGTGCCCTTTGTCACCCTTGCTCTTTGTATTAGCGATAGAGCCACTTGCTGAAAAGATCAGATCCAATAAGAATATTGTAGGATTTGATTTCCCGTTCTGTTGTTTTAAAATTGGACTATTTGCCGACGACCTCTTTTTGACCCTACTGGACCCCTTGAATTCCACCAGAGCACTTGCTGCAGACTTGGAAATTTTTTAAAGGGCCTCTTACTTCAAGATTAACTCTCACAAGTCGAAATTCTTGACCCTCAACATTACTAAAACGGAAATCGAGGAGCTAAAGAGAAGTACTGAGTTTGCCTGGGAAGATAAAGGGATAGTTTATCTTGGAATCACTTTAGCTAGTTCTATCCAAGCAACTGTCAAAGCAAATCTAATTGGGATCCTTGCAACTGTCTCTCAGGATATTTCCTTTTTTAGGCAAATTGAACTCTCTATGTTTGGTGAGGTAATGGTTGTGAAATCTAGCATTCTGCCCAAAATACTAATAATATTTTTTTCGGACGCTCCCGATCACTCTCCCATTTCAATCCATACAAAATTTGCAAAACCTGCTAAAATCATTTGTGTGGAATGACAGGAGGCCTAGGGTGTCTATATAATTCTATATAAGCATAAGTGCAGAGGAGGTACGAGCATGCCTAACCTGCATGCATACTATATGGCCTTATTAATTAAGCAGAGCTGGTATTGGCTCAACAATAAACAAAAATTTCCAGCAAGGTTTTACATGGAGAGAGATATGAGTAAATTTGACTTTCTAAGGGCCCCGTCACACATAGCGATACACCAGCGATCCCAACAATGATATGACCTTGTCAGGATCACTAGTGTGTCGCTACATGATCACTGGTGAGCTGCCAAACAGGCAGCTTCACCAGCGATCAGCACCGTGACACACGAGTAACAAGCGACGCACGTTGCTTAGTTACCCACTGTGTACCTTAGTTACCAGCACGCTGGTGCAGGGAACTGGTAACCAAGGTTCACATTGGGTTTCTAAGCGGTGTGCGGCACTTAGAAAACCCGATGTGTACCTTGGTTACCAGCTCCCTGCACCAGCGTGCTGGTAACTAAGGTACACATCGGATTTCTAAGTGCCGCGCGCTGCTTAGAAACCCGATGTGTACCTTAGTTACCAGCGTCAGCTCGCTGATCGCTGGTCTCCCGCCTGTCACACGCAGTGATGCGTGCTGGCCAGTGGGAGACCAGCGATCAAAAAAATGTCCTGGCCATTCCAGGACGATCAGCGATACCCGGCAGGGGGGCCAGTCTCTGGTAAGTGTCACACATAGCGAACTCGCTGGTGAGATTGCTGTTGCGTCACAAAACTTGTGACTCAGCAGCAATCTCGCTAGCAAGATCGCTGTGTGTGACGGGGGCTTTAGAGATGCTTTTCTACTTCTTGTTTCAAGAGCCTTAAAAGGTATCTTTCAATCCTTTTTTCAGTCCCATCATTTCTGCATGGAGATCACTGATCATACCATATAAAAAATGTAACAACGTTGAACAGGCCTTGAGGTTTCCGCTTTGTGTAGTGGCTTTAATATTTGACTTCCCTCTCTCAGAAATCCGGAGTAATTTAGGTATTAAAAAAATAAAAAACATACACAATGGGTCTAATTTTCTCACATTCAGCAAATTAACCCCTTCATGACCAAGCCTATTTTGACCTTAATGACCAGGCCATTTTTTGCAATTCTGACCAGTGTCCCTTTATGAGGTAACAACTCAGGAACGCTTCAACGGATCCTAGCGATTCTGAGATTGTTTTTTCCTGACATATTGGGCTTCATGTTAGTGGTAAATTTAGGCTGATAATTTCTGCATTTATTTGTGAAAAAATCAGAAATTTGGCGAAAATTTAGAAATTTTGCAATTTTCAAATTTTGATTTTTTTTCTGTTAAACCAGAGAGTTATGTGACACAAAATAGTTACTAAATAACATTTCCCACATGTCTACTTTACATCAGCACAATTTTGGAAACAAAATATTTTTTTGTTAGGAAGTTATTAGGGTTAAAAGTTGACCAGCGATTTCTCATTTTTACAATAAAATTTACAAAGCCATTTTTTTTAGCGACCACCTCACTTTTGAAGTCACTTTGAGGGGTCTATATGGCAGAAAATACCCAAAAGTGACACCATTCTAAAAACTGCACCCCTCAAGCTTTTTCCAACAAAAATTTTCATTTAGCATCAATTTTTTCATTTTCACATGGGCAACAGGATAAAATGGATCCTAAAAATTGTTGGGAAATTTCTCCTGAGTACACCGATACCTCATATGTGGTCATAAACCACTGTTTGGGTGCACGGCAGGGCTCAGAAGGGAAGGAGCACCATTTGACTTTTTGAATGGAAAATATGCTGGAATATTTAGTGGTTGCCATGTCACGTTTGGAGAGCCCCTGTGTGCATAAACATTGGAGCTCCTCCACAAGTGACCCCATTTTGGAAACTAGACCCCCCAAGGAACTTATCTAGATGCATAGTGATCACTTTGAACCCCCAGGTACTTCACAAATTGATCTGTAAAAAAAAAAGTACTTTTTTTTCACAAAAATGTTCTTTTAGCCTCAGTTTTTTCATTTTCACATGGGCAACAGGATAAAATGGATCCTAAAATTTGTTAAAAAATTTCTCCTGAGTACACTGATACCTCATATGTGGTTATAAACCACTGTTTGAGCGCACGGCAGGGTCCGGAAGGGAAGGAGCACCATTTGACTTTTTGAATGGAAAATTAGCTCCAATCGTTATCGGACACCATGTCGCGTTTGGAGAGCCCCTGTGTATCTAAACATTGGAACTCCCCCACAAGTGATCCCATTTTGGAAACTAGACCCCCTAAGGAACTTATCTAGAAGTGTAGTGAGCACTTTGAACCCCCAAGTGCTTCACAAAAGTTTATAACACAGAGTAGTGAAAATAAAAAATATTTTTTTTTCCTCAAAAAATTATTATTTAGTGCGCAATTTTTTATTTTCACAAGGGTACGAGGATAAATTAGACCCCAAAAGTTGTTGTTCCAGTTTGTCCTGAGTGCGCTGGTACCCAATGTGTGGGGGGGAACCACTGTTTGGGCACATGTCGGGGCTCGGAAGGGAAGTAGTGACATTTTGAGATGCTGACTTTGATGGAATGGCCTGCGGGCATCATGTTACATTTGCAGAGCCCCTGATGTACCTAAACTGTGGGACCCCCCCACAAGTGACCCCATTTTGGAGACTAGACCCTCCAAGGAACTTATCTAGATGTGTGGTGAACACCTTGAACCCCCAAGCACTTCACACAAGTCTATAACGCAGAGCCGTGAAAATAAAAAATATTTTTTTTCCTTAAAAAATTATTTTTAGTGCGCAATTTTTTATTTTCACAAGGGTACCAGGATAAATTAGACCCCAAAAGTTGTTGTCCAGTTTGTCCTGAGTACACTGGTACCCCATATGTGGGTGGGGACCACTGTTTGGGTACACGTTGGGGCTTGAAAGGGAAGTAGTGACATTATGAAATGCTGACTTTGATGGAATGGTCTGCGGGCACCATGTAACATTTGCAGAGCCCCTGATGTACCTAAACTGTGGAACCCCCCACAAGTGACCCCATTTTGGAAACTAGACCCCCCAAGGAACTTATCTAGATGTGTGGTGAGCACCTTGAACCCCCAAGTGCGTCACAGAAGTTTATAATGCAGAGCCGTGAAAATAATAAATCATTTTTTTTCCTCAAAAAAAAAGATTTTCAGCCAGCATTTTTTTATTTTCACAGGGGTAGCAGGATATATTGGACCCCAAAAGTTGTTGTACAGTTTGTCCTGAGTACGCTGGTGCCCCATATATGGGGGGAACCATTGTTTGGGCACACATAAGGGCTCGGAATGGAAGTAGTGACGTTTTGAAATGCAGACTTTGATGGAATGGTCTGCAATCGTCGTTACGTTTGCAGAGCCCCTGATGTGTCTAAACAATAGAAACCCCCCACAAGTGACCCCATTTTGGAAACTAGACCTCCCAAGGAACTTATCTAGATGTCTGATGAGCACTTTGAACCCCCTAGTGCTTCACAGAAGTTTATAACGCAGAGACGTGAAAATAAAAAATAAAAACATTTTCCACAAAAATATTATTTAGTCCCCAATTTTTTATTTTCCCAAGGGTACCAGGATAAATTAGACCCCCAAAGTTGTTGTGCAATTTTTCCTGAGTACACTGATACCCCATATGTTGGGGTAAACCACTGTTTGGGCACACGTCGGGGCTTGGAAGAGAGGGAGCACCGTTTAACTTTTTGAACGCAAAATTGGCTGGAAACAATGGTTGCACCATGTCGCGTTTGTAGACCCCCTGATGTGCCTAAACAGTGGAAACCCCTCAATTCTAACTTCAACCCTAACCCCAACACACCCCTAACCACAGCCCTAACCCCAACACATCTCTAACCCTAATCCCAACCCTAACCCCAACACACCCCTAACCATAACCCTAACCACAAGCCTAACCCTAATTCCAACCCTAACCCTAATTCTAACCCTAATTCCAACCCTAACCCTAATTCCAACCCTAACCCTAACCCTCTTTCCAACCCTCACCCTCTTTCCAACCCTAACCCTCTTTCCAACCCTAACCCTAACCCTCTTTCCAACCCTAACCCTCTTTCCAACCCTAACCCTAACCCTCTTTCCAACCCTAACCCTCTTTCCAACCCTAACCCTAACCCTAATGGAAAAATAAAAATAATTTCTTTATTTTATCACTTGATCCTGCCTATGGGGGTGATAAACGGGGGGTTTATTTACATTTCATTATATTTTGATCACTGTGAAAGTGATCAAAATGAATGAATGGAAATTGGAGCCGGCGGGCGCACTGCGCATGCGCCCGCCATTTTCCAATATGGTGGCGCCCATGGTCCGGGACTGCGGGACACCGGGAGCCATTTATGGCACTCGGTGAGTACCAGGAGGTGTGAGGGGGGCAATCGGAAGCCGGGGGGAGCGGAGGGAAGGTGGGGGGAGATGATGACAGCGGCGGCACATGTGCCGCCGCTGTCATTCAGTGGCAGGGGGCAGATCACCCCGTTAACGGGTGGGGGGGTCGGATCGCTGTCACCAGCCATGTCCGATGCTACAGCAGCGTCGGACATGGCTGGATTGTAATATTTCATCAATTTTCATTGATGAAATATTACTATCGCTATGATTGGCTGTTTCACTTTTAACAGCCAATCAGAGCGATCGTAGTCACGTGGGGGCGAAGCCACGCCCCCTATGCTGAAGAACAAAGCCCCCTGTATCTGCGGGTCGGGTGACCTTTCAGTGACCTAGGTCACCCGACCCGCAGGGGGGCTTTAAAGTCATGACGCCACATAGGCGTCACTGGTCAGATTTGCACCAGTTTTCATGACGCCTATGTGGCGTCATTGGTCGTGAAGGGGTTAAAAGCCAAATATAATGTCCCTTCCTCTGAATTTATCCCTTTCTTAATGCTGAAAAATAAGGTACAAAAAATCCTATTAGACAAAGCATTTAATTATGAAATTATGTCTTCACTGCTGTGCAGCCAAAATAATAAAAATACCTGGAGCTTAAGGAATATATACTCCTCTTTCAACAGAGAGGAACTCTCTTGCAAGAACATATATTTAAGGATATGGGAGACCGACCTTGGGACCATTGTTCCGATTGAGCAATGGGACATGGCCATAAAAAATACGTATAAATCTAACATATCAATGACTCTTCGCGAGTCTTATTTCAAACTACTTACCAGGTGGTATCTCATGCCTATCAGAATCTCCCACATTAACCAGGCCTACTCCCCTCCAGTGTTGGAGAGGATGCAGACAACAGGGGAATCTTTACCACATCTTTTGGTATTGCCCGAAAGTAAAACGTCTGTGGCTCCAGGTTTCTCATCATATTGACTCCTTTACAGACTATTTTACCCTGACTCTCCAAAAAGCATTGCTTTCTTTGGACTTGGATCAATTACACCCGTTGGCAAGACAGGTAGTTATTCACATCCTTTTGGGTAGTTAAAAATAACTTGGCTTACTTTTGGAAGAAGCCTGACCCTCCTAAATTTTCAGACATCCTAGACAGAATCTATCAACATAATGCTATTGAATGGAGGTACGCAGTTAGTAACAATAATATTCTCGCCTATACTAATAAGTGGAAGGTCTGGAACAGTAAACTTAGATGAGTTCTCTCATGCACCCCCTTAAGTGATTGGACTAGACCACCTTCTTGCATCTCCTCTTTAAAGGTTCAGCATGATTGTGCCTCTTATTGACATTAGTATTTTGTATACTTATTAATGTATGCTGTTATGATTGGGTCACCGAGGATGAAAACAAAACCAAGCTAAGTCACAGAAAACCAGAGAGGTTGGTAACTACGTGGATTGCAGACCCCTGATCCTAACCACACAACTAACAGCAGCCGTGGAGCGTACCTACGATGATTCTAGATGCCTCGTCACAGCCGGAGGACTAAATAAGCCTAAAGCAAGAAAAGGGGACATCTAAACTGCCCCAGAGCAGACCCCAAAGGAATAGACAGCCCCCACACATGTATTGACGGTGAAACAAGATGAAAGCACAAACACAGGTAGGAAAATAGACTGAGCAAACGATGGGGCCCACACTAACTTGAAAGGACAGGAAAGGAAAGATACTGTCTGCAATCACGCCAAAAAACCCTGCAAAAATGTCCAAAACTTCTGGTAGCAAAAAAACCCCTGAAGTCACTAGACTTCACCCACTATATCAGTACTCTAGCATATTCTGAGAACAGAGCAAAAAGAGGCCAATCTAATAAGGGACAAAAAAGCAAACTGGCACATACAGTAACATAAGAGTGGAAATTCAGCACAGCCCCAGCCCGGGCTGGCTGACCACACTAAAAACTGAATTGACCAAACCAAATCAAATGTGAAAATTAGCAAAGACAACTTAACTTGAGAAGGCAGGAACTAAGACCTCAGGAGGCAGGAAAAAATCACCAGCATGGGAATAGGGAGTCGGCTGTCTTAAATCCAGTCTGAGACTCCAGATGTCCAGTCCTCTTCCTCATTATCAGGTGGCGGGTCTCTGATAATTAGGTCAGCTTCACTACCTCCTGCCACCACCAGAGGGAGCCCGGAAAGAGAACTCACAACTCCTTTGTCAGCACAAACAGTTGCCTCACCAGAAACCAGAGGCAGACCAGAAAATGAGTTCACAACAGTACCCCCCCTTGAAGAGGGGTCACCGAACCCTCATCCACGCCACCAGGCCGATCAGGATGGGCCCAGTGAAAAGCACAAACCAATCTATTGGCATGAATGTCAGAGGCAGAGACCCAAGAATTATCCTCCTGGCCATAACCTTCCATTTGACCAAATACTGGAGTCTCCGTCTAGCCAAACGAGAATCCAATATTTTCTCTACCTCATATTCCACATAGCCTTTAACCAGCACAGGGTCAGGAGGTGCCGCCATAGGAACTACTGGCTCAACAAACCTCTTCAACAGCGATTTGTGAAATATGTTATAGATCTTAAACGTAACTGGAAGAGCCAATCGAAAAGAAATAGGATTAAGAATCTCCAAAATCTTATAAGGTCCAATAAATCTTGACTTGAACTTTGGAGACGCAACCTTCATAGAGATATTCTTGGATGACAACCAAACCATATCCCCCACTTTAAACCGGGGACCAATGGTCCTATGCCGGTTAGGAAACCACTCGGCCTTTTCCTGAGAGAGTGACAACTTTGTCTTAGTCATGATCATGAGGTTATACGGTATTTTAGACACCTTTTGCCGTTCGCTGGACTCTCTGTACTTGGATTTCGTTATAACTATTGTGGTATTATATGTTATACTAGAGCTGTTCACAGTGACACTGTTATGTTATATAGTAATATTTCCTCATGATATATTGTGTATATACACCTTTTTTAATTTGACTATTCCTGCTAAATGATATATGATTATATTTTATGCTCACTTTGTTTTTTGTTGCATTGGTGGCTATAATTGTAATGGCCCACTGCTTTATATGAATTGCTGCTTTATATGCAGAATTTCGCTTTATTAAGCACTATGCATTTTTTAGATTTGTACATATTCTCTGGATCGCTTTTTTCTGATCCAGATATTTCATCTTGCTGCAAGACTTCACACACCCTATCACGTCCTGTTTATTATGTCCATGATTCTCATCAATCTCTCATAGTAGACATATGCTTATGCCAGTGACACTTGCTGTCCGGAGGACCGACGTGTGATGCTTGTGGTTCACTGTTGCTAGGGGAACGGTTCCTTGACTCCTCGCATCACATGGGCAGCTATGCGGTGATGCAACTTCCAATGCTCACGTCGAGCGCATGCGCCACACTGTCCCGGATGAGAAATAGCTGATGCTGGCATATATATACCACCAAACAGCAATAGCACAAAAAGAGGACTTGAAAATCCTCCAAAAATTCAAAAATACAGCAAAAAAGGCAGAGATGCTTACCTGCCAAGGCCTCCAAACAAATGCACTCAGGATGCAGTGGACCCATATAGTTAAGATGGCAGCAACACAGGTGCAAGAATACCAATGAGACAACCACTCACATCCTACCAATACATGGAGGGGGCGGCTGCTTGGTATACAAATGCAGAATGAAGACTTGCAAATGGTGCTGTTCACACTATGGCAATGCACAGCATCCAGGTTAACAGCCTATTAGTTATGCCCTTCTATTAGATCAGGCAGGCTGCCCAGCACTATCAGGATGCATCCCATGTGAACAGACACCACAGTTTACAAGACCAAATGGGCCCAACTGCACCCCGAATAAAAAAGTGCAAAAAAAACCACATTAAAAAATGTGAGTTATTAGTTGATATTTTGGCCAAAATACGGAAGTATTACTGTGCATTGCAATAGTGTGAACAGCACCATTTGCAAGTCTTCATTGTGCATTTATATACCAAGCAGCCGCCTCCTCCATGGATTGGTAGGATGTGAGTGGTGCAGTGCATTTGTTTGGAGGCCTTGGCAGGTAAGCATCTCTGCTTTTTTGCTGTATTTTTCATGTACAGTATATACCACCATGAACACACACCCTGTCATGGCCCCTGAAGAAACGCGCGTATGGGCTGGCTACCCTTATGAAAATGCAATATTTTTCACTAAAAATATTTGTGGGGAAAGTTTGATAATTTTTTTTTACTTTAACGTCTCAACGTTATAAACTTCTGCAGAGCACCTGAGGGTTCAATGTGCTCACCACACATCTAGATCAGTTTCGTGAGGGGTCTAGTTTCCACAATGATGTCACTTGTGGGGGATTTTCATTGTTTAGGCAATCAAAGGCTCTCCAAATGCACCATGGCGTCGGCCAATTGTTCCAGCAAATTTTGCACTCAAAAAGTCAAATGACTCTCCTTCCCTTCCGAGCTCTGCTGTGCAACCAAACAGTAGTTTTCTCCCTCATATTTGGTATCGGCATACTCAGGAGAAATTGCACAACAAATTTTAGGTTCCATTTTTCCTGTTACCATTGTCAAAATAAAATATTTTTGGATCTGAAGTAAATTTTTTGGGAAAAAAAAGTTAAATGTTCATTTTTTTCCACATTCCAAAAATTCCTGTGAAGCACCTGAAGGGTTAATAAACTTCTTGAATGTGGCTTTGAGCACCTTGAGGGGTGCAGTTTTTTGAATGGTGTCACTTTTGGGTATCGTCTATCACATAGACCCCTCAAAGTGACTTCAAATGTGATGTGGGTCCTAAAAAAAATGGTGTTGTAAAAACGAGAAATTGCTGGTCTACTTTTAACTCTTCTAGCTTCCTAACAAAAAAAATGTTGGTTCCAAAATCATGCTTATGTAAAGTAGACATGTGGGAAATGTCACTTTTTGCGAAATTTTCTAAATTTTAGCCAAATTTCCATTTTTTTCGCAAATAAACGCAAGTCATATCAAAGAAATTTTACCACTATCATGAAGTACAATATGTCACAAAAAAAACTTGAAGTATTACAGAGTTATTATCTCATAAAGGGACAGTGGTCAGAACTGTAAAAATTGGCCTAGTCATTAGCGTGCACAAAATCCTCTGGGGTAAAGGGGTTAAACCAGAACTGTGTGCTACACAACTATGTTTGGACTCTGATTTTACCCAAGTCTTCAGTTACTGTTGTCTACTCAGACTTCTGTGAACTCTTCATGATTCCAGCACGTTAATTCATCCCTTGCTGTATTTTTGCTAAACTATTATTGAAGTCTGTCTGCAATACTTGCAAATGCTGTCGTTTAACCTACTACCTGCTGTCAACATCCTCAACTGTTATTGAAGGCTATTTGCATTAACTAAACCTGCATGCCTGCTTTTGACTTGTCATCTTTCTCCTTCTGTCCTCCCAAATCAGTGGCATGTAGCCTGTCCTGCATTGTCAGTTTGTCTGCTGCTCGCATTGCCAGTTATCGGACTACTCATCGAACCATGTGCCTGACAGTCCCTTGTGCCGATACTCTGGGTATTTCTTCACCCTGACCTCCAGCTTTGTGGTCTACCTAACTAGGTAAGCCTAACAAACACTTGCACTGCATTCATCTGCCCCCCAAAAGGATTGTTTTTCAATAAATGTTATGTTTTAACCCCTTAATGTCCATTGACGGACACAGTCCGTCATCAGACATTTCCCCTGCTTTGATGAGGGCTCCGGCGCTGAGCCTGCATCAAAGCCGGGACATGTCAGCTGTTATGAACAGCTGACATGTGCCCGCAATAGGCACGAGCGGAATCGCCATCCGCCCGCGTCTATTAACTAGTTAAAGCTGACAGAGGGAATTTAAATAGCATTTCCGGCCGCCGGGCCGGAAATGACCTCATCGCCGACCCCCGTCACGTGATCGGGGGTCGGCGTCATGTTGCCTGCTCCAGGCACATGGCTTTCAGCGCCACCCGGTGGTCGGCACTGAAAGCACAGCAGTAAATCTGCTACATATGGGCGATCTGCTCATCGCCCATGTGTAGCAGAGCCGATCGGGTTGCGCAAGCTTCTAGCCTCCTATGGAGGCTATTGAAGCATGCCAAAAGTAAAAAAAAAAAATGTTTAAAAATAAAAAAAAATTAAAAAAACCTAAAAGTTCAAATCACACCCCTTTCGCCCCTTTCAAAATAAAACAGTAAAAAAAAAATCCCACATACACATATTAGGTATCGCCGCGTTCAGAATCGCCCGATCTATCAATAAAAAAAAAGCATTAACCCGATCGCTAAACGGTGTAGCGAGAAAAAAATTCAAAACGCCAGAATTATGTTTTTTTGGTCACCAAGACATTGCATTAAAATGCAATAACGGGCGATCAAAAGAACGTATCTGCACAAAGGTGGTATCATTAAAAATGTCAGTCTGGCACGGAAAAAATAAGCCCTCACCCGACCCCAGATCATGAAAAATGGAGACGCTACAGGTCAAGGAAAATTGCGCAAATTTTTTTTTTTTTTTTTTTTAGCAAACTTTGGAATTTTTTTTCACCACTTAGATAAAAGAGGACATAGACATGTTTGGTGTCTATGAACTCGTAATGACCTGGAGAATCATAATGGCAGGTCAGATTTAGCATCTAGTGAACCTAACAAAAAAGCCAAGCAAAAAACAAGTGTGGGATTGCACTTTTTTTGCAATTTCACCGCACTTGGAATTTTTTTCCCATTTTCGAGTACACGATATGGTAAAACCAATGATGTAATTTAAAAGTACAACTCGTCCTGCAAAAAATGAGCCCTCACATGGCCATATAAACGGAAAAATAAAAAAGTTATGGCTCTGGAAAGAAGGGGAGGGAAAAATGAAAATGTAAAACCAAAAATACCCCTGGTCGTTAAGGGGTTAAAAAAGCATACAAATCTGTCAATGCAGTATTCTATCAAACAGTCTGTTGGTTGGTTGTAAAGTGTTGCACTCCTTTTTTGTCTACTACAGACTTTATAGTATTTGCAATTCACAGCAAATCAATTTGCTCTGAATAGAACTTTTGTGAAAAAAATTTACAAAATTTTACAAAGCGAGCAAATTCGAACTTAAAAAGATTTGCTCATCTCTATTAGATAGTTTATATATGAATCATATAATGGGTGTATATACATACTAAAAAAGTTTATATGGTAAATAAATCACACCATTGTTAAATAATTTTATAGTTCATTCAGATAAATAGTGCATAATGTAACAAGATAAGATAAATAGTGTAAACCATAAAGTATCAGATAATGGCGAGACAGTTTTATGGACACCGATAACTGTATAGGGACATAGTAATGGACATTTGCTATTGCATTTAAGTTGGATTTCAATTGTAAACTGAACCAGAATTTTGGCGCATGATATGTTCACCACCACCAATATAGAAATACAGTAAAAATGCACACAAAAAAAATCAACAAGCTGAAAACTTTTGCTGTTAAAAAAACATAGCTATTCTATGTCTAAGTTTAAGATATATTTATATAATTATAAAGAAAAGAAATGGGATCTTTCTCAGAAAATGTGGTGCCAGCAGCTAGGTGGTGTAAACTTAGAATATATGGCCTAAAAAGCATGAACAGCAAGAGACACTTAAGTTTGGCAAGTTTTATGAGTCTCATTTACAGTATGATTGCACTGTCTAAAAGGTTGACAGTTTTAGTAAATGTCTTTCAGTGAATATTTTATTCAATATCCTTTGTGCCTACAGATCTGGTGACAACAATTTAGTTGGTCCCATGAAACTCAATGCCAGGTTAGCTCTGGATATGTTTACAGTGAAATAATGAAGAAATAATGAACTTAAATAGAATTAGCATTCTTCTATTCACAGTGCTTGTATTGCATGTTTTGAATGGTTTCTGATCATTGAACAAAATGTAAAATTAAACATTGAGAATCTGATTAATCATGTAGGACAGCTTTTTAATTATTATTACAGAATTTATTTAAGCACTTATTTTACTCATTTAAATAATTACTGCCATAATATTGTATTCTTTGTGGAACTGATTTCATTTACATACAGGATTAAGATTGTATGTGAGTCTTATAACAAAAATTCTGTTATGTATAAATCCAAAATTAGCATTTTATTTCATTGTTCTCCATTGATTTAAAATTAGGGCATGTTCACACAAGGTATATACTTTGATTTTCAGTCCAGATATGAAAGAGAAAAACCAACATAATATTAATAATAATAATAATACATTTTATTTCTATAGCGCCGACATATTCCGCAGCACTTTACATTTCAGAGGGAACTTGAACAGACAATAGACATCACAGCATAACAATAATCACATAGATCATAACAGATACTGAGAGGAATGGGGGCCCTGCTCGCAAGCTTACAATCTATGAGGAAAAAAGGGAGACATGAAAGGTGGGTGGTAACAGTTGCCCTGATTGTATGGACCAGCCATAATGTTAGTGTGTAACAGTACAGATGCAGAGGGCTAATGGATGCATAAAGCATGTGGGAACATGATGCGGGGAACCTGGTTATGGTAAAAACTTTTGGCTGTGCCACATAGGGATAGATTAGGTTAATGTGTTGAGGCGGTAGGCCAGTCTGAATAAATGAGTTTTCAGGGCACGCTTAAAATTGTGGGGATTGGGGACTAATCGTATTGACCTGGGAAGTGCATTCCAAAGAATTGGCGCAGCACATGTATAGTCTTGGAGACGAGAGTGGGAGGTTCTGATTATTGAGGATGCTAACCTCAGGTCATCAGCAGAACGGAGGGCGTGGGTAGGATGGTATACTGAAACAAGGGAGGAGATGTAGGGTGGTACTGAGCCATGAAGAGCTTTGTGGGTGAGGGTAATAAGTTTGTACTGGATTCTGGAGTGGATGGGTAGCCAGTGTAATGACTGGCACAAGGTACAGGCATCGGTGTAACAATTGGCGAGGAATACGATCCTGGCAGCAGCATTGAAGACAGATTGGAGGGGGGAGAGTTTGGTAAGAGGGAGACCGATTAGAAGAGAGTTACAATAGTCGAAACGAGAATGAATTGGAGAAACAGTAAGAGTTTTTGCGGAGTCAAAAGTAAGAAAAGGACGAATTCTAGAAATGTTTTTGAGGTGCAGATGACAAGAGCGAGCCAGTTATCATATGTGGGGGACAAAGGAAAGCTCGGAGTCAAGTATGACCCTAAGACAGCGGGCATGTTGCTGCGGAGTAATAGTGGAACCACACACGGAAATGGCAATGTCGGGTATAGGTACATTATTAGCGGGAGGAAACACAAGGAGTTCAGTCTTTGACAGGTTCAGTTTCAGATATAGTGAGGACATGATGTTAGATGCAGTGTTTAGACAATCGCCGGTGTTTTCTAGAAAGGCTGGCGTGATGTCAGGAGAAGAAGTGTATAATTGGGTGTCGTCAGCATAGAGATGGTACTGGAAACCAAATCTACCGATTGTTTGACCAATAGGGGCAGTATACAAAGAGAAGAGGAGGGGGCCTAGGACTGATCCTTGAGGAACCCCAACAGGAGGGGGAAGATGAGAGGAGGAGCCAGCAAAAGATACAGTAAAGGAGCGGTCAGAGAGATAGGAGGAGAACCAGGAGAGAACGGTGTCCTGTAGGCCAATGGAATGTAGCATAGTGAGGAGGAGCTGATGATCCACAGTGTCAAATGCTGCAGAGAGATCCAAGAGAATTAGAATGGAGTAATGACCATTTGATTTAGCTGTTAGTAGATCATTAGAGACTTTAGTGAGGGTAGTTTCAGTAGAGTGTAAAGAGTGGAAACCGGATTAGAGACGGTCGAGAAGAGAGTTATCAAAGAGATAGCGGATAAGACGGGAGTGGACCAGGTGTTCCAGGAGTTTAGAGATGAAGGGAAGATTAGAGACAGGTCTTTAATTAGTGGCACAGTTTTGGTCGAGGGATGGTTTTTTAAGTAGTGGATGTATGACGGCATGCTTAAATGAGGAGGGAAAGATACCAGAAGAGAGAGAGAAGTTAAATATTTTAGTTAGGTGAGGGATGACAGCAGGGGAAAGGGGCTGGAGTAGATGTGACGGAAATGGGTCAATGGTGCAATTGGTTGGGTGAGAAGATGCAAGGAGCCTGCTTACTTCTTCTTCTGTGACTGGTTCAAAATCAGAGAGTGAGCTAGATGCAGTGGGGGAGGGAGGACAGTGCATGGTATGAGGAGATTGGGAGATAATTTCCTGTCGGATCTGGTCAATTTTTTCTTTGAAGTAATTGGCCAGATCATCAGCTCTTATAATTGCATGAAAGTTGATAACATTTTAACAGTTTACATCCATATACTAAAGGAAAAATCAGGGCAAGAAACGAATATGCTGTGCGGATTACAAATCTGCAGTATGTAAATTTATGATGCAGATTGTTGCAGATTTTCCTCATTTACTTAAATGGGAAAGTCAAAATAAAATTTGCCACAAATCCACAGATTACCCACTGATAAGAAGTAAATTTGAAACTTGGAAAGAAAACATTAACTTTTTGTTCAATTTAAATAAAAAACCCCCACTAAACTCACTTATTTGGTGCTGTCAAGGCTCCTTTGCATGTTTCTGTACATCTACAGGGACCACATCTTGTCCCATGTGACTGCTACAGCTACAGGTGCTTCTCACAAAACTAGAATAACATCAAAAAGTTAATTTATTTCAGTTCTACAATACAAAAAGTGAAACTCATATTATATAGAGGCATTACAAACAGAGTGATGTATTTAAAGTGTTTATATCATAATCATCAACATTAACTGAAATAAACACTTGAAATAGATCACTGTTTATAATCACTCTATATAATATATGATTTTCACTTTTTGTATTGAAGAGCTGAAATAAATTAACTCTTTGATGATATTCTAATTTTGTGAGAAGCACCTGTAAGCAGGCTGCAGCAGTGACATGGGATGAGATGTTATAGAATGCTGAGCCATACAGACATCAGTAGAGAGCCAGCTCAGAATCTCTTGAGGAACTAATTTTATTTGTATCTTGTCTATCTTGTGACCTCACTCAAACTGTAGGTATCGCTGTCAGAGGTAACATCATCCAGCTGTAATTGAGACGTGTGATGTGCCATATACTATATTCAGTAACACCTTCATCTTCCACCCACTAACATGATTGATGGAGGTTAATTATGGCATGCATTTGTTAGCTACTGCATTGAGAGCTTATGGTATGGGTTTGTCACTGCCACATTTTCATTAACCATACATCTGCCATGCAGCAGTGAAATAGGTAAGTGTAGTAGTCTGTGCATAAGGCTTGAGTCACATACAACATATAAAAATATGGTCCGTTTTAAACGGATGAGAATCGCAGAAATGTTCCCTGAACAGTGAACCGTATGTCTTGTGTAATGCAATGATGCGATTTTCTCGCATCTAAGAATCCATGTGACATCTGTGTGACATCTGTATGGCATGCGTACGGAGAAATTTTGGACATATAATGGGTCCATAGTAGTGTTGAGCATTCCGATACCGCAAGTATCGGGTATCGGCCGATACTTGCTGTATCGGAATTCCGATACCGACTTCCGATAATTTTTCAATATCGGAATTCGGCATCGGAATCGGAAGTTCAAAGTTGATTGACAGACTGACGTCATCATGATGCGCGGTGTGCCGTCATTTCGGGCCTTCCGGGGGTCTCTGCTGGCCTGCCGGGGGGCTGTGCCGGCCTGCCGGGGGGCTGTGTGGACTGCCCGGGGTCTGTACCGGCCTGCCGGGGGGCTGTGCCGGCCTGCCGGTGGTCTGTGCACCCTGTGGGGGTCTGTACCGGCCTGCCGGGGGGCTGTGCCGGCCTGCCGGTGGTCTGTGCACCCTGTGGGGGTCTGTACCGGCCTGCCGGGGGGCTGTGCCGGCCTGCCGGGGGGCTGTGCTGATGTCCGGGGGTCTGTGCAAGCATCGTCCGATGGGACTACAAGTCCCATCGGGCGATGCCTGCTACCATGACAGTGATTGACACATTAGCCAATGATGGGACAGTAGTAGTCCCATCATCCGGCTAATGTGTTAAATGTTAAAAAAAAAAAAAAAAATACTACATACATACTACATGCATGCTACATACATACTACATGCATGCTACATACATACTACATGCTACATACATACTACATATATACTACATGCATGCTACATACATACTACATGCTACATACATACTACATATATAGTACATACATACTACATACATGCTACATACATACTACATACATACCACATACATACTACATACATGCTACATGCTACATACATACTACATATATACTACATATATACTACATGCATGCTACATACATACTACATACTACATGCATGCTACATACATACTACATATATACTACATGCATGCTACATACATACTGCATGCTACATGCATGCTACATACATGCTACATACATACTACATGCTACATACATACCACATATATACTACATACATACAATACATTCATACAATACATACATAGACATACAGTACATATAACATAGAGTAACATACTTACCAATACTTGTCACATTGTTCCCCGAAGCCATTGTCTTTTCCGGAATAAATATTAACATAACAAACCACAAAAATACTCACCCACGATCCGAAGCAGTCCACGAGTGTGTCCCACGACGATCTTGGGTAGAGAACGGCAGCATCAGATGATGCTGCCGTTCTCTACGGGCTGCAGGAATCCAATGACGGAAGGTAGGTATCCTTCCGCACTGTATTCCTCCGCCACTTAAAAAAAAAAAAGTCCCTAGTCTCACTTTATGCCATTGCTGTGTGGGAATTTCCCACGCAGCAATGGCATAAAGTGAGACTAGGGACTTTTTTTTTTTTAAGTGGCGGAGGAATACAGTGCGGAAGGATACCTACCTTCCGTCATTGGATTCCTGCAGCCCGTAGAGAACGGCAGCAACAGCTGATGCTGCAGTTCTCTACCCAAGGTCGTGGTGGGACACACTCGTGGACTGCTTCGGATCGTGGGTGAGTATTTTTGTGGTTTGTTATGTTAATATTTATTCCGGAAAAGACAATGGCTTCGGGGAACAATGTGACAAGTATTGGTAAGTATGTTACTCTATGTTATATGTACTGTATGTCTATGTATGTATTGTATGAATGTATTGTATGTAGTATGTATGTAGTATATATGTGGTATGTATGTAGCATGTAGTATGTATGTAGTATGTATGTAGCATGCATGTAGCATGCAGTATGTATGTAGCATGCATGTAGTATATATGTAGTATGTATGTGGTATGTATGTAGCATGTAGTATGTATGTAGCATGCATGTAGTATGTATGTAGTATGTATGTAGCATGCATGTAGTATATATGTAGTATGTATGTAGCATGTAGTATGTAGCATGCATGTAGTATGTATGTAGCATGTAGTATGTATGTAGCATGCATGTAGTATATATGTAGTATGTATGTAGCATGTAGTATGTATGTAGCATGCATGTAGTATGTATGTAGCATGCATGTAGTATGTATATGGTATGTATGTAGCATGTAGTATGTATGTAGCATGCATGTAGTATATATGTGTTATGTATGTGGTATGTATGTAGCATGCATGTAGCATGCATGTAGTATGTATGTAGTATGTATGTAGTATATATGTAGTATGTATGTAGCATGTAGTATGTATGTAGCATGCATGTAGTATATATGTGTTATGTATGTAGCATGTAGCATGCATGTAGCATGCATGTAGTATGTATGTAGTATATATGTGGTATGTATGTAGCATGCAGTATGTATGTAGCATGCATGTAGTATATATGTAGTATGTATGTAGCATGTAGTATGTATGTAGCATGCATGTAGTATGTATGTAGCATGCATGTAGTATGTATATGGTATGTATGTAGCATGTAGTATGTATGTAGCATGCATGTAGTATATATGTGTTATGTATGTGGTATGTATGTAGCATGCATGTAGCATGCATGTAGTATGTATGTAGTATGTATGTAGTATATATGTAGTATGTATGTAGCATGTAGTATGTATGTAGCATGCATGTAGTATATATGTGTTATGTATGTAGCATGTAGCATGCATGTAGCATGCATGTAGTATGTATGTAGTATATATGTGGTATGTATGTAGCATGCAGTATGTATGTAGCATGCATGTAGTATATATGTAGTATGTATGTTGCATGTAGTATTTATGTAGTATGAATGTAGCATGTATGTAGTATGTAGTATGAGTGTAGCATGTATGTAGTATGCATGTTGTATGTATGTAGCATGTAATTTTTTTTTTTTTTTTACATTTAACACATTAGCCGGATGATGGGACTACTACTGTCCCATCATTGGCTAATGTGTCAATCACTGTCATGGTAGCAGGCATCGCCCGATGGGACTTGTAGTCCCATCGGACGATGCCTGCACAGACCCCCGGAGCCTGCACAGCCCCCCGGCAGGCCGGCACAGCCCCCCGGAGCCTGCACAGCCCCCCGGCAGGCCGGCACAGCCCCCCAGCAGGCCGGCACAGCCCCCCGGAGCCTGCACAGACCACCGGCAGGCCGGCACAGCCCCCCGGCAGGCCGGCACAGACCACGGGAGCCTGCACAGACCCCCTGGCAGGCCGGCACAGCCCCCCGAAAGGCCCGTACAGACCCCAGAGAGGCTGTACAAGGGCAGGAAAGGGTTTTTCTTATTCCAATACCGGAAGTCCCATAGACTTGAATGGGACTTCCGGTATCGGAATCGGCGATACCGATACTTTTTTTAAAGATCGGCCGATACCATCCGATACGATACTTTGAAGTATCGGACGGTATCGCTCAACTCTAGTCCATAGCCTCAAATATTCATGAAAACATATATACAGTCTCTATACAGTATATATACAGTATATACTGTATATATATATACACACATATGTCAGTGAGACACATATATATATTTATATTTCATACAGAGGTAGATAGCAGAATAGCCGATAATTCAATTGTCAGCTTCTGTAAAATCATTACAGAACCAGACAGGATATGAGACATGGTTTACATAGTAAAGGTGGTGATGTCATAGAGTAGTGGTCCCCAACCTTTCTTGCACCAGGGACCGGCTTCAAGCAAGACTATTCTTCCATGGCCCGGCAGAGCAGGAATGGAGGTGTGGCAAGGGCGGGTCTTTGGTCATAAGGGGGCAGGGCTATGGACGGGGTTGTAGTTCAGCAGTGCATACTTATCATTTAATTATAACATTTATAATGTGAATGTGACTCAACTCACCATAGGTTTTGAATGAGTGGGAGCACCGGGCTTGTTTCCCTGTATCAGTGGGAGCACTGGGCTTGTTTTCCTGCAACAAGACGGTCCCATCTAGGGGTGATGGGAGACAGCGACACCCTTGTATGCATGGCTCCGCTCCCACCCTTGTATACATGGCTCCGCTCCCACCCTTGTATGCATGGCTGGGCTCCCCCGTCCTCCCCCATCATACTTACACTCACACAGTCGCTGAAATTCCCTGCATCTCTATCCTGGCACCTCAGCTTCTTCCTGTGCGGAGCGGTCATGTAGTACCCTCATTAAGGTCATGAATATGGATGCCACGCCTATGGGAGTGGAGTCGCGTCCATATTCATGACCTTAATGAGCGGTACTACGTTACTGCACAGCACTGGATGAAGCTGCCGCACCCAACAGGGATGCAGGAACTGAGGGTGAATATCGATGTCTTATGGAAGCCGGCGGTTGCAGATGTCACTACAGTGCTACAGCCGCCAGTTCCCCTTGTGTCCAGCATTCTGAGCCGAGCTACACGGATCGGCAACAGAACTGCAACGGCCCGATCCTGACCGGTTGTTGGGGACCCCTGTCATAGAGGTTATGTCTGGTCACTGAGGCTCCGTTCCCAGCCAAGCTGAACTGCGGTGACCTCAGTGAGATCCCAGCTAGCACCATGAGAAAAACTGACCAACTGACCACTGTATTCAGGTGATTCATGTGTGCATCTAATATTACACTGTTACAGCATAGAATTGGGCTCAAAAATGGTTTTGAACAAGTCACACACTTTCCTGAAAACACTTCTATTCGCGTTTAAAGAGTAGGGAGCTATCTCATAAAAATAGAAGAAAAAATGGTGAGCCTCAAAATACAGGGATCATGTTTGAATTTACAAACAAAACCAACCCTTAAATTTGTAATTTGGATCTAGTTGGAAAAAAACAATGTGTATGACCATGTGCACACATTGAGTATTTGGTCAGCATTTCACATCAGTATTTGATACTTTTCCTCTAACTGTACTCACCAAATGCTCAAAGTGTGCAGCTATTAAGGTGATGCTGCTACTTTATATCTTAGATATAGTAATTCACAGTAACTGAATAGTGACTGGGATGGAGATTTGTCTTCCAACAAGACAATGATCCCAAACATAAAGCAAAATCTACCATGGAATGGTTCACAAATAAACGTATCTAGGTGTTAGAATGGCCAAGTCAAAGTCTAGACCTGAGTCCAATCGAGAATCTATGGAAAGAGCTGAAAACTGCTGTTCACAAATGATCTCCATCAAACCTCATTGAGCTCAAGCTGTTTGCCAAGGAAGAATGGGCAAGAATTTCAGTCTCTCGATGTACAAAACTGATACAGACATGTTGTGAATTCCCTTGCTTGGAGTTCTGAGCCGAAGCTCCCTCTGCTCCCTCTGGTGGTTACTGAGGGTAGAGGAGCTGGCCAGGTAGATGGAAGTTCCCCACCTGACGACAATAATTGGGAACCTGGGATTACTGGCTGGGAGCATATAATTGAGCTGGCTGCTCTTGAAGGTTGCTAGTGATTTTCCTCCTTGTGTATTTGGAGTTCTTTTGTCCCCTGCCTGATCTGCATGGTTCAGTTAAGTGATTCTTTTGCTAATCCTTTGCATCTAATCTGGTTGTGTCTTTTTTTGCTTTCTGCTTTGTTGCTAGGGTTCAGCGTGCTCCCTGCTGGGGGCAGCGCTGGGCCCTGCTTCATATGTTACAGCTTGTTCAGTCCCCTGTTATGCTAGTTCCTTTTTGCTTTGCTTCCAGTTTATACCAGAGTGCTGATCTAGCGGGGGTGAGGTCATGTGACCTCAGGTTTTTTGTATATCAGAAGTGTTGGGCCTTTTTAGGGTGTTGTGTGTGAATGCAGACAGTGTCTTTTCTGTCCTGTCCTGTCTAGACTGCTTGGGCCCCACCGTTTGCTCAGTCTGTTCTCTGCCTGTGTTTGTGTCTCATCTTGTCTCATTGACAATATATATTTGGGGCTGTCTATTCCTTTGGAGATCTACTCCGGGGCAGTTTAGATTTCACCTTTCTGTCTTTAGGCTTAGTTAGTTCTCCGGCTGTGACAAAACTTCTAGGGCATCGTAGGAATGCTCCACGGCTACTGCTAGTTGTGTTGATAGGATCAGGGGTCTGCAATCTGCTTAGTTACCAACCTCTCTGGTCTTCTGGTGACTTAGCTTGTTTCTGCCATCCTCCTCGGTGACCCATTCATAACAGAATCACCAGTCCAACCGCACACTCTAGGGTAATCAAAAGAAGGAAAGAATTGTAAAAAAAAAGCATCAGAATTTTTTTAATATATTTTTTCCTCTTTTTCTCTGGGGCCATAGGAGGATTTTTTCATTAATGGAGACTAAGCAATTGTCCGATCATGTTGAGCAGCTCGCTGCTGAAGTGCGGGGAATTTCTGTCTATCTCGCTCAGTCATCTGCTGTAGAACCAAAGATCCCTACTCCTGATGTGTTTACAGGGGATCGGTCAAAATTTTTGAATTTCAAGAATAACTGTAAATTATTTCTTGCTTTGAAACCTAATTCATCGGGGAGCTAGGTGCAGCAGGTTAAAATTGTCTTCTTCCTGCTGCACGGCGATCCACAGGATTGGACTTTTTCTCTGACATCTGGAGATCCTATTCTGGCTAATGTAGATGTGATTTTTCAGGCCCTGGGGTTGTTGTATGATGAACCTAATGTTATTGATCAAGCTGAGAAAACCATATTGGCATTGGACCAGGGTCAGGATGCTGCGGAGTTATATTGCCAGAAGTTCCGAAAGTGGGCGGTCCTTACCAAATGGAATGATGATGCCCTGGCAGCTCTCTTTTGGAGAGGTCTGGCAGAAACTGTAAAAGATGTTATTGTGGGATTTCCTGTCCCCTCTGGTCTTAACGACTCCATGTCTTTAGCCATTCAAATCGATCGACGTTTACGTGAACGTAAAAGTACGCGAGAGGCGGTGCTGCCTTTTGAACAAACTTCTGAACCCATGCAATGTGATAGAGTTTTGTCTAGGGCGCAACATCAAGAGTTCAGAAGGCGTAATAAGTTGTGCTTCTTTTGTGGGGACGCCTCTCATGTTATTTCTGTCTGCCCTAAACGAGAAAAATGTTTTGCTCATGCATTTGCGATGGGCAGTGTACAGCTTAAGTTCCTGTCTGCAGTTACCTTGATCTGCTCCTTGTCTACATTTTCTGCTAAGGCCTTTGTTGATTCAAGAGCAGCTTTGAATCTGATGGATCTTAACTTTGCCAAGCATTGTGGTTTCCCCATGGTGCCCTGCCCCTGAGAACCCCTATTCTCTTGAGGGGGATTGATGCTACCCCTTTTGCGGAGAATAAACCCCAGTTTTGGACCCAGGTGGTAATGCTGGTCACCCCGGACCATCAAGAGAATTGTAAATTTTTGGTGTTGCACAATTTACATGATACTATTGTACTGGGTTTTTCTTGGCTGCAAACCCATAACCCTAATTTGGATTGGAGATCTCTGTCTGTGGTGAGTTTTCTCCACCTCTCCCCAGTCTCAAGACGTTCCTGACTATTTTGCTGATTTTTCTGATGTGTTTAGTGAGAGTAAGTCCGCGTCTTTGCCTCCTCATAAGAGTTATGACTGCGGAATTGAGTTAATGCCCGGTTGTAAATTTCCCAAGGGTCGGCTTTTCAACTTATCTGTACCTGAACATGATGCTATGCTATATCAAGGAATCATTGGAGAATGGTTATCTCAGACCATCCTCTTTGCCTTTGGGTGTTGGTTTTTTCTTTGTGGCCAAAAAAGATGGCTCATTAAGGCCATGTATTGACTATTGCTCCCTTAACAAAATCACTGTTAAATATCAGTACCCATTACCCCTGATTTCTGATTTATTTTCGAGAGTTAAAAGTGCTTGTTGGTTTACCAAACTTGACCTCAGGGGGCATATAATCTTATTCGCATCAAGCACGGGAATGAATGGAAGACGGCGCTTAATACTCCGAAGGGACATTTTGAGTACCTGGTGATGCCTTTTGGGCTCACTAATGCCACTTCCGTCTTCCAATCTTTTATGAAGGATATTTTCAGGGACCTTGTGGATAAGCTTTTGATCATTTTTCTGTATGATATTTTGATTTTTTTCCAGTGATTAGGATTCTCATGTGGAACATGTCCGGACTGTGTTCCGGATTTTGAGGGAAAACACTCTGTATATTAAGGGATCAAAATGTCTTTTTGGTGTACAGAGGATTTTGTTTTGGGGATTCATTTTGTCCCGGTCTGCTATTGAAATGGACCCGGCCAAGGTACAGGCCATTTATGATTGGGTTCAGCACACTTCTCTGAAGGCTCTTCAAAAGTTTTTGGGTTTTGCTAATTTCTACCGTAAATTTATAAGTAATTTTTCTGGTATTGTTAAACCTCTGACGGATTTGACCAAAAAGGGCGCTGATGTGGTGAACTGGTCTCCAGAGGCAGTCTCGGCATTTCAGGATCTTAAGCAGAGATTCACTTCTGCTCCGGTTCTACGGCAACCTGATGTTTCACTCCCATTTCAGGTGGAAATAGATGCTTCTGAGATTGGTGCAGGAGCTGTTTTGTCTCAAAGAGATCCGGTAACCTCTAAGATAAATCCCTGTGCCTTCTTTTCTCGAAAATTTTCTCCATCTGAACGTAACTATGAGGCGGGGAATCGGGAATTATTGGCCATGAAGTGGGCATTTGAAGAGTGGAGACATTGGTTGGATGGAGCTAGACATCAAGTTGTGCTCCTCACCGATCACAAGAATTTGATTTATCTTGAATCAGCCAGCGCTTGAATCCTAGACAGGCTAGGTGGGCCTTGTTTTTCACGAGTTTTAATTTTGTAGTTTCCTTTCTTCCGGGCACTAAGAATGTTAAGGCGGACGCCCTTTCAGGAGCTTCTTTGCAGATTCTCTTGATGTGACCGAGCCTGCGACCATTCTAAATGAGGGTGTAGTTCTTTCCACCATCTCTCCTGATTTGAGACGTGCCCTGGAGGAATTTCAGTAGGATAAAACTGAATGATGGCCTTTGGGAAAATTGTACGTCCCTGACCAGTGGAGGAAAAGAGTAATGTATGAAATTCATTGTACCGCGTTGGCTGGTCATCCAGGTATCTTTGGTACCAGAGATTTGGTGAGTTAGTCTTTTTGGTGGCCTACCTTATCTCATGATGTCAGGAATTTTGTGCAGTCATGTGGGACTTGTTATCGGCCTAAGCCCTGTTCTCGTGCTAGTGGTTTGTTAATGCCCCTGCCGGTGCCCAGGAGGCCATGGACCCATATCTCAATGGATTTTATCCCTGATCTCCCTGTCTCTCAGAGAATGACTGTTATTTGGGTGACCTGTGATAGATTTTCTAAGATGGTCCATCTTGTACCACTCACAAAGTTGCCATCTTCTTCTGAGTTGGTGCCCTTGTTTTTACAAGTGGTTCGTTTGCACGGGATTCCTGAGAACATTGTGTCAGACAGAGGGGTCCTTTTGTTTCCAGATTTTGGAGAGCTTTTTGCTCCAAACTGGAAATTCAGTTGTCTTTCTCCTCTGCATTTCATCCTCAGACCAATGGGTAGACTGAGAGAACAAACCAGACGTTGGAGTCCTATTTGAGATGTTTCATATCTGCTGATCAGGATAATTGAGTCTCATTTTTGCCCTTGGCCGAATTCACGCTAAGCAATAGGGCTAGCTCTGCCACTTTGATGTCTTCTTTCTTTTGTAACTTTGAGTTTTATCCTCGATTTTCTTTGGGGCAGGTGGAAGCTTCTGCCTGCCGAGGTGTGGATTCTGTGGTAGAGAGAATGCAGCAGCAGATTTGGGACCAAGCAGTCGTCTGTCTATCCAAGGATGTCATCTAAGGATAATATCTAAAATAATGCCTGAAAATAACTCCCTGCTATAGATGCTTCATTATTATTATTGCTATGCTTCACTATTACTATCAATCTGACAATCTATCTGCTTTTTCCTCAGGTATGTGTCCTGCCTGCAATAACTTCATCACCCATCTCTCCTGAACCCCAGTCAATCACCCCTGTACCTGTTTCCTATCAATGGTATGTGTCCTGCCTGCAATACCTTCATCACCCATCTCTCCTGAACCCCAATCAATCACCCCTGTATCTGTTTCCTATCAATGGTATGTGTCCTGCCTGCAATACCTTCATCACCCATCTCTCCTGAACTCCATTCAATCACCCCTGTATCTGTTTCCTATCAATTCTTTATCTGTCCTTTTAGATCTGACCATTTGGTTTTTTGTTTTTTTTTCTCTGAGTTCTAATTAATCGTCTCCTGTGTCTGACCAGTCTCCCTGCTGCTCCTCCCTCCTTCTGATCACACCTGGCTTGTTTGATGTGCAATTGACTTCTTATAAATTCAGACTCTAAGGTCTGTCTGACCTAGGTCTGTCTTTCCAAGAATGTCGTCTAAGGATAATATCTGAAATAATGCCTGAAATAGCCTGAAGTGACCAGAAGGTACGACTAAACGCTGCATTTAAATGTACTAAATTTCTTTTGCCTTCAAAATTACTCTTACCATGATGACATACGCTGTAACTGTTTTGGCTCCTTTAATCCTCACTCTCCTTCGCTATCCACAAACCCCAGCACCCACTAACCAAATAGCAATCTCTCCTTCCCTCTTGCATCCCCACCTGACCTCCTCAGCTGACCTGCTCCTCAACCTCAGAGCTCTCCTAATAAAATACAAAACAAGCCACCAACCCTCTTTCTCCCACATGCTCTCCCTCTCTCTGCTTCTCCTCACTGCTGGCGACATATCTCTCAACCCTGGACCCCCACAGCTCATACCTCCCATTACTACCCCCTTCTATCGTTCCCAAACCAACACAAAGACCAGAAATCTTTCCCACCTCAAATCCGTGCCCCTGACAAGCACCACCCTGCTCCCACTCTCTGGATCACTCTGGAATGCTCGCTCCGTCTGCAATAAACTTCATGTGATTCATGACCTCTTTACCTCCTTCGTTGGCCTAACCAAAACATGGCTGACACCCTCCGACACCGCCTCCGCTGCTGTGCTATGTTACGGCGGCCTCCACTTTACCCACACTCCTCGCCCTGGCAACAGACAAGGCGGAGGAGTGGGCCTTCTCCTTTCTTCTAACTGCACCTTCAGCCCAATCCCACCTCTTCCCACCCTTGTCCTCCCTTCTTTTGAAGTCCACTCCATCCGCATCTATTCTCCCTTCAACCTCCAAGTGGCCGTCATATACCGACCTCCAGGCCCGACCACTTCCTTTATTGACCAATTCTCTACCTGGCTCCTTCACTTTCTCTCTGCTGACATTCCCACCATCATCATGGGTGACTCCAACATCCCCATTGACACCCACCAGTCGGCAGCCTCTAAACTCCTGTCCCTTACTACTTCATCCTTTGGACTTACTCAGTGGTCCTCCTCAGCCACCCACACAAATGGACATACATTAGACCTGGTCTTCACCCGCCTCTGCTCTCTTTCTAACTTCACCACCTCCCCTCTCCCTTTATCTGACCACCATCTACTCACTTTCTCATCCCTGTCCTCCTCACCTGTCACCCACGTCCAGCAGCATGTGCACCCTCTCAGAAACCTCGCACATCTAGACACTCGCACACTCTCTGACTCTATTCTACCACTGTCTTCCATAGCTTCACTCCACGACACTGCCACTGCCACTAGTTTCTGCAATGCCACTCTTGCATCAGCCATCGACTCAGTAGCCCCTGTCATGCATAACAGAGTGCGATGAACCAATAGACAACCCTGGCACAATAACACCACTAAAAAACTTCAGCAAGCATCCAGAATTGCAGAACGGTGCTGGAAGAAAACACATTTGCAAGACGACTTCACTGCACTCAAACAAGCAGCACTTGCATTCAAATCAGCTCTCACCTCTGCTAAACAGGCCTTCTTTACATCCCTTGTATCTTCCTTATCCCACAACCCCAAACAGTTGTTCAATACTTTTAACTCCTTCCTCCGCCCACCACTGCCACCTCCGACTTCCCTAATCTCTGCCGAGGACTTTGCCACACTTCAAAAACAAGATAAACACAGCAAGTCTTTATTGCCCAACCGCCTCAACCCCTTTGTATACCAGACCAATGCCCAAACCCCATAACCTCTCTCTCCAACATTACTGAAGAGGAGCTTAATCGCCTCTTCTCCAAATCGCACCTCACAACCTGTGCACTTGACCCCATCCCATCCGACCTCCTCCCCAACCTCACCACCACACTTATCCCATCCCTAACCCACCTCTTCAACTTATCACTAACTTCTGGTACCTTCCCTTCTGCTTTCAAACACGCCACAATCACAACTATCCTTAAAAGCCAACCCTCGATCCAACAGCCACGTCCAGCTATAGCCCAATATCGCTGCTCCCATTCGCTTTTAAACTCCTGGAGCAGCATGTCCACACTGAACTTTCCTCCCACCTCTCATCTAACTTGCTCATTGACAATCTACAATCTGGCTTCCGCCCCCATCATTCAACTGAGACAGCCCTGACCAAAATTATCAACGACCTACATACAGCCAAAGCTATCGGACAATACTCTATACTCCTGCTTCTAGACCTGTACTCTGCTTTCGACACAGTTGACCACTGCCTCCTACTACAGATCCTCTCCTCCTTTGGCATCAAAGACCTCGCCCTATCCTGGATCTCCTCATAACTTTCCAACCGCACATTCAGCGTCTCCCACTCCCACACTAACTCCTCATCCCACCCTCTCTCTGTTGGAGTCCCCCAAGGTTCTGTTCTAGGACCCCTACTCTTCTCCAGCTACACACTTGGTCTTGGGCAACTCATAAAGTCCCACGGATTCCAGTACCACCTTTATGCCAATGATACTCAGATCTACCTCTCTGGCCCAGACATCACCTCTCTGCTCTTCAGAATCCCAGAGTGTCTATCAGCCATATCCTCCTTCTTCTCCTCTAGCTTCCTCAAACTCAATGTGGACAAATCTGAACTGATCATCTTTCCCCATCTCACAGATCTTCCTTACCTGACCTTTCTATAACAATTGACAACATCACGCTTTCCCCCGTATCGGAGGTCCGCTGCCTCGGAGTAACCCTTGACTCTGCCCTGTCCTTCAAACCGCACATCCAAGCACTCTCTACCTACTGTCGCCTCCAGCTCAAAAATATTTCCAGAATCCATTCCTTCCTCAACCCTCAATCTACTAAAATGTTTGTACATGCCCTCATCATCTCCCGCCTCGACTATTGCAACATCCTTTTCTGTGGCCTCCCTGCTACCACCCTTGCACCTCTCCAGTCCATTCTCAACTCTACCGCCCGACTAATTCATCTCTCTCCTCGCTACTCCTCCACTTCTCCCCTCTGCAAATCTCTTCACTGGCTCCCATTCCCTCAGCGTATCCAGTTCAAATTACTAATACTGACCTACAAGGCCATCTACAACCTGTCTCCTCCATACATCTCTGAACTAATCTCCAGATACTTTCCCTCAAGGAATCTCTGGTCCTCCCAAGACCTCCTCCACACTTATTCGCTGCTCACCCAACCGCCTCCAAGACTTCTCCCAAATTTCCCCCATCCTCTGGAATTCCCTGCCCCAACACGTCCGGCTATCAACCACACTTGGATCCTTCAGACGGAACCTGAAAACCCACCTCTTCAGGAAAGCCTACAGCCTGCAGTGATCCCCGCTGCCTCCTCACCACTACTGGAGCTACCGCTTCACCATCACTGGAACTGCTGTAACCCCCCAACCTACTGTCTCCTTCCCCACCATCCTGTAGCATGTAAGCCCGAAAGGGCAGGGTCCTCTCTCCCCTATATATCAGTCTGTGATTGTTGTTTGTTTGCTGTAAGTGATATCTGTAATCTATATGTGACCCCTTCTCATATACAGCACCATGGAACCAATGGTGCTATATAAATAAATGATAATAAAATAATAATAAGTTGTCCCACTCTCAGGAAAAGGCCCAATGGTTTTCCAACCGGCATAGGACCATTGGTCCCCAGTTTAAAGTGGGTGATATGGTTTGGTTGTCCTCAAAAAGTATTCCCTTGAAGGTTGCATCTCCAAAATTCAAGCCAAGGTTTATTGGACCTTATAAGATTTTGGAAATCCTTAACCCCGTTTCTTTCCGCTTAGATCTTCAAGTTACGTTTAAGATTCACAGCGTCTTTCATAAATCTTTGTTGAAAAGTTTTCTGGAGCTAGTCGCTCCCATGGCAGTGCCCCCTGACCCTGTATTGGTTAAGGGTAATTTGGAGTATGAGGTAGAGAAGATATTGGATTCTTTTCTGGCTAGACGGAGACTTTAGTACTTGGTCAAGTGGAAGCGTTATGGCCAGAAGGATAATTCTTTGGTCTCTGCTTCTGACATCCATGTAAAGAGATTGATTCGTGCCTTTCACCAGGCCCATCCTGATTGGCCTGGTGGCGTGGATGAGGGTTCTGTTGTGAATTCCCTTGCTCGGACTTCTGAGCCGAAGCTCCCTCTGCTCCCTCTGGTGGTTACTGAGAGTAGTGGAGCGGGCCAGGTTGATGGAAGTTCCCCACCTGATGATGATAATTGGGAACCTGGGATTACTGGCTGGGAGCATATAATTGAGCTGGCTGCTCTTGAAGGTTGCTGGTGATTTTCCTCTGTGTGCATTTGGAGTTCTTTTGTTCCCTGCCTGATCTGCATGTTCAGTTAAGTTATTCTTTTGCTAATCCTTTGCATCTAATCTGGTTGTGTCTTTTTTTTGCATTCTGCTTTGTTGCTAGGGTTCAGCGTGCTCTCTGCTGGGGGCAGCACTGGGCCCTGCTTCATATGTTACAGCTTGTTCAGTCCCCTGTTATGTTAGTATCTTTTTACTTTGCTTCCAGTTTATACCAGAGTGCTGATCTAGTGGGGGTGAGGTCATGGTGTGGCCTCAGGTTTTTTGTATATCAGAAGTATTGGACTCTTTTAGGGTTTTGTGTGTGATTGCAGACAGTGTCTTTTCTGTCCTGTCCTGTCTAGACAGCTTGGGCCCCACCGTTTGCTCAGTCTGTTCTCTGCCTGCGTTTCTGTCTCATCTTGTCTCATTGACAATATATGTTTGGGGGCTGTCTATTCCTTTGGGGATCTGCTCCGGGGCAGTTTAGATTTCACCTTTCTGTCTTTAGGCTTAGTTAGTTCTCCGGTTGTGACGAACCTTCTAGGGCATCGCAGGAACGCTCCACAGCTACTGCTAGTTGTGTTGATAGGATCAGGGGTCTGCAATCTGCTTAGTTACCAACCTTTCTGGTCTTCTGGTGACTTAGCCTGTTCCTGCCATCCTCCTCGGTGACCCATTCATAACAGAGACATACCCCAAGCGACTTGCAGCTGTAATCGCAGCAAAAGGTGGCGCAACAAAGTATTAAGTTAAACGTTCCGAATAATATTGCATGCCCCACTTTTCAGTTTTTGCATTTCCACAAAAATTTTAAATAACCAATATATTTCGTTCAACTTCACAATTGTGTCCCACTGGTTGATTCTTCACCAATAATTTACATTGGCTGGGGCTGGGTCCTTAACTGGAGGAAGATCTGGCTAGTCCCGTGTTTGAGACTCTTAAATGAGGCTCCATGGACTTGATATTAACTAAAAGGGCCACTTAATATGGTGGTAATGGTGGTTTCCGAAAGGAGCCACCCCTTGGCTGGGTCCTTCCCTGGAGGAAGATCTGGCTAGTCAGGTGTTTGAGACTCTTAAATGAGGCTCCACTGACTTTTTTTGCATATTCGTATTTCCCAGGGAGCAATGCACCTAGGATTTCACTGTGATTGAGCACCTTTGCCGGCTGCCGCAGTGTTTTCTTTGACTGGTCTCCCTGAGGTCAGTGATTGTTTCATGATGTTGGTCTACCAGGCATTGCTCTCACCTAGCCAGAATCCTACTACACACTGCTGAGGGGCAACACCCTGAAACAGCTGTCTGTGGATGGATACCTGGCCTTGGTATCTCCCTTGTCATATCTTTAAACTCGTAAAGAGCTGGATATTGACTTAAAGGGCCACTTAATATGGTGGCAATGGTGGTTTCTGAAAGGAGACACCCCTTGGCTGGGTCCTTCCCTGGAGGAAGATCTGGCTAGTCCCATGTTTGAGACTCTTAAATGAGGCTCCGCGGACTTTATTTGCATAAAAATTTACATTTGGTATCTTCATGTTTGAAGCATGATATGAGGGAAAAGGTTGAAAAGTTCCAGGGGGCCGAATACTTCCGCAAGGCACTGTACATTCTTTTGATCGCCCGTTATTGCATTTTATTGCAATGTTGCAGTGACCAAAAAAGCGTAATTCTGGCTTTTCGATTTTTTTCTTGCTACATCTTTTAGGCTAGTTTCACACTTGCTTTTTTTTGCAGCGCGTTTTTCCCGCAAAAAAACGCAGTGAAAAAACGCATACAAAAGCATACAACTGCTGCGTTTTTTTCAAGCATTTTTATGAGCATGCATGAAAAAAATGCAGCGTTTTTATGCGTTTGTATGCGTTTTTAGTGCGTTTTTACCGCGTTTGCGTTTTTTCCAAACATTAGGTGGCCCTCACACTAACCCAAACCATGACTTTACTAACCCTAACCCTGACCCTAACCCTAACCCTGACCCTAACCCTTAACCAAACCATACTTAACCCTAACCCAAACCCTAAACCCTAACTAACCCTGACCCTAAACCTAACCCTAACCCTGACCCTAACCCTAACCCTGACCCTAACCCTAACCCTTAACCAAACCATACCCTAACCCTAACCCTAACCCTAACCCTAACCCTGACCCTAACCCTAACCCTAACCCTAAACCCCCTTAACTAACCCTAACTCTAACCCAAACCCCTAAATTCCATTGTCTAAACTAATGGTAAAAAAAAAACGCATGTGCAAAAAAACGCATACATAAGCATGCCAATGCGCACATATGCTCACCATAGACTTATAATGGGTGTCTTGCTGTAAAAAAACGCATTGCGCGCGCATGCGTTTTTTCGAGGCAAGTCGGACGCACAAAAAATGCAACAGGTTGCATTTTGTGCGCCCGAGCGCATACCGCAAAAAAACGCATGCGCGGAAAAACGCGTACAAACGCATGTGTATGCGCACATAAGCGCATCCCATGCAAAGTATAGGAAAAAAAAATGCATGCGCTATTTAGCGCTAAAATACCTTGAAAAAAACGCAAATGTGAAACCAGCCTTAATGATTGGATTAACTCTTTTTATATATTGATAGATCGGGTGATTCTGAATGTGGTGATATCAAGTATGTGTATGTTTGATTTGTTATTATTTTATTTTGAATGGGGGATGATTTGAACTTTTATATTTCTTTAATATTTTTTAAAACTTTTTTTACTTTTTACTTGCTTCAATAGTCTCCATGGAAGACTTGAAGCTGCAGCTGTTCTATCGCTTCTGCTACAAAATGCAGGACTGCAGTCTTGCTCTATGTAGCAGAAAAGCGCACTTGCTATGAGCGTCAACCACCAGGCAGTGCTCCTAACTATCCAGCAATAACAACCACAGGGGTCTTCTCCTGACCACGGGTTGTCATTCCAACCCATCGGTGACCAGCGGTCATGTGATACGGGCGCTGATGGGAGGAGGTAATGACGAGCTTCCTGGGCGTGCATGTTAAATATGTTAAATGCCCCTGTCAGAGTTTGACAGCGGCATTTAACATGTTAAGAGCTGTGGGTGAATCAGCTGTAATGTCCCGGAAAAGGTGCGGGCTCCGTCAATGAGAGAGGGGTCCAATAACAGACTGTGTCCGTCATTGGATGTTAAAGGGTTAAGGGCATAAAAGTTAAAAGTTTAAAAATTGCTAAATTTTCAAAATTTTCACCAAATTTCTGATTTTTTTCACAGATAACTTAAGTCATATCAAATAAATTTTACCACTATCATGAAGTAAAATATGTCATTAAAAATTAATCTCAGAATAATTGTGATCCATTGAAGCATTCCATAGTTATGACCTCAGAAAGTGACAGTAGTCAAAATTGAAAAAAATGGTCTTGTCAGGAAGGTGAAAACAGATTTTGGGGTGAAGGGGTTAAAGAATCGTAAGTGCCACAACAATATGGTTGTTGCTGCAAATTGTATTCCATATATGTACCATTGTATTGTTTTTTTATTAACCCTTTCAGCCCAAAACCTGTTTTCACCTTCCTGAAAGGGCCAATTTTGTTCAATACTGACCAGTGTCACTTTATGAGGTAATAACTCTGGAAAACTTCAATGGATCACACTGACTCTGAGATTGTTTTTACATAACATAATGCGTTGAAATATTATTATTGCCTGTATTCCCATGAAAATTACTTAAATGTCCTGCATGAAGGCCAATTAAGGCTACTTTCACACTTCAGGTTTTCGGCGTCAGGCGCGATCCGGCTTCGTGCCGGAACGCCGGATCCGGCAAATGTTTCTGAAAACCGGATGTGACGGATCCGGTTTTCTGCCGGATCCGTCTTTTTCTGGACAGACAAAACCGGATCCGTCTCATCCGGTTCATCCGTTTTTCTATCCGTTTTTTCGACGGATTACGCCGGATCCGGTTTTTAAAATTGACCCTTGTGGCCTTCCGAACGGGATTGGCTACTGGAAAACTATATATAGCGTGTTCCTACAGCCCTTCTTTGACAGGTTGTAGAGGAGAAAGTGCAGGTTGGAGAGAAGAGCAAGTTACTGGCGAAGATGGATGTTGTGATTGGAAATATTTTGAAGAATTTGGCGGATTTTACAGCGGAGGCGAATCGTTTGAGGGTGATTGTTCTGGAGAAGGAGAGAGCGAGACAGCAGCGCATCAGGCATCGTAGACGACGTTTGTGGATCCACCCCATCACAGCCAAGAGAATGACGCGTGGGGTCTATTCTACACTATGCATGGACCTTCGACGAAACCCGGATAAATTTTTTGGATATGTTAGGATGAAAATGGAGAATTTTGATTACTTGGTGGAGCGCATTGCACACCTCATAAGAAAAGCGGACACCTATTGCCGCTTCTCTGTTTCACCCGCAGAGCGTCTGATGGTGACTTTAAGGTAAGCCACATTTATTGGATGTGATCGCATCAGAGCACACTTTCACTGCAATCTTGTTGGTGGTAATTTGTATCTCCAAGTGTTATAGGTCAGTTTTGGTATGTAATGCTGTGATTTAAAACTAATTTATTGTTTTTTAATTCCCCACAGATTTCTTGCAACTGGAGAATCCCTTTCGTCACTGCATTTCCAGTACAGACTCGGGATTTCCACCATATCTGGAATTGTGAAGTACACATGCCGTGCACTGTGGGACTCCTTAGCTGAAGAGTTTTTACCAGAGCCCACAACAGAGAGGTGGATTGAAATTGCTGACAAGTTTCAACAGATATGTCAGTTTCCAAACTGCTTGGGCGCTGTGGACGGGAAACATATCCGCATTGTAAAGCCAGCTGGATCGGGATCTGAATATTTCAATTACAAGAAATATTTTTCAATTGTCCTCATGGCCATCGCTGACGCGGAATACAAATTTATTGCGGTTGATATTGGGGCCTATGGCCGCTCCAATGACTCTCAAGTTTTCAAACTGTCTGCCATGGGGCGTAAACTGTATGGAAACACCTTCCAGTTCCCACCACCTAGACCGCTGCCGCAAACATCTGGTCCACCTATGCCATTTGTCTGTGTAGGGGATGAAGCCTTCCAGCTGTCAGAACACCTTTTGAAACCGTACTCTAGCAGAGGATTGACAAGACCAAAACGCATTTTTAATTACCGCCTCACAAGAGCAAGAAGAATGGTTGAATGTACCTTTGGTATTCTGACAGCCAAATGGCGGGTCCTATTGACTGCGATCAACCTCAAGACAGAAACTGTGGACGAGGTGATCAAAGCGTGCGTGGTACTCCACAATTTTGTTATCTGCAAGGAACCCATTTCCATTGAGGACACCTCTGAAGAAACCACCTTGCAAGATTACCATGACATTACCACTAGAAGTTCTGTGACAGTTTCAGTAATGAGGGACAATTTTGCACTATACTTTATGTCACCTCAAGGCAGAGTACACTGGCAGGATGACAGAGTGTGAAAGATTTGTGCCCTAACCAAACTTGTGTACCTTCTGGACCAACAGTATATACCTTTGCCAACCAAAGTTGGCTATCTTGTCATGGTCTCTATTTTTAGCTTTAGGCCACAGGTGTGTACCTGGTTGTGTTTTATGCAAAGTATTTCACCTTTTAACAAAAGTTGTGTACATTGTTAGGAAATCTCCAACAATAAACACAACTTTTTAGGTGAAATACTTTGCTTCAAACACAACCAGGAACACAACTGTGGCAAAAAGCTAAAATTTACCCACAGTTATATACCTAGTTTTGAATACCATTTCACCTTTTAAATACCCTGTATTTAACCTTTTTCGCCACAGAAAGAAATGACAGACAACCAGTGTAAAATAATTTAACTTTTATTGAAAAATGTTTTTTTTAGTAAACTTTTTAAAATTTTAATAAACTTGTTTAATAAAACTTTGAAACTATAAAACTGAAACCATAAAACTGGTCATTTTTATTTAAATACACACATTATAATTCTGTGTAGTGTGTGGTGGAAATACTGCTGTAGTGGCTGCGGGACACTTCGACACTGGGAGTGTGGAGAGAGGACTGGGATCGTGGTGGGGAAGGAACAGTTAGAGGTGAAGGTGTGGAAAAAACTACAGAATGGGTGGACATGTGGGAAGCAGAAGAGGTGGTGGGTGGTGGAGTGGAGGGTTGGGCAGGGACTGTAGGAGCAGATGATGTTGATGGCAAGTTGTATGGGGAAGGAGTTTGGTACGGGGCAGGTTGCTGGAAGTGGGGAGATGTCTGGTACGGGGCAGGTTGCTGGAAGTGGGGAGATGTCTGGTACGGGGCAGGTTGCTGGAAGTGGGGAGATGTCTGGTACGGGGCAGGTTGCTGGAAGTGGGGAGATGTCTGGTACTGGGGAGGTTGCTGGTACTGGGGAGTTTGCAGGTACTGTGGAGGTTGCTGGTACTGGTGAGGTTGCTGGTGCTGGGGAGGTTGCTGGTGCTGGGGAGGTTGCTGGTGCTGGGGAGGTTGCTGGTGCTGGGGAGGTTGCTGGTGCTGGGGAGGTGGATGGTGCTGGGGAGGTGGATGGTGCTGGGGAGGTGGATGGTGCTGGGGAGGTGGATGGTATGTAATAGGAGGGGGAGGATGGAAAGTGGCTGGAGGTGGATGGTATGTAATAAGAGGGGGAGGATGGAAAGTGGCTGGAGGGGGTGTAGATGTAATAGGAGGGGGAGGATGGAAAGTGGCTGGAGGGGGTGTAGATGTAATAGGAGGGGGAGGATGGAAAGTGGCTGGAGGGGGTGCAGGTGGAGGAACTACTGTGGTGGGAGGAGGAGGAGGTTGGGAGGTAACTTGCTGGAGAGCAGCGTGGCATGAATGCATTACATGCATCTGCTGGGCAGGAGAGAGCGTTTCCATGCGCTCCACAACAGACCTGAAAAAGGTGTGGTTTGGCGAAGATCTTGCTTCTGAATGCATGGTTTGCAGAAGTGTCTTCACCTCCAGAATGCTGGAGTTGATCTGCTGATAGCCTGCGGATATTTGCTCTGACAAGACTTTGAGACAGTTCTGGAAAGATGCATTCAGATGCAAGAACTCTGGCGCATAAGTCTTTTCCTGAACCCTCTGCCGCTGCCGCCCAGTACCCGCAGGTGTACTAGAGGTGGCAGGGGCAGAAGGGTGGGGTAAAGGGAAAGCGATCTCCTCTTCATGTAATGTAGGCGGCCACGATGCTCCTGTGCTGGTGGATGGGACAGATGGGTCGAATGTGTGGGAAGGCTGGGAAGGTGCAGATGTACCGGGGCGGTCGAAGTGTCCCTCGGTGCCGGTCTCCTCAGGGATCGCCTCAGAAGGGTCCAATCGTGCCGGCTCCCGAGTGCTGCTCACCGTGCTGTGGAATAAAGAGAAAAAAAAACAATTAAAATACTGACATGGTATGGCCCTGGCTGAAAAAATTTTTTACATATAACATTTTTTTTCACATGTGGTGTGTAATATTTACCTTCTGGTGAACATTGTTTCCCGGAGGAACGACAGGGCTTCTGCGTACTTGTACTTGCTCCTGCGTCCTCCAGATCCACTCGGGGCCCGCATCTCTTTATTGAACTCCTTCTTGAAACGATCCCTCACAGACCGCCACCGATTCACAATTCTGTTCCCTGAAACAAGAAAGGAGTGGTTAGTATACAACATCAGTGTTTCCCAAACTCCAGTCCTCATGGTCCCCAGGGGTCATGTTTTCATGATTTCTATAGTAAATAGAAATCCTGAACACATGATCCGTGGGGACCACGAGGACTGGAGTTCGGGAAACACTGGTTTACATCAAGCAACCGGTACTGTATATACTTACGCTCTTTAATCTGGGCCCGAGCTTCGAGGTCCTCCCAGCGGCCCACAAGGAGAGAACAGATTTCCTCCCAGAGTCGTCGGGTAACAATCAGGTCAGCGTGGCGGCGGTCAGCCATATTCCAGAGCGGCTCCCTTTCTCTGACGAGATCGATGAGGCGGTCCACATCAATCCCTCCATCCTCACCGTCAGAGTCGGGAGCACGCTGTGAAGGCTGTTAAAGAAAAAGACAAAAATAACATAATTAGCCTCCACAAAAGAAATGAAATAAAAAGTGCAAAAAAACAAAGCAAAAATATTTATACTTACACGCTGGTGACCGCCGCGTTGCTGTCGCCGACGACCCTGGGAGGCACTGCGAGGACCTCTTGGCCAAGCACCAGATTGGGAAGACTAGAGAAGAAAACAAAAAAAGTTATGTCTTTGGATGTAGGAATTTGTTTGCTGTGTGTGGTCTGCAGAACATTGTTTTCTATGTGTTGTGTGTAGTCTGATGTTGTGTTTCTGCGTTTGATGCAAAAAACTTACGAATTGTGAGCCCACTCCAAGTGTCTGTCCACCCCTTCCTTCTTCTTCTGGGAGCTCCTCTTCATCTTGTGATTCCTGTTTTGAAATAAAAGGCAATGAATAGACATATATTACAGAGAAGATGGATTTTGGAAATAAAAACTTACCGTCAAACGCTGACGATGCGAGGGAGGGCTCCCAGAAGATGTGCTGTCCTCTTGCTGGCCAGACTCCATGGCTGTGGGTGGTGTTACAGCTGCTGCCAGTGAAGCCAGTGCTGCTGCTGCTGCTGCTGCATCTTTTGGGCGGCTGTTGAATAAAGAGAAACAAAGGGCCAATGAATATCTTGATATTCAATAGCCCTAGTTTGGAGGAATGGGGGATTTGATAATTACCGTCTCTCATCTGCTGCTGGCCTCCCCTCCTCAGCATGTTCTATTTGCTGCTCCATTTGGGGTGGTGGTGGTGCGGATGGTGCTGCAGTGGTCTCCTGCCTTCTCCTGCGCCTGGTTGCTGTCTTGGGTGGCATGTTGGGTGTGGCTGTGGGTCCCACTGTCTTGCTTTTATATATGTCTTGTGGGCAGAGCTACTGAGCATGCTCAGACCAAAAAACCGGATCCGGCCGATGGATCCGGCTTTCGCCGGATCTGGCGCATTGCGGCGCTCATAGGCTTTCATTGTGTGAAAAAGCCGGACGCGCCGGATCCGGCGTGTCCGGCTTTTTCGACGGAGACAAAAAACGTTACAGTCACCGTTTTTTCCAGACGCCGGATCGCGACACATTGCCGGATCCGGCGAAAACCGGATGAAACGCATGGCCATCCGGCGCGATCCGGCGCAAATGCAAGTCAATGGGGGGGAAAACGGATCCGGCATTGCATTTCGCCGGATCCGGTTTCTGTCAAAAGCGCCGGATCGCGCCTGACGGCGAAAACCTGATGTGTGAAAGAGGCCTAAGAATTCACCTATGTAGGCTAAGGTATATTCCAAAGTGATTGACCGTGCATTTTATAAACAATGAAAGCTGGGCCTCGGACATCATTCTTGTGGAGGCAAAAACTTGTTTGTGTGTTCTGACAAGTTTCGACAGTACTATCACGCTTGGACCCAGCTTTCAATATCAAGGTAACACATTTCCTATGCTACAAAATATTGACTGCAACCTCACCACATAATATTGCTTTTACACATAATGCAATATATGAAATGATGAATTTCCTCCAATTACCATTTTGTAATTCATCCATTGGCTTCAAATACCATTAGTTGCCCGGTAACAGAATGTTGCTTAATCAAATTGAAAATGTGTGCAATGCTTGTGTTAAATTGCTTAATTGCATAGCAACCACAACATTTCTGGCATTGCTGCAAACTAGGTTGCCCAGATGTATATGTATAAGTAAAATCGTGAGTGACAATAAGCCCACTTTAGGTATGCAGAGTCGCTGTGCAAAACATTGACTTAATGCACCATAAAAGACATGTAAAGTCAATGGATGTAATTGCTGCTTCTCATCAACATAGTTACAACTGCACTCATTGGTGACACAAGGGCATGTAATTTAGGAGTGCCAAGAATGAGTCATCCAGCTTCAGTAAAGGTCGAGAGGTTGAACCACATGTTATCATTAAGGAAGCGGGCAGTAACCAAATAATAGTCGGCATTCCAAACATCTCACAGGGTTCTTATCATGGCCGCCAGAGTCAGACATCATAGACTATGGTGCCAAACAATATAAATTATCTCCTGATCTGTGTACTGTGAAAGAGGTGAATTAAACATGGAAAGACTTAATATTAAATATCTGTACCCTGCAATTCCAACTAATGAGGCCTTTCTCTATAATGTGTATTGTATACTGGACAAGCTAGGACAAAGTATGGGGAGAGGAAATCTATTATCCATCCCTTAGTTTTTTTAACCTATTATGTCCTTTTGCTGTGTTTTTGCTTGTGATTTTAGTGTATGGACTTGCAACACAATGAGGACCCTTGACATTTATTGAAATATCAACCAATATCAAATGCATGGTACTTACAGTATATGACACTGGTGTTTGGCACCCTATACAAGCCTTATCAGTGAACAACATACTGTATATAGGGAGCTGTTGGCATATCATACTGAATATGAGGAGCTATGCAGGTCATACTATAATAGGGATCTGTCAGTGGCCACCAGTGGCCCATGGTTTACTTCACAGAGTCAGCTGCTGGCAGTCCATGCGGGCTAAAGAATGGTCTAGTAGATGAGTCAGAACAAGGAGGTCAGTGCGGGGATAAAATCAAAAGGCAGCAGAGAAGTCAAAAAGCAAGCCAGTGTCAAAATCAGTAATGTCTATTGGAAATATAAGCAAGATACAAAGAAGTTTACTGAAGCTAGTAAAGTTATAACTAACAACGGGCAGCAGGATGGCAGGAACTTAAATAGTTTGCAGCCTAACCTAAGCCCCACAGAAGGAGGAAAACTGACAGAATAAAACTCTTGTTCTCTCAGCCCATATGGAATTACAAGTAACAGAGGACACAGAACTAGAGATATCAACTCGCATTGCCGACAACAAGAGTGCAACTCCATCCGACGGCTGAAAGACACAGGAAGGGCAGACACCAAAGTCATTGTCACTCATTTATTTATTTTAATCCCTTATAAAGCACCATTAATTTCCACAGAACTTAGAGACATCATCACTACTGTCCCCATTGTGACTCACAGCCTGAATTTCCATTCAGTATGTGTTTGGATTGTAGGTTGCAACCTGAGTACTTGGAGGAAACCCACACAAACACAGAGAGAACATACAAACTCCTTGCATATGTTATCCTTGACAAGATACACATAATGTATGAGTATAGGATGTGGAGGTCATCATGCTGTACATAGGTAGCTGTGGGGACCATCTTTCTCTCTATAAGTGGCTGAAAGGACATCGTATTGCATATTGTGGGCTGTTGGGAAGTCTTATTGTATATATGTGAGCAGAGATTAGCGCTGCTTCCTAAACGGAAGTCACTTTTGGGGATGGGCCTGGTCCTTGTTCTTCGCCTTCTCTCGTTGCAATGCACACTGACAGTATGCTCTCTTTCTAACTTATCACAACTCTTTAAGCCACTGAAGGAGCACACAGTCTCTATGCATTGAAAAGAATATCAGACTGAGACAAGGGGGCTCTTACTGAGCATACTTTGGGATTGACAAGCGACTTGCCCTGCCCCTTCTATAGATGTCATTAATGATACTTTGCTTCAGGGTAAGAAAAGAGGCTGCAGCCTCTGCCCCATAATGATGTCCCTTTTGAGTATCCCAGCATACACTTAGGGTTCTAAAATGAAATATCATAGAAAGGGAAGTAGGTAAAAAAACTAAAGAAGCTAGATTAGAAATGGAAGATAGGGACTTTTTTAATTAAAGTATATTAGAAAAGCAATTATATTGTTATATTATATACCATATACATTCGAGTATAAGCCAACCCGAGTATAAGCCGAAGCACCTAATTTTCCACACAGAAAAAAACTGGGAAAACTTATTGACTTGAGTATAAGCCGGGTGTGAATTGTCCCCTCATCCCTATCTTGGTATACATGACTCCTCATCCCTACACTGGAATGCATGGCTCCTCATCCCCATCCTCATCTGCATGGTCCCCTCATCCCTATCCTGGTCTGCATGGCCTCCTCAATCCTATCCTCATATGCATGGCTCCTCATCCCTATCCTGGTATGCATGGTTCCTCATTTCTATCCTGGTATGCATGGCCACCTCATCCTTATCCGGGTATGCATGGCTCCTCATCCCTATCCTTGTATGCCTGGCTCTTCATTTCTATCCTTGTATGCATGGCTCTTCATCCCAATCCTGGTCTACATGGCTCCTCATCCCTATCAGCCGCAACCTCCAGCTTCCTGCATCAGCCGGGCTTTCATGCATGTTACTACTAAAGGGAATGATTATTCACTGCCCTCCACGCCCATGGGAGTGAAGAGAAGTGAATGTTCATTTCTCTTAAGTAGCAGGCATAAGTGATCGCCCGGCTGCTGAAGGAAGCTGGCAGCTGCAACCACTGTGCCCAATATTACAGAGAAATGAATATTCACTTATAGTCATTTCTCATTAGTAGCTGGCACAGGCTTGAGCCACAGCAGCCGGCTCCTGCCTCCTGTGACAGGCTGGTCTGCCTCTGCAGCTCCCCCTAATTCAAGTATAAGTTGAGGGGAGCATTTTCAGCAGAAGAAAATGTACTGAAAAACTCAGCTTATACTAAAGTATATACGATAGATAGACATTTAGTATTAAGATTAAAATTATGAAGATAACATTGAAACTGCTTCCCTGTTGAGAAACTAACTTTTGTTGTCACCACCTCTTAAAAGTGGATTAACCCTTTCTATGCCCTGCACAGAAAGGGATGTAGTTTGTGTAGCAGAGTGTATCTTTTGAGAATCCACCCGTACACAGGAGACCTTCACTGAGCAAGTTATCTTGAGTAAACAGCATTTACTTCTAATGGGTAAACATGAGATAAGAATTCAGAAGCACACAGCCCATGCTGCTGGTATAATACAGTCAAAAGCGAAAGTAAAACTAACATCAATAAGAGAGCTTCCCTCCCCACAATACAGCAAACATTTAACTTCACACTATCGCCATCTGCTGTCAGGCTAGTGTAAAGTCCTCCTTTATATAAACAATAAGTCCATTTCTGTTGCCTATGCCAACAGTTTGACCATGGTGTCCTGGCCACATTAACAGGATCAGAGATAACTTCTGATGCATATTTTTAAGGAGCAGGTAGTACTGCCCACATATTGAAGATGGGATTCTCTGCAGGAGATCAAATAAACAAATATGGCATTTCAATTGATATATTATTTTAAGTTAAAATTATTGTCATTACTATAAGATGAAAAACATTGGAACATTTGTAAAAACTGACAACACATACACTTGGTATGACCACATTTGTTTGTGCTTTTGTTGCTGCAACCAGATACGTTGTTTAACAGTTTCAGATCTGAACAAAAAGGTGACATTTTTGGTCCTATTGTGGGTTTTTTTCAGCCACCCCATGTGCATTTCTGTCCACAACTTTGACCAGTACTTTCTCCCCATAAATAATATGAACATATTTTTGAATGATATTGTATATTTTGTGGTATTATTGCAAATTATGAGTGGTAAACACAAGGGGTAATTTTACTTTTCTGGCAACCAAAGTGTTTTTAGTGTATAAAAGATCCTCTTTTTTTTGCTGCTGCAATACTGTGCACGCCACATAGAATCCACCCAGGATAGCATTGTAAAGCCAAATGTTCTGTGATATTAATAGCCTTGAGAGTAAAGGACTAGAGATGAGTGAATCTTTTAAAATTCAGTTCGGCTAGGATCGGTGAACTTCCTTATGGTCACTGAGCAGTTAGTCAAACTTATTCGAACCCCATTGAAATCAACGGGAGGCAAAACAAATGCATAGACAACAACTTCAAGGACCCAAAAGCTGCCAAAACACCACACCAGGAAAGTATCATCAATTGAGCATGGGTACAAATAGTATAATTGCGCAGCATGGATGCATGGTACAGGTTTTGGGACAAGGCTTGGACCAGCATTTCTAGCTTAAACATTGATCAGTAACAGCTGGATTACTGACGGTTTAGGCCTTGTGCTCAGACAGCCCTGACAAATTCAAGCAATACCCATGAAGGAGACCAAACTTGGATCCAAAACATTCTCCAAAATAAGGGTCAGACACCAGGAAAAGTGGCATCAATTGACCTACAGTAGAAATTTTATTATGGCGCAGAAGTCAGGCATGGGCCATGCATGAGACATGGTCTGGGCCAACATTTACAGCTTTGAATTCAAGATGAAATTAAAAGGTTGGTGAGGGACTGCTGTAGGCCTGCTGTGCTGGGAGCCCTGCCAAATTCAGGCAACACACACATGAAGGAGACCCAAATTGGAGTCAAAACATTTCCAAAAATAAGGGTCAGACACCAGGAAAAGTGGCCACAGTAAAAATGTTATAATAGCGCAGCATGGATGGAAGGGACAGTGCTTAGCCCAGCATTTCTAGTTCACAAATTGAGCAGTAAGAGGTGGATGAGTGACAGGTATCGGCCTGGTACTATGAGACCTCTTACACTACAGTCAACCAACCAGATAAAGACCCAACTTGGAGTCTCCACATTTCAAAAAATTGGCGCAAACCACTAAAGTGGTATCAATTTCATCAGAGCAGAAATAGTATAATGGTGCACTGAAACCCCTGCCACTACAGGCAACACACAACGAGACCCAAATGGGTGTTCCATTTACGAAAAATTTGGCTTGTCATGACTCAGGAGGAGGCAAAAGGAGGAGGAATAGGTGGACCCACCTTCTGTCTATTGTGCCACCAAGACACTTGTTAGTAACTTCAGCAGCAGTAGCATCAGCAGCTACAGAAGATGTGGCAGACTGCAATAACGCAAAATCAATGCAGCACACTGAAAACTACACCATCGTCTTGTCTGCCCAGTCTTCAACTTGGGTGCAAAGGTCATTTGAGATCCATGACTTGTTCGTCTTGATGGAAGTTAGGTGGTCAAGAGACATCCAGATGCACTTTTCAATCAGGACACAACCAGCTGTGCTGAAGACATATTCTAAGGGCATGACAAAACCTCCAAGGCATGACAGGCATCTCAGGCCACCCTTACATTTTTGAAGGCCAAAATGCAAAAGGTTTCAAATCCCCCTTATGGCATTGATATTTAGCTCGAGATACTCTGGCTTCATCTGCTCTAGCTGTTCACAATGTGCCAGACTTGTACTCTGTTCTGCTGGTGGTCTAAAAATGTGTGAAAAGACTCACAGAAATTGCTTCTGAAACTTACGCTGCTGCTAAGGTTTTTGCGGGGATAGAAGTCTAGAACTGTGATGCTCACTGTGTGCCTCACTGCAGTCTTGTGGAAAATCACCCTTATGATTGCCTACAAGCGTGTTTCGATACTCCAGCATGCTCGTGTTCCTTTCCAGGGGAAAAGTACCTGGCTAAATATACTCTTGTACTGTGGCTCTAACAAAGTGGAAATCTGGTAGTCCGAACTACTTCTAATCCTAACTAGAGTTGAGCAAAATGGGTCGAAAAAAATTCAAAAGTTGCCGACTTTCGCCAAAGTCGGGTTTCATAAAATGAAACCCGACCTTAGCGTGAGGTCAGCCACGAGGTCGGCGACCATCGCGCCAAAGTCGCATTTCAAAAGATGCTTTTACGCCCTTTTTCAGCCAATCAGGAAGAACGGACACTGTGGGCAACGTGATGACATAGGTAGCGGTCACCACCATCTTGGAGAAGGGCAAGCAAGTGATTGGCTTGCTTTGTGTGGCGTCACAGGGGGTATAAAAGGGCAGGGACGCCGAACGCCATGTTACTCATGCTGATCTCAGAATAGGGAGAGCTGCTGCAGCTGCTGATTCTGTAGGGAAAGCGTTAGGAAGGCAAAAAGAAAAAAAACCTGCTTCTGCTGCTAGCGCTTTTCACTGTAGTTACTGTGCAGTGAAAGGTGAAGATTTTTGCTATTGTGCAGCAGTGCTGGTAGTGATTAGTCTGCTTTTTAAGGCTAGCTGCATTGCTGTCTGCACACTGGTGTTCAAACTGCTTTTTTAAAAGCAATCCAAATTGTATTGTTTTGCCCTGGTGAGGTAGTCAGCGTTCATTTTTTCACACACCGTACAGCGGTGTACGCTCCTCACACAGTACCGTGTAACGGCTGTTATCACGGCCGAATTGAAGCTATCTACGTGTGTGACTCTGTAAGGAAAAGTCAAGGAGTTTGTCCGTTCTTACAGACCTACACCTTATAGTTTTGTCCATTTTTCAAACAGTTTAGTATATTTGCTCTTTGATTACATTCAAAACTAGAGAGAGACAACGTGTGTCAGTCCGTATACAAAAACACGGAGCTTGACAATTTTACATACACCGTACAGCGGTGTACGTGCACGCTCCTCTCTCAGTACCATGTAACGGCTGTTATCACGGCCAAATTGAAGCTATCTACGTGTGTGACTCTGTAAGGAAAAGTCGAGGAGTTTGTCCGTTCTTACAGACCTACACCTTATAGTTTGTCCATTTTTCAAACAGTTTAGTATATTTGCTGTTTGATTACATTCGAAACTAAAGAGAGACAGTGTGTGTCAGTCCGTATACAAAAACACGGAGCTTGACAATTTTACATACACCGTACAGCGGTGTACGTGCACGCTCCTCTCACAGTACCGTGTAACGGCTGTTATCACGGCCAAATTGAAGCTATCTACGTGTGTGACTCTGTAAGGAAAAGTCGAGGAGTTTGTCCGTTCTTACAGACCTACACTCTAGGGAGATTCCAATTCTGCCCAATTCTATATACACCTTGTAGTTTGTCATACACTAGGCAATTTCTGCCGGTCACATTGCGGTGTTATAGACACAGGGCCTGACAGAATCCAACTGTGTCCTGAAGTGTAGAGAGATTCCAATTCTCCACAGTCCTCTATCCACCTTTCTTACAACATCCAGAATCTGCCTGTCACATTGCGGTGTAAAATAAACAGGGCCTGACAGAATCCAACTGTGTCCTGAAGTGTAGAGAGATTCCAATTCTCCACAGTCCTCTATCCACCTTTATTACACCATCCAGAATCTGCCTGTCACATTGCGGTGTAAAATAAACAGGGCCTGACAGAATCCAACTGTGTCCTGAAGTCTAGAGAGATTCCAATTCTCCCCACTATTATATACACCTTGTACCTTGTTTTACAGTACCATATAGTTGGTGGTTTTCTGGGTACATTTTCCCCAAAAATGAGGAAGTGTGGTGGAAGACTCCATGGAAGTGGGCGGGGGTTGGCAGATGGTAATGATGGTGTTGGTGGTGGATCTGCTGGTAGTGGAAAAAGCAAAATAGCACCTAATGCAGGAGGTGTTGAGCCTACGTCATCGTCTGGCTCCACAAGGCCTCGAAGGCTCCCTTTTCTGGGAGTAGGTAAACCGCTTTTAAAGCCGGAGCTTCAAGAGTAAGTTTTGGCTTACAATGCTGACTCAGCCTCCAGCTCTATCGCCTCCTCTTCTGAAGTTTTAAAAAATAAAAGCACTGAATCAACATTGGAGGCTCATGTTCATGAACCACACCTTTCCTTGTGTCCTTCACCCCAACCAAAATTGAAGGATGCAGCAGGCCACACTACAGATTACTCCATGGAGCTGTTTTCACATACCATGCCTGGGTTATCAAGTCAAATCGTGAATTACCCAGGCAAAGATGAATCTGACATGGAGTGTACTCATGCACAGCCACTGATAGATGATTCTGCTGGTACATTCACTCAGAGCACTACATTGTCCTTGCAGTGTACTGAGCCAGAATCTGACCCAGATGAAACTCAGGTGCCCCTTCCCGCATACTATACCACCATACATGGTGACACAGAGAAAGGTGCACATGATATTGAAGAGGAGGTGATGGATGACCCAGTTGTTGACCCAGATTGGCATCCATTGGGGGTAGAGGGTGCCGCTGCCAATAGCTCAGAAGAGGAGGAGGAGCATCGACATTGCAACAGCTGTTATCTGGCAGGCCCGGAGCAGTCCAAAAATGGGTTGCAAAAACCAAGAGTTGCAGGACAGCTTGGCCAGACGGTCAAAATAGCACAGCGTGCAAGGCCTCGAAATGTCTTCCATAGTAGGAAGAGTGCAGTGTGGTACTTTTTTGAACAAAATCCTAATGATCAGGCAAAGGTTATCTGTAAGAAGTTCGCAAAGACCTCTAGCTGAGGGAAAAATCTGAGAAATTTGAATACCAGTTGCATGCTAAGACATTTAACCACCATGCACTTGCAAGCGTGGACGGACTACCAAAACTCATGTACCACATGTGCTACTGCTCCCAAAGAAGGTAGTCAGCAACACTACATTGTTTCCCCCACTGTAAGTCCACCGGTTAGCACACCACCAGCAGCAAATGTTGAGTTGTCGTCGCAAGGGCAAATCAGTCAGGGAATCACACTGTTATTGCAACGAAAGATTGAATCTAGGCCATCAGAAAGAATACCAACTCCATCACCATCATCAACCCTCTCTCAGTCCGCAATGTCCACCGCTAGTTCCACCAGCTCTCAAGTCCAGCTCACCCTACCAGAGAAGACTATGAGTAGGACAAGAAAGTACTCATCCTCTCATCCGCGTACACTGGGTTAAACGCCCACATTGCCAAACTAATCTCGTTAGAGATGATGCCCTATCGCTTGGTTGAAAGCGCAGCTTTCCACGAACTCATGGCCTACGCACTACCACGCTATGACCTACCCAGTCGCCACTTCTTTTCTTGCAAAGCCATCCCAGCCCTCCACCTTCATGTGAAAGACTGCATTGTCCATGCACTCAAGCAATCAGTGAGTGGAAAGGTGCACCTCACCACTGATGCATGGTCCAGTAGGCATGGCCAGGGCCATTACGTGTCCATCACTGCGCACTGGGTTAAGGTGGTGGATGCAGGGTCCACAGGGGACAGCTGTGATGGCACAGTGCTGCCTAGCCCACGGTATAGGAAACAGTTGGCTGTAGGCGTTCGACCCTCCTCCTCCTCCTCCAGAAACAAAAGCTCATCCACAGAGCGCAGTCGCACGAGCACTGCATCCGCAGCTGACAGTGGTGCACACCATGTGTCCCACTATCGATCAGCTAGTGGAAAGCTTCAAAAGGCTGTGTTGCAGATGATGTGTTTGGGCGACAGACACACCGCGGAGGTACAGGCCGACTACTTTCAGCGACAAACTGAGTCATGGCTGGGCAGTCTACATCTTGAGGCAGGCAAGGTAGCTAGTGATAACGGCCGGAATTTTGTGGCAGCCATAGTCCTTTCAAAACTCAGACACATACCTTGCTGGGCTCACACCTTGAACCTGGTGGTGCAGTGCTTCCTCACTAATTATCCGGAGTTAACAGGCCTGCTCCATAAGGTTCGAAGACTGTGCTTGCACATCCGCAGGTCGCCGGTACACTCCAGTCGTATGCAGAAGCTGCAGCGATTGCTCACCTTCCCAAGCACCGCCTAATTATCGACGTTGCAACAAGGTGGAACTCCACCCTGCACATGGTTGAGCGACTGTGCAAACAGAGGCAGGCCGTAATGCATTTGTGGGAGGATACATGGGCAGGCACTTTGAGAGCAGACATGTAGTTGACAAGTGTGCAGTGGTCGAAGCTGAAAGACCACTGTAAAGTCCTTCAATGTTTTGAGGAATGCACACGGCTGGTAAGCGCAGACAACGTCATCATAAGCATGAGCATCCCACTTATGCGTCTGTTCATGCAAACTTTGATGCACATCAAGGAGCAGGCGTCTGAAGCCGAGGATCATGAGGAAGAGGAGGAGGGAAGCCTTGATGACAGTCAGCCATTGTCTGTTCAGGGAACTGTCGTGCACTTGGCTGTTTAGGCCCTCCCACCGGCAGAGACACTTTTGCGTACTATGAGGGGCCCTGTGCCAGTGCCGTCGCCCTGAGTATGCCCCCCCACCAGCTCAAGGAACCTGAAATCGGCCGATTTCGTTCGACCCGACTTTTGCGAAAGTCGAGTTTCACGAAACCCGACTCGACCCGAAAAAAGGCAAAGTCGCTCATCTCTATCCTAACAATACCGGCATCAAGTTAAATATAGTGCAGCAAGAAGGCATTCACATGTCGGATGCTTTAGGAAGCCAATGCTAGGTCTAAAGGTTGAAGGGAAACCATCCTCATGTATTTTAGGCAGAAAATGGAAGATCACAGTAATAGGATGGGCATTATGAATGAAATCTGCTTGCTTGCAGTTAATTCCTAGGTTGACACATCAAAATGAACAATTTAATGCCAGACTTAGATGATGGATTAGAACCTAATTTTTTTTACAAGTAATAACATCAGATAGCAAATTAATATTTACCACTGCCCTCCTTTGTCATGCTATATTTCTTTACCAGTTAAATTACTATGTGGCTTACCCAGAATCCTACTTTCAGACAGAATCATCAGTTCAGAGTTAACAAATTTTTGAGATCAGTCAAGGGAGGTGCCGCGCGACTGCACAGAGTAAAAAAATGGAATAGATGTAAAAAAAAATGGAGTGATACCTTTATCGGAAATTCAAAGGGAAATGATTACTTTGCAAAGCACGGAATCCATAATAACTTCTGTGCATAATTTGACTTGCAAATTTCTAATAGGTTGTGTATTTTGTGGTCAATAATTGCCTTCTGTCTCAGTCAATGTACTGTAGTTAAAAAGTTTGTAAAAAAGTTTCGCTTGATGTTTCTTAGTAAATACTGTATAATAAATATTAAGGGAATATAAGGCACTAAATCAAAACATTATGTGTAAGGACTCAAGAGAAATTCTGGGAAGTCTACAGTGATAGGAAAGAAATGGTCCAGCAAGCTAGAACTTATTAAAATGAAATAGAGTCAGCCTGATGGTAAAATGAAATGAGTTTGTTGCTGTTAGATTAGGCAGAGCAACAAAACTGGTTGGAGCTATCATTCTGAGTTAATTATTTTTAAAAGCAGGTTAATTCTGTATCTATTAAAAACAGCAATTCTCATTTTTAAAAATGCATCATCTCATTTGGATGATATTTTATGCAGCCCACACCTGGTATGACAAGATTTCTACTGTGCAACAATGAAATGAAAAGTGGCTCACTTGCACTCCTACCTAGCCTTTTTTTTCATTCAGAAGGACCATTTAAATTGACTTTCCTGCATATTTTCCAACTCTACAGAAATCTCTGGAAGAAAGGAAAACCTACTGGACTCTATTTGGATTATGCAAATCTCCCAGGCACTGTCAATCCACACAAACAGCAACACTTCCTGATGGCTTTACTAGAAGGGATTTGAAGGAGGTTTAGTGAGTCATTGGACAAGTCAGGGTTGAGGCCTGAATTGGCATGGCAAGGTCGGAAGGCATGTGACCTGAAAAGGGAGCCTGTTTATGATGTTACAATTTTGCATACTGTGTTGCCAAGTCAGGAATGCCAGAAAATTGTCAGATGTGCTTTACAGACTGTCCCAAAAATATTAAAATACTGTAAAGAAGAAAAGTGCAGTAACTTCCAAGACCACCTAGTAAAGAGCTGCAGTAAATGCTCTGTGGTCAATATTTTTTAAACTGACCTTTCTTGGGACATCTATATTCAGCCATGCTAATCTTTGGAATATGTGATAATTTGGAAACAAACATATTCACAGGAACTTGGTCCAACAGGCAAATGAGTAGCTCATGGCTGCAGAACGAGATTCCTGTGAACATCCTCATAACAGTAGTCCCGGTAAAACAATGATGTTACTCTGGAACTACTAATCAGATGAGGGGATGACAAAAAATAGAGGTTTGCAGGACTACAGTCCAGTGACCATGGACCGCTGATGTGTCCTCTGGGCCAGGGTCTTGCAAACGTTTTTGCTCAACTCTAGCTGGAATATGCAACCAATCAGTGTGAATCAGTGCATCACAACAAGGATAAGTATTGAGGGCCTGTAAGCCATATACTCAAGTATACATGGATTGGGAACTTGTAGAGCTTATACCTGTACATTTACAGTACAGTTTTTTCACCTGTGCTACATTTACTATTACTACTGCTATTGACGCATACCAGGATGAGATGCACTTTTGGATGGCTGTAACAATATTTCACTTTACTGCATTTTCTGAGTAATGCACAGGGACTTAAATTTCTTGCTTTTATATGTAAGGATATGCTTTATCGAAATTACTTATCTAGTTATTTTTCATTCATTTTAGTCTTTTTCCATTTTCAGTTAAAATGTCAAAGGATTCAGAACCAATTATTAATTTCTAAAAGAGTTATGGTCTCATGTGAGAATATTTTTAAGTTTGATTGGTCATCTTGGAACAAATTAAGAATATAACCTTTTGACCACTGTATATTTTCGACAAAAAGTATTATAGAAACTTATAACATATAATTAGAAAGCATACAAAAACTGACAAATTCTTCTTAAACTTATTGGAAATTTTAATCTCAGAAGCACAGGACCTTTGCATTTTAACACTCAGTCAGGAACAGCACAAGCTTGAATCCCTTGCACCTGGGACTGAAAACCAATTTATTTAAGTAGCATATTCCAGTAGCTCAAGCAGAGAACTTCTATATCTGTTTGCTGTCAAGTGTTTAGTAAGACACATATAGAGTTTAAAAAAATAGAAATGTGCAAGTAATACAAATTTTGTAATGGTGGAGTAGGTAATTTTGATGTACAATACATAGCTGGGCTACATTTCTAAATTGGAATGGCATTTCAGTACAACTACAGGACCAGTCAAAATTTTCAACACAACTGTTCATGTAATGGTTCGGACTAAATGCAGCAAACAAGTAAATATACATGCGTGAAATAGACCAGAATTTGTTAAACTTTAGATTTTTCAAAGTCCCCCCTTTTATTCTGATTACAGCTTTAGGACACCATGACATTGTTTCAACCTAAACACTTCTTGGCTGCTTTGCCATCACTTTGTGGTCCAACTCATCTCAATTGGGTTGAGAACAGGTGATTGCAGAAGCCTTGTAATCTGATGCAACACTTCATTATTCTTCTTCTTGGTCACACCACATTTACCCCGGAGGTAAATTTTATTTCATTGTACTGCTAAAACACAAATGATCATTCCCATAGGCAGTATGGTGGCTTAGCGCTGGGGTCTTTGATTCAAATCCCACCCAGGACAACATCTGCAAGGAGTTTCTCTGGTATCTCCAGTTTCCTCCTACACTCCAAAAGGCATACTGATAGGGAATTTAGATTGTGATCCCCAATGGAGACAGTTCTTACAATGCCTGTAAAGCGCTGTGGAATTAATTACACTATATGGTATCCATGCAGTGTAAGGGAGGTGGACAAAAAGAGTAAATTTAAAACAGTATTCTTGATTATCCAAGAACATTATAAAAAAATGTTATGTTGATGTTGGTTTGTATGCCCCTTACCCAGGAGATCCACTTTTCTAGCAGAAACAAAGATACAAAGCAAATATTTTTTTAATAGCATTTTTACTTTTATCAGATTTATAGAGCAAGAGTAGAACTACTCAAACAAAAGCACTACTTAAAATAAAAACACGATCAAACGCAATTTTTTTTTACTGTGTCTGCAATATCTGTGAGCCGTTTTTCACATTTTAAGTAGTGTCTCACAGTCTAATAAATGATGAAAGCAATTTTTCCACTTTGTAAATGTGCAGCACTCACAGAATAGATATTCAGGCTTCAGAGCACCAACTGCTTACACATTCTAACTATCATGATCAGACATAAAACATCATCACAGTATTGAACACTTTAAAAGGCTGGTGATGTCTGAAAAGAAGTATAAATAGTTCACATTTTTTACTTCATTCATGTTGCTGAATCATTTGTACTATCCAAAACAAGGGAAAACTATAGTCATTGTAAATATATAGAGTGAAGATACTTACCTGGGTCCTAGAGGATTCCTCTTCTGAATTTGAGAATAAGGAGTGCATACTAAAAGTCCAAAAAGAATACAGAAAGTGTATAGAAAGTAAAAAAAATAAAAAAATAAAAAAAATATATATCAGCCTGATGAAGGGACATAAGCAGTCCCGAAAGCTTGCTTTGTAACAACATTCACTATTATTTGTTAGCCATTAAAAGGTATCATACCCACAAGATTCCTATTTTGTTTCTCTCACTGAGAGCACTTTATATATATTTTTTTTTCTACTGGCTAACACGGTACCAGACCTCTTTTTTCGTTTTTGTATAGAAAGTGTGATTGTATATAAGTGATAGTTCTCAGTATATCTCTATATATATAGAATTGATTGTATGTGTGTGTGTGTGTGTGTGTGTGTGTGTGTATCACCAACCAATCACAAAGCATCTTTCATTTCACCATAGCAGTTTAAAAGAAGTCAGATAAATATATTTTGCCTATAAAATAGGTGCTTTCAAAAAATTACATTGAAAACCGAAGAAAAAACTGAAAGCTTTATACCATATAATAAATCCAAAATTTATTGAAATCAATATATGCAACAATGCAACAATGTAAAAAAGGGGGACAACATACACAAAAAAATGCCGCTAAAAATTCATGGCTTAAATACACAAAATATTTCCATTATAGCAAGAATATATGGGCCCAGATATTGAAAAGATAATAATTATAAAGTACAAAATAGTGCCCCTTAATCATATATTTGTAGGCCTAGAAAGAAAATAACTGATGATTGTTACACTGGGTTTCCTTTAGTATAAAGTAAAGTGCAAATGCAAAGATTAAGGAAATTCCCATATACCAACAAAATGCATATACTACAGTAAGGGAAAATCTAAAAAATGTAAACAATAAGGTGCCTGTGCATGCATCAATAAGAGAAATTCTTAAAAAAAGGTTTGAAAAAAAATGTTCATATAAAGTGCATATGCAGAAATATGGGGGAATATTCCAAAGGCATCCAGTGGGAAGTATGGAGGTTTAGGCCATATCACAAATGCTGGTGCAAAAACAAACATCAGTAATTCAAAGAGTTAATGTGCTAAGTAAAAGTCCATGTGTATACCTGAAAGCAGCGGGCACCCCTGTTTAAAAGAAGCTGAGCTGTGATTGGTTGCTATGAGCAACAGTTTTCCCACTCCACAACACCTCAGCAGACACTGACCGGGTGGGAGAAATCTAGTATCCCCGGGAACATAAGCTGCCAGGCATTGTCTGTCCCGCAGAAAAAGGAGCAGAGAAAACATTACCTCACCCATCAAACATACCCATCACACATCCTCCATCTCATAGGCACATCTTCCCTCTTAAAGGGATCTCCAGTATGGAAGTGAGCACTCTGATTCTGACCCCAGACTTCTATTAAAGGGATCATTGGTATGGAAGTCAGGGCAATTCCATCCAGCACTTTGGTTTTGACCCCAGGCCTCTCTTAAAGGGATCCGCAGTATGGAAGTTGGGACCGTTCCACTTAAATGGTTCATTGGTATGGAAGTTAGTAGGGTAATTCCACTAGGCACTCTGGTTCTGACCCCCAGGGCCCTCTTAATGGAATCCCCGGTATGGAAGTGAGGGCAAATCCACTCTTCGCTTTGGTAGTGACCACAAGCCTCTCTTAAAGGGATCTCCGGTATGAAAGTTAGGGCAAATCCCTCAGCACTCTGATTCTGACCCCAGGCTTCTATTAAAGGGATCATTGGTATGAAAGTCAGGGCAAATCCATCCAGCGCTTTGGTTCTGACCCCAGGCCTCTCTTAAAGGGATCCCCGATATGAAAGTTAGGGCAATTCCACTCAGCGCTCTGGTTCTTAACCCAGGCCCCTCTTAAAGGGATCCCCGGTATGGAAGTTAGGGCAATTCCACTCAGCGCTCTGGTTCTTAACCCAGGCCTCTCTTAAAGGGATCCCCGGTATGGAAGTGAGGGCAAATCCACTCTGCCCTCTGATTCTAATCCCAGGCCTCTCGTAAAGGGATCTCCGGTATGGAAGTTAGGGTTCTTTAGCTAGTAAGTTCATAATTATAGAATGAATTTTGTTTGTAATCCACTTTTTGGAAAACAGTCAGTAGTCAATGGTCATTGTTGACACCAGATACATGGACCTTTCTGGATAACAGGCTTTGGGGAACTGAATGACAAAATGCAGTGAGAAATGACAGCAATATATATAGAAATGAGAACAGTAGTATTGGAAATACAGGAATAATGCACCATATACCTTAAAATGGCACCAGTTTATTATAGAAACAGTATAATTTATCAAATAGTTCTCTATGTCCTGAGGAGACTGGTGTACTTTATAAGTCTATTTCAGAATAGCAGTACTGTATTATCCTGAAAATATAGCATACTATGATCCAAGAGAATGCGTAGAAATTCGAAAGCCCCCATAGCAAATCTCCAATTTTGCTATTTTTATACTCACTTTTGTAGAATATAGGACATTAAGAAAATGGTCAGGCTCCAGACAAGATGTGGGACCACATGGGGACTGGGCTCATTAGTAGAGTTGAGCGACTTTTGCTTTTTTAGGGTCGCGTTTCGTTTCGTGAAACCCGACTTTTCCAAAAGTCGGGTTGAGCAAGATCGTCCGATTATAGGGAAAAGTCGGGGTCGTCCCGAAACACGAAATCCATTGTAAGTCAATGGGGAATAAAAGTCGGCAGTGAGAGGAGGACAGGAAACACACCTACAGTGCCCATTTGAATGCCAAAAGCATCAATTCTTCTTACTTAAGCTTGTCAACCTTAATTAACTTCATAATACAAGTTACGCACTGAAAAATGGGGGTTATTTGGCTAAATTTGTGGGGGGGGAGGGCTGGCTGCAGGTTTTCATGTGCCCTTGGCGAAAGAGCGCCCCTTTAACACATACCACAACTCATCATGCTCCGATACGGCAGAGAAATAGCGGTATAGTACAATGAAAAATACCTCACTTTTTACATCTCATGACGAGGCCCATCTATTTCTCCATACAAAATCATTGGTCCCATATAATGTTTGAAACAGTATATGATGAGCTCCACATAATGCTACAGTATATGTTGGTCCCCATGGATGAAGCTCCACTGTTTTATGGGCCCAAATAATGCTCCAAACATAATGGGCCCCATTTCTACTGCTCTAGTGTATAATGGGCCCTGTAAATGCTGCTCCAGTGTCTGATGTCCACCTTTGGAATGTTCCAGTGTATGGTGGGCCCCATCTATCATTCTCCAGAGTATAGTGCTCCCCAAAAATTGCTGTCCCAACATAGAAAACAATCAAATAAGTCTCCTCGCTAGGGAATCCCTGTACTTGTCTGGACAGGTGCTGTAGCTTGCTTAACAGCTCGCCAGCCGTTCTCACGCCCAGTATGGATTGCACGTGATTGCACAAAGGTTAGAAAGGGTACCGTATCCCTGGATAACATGTATGGATAGCGTACACATTCAAAATATATGTCTATACAGCATGAGGCAGGCTCAGACGGTGTTAGGCCCAGTATGGATTGCACGTCATTGCACAAAGGTTAGAAGGGGTACCGTATCCCCGGATAACATGTATGGATAGCGTACACATTCAAAATATATGTCTATACAGCATGAGGCAGGCTCAGACGGTGTTAGTCCCAGTATGGATTGCACGTCATTGCACAAAGGTTAGAAGGGGTACCGTATCCCCGGATAACATGTATGGATAGCGTACACATTCAAAATATATGTCTATACAGCATGAGGCAGGCTCAGACGGTGTTAGGCCCAGTATGGATTGCACGTCATTGCACAAAGGTTAGAAGGGGTACCGTATCCCCGGATAACATGTATGGATAGCGTACACATTCAAAATATATGTCTATACAGCATGAGGCAGGCTCAGACGGTGTTAGGCCCAGTATGGATTGCACGTCATTGCACAAAGGCTAGAAGGGGTACCGTATCCCCGGATAACATGTATGGATAGCGTACACATTCAAAATATATGTCTATACAGCATGAGGCAGGCTCAGACGGTGTTAGGCCCAGTATGGATTGCACGTCATTGCACAAAGGTTAGAAGGGGTACCGTATCCCCGGATAACATGTATGGATAGCGTACACATTCAAAATATATGTCTATACAGCATGAGGCAGGCTCAGACGGTGTTAGGCCCAGTATGGATTGCACGTCATTGCACAAAGGTTAGAAGGGGTACCGTATCCCCGGATAACAAGTATGGATAGCGTACACATTCAAAATATATGTCTATACAGCATGAGGCAGGCTCAGACGGTGTTAGGCCCAGTATGGATTGCACGTCATTGCACAAAGGTTAGAAGGGGTACCGCATCCCCGGATAACATGTATGGATAGCGTACACATTCAAAATATATGTCTATACAGCATGAGGCAGGCTCAGACAGTGTTAGGCCCAGTATGGATTGCACGTCATTGCACAAAGATTAGAAGGGGTACCGTATCCCCGGATAACATGTATGGATAGCGTACACATTCAAAATATATGTCTATACAGCATGAGGCAGGCTCAGACGGTGTTAGGCCCAGTATGGATTGCACGTCATTGCACAAAGGCTAGAAGGGGTACCGTATCCCCGGATAACATGTATGGATAGCGTACACATTCAAAATATATGTCTATACAGCATGAGGCAGGCTCAGACGGTGTTAGGCCCAGTATGGATTGCACGTCATTGCACAAAGGTTAGAAGGGGTACCGTATCCCCGGATAACATGTATGGATAGCGTACACATTCAAAATATATGTCTATACAGCATGAGGCAGGCTCAGACGGTGTTAGGCCCAGTATGGATTGCACGTCATTGCACAAAGGTTAGAAGGGGTACCGTATCCCCGGATAACAAGTATGGATAGCGTACACATTCAAAATATATGTCTATACAGCATGAGGCAGGCTCAGACGGTGTTAGGCCCAGTATGGATTGCACGTCATTGCACAAAGGTTAGAAGGGGTACCGTATCCCCGGATAACATGTATGGATAGCGTACACATTCAAAATATATGTCTATACAGCATGAGGCAGGCTCAGACAGTGTTAGGCCCAGTATGGATTGCACGTCATTGCACAAAGATTAGAAGGGGTACCGTATCCCCGGATAACATGTATGGATAGCGTACACATTCAAAATATATGTCTATACAGCATGAGGCAGGCTCAGACGGTGTTAGGCCCAGTATGGATTGCACGTCATTGCACAAAGGTTAGAAAGGGTACCGTATCCACGGATAACATGTATGGATAGCGTACACATTCAAAATATATGTCTCAGGAGGCAGACTCAGACGGTGTCAGGCACAGTATGGATTTGACGGCCCAGATTACACAGCGGAGGAGCAGGGAGAGGTAAAGATTGCAAATGCTGGGGCCCTGCCCAAGCAAGGGGGGCCCACTCGTGGGCGTCGGTACTGGCACTGGGCCCCTCATAGTACAGCGGTGTGTCTGACGGCGGGTGTGCACCACCACCGTCAGAGACACTTGATTGCACTATGAGGGACCCTGTGCCAGTGCCCGCGCCCAAGAGTCGGCCTACCCACCTGTCCAGGGCAACGGCACTCGCACGGTGTCGTGCGCTAGGTGGTGACCCCGGCCATGGGGGGGGAGGCAGCACAGTTAGGGAGTTTTAGAAAGTGGCATATGTTGATGTTGGACATTCAACTGATGCAAAAGGCGAAATAGGTGAAGTACCAGGAAGAGGTGGACCAAAGCAAGCCATTTTTCTGTCACCCTATGTGTCATCAGGGGAAGGTGGGACAAAATCCTTGGAAACCCATGCGTGGTTCATTTTAATGAAGGTTAGATCATCCACATTTTGGGTTGACAGACGGGTCCTTTTTTCTGTCAGGATTGATCCAGCTGCACTGAAGACTCTTTCCGATAGCACACTTGCAGCTGGGCAAGCGAGCTCCTGTAAGGCATATTGGGCCAATTCAGGCCAGGTGTCCAGTTTAGCGGCCCAATAGTCAAAGGGGAATGACCTGTGTGGGAGAACATCGATATGGGAGGAAAAGTAGTTTGTAACCATAGTTGACAACTGCTGTCTCCTGTCACTTTCCATCGATGCAGTATTACCAGTTGTGTGATCGGTATTTGAAAAATCAGTCCACAACATTGTCATGAAACCCCTGTCTCCAACGCCACTTCTGCTGTGTGCACCACGAACACCTCTGCCAAGCTGCCCCCGGCCCGTACGGCTCGTGTGAGAACCATCACCGCTGCTGTGTGCTGGGAATGCCTCAAGCAACCGATTTACCAGAGTTGCTTGTTTATTAGCCAATATTAGGTCAAGGTTCTCCTGTGGCATGATGTTTTGTAATTTGCCTTTATAGCGTGGATCCAGGATGCTGGCCAACCAGTAGTCGTCATCGTTCATCATTTTGGCAATGCGGGGGTCCCTTTTTAGGATCCGCAAGGCATAATCTGACATGTGGGCCAATGTTCCCGGTGTCAATGATGCACTGCGAGTGCTGGGTGGAGGAGCACTTTCTGGCAAATCCACATCCCTCCAGTCACGCACAAACCCTGTACCAGACCTTGCCACGCCAACATTTTCACTTGCCCCACGAGATGCATCCTCCTCCCCTAAGTAATCATCCCCATCATCCTCCTCCTCCTCCTCCTCTTCTTCCTCCACCTCGTCCAGGAGAGGTCCCTGAGCAGACAATGGCTGAATGTCATCAAGGATTCCCTCCTCCTCTTCCTCCTCATCAACATTGGCTGCAGACGCCTGCTCCTTAAGGTGCGTCAAAGTTTGCATGAGCAGACGCATAAGTGGGATGCTCATGCTTAGGATGGCGTCGTCTGCGCTTACCAGCCGTGTGCATTCCTCAAAACACTGAAGGACTTTACAAAGGTCTTTCAGCTTCGACCACTGCACGCCTGTCAACTCCATGTCTGCTCTCAAAGTGCCTGGCCGTGTATCCTCCCACAAATGCATTATGGCCTGCCTCTGCTCGCACAGCCGCTCCACCATGTGCAGGGTGGAGTTCCACCTTGTTGCAATGTCGATAATGAGGCGGTGGTTGGGAAGGTGGAGCAATCGCTGCAGCTTCTGCATACGAACGGAGTGTACAGGCGACCGGCGGATGTGCGCGCACAGTCTTCGCACCTTCTGGAGCAGGGCTGTTAACTCCGGATAATTTTTGAGGAAGCACTGCACCACCAGGTTCAAGGTGTGAGCCAAGCAAGGTATGTGGCTGAGTTTTGAAAGGGCTATGGCTGCCACAAAATTACGGCCGTTATCACTAACTACCTTGCCTGCCTCAAGATGTACACTGCCCAGCCATGACTCAGTTTGTCGCTTCAAGTACTCGGCCAGCACCTCGGCGGTGTGTCTGTCGCCCAAACACATCATCTGCAACACAGCCTGCTGACGCTTTCCACTAGCTGCTCGATAGGGGGACACATCGTGTGCAACAGTGGCAGCTGCAGATGGAGTGCTCGTACGACTGCGCTCTGTGGACGAGCTGTCGCTTCTGGAGGAGGAGGAGGAGGAGGAGGAGGGTCGAACGCCTACAGCCAACTGTTTCCTATACCGTGGGCTAGGCAGCACTGTCCCACCACCGCTGTCCCCTGTGGACCCTGCATCCACCACATTAACCCAGTGCGCAGTGATGGACACGTAACGGCCCTGGCCATGCCGACTGGACCATGCATCAGTTGTGAGGTGCACCTTTCCGCTCACTGACTGCTTGAGTGCATGGACAATGCGGTCTTTCACATGATGGTGGAGGGCTGGGATGGCTTTGCGAGAGAAGAAGTGGCGACTGGGTAGGTCATAGCGTGGTACTGCATAGGCCATGAGTTCGCGGAAAGCTGTGCTTTCCACCAACCGAAAGGGCATCATCTCAAACGAGATTAGTTTGGCAATGTGGGCGTTCAAACCCAGTGTACGCGGATGAGAGACTGAGTACTTTCTTGACCTACTCATAGTGTCTGGGAGGGTGAGCTGGACTTGAGAGCTGCATATGGTGGAAGTAGCGGTGGACAGGGCGGACTGAGAGAGGGTTGATGATGGTGATGGAGTTGGTGTTCTTTCTGATGGCCTAGAATCAGTCTTTCGTTGATATAACAGTGGGATTCCCTGACTGCTGTGGCCTTGCAACGACACCTCAACATTTGCTGCTGTGCTAACCGGTGGGCTTACAGTGGGGGAAACAATGTAGCGTTGCTGACTACCTTCGTTGTGATCAGTTGCACATGTGGCACTTGAGGTTTGGTGTTGTGTCCACGCTTGCAAGTGCATGCTGGTTAAATGTCTAAGCATGCAACTGGTATTCAAATTTTTCAGATTTTTCCCTCGGCTAAAGGTCTTTGCGCACTTCTTACAGATAACCTTGGCCTGATCATGAGGATTTTGTTCAAAAAAGTGCCACACTGCACTCTTCCTACTTTGGCAGACATTTTGTGGCCTAGCACGCTGTGATCTTTTGACCCTCTGGACAAGCTGTCCAGCAACTCTTTTGATGTTTGGAACCTGTCTTTGGAGTGCTCCGGGCCTGCCAGATAACAGCTGTTGCGATGTCGATGTCTGCTGTGGATGCTCCTCATCTGAGCTATTGGAAGCAGCACCCTCTTCCCCCAATGGATGCCAATCTGGGTCAACAACTGGCTCATCCATCACCTCCTCTTCTATGTCATGTGCACCTTTCTCTGTGTCACCGTGTATGGTGGTATAGTGTGCGGGAAGGGGCACCTGAGTCTCATCAGGGTCAAAATCTGGCTCTGTACACTGCGAGGACAATGTAGTGCTCTGAGTGAATGTACCAGCAGAATCATCCATCAGCGGCTGTGCATCAGTGCACTCCATGTCAGATTCATCTTGGCCTGGGTAATTCACCATTTGACTTGATAATCCAGGCATGGTATGTGAAAACAGCTCCATGGAGAAATCAGTAGTATGGCCTGCGTCATCCTTCAATCTTGGTTGGGGTGAAGGACACAAGGAAAGGTGTGGTTCATGAACATGAGCCTCCAATGACGACTCAGTGCTTTTACTTTTTACAACTGAAGAAGAGGAGGCGATAGAGCTGGAGGCTGAGTCAGCAATGTAAGACAAAACTTTTTCCTGATGCTCTGCCTTTAAAAGCGGTTTGCCAACTCCTAGAAAACTAAGCGTTCGAGGCCTTATGTAGCCAGACGATGACGCAGGGTCAGCACCTCCTGCATTCGGTCCTATTTTGCTCTTGCCACTACCATCAGATCCACCACCAACACCATCATTACCAGCTGCCAACCCCCGCCCAATTCCACGGCCTCTTCCACCAGCCTTCCTCATTTTTGGTAGAAATGTAGACAAAATCCAACAAACTATATAGTAATGTAAAACAAGGTACAAGGTGTCTGTAGGACAGGGGAGTTTTAGAATTTCTGCACACACTTGTGGACAGTGGACACTTGTGGATTGTGTGCGGCCCACTGATATCTGAGCGCTATGTGACACGCTCGATGGCACAGCTGCCTGTGACCAAAGTGACGAGAGGATAATGGAGATTTTGAATCTCTGTGTACACTTGTGGACAGTCGACACTTGAGGATTGTTTGCGGCCCACTGATATCTGAGCGCTATGTGACCCGCTCGATGGCACAGCTGCCTGTGACCAAAGTGACGAGAGGATAATGGAGATTTTGAATCTCTGCGTACACTTTTGGACACTGGACACTTGTGGATTGTGTGCGGCCCACTGATATCTGAGCGCTATGTGACACGCTCGATGGCACAGCTGCCTGTGACCAAAGTGACGAGAGGATAATGGAGATTTTGAATCTCTGCGTACACTTTTGGACACTGGACACTTGTGGATTGTGTGCGGCCCACTGATATCTGAGCGCTATGTGACACGCTCGATGGCACAGCTGCCTGTGACCAAAGTGACGAGAGGATAATGGAGATTTTGAATCTCTGCGTACACTTTTGGACACTGGACATTTGTGGATTGTGTGCGGCCCACTGATATCTGAGCGCTATGTGACACGCTCGATGGCACAGCTGCCTGTGACCAAAGTGACGAGAGGATAATGGAGATTTTGAATCTCTGCGTACACTTTTGGACACTGGACACTTGTGGATTGTGTGCGCCCCACTGATATCTGAGCGCTATGTGACACGCTCGATGGCACAGCTGCCTGTGACCAAAGTGACGAGAGGATAATGGAGATTTTGAATCTCTGCGTACACTTTTGGACACTGGACACTTGTGGATTGTGTGCGGCCCACTGATATCTGAGCGCTATGTGACACGCTCGATGGCACAGCTGCCTGTGACCAAAGTGACGAGAGGATAATGGAGATTTTGAATCTCTGCGTACACTTTTGGACACTGGACACTTGTGGATTGTGTGCGGCCCACTGATATCTGAGCGCTATGTGACACGCTCGATGGCACAGCTGCCTGTGACCAAAGTGACGAGAGGATAATGGAGATTTTGAATCTCTGCGTACACTTTTGGACACTGGACACTTGTGGATTGTGTGCGGCCCACTGATATCTGAGCGCTATGTGACACGCTCGATGGCACAGCTGCCTGTGACCAAAGTGACGAGAGGATAAGGGAGATTGGATTGCTTTTAAAAAAGCAGTTTGTGGAGCAGTGGGTAAACAGCAATGCCAGCGTGTCAGGAAGCCTTAAAAGGCAGCCCAACAACCAACACCACTGATACACCACAATATAGCCTCCCCTTGCACTGCACACACAGTGACTTGTGTGTTGTGCAGGCCAAATCGCTAGCAGCAGAAGCAGTTTTTTTGTCTTCTTCCCTGCCTAACGCTCTCCCTACAGAATCAGCAGCAACCTCTCCTTATACTAAGATCGGCAGAAGTAAGATGGCGGCCGGCGTGCACCCCCTTTTATACCCCCTGTGACGCCCACCAAAGCAAGCCAATCACTTGCATGCCCTTCTGAAAGATGGTGGTGACCCGTGCCTATGTCATCACGTTGCCCACAGTGTCCGTGGATCCTGATTGGCTGAAAAAGAGCGCAAAACAAACTTTTGAAACGCGACTTTGGCGCGTAAGTCGCCGACCTCGTGGCCGACCTTATCCTAGGGTCGGGTTTCGTTTCATGAAACCCGACTTTGCCAAAAGTCGGCGACTTTTGAATTTTTTTGACCCGTTTCGCTCAACTCTACTCATTAGCTCAAGGACCACATAGTAATCACATGGCCTGCTGCCATTAGCATTACTCTTCTACTATAAGTGCATTTTTAAGTTATGAAATTCATATGTGTATAGTGTAGCTGTACTATATGAGTGGTAAAGCAGCATTATGAATATGTGTGTGAGTGGTACGTTATGTCAATACGATGTACGTGTATCGCATGACAGTATATATGTTACATAACAAATTTAGTAAATTTCAGCTCTGTTTGGATTTATAAAATGTTTACAATATCAGGATTATACACCCATTCTGACATGGATTCTCAAAGTAATCACCAGGTTTAAGATATCTGTTTAATCATATGTGAAGTTTATTTTGTGATAACTGATGACAGATGCATTTTAGTTTAATTTTATTAGGAATCAAAAGTGATTAGCTAATCAATAAAGGGCTAAAACTATATTTACAACAGAAAAAGGAAAAGGAGGAAACGATCTCCAGTGTAGAGACTTGGGTAAAATTCCTATTTATTATCACATGATTAAAAATCAAAATTCATGAAATGACATGATATGGATAGGGTCCCAGGTACAAGCAGCAGCGAACACTTTTCGACCCATGAGGGTCTTAATCATGGAATGCTGTGTGCTGAAACATGGGAAACATATATACCAAAACACAAATAATATAACAGGTGTGTAAATTAAACACCATCCAATCCTGAATCAGACAATTAAATGCAAAATACACAAAATAATGTGGATAAGATACACATAACAATTGGGAGATATTGTGAGAAAACAAGAAAAAAGTTATACGCAAGGAATGATACAAAAAAATCACCAGAGAAATCCTTCAATTGCATTGTAACATTAGGTATTGCCGTTTATTTAAGCCTGTCTGGGTTCTAGTCTGGAGTTTAAAAATCCAGAAGGATTCCCGGTTTAAAATTTTGCGTCTATAATCTCCTCCCCTGGAAGGTCTAAAAACTTTTTCAATGCCAATTGCTTTAAAAGAATTAGTGCTGCCTTCATGAAAAAATTCACAGACACTGCCGATATACTACGTCAGTGGTTCCCAAACTCTAGTCCTCGTGGACCCCCAACAGGTCATGTTTTCAGGATTTCCATAGTGTTACACATGTGAGAGAATTCCTGATGCCTTTATGATAGAGTTGAGCGAAACGGGTCGAAAAAATTCAAAAGTCGTCGACTTTTGGCAAAGTCGGGTTTCATGAAACGAAACCCGACCCTAGGATGAGGTCGGCCACGAGGTCGGCGACTTACGCGCCAAAGTCGCGTTTCAAAAGTTTGTTTTGCGCTCTTTTTCAGCCAATCAGGATCCACGGACACTGTGGGCAACGTGATGACATAGGCACGGGTCACCACCAACTTTCAGAAGGGCATGCAAGTGATTGGCTTGCTTTGGTGGGCGTCACAGGGGGTATAAAAGGGCGTGCACGCCGACCGCCATCTTACTTCTGCCGATCTTACTATAGGGAGAGGTTGCTGCTGATTCTGTAGGGAGAGCGTTAGGCAGGGAAGAAGACAAAAAAACTGCTTCTGCTGCTAGCGATTTGGCCTGCACAACACACAAGTCACTGTGTGTGCAGTGCAAGGGGAGGCTATATTGTGGTGTATCAGTGGTGTTGGTTGTTGGGCTGCCTTTTAAGGCTTCCTGACACGCTGGCATTGCTGTTTACCCACTGCTCCGCAAACTGCTTTTTTAAAAGCAATCCAATCTCCCTTATCCTCTCGTCACTTTGGTCACAGGCAGCTGTGCCATCGAGCGTGTCACATAGCGCTCAGATATCAGTGGGCCGCACACAATCCACAAGTGTCCAGTGTCCAAAAGTGTACGCAGAGATTCAAAATCTCCATTATCCTCTCGTCACTTTGGTCACAGGCAGCTGTGCCATCGAGCGTGTCACATAGCGCTCAGATACCAGTAGGCCTCACACAATCTACAAGTGTCCAGTGTCCAAAAGTGTACGCAGAGATTCAAAATCTCCATTATCCTCTCGTCACTTTGGTCACAGGCAGCTGTGCCATCGAGCGTGTCACATAGCGCTCAGATATCAGTGGGCCGCACACAATCCACAAGTGTCCAGTGTCCAAAAGTGTACGCAGAGATTCAAAATCTCCATTATCCTCTCGTCACTTTGGTCACAGGCAGCTGTGCCATCGAGCGTGTCACATAGCGCTCAGATATCAGTGGGCCGCACACAATCCACAAGTGTCCAAAAGTGTACGCAGAGATTCAAAATCTCCATTATCCTCTCGTCACTTTGGTCACAGGCAGCTGTGCCATCGAGCGTGTCACATAGCGCTCAGATATCAGTGGGCCGCACACAATCCACAAGTGTCCAGTGTCCAAAAGTGTACGCAGAGATTCAAAATCTCCATTATCCTCTCGTCACTTTGGTCACAGGCAGCTGTGACATCGAGCGTGTCACATAGCGCTCAGATATCAGTGGGCCGCACACAATCCACAAGTGTCCAGTGTCCAAAAGTGTACGCAGAGATTCAAAATCTCCATTATCCTCTCGTCACTTTGGTCACAGGCAGCTGTGCCATCGAGCGTGTCACATAGCGCTCAGATATCAGTGGGCCGCACACAATCCACAAGTGTCCAGTGTCCAAAAGTGTACGCAGAGATTCAAAATCTCCATTATCCTCTCGTCACTTTGGTCACAGGCAGCTGTGCCATCGAGCGTGTCACATAGCGCTCAGATATCAGTGGGCCGCACACAATCCACAAGTGTCCACTGTACACAAGTGTACGCAGAGATTCAAAATCTCCATTATCCTCTCGTCACTTTGGTCACAGGCAGCTGTGCCATCAAGCGTGTCACATAGCGCTCAGATATCAGTGGGCCGCACACAATCCACAAGTGTCCACTGTCCACAAGTGTGTGCAGAAATTCTAAAACTCCCCTGTCCTATAGACACCTTGTACCTTGTTTTACATTACTATATAGTTTGTTGGATTTTGTCTACATTTCTACCAAAAATGAGGAAGGCTGGTGGAAGAGGCCGTGGAATTGGGCGGGGGTTGGCAGCTGGTAATGATGGTGTTGGTGGTGGATCTGATGGTAGTGGCAAGAGCAAAATAGGACCGAATGCAGGAGGTGCTGACCCTGCGTCATCGTCTGGCTACATAAGGCCTCGAACGCTTAGTTTTCTAGGAGTTGGCAAACCGCTTTTAAAGGCAGAGCATCAGGAAAAAGTTTTGTCTTACATTGCTGACTCAGCCTCCAGCTCTATCGCCTCCTCTTCTTCAGTTGTAAAAAGTAAAAGCACTGAGTCGTCATTGGAGGCTCATGTTCATGAACCACACCTTTCCTTGTGTCCTTCACCCCAACCAAGATTGAAGGATGACGCAGGCCATACTACTGATTACTCCATGGAGCTGTTTTCACATACCATGCCTGGATTATCAAGTCAAATGGTGAATTACCCAGGCCAAGATGAATCTGACATGGAGTGCACTGATGCACAGCCGCTGATGGATGATTCTGCTGGTACATTCACTCAGAGCACTACATTGTCCTCGCAGTGTACAGAGCCAGATTTTGACCCTGATGAGACTCAGGTGCCCCTTCCCGCACACTATACCACCATACACGGTGACACAGAGAAAGGTGCACATGACATAGAAGAGGAGGTGATGGATGACCCAGTTGTTGACCCAGATTGGCATCCATTGGGGAAAGAGGGTGCTGCTTCCAATAGCTCAGATGAGGAGCATCCACAGCAGACATCGACATCGCAACAGCTGTTATCTGGCAGGCCCGGAGCACTCCAAAGACAGGTTCCAAACATCAAAAGAGTTGCTGGACAGCTTGTCCAGAGGGTCAAAAGATCACAGCGTGCTAGGCCGCAAAATGTCTGCCAAAGTAGGAAGAGTGCAGTGTGGCACTTTTTTGAACAAAATCCTCATGATCAGGCCAAGGTTATCTGTAAGAAGTGCGCAAAGACCTTTAGCCGAGGGAAAAATCTGAAAAATTTGAATACCAGTTGCATGCTTAGACATTTAACCAGCATGCACTTGCAAGCGTGGACACAACACCAAACCTCAAGTGCCACATGTGCAACTGATCACAACGAAGGTAGTCAGCAACGCTACATTGTTTCCCCCACTGTAAGCCCACCGGTTAGCACAGCAGCAAATGTTGAGGTGTCGTTGCAAGGCCACAGCAGTCAGGGAATCCCACTGTTATATCAACGAAAGACTGATTCTAGGCCATCAGAAAGAACACCAACTCCATCACCATCATCAACCCTCTCTCAGTCCGCCCTGTCCACCGCTACTTCCACCATATGCAGCTCTCAAGTCCAGCTCACCCTCCCAGACACTATGAGTAGGTCAAGAAAGTACTCAGTCTCTCATCCGCGTACACTGGGTTTGAACGCCCACATTGCCAAACTAATCTCGTTTGAGATGATGCCCTTTCGGTTGGTGGAAAGCACAGCTTTCTGCGAACTCATGACCTATGCAGTACCACGCTATGACCTACCCAGTCACCACTTCTTCTCTCGCAAAGCCATCCCAGCCCTCCACCATCATGTGAAAGACCGCATTGTCCATGCACTCAAGCAGTCAGTGAGCGGAAAGGTGCACCTCACAACTGATGCATGGTCCAGTCGGCATGGCCAGGGCCGTTACGTGTCCATCACTGCGCACTGGGTTAATGTGGTGGATGCAGGGTCCACACGGGACAGCGGTGGTGGGGCAGTGCTGCCTAGCCCACGGTATAGGAAACAGTTGGCTGTAGGCGTTCGACCCTCCTCCTCCTCCTCCTCCTCCAGAAGCGACAGCTCGTCCACAGAGCGCAGTTGTACGAGCACTCCATCTGCAGCTGCCACTGTTGCACACAATGTGTCCCCCTATCGAGCAGCTAGTGGAAAGCGTCAGCAGGCTGTGTTGCAGATGATGTGTTTGGGCGACAGACACACCGCCGAGGTGCTGGCCGAGTACTTGAAGCGACAAACTGAGTCATGGCTGGGCAGTGTACATCTTGAGGCAGGCAAGGTAGTTAGTGATAACGGCCGTAATTTTGTGGCAGCCATAGCCCTTTCAAAACTCAGCCACATACCTTGCTTGGCTCACACCTTGAACCTGGTGGTGCAGTGCTTCCTCAAAAATTATCCGGAGTTAACAGCCCTGCTCCAGAAGGTGCGAAGACTGTGCGCGCACATCCGCCGGTCACCTGTACACTCCGTTCGTATGCAGAAGCTGCAGCGATTGCTCCACCTTCCCAACCACCGCCTCATTATCGACATTGCAACAAGGTGGAACTCCACCCTGCACATGGTGGAGCGGCTGTGCGAGCAGAGGCAGGCCATAATGCATTTGTGGGAGGATACACGGCCAGGCACTTTGAGAGCAGACATGGAGTTGACAGGCGTGCAGTGGTCGAAGCTGAAAGACCTTTGTAAAGTCCTTCAGTGTTTTGAGGAATGCACACGGCTGGTAAGCGCAGACGACGCCATCCTAAGCATGAGCATCCCACTTATGCGTCTGCTCATGCAAACTTTGACGCACCTTAAGGAGCAGGCGTCTGCAGCCAATGTTGATGAGGAGGAAGAGGAGGAGGGAATCCTTGATGACATTCAGCCATTGTCTGCTCAGGGACCTCTCCTGGACGAGGTGGAGGAAGAAGAGGAGGAGGAGGAGGAGGATGATGGGGATGATTACTTAGGGGAGGAGGATGCATCTCGTGGGGCAAGTGAAAATGTTGGCATGACAAGGTCTGGTACAGGGTTTGTGCGTGACTGGAGGGATGTGGATTTGCCAGAAAGTGCTCCTCCACCCAGCACTCGCAGTGCATCATTGACACCGGGAACATTGGCCCACATGTCAGATTATGCCTTGCGGATCCTAAAAAGGGACCCCCGCATTGCCAAAATGATGAACGATGACGACTACTGGTTGGCCAGCATCCTGGATCCACGCTATAAAGGCAAATTACAAAACATCATGCCACAGGAGAACCTTGACCTAATATTGGCTAATAAACAAGCAACTCTGGTAAATCGGTTGCTTGAGGCATTCCCAGCACACAGCAGCGGTGATGGTTCTCACACGAGCCGTACGGGCCGGGGGCAGCTTGGCAGAGGTGTTCGTGGTGCACACAGCAGAAGTGGCGTTGGAGACAGGGGTTTCATGACAATGTTGTGGACTGATTTTTCAAATACCGATCACACAACTGGTAATACTGCATCGATGGAAAGTGACAGGAGACAGCAGTTGTCAACTATGGTTACAAACTACTTTTCCTCCCATATCGATGTTCTCCCACACAGGTCATTCCCCTTTGACTATTGGGCCGCTAAACTGGACACCTGGCCTGAATTGGCCCAATATGCCTTACAGGAGCTCACTTGCCCAGCTGCAAGTGTGCTATCGGAAAGAGTCTTCAGTGCAGCTGGATCAATCCTGACAGAAAAAAGGACCCGTCTGTCAACCCAAAATGTGGATGATCTAACCTTCATTAAAATGAACCACGCATGGGTTTCCAAGGATTTTGTCCCACCTTCCCCTGATGACACATAGGGTGACAGAAAAATGGCTTGCTTTGGTCCACCTCTTCCTGGTACTTCACCTATTTCGCCTTTTGCATCAGTTGAATGTCCAACATCAACATATGCCACTTTCTAAAACTCCCTAACTGTGCTGTCTCCCCCCCCATGGCCGGGGTCACCACCTAGCGCACGACACCGTGCGAGTGCCGTTGCCCTGGACAGGTGGGTAGGCCGACTCTTGGGCGCGGGCACTGGCACAGGGTCCCTCATAGTGCAATCAAGTGTCTCTGACGGTGGTGGTGCACACCCGCCGTCAGACACACCGCTGTACTATGAGGGGCCCAGTGCCAGTACCGACGCCCACGAGTGGGCCCCCCTTGCTTGGGCAGGGCCCCAGCATTTGCAATCTTTACCTCTCCCTGCTCCTCCGCTGTGTAATCTGGGCCGTCAAATCCATACTGTGCCTGACACCGTCTGAGTCTGCCTCCTGAGACATATATTTTGAATGTGTACGCTATCCATACATGTTATCCGTGGATACGGTACCCTTTCTAACCTTTGTGCAATGATGTGCAATCCATACTGGGCCTAACACCGTCTGAGCCTGCCTCATGCTGTATAGACATATATTTTGAATGTGTACGCTATCCATACATGTTATCCGGGGATACGGTACCCCTTCTAACCTTTGTGCAATGACGTGCAATCCATACTGGGCCTAACACCGTCTGAGCCTGCCTCATGCTGTATAGACATATATTTTGAATGTGTACGCTATCCATACATGTTATCCGGGGATACGGTACCCCTTTTAACTTTTGTGCAATGACGTGCAATCCATACTGGGCCTAACACCGTCTGAGCCTGCCTCATGCTGTATAGACATATATTTTGAATGTGTACGCTATCCATACATGTTATCCGGGGATACGGTACCCCTTCTAACCTTTGTGCAATGACGTGCAATCCATACTGGGCCTAACACCGTCTGAGCCTGCCTCATGCTGTAAAGACATATATTTTGAATGTGTACGCTATCCATACATGTTATCCGGGGATACGGTACCCCTTCTAACCTTTGTGCAATGACGTGCAATCCATACTGGGCCTAACACCGTCTGAGCCTGCCTCATGCTGTATAGACATATATTTTGAATGTGTACGCTATCCATACATGTTATCCGGGGATACGGTACCCCTTCTAACCTTTGTGCAATGACGTGCAATCCATACTGGGCCTAACACCGTCTGAGCCTGCCTCATGCTGTATAGACATATATTTTGAATGTGTACGCTATCCATACATGTTATCCGGGGATACGGTACCCCTTCTAACCTTTGTGCAATGACGTGCAATCCATACTGGGCCTAACACCGTCTGAGCCTGCCTCATGCTGTATAGACATATATTTTGAATGTGTACGCTATCCATACATGTTATCCGGGGATACGGTACCCCTTCTAACCTTTGTGCAATGACGTGCAATCCATACTGGGCCTAACACCGTCTGAGCCTGCCTCATGCTGTATACACATATATTTTGAATGTGTACGCTATCCATACATGTTATCCGGGGATACGGTACCCCTTTTAACCTTTGTGCAATGACGTGCAATCCATACTGGGCCTAACACGGTCTGAGCCTGACATATATTTTGAATGTGTACGCTATCCATACATGTTATCCGGGGATACGGTACCCCTTCTAACCTTTGTGCAATGACGTGCAATCCATACTGGGCCTAACACCGTCTGAGCCTGCCTCATGCTGTATAGACATATATTTTGAATGTGTACGCTATCCATACATGTTATCCGGGGATACGGTACCCCTTCTAACCTTTGTGCAATGACGTGCAATCCATACTGGGCCTAACACCGTCTGAGCCTGCCTCATGCTGTATAGACATATATTTTGAATGTGTACGCTATCCATACATGTTATCCGGGGATACGGTACCCCTTCTAACCTTTGTGCAATGACGTGCAATCCATACTGGGCCTAACACCGTCTGAGCCTGCCTCATGCTGTATAGACATATATTTTGAATGTGTACGCTATCCATACATGTTATCCGGGGATACGGTACCCCTTCTAACCTTTGTGCAATGACGTGCAATCCATACTGGGCCTAACACCGTCTGAGCCTGCCTCATGCTGTATAGACATATATTTTGAATGTGTACGCTATCCATACATGTTATCCGGGGATACGGTACCCCTTCTAACCTTTGTGCAATGACGTGCAATCCATACTGGGCCTAACACCGTCTGAGCCTGCCTCATGCTGTATAGACATATATTTTGAATGTGTACGCTATCCATACATGTTATCCGGGGATACGGTACCCCTTCTAACCTTTGTGCAATGACGTGCAATCCATACTGGGCCTAACACCGTCTGAGCCTGCCTCATGCTGTATAGACATATATTTTGAATGTGTACGCTATCCATACATGTTATCCGGGGATACGGTACCCCTTCTAACCTTTGTGCAATGACGTGCAATCCATACTGGGCCTAACACCGTCTGAGCCTGCCTCATGCTGTATAGACATATATTTTGAATGTGTACGCTATCCATACATGTTATCCGGGGATACGGTACCCCTTCTAACCTTTGTGCAATGACGTGCAATCCATACTGGGCCTAACACCGTCTGAGCCTGCCTCATGCTGTATAGACATATATTTTGAATGTGTACGCTATCCATACATGTTATCCGGGGATACGGTACCCCTTCTAACCTTTGTGCAATGACGTGCAATCCATACTGGGCCTAACACCGTCTGAGCCTGCCTCATGCTGTATAGACATATATTTTGAATGTGTACGCTATCCATACATGTTATCCGGGGATACGGTACCCCTTCTAACCTTTGTGCAATGACGTGCAATCCATACTGGGCCTAACACCGTCTGAGCCTGCCTCATGCTGTATAGACATATATTTTGAATGTGTACGCTATCCATACATGTTATCCGGGGATACGGTACCCCTTCTAACCTTTGTGCAATGACGTGCAATCCATACTGGGCCTAACACCGTCTGAGCCTGCCTCATGCTGTATAGACATATATTTTGAATGTGTACGCTATCCATACATGTTATCCGGGGATACGGTACCCCTTCTAACCTTTGTGCAATGACGTGCAATCCATACTGGGCCTAACACCGTCTGAGCCTGCCTCATGCTGTATAGACATATATTTTGAATGTGTACGCTATCCATACATGTTATCCGGGGATACGGTACCCCATCTAACCTTTGTGCAATGACGTGCAATACATACTGGGCCTAACACCGTCTGAGCCTGCCTCATGCTGTATAGACATATATTTTGAATGTGTACGCTATCCATACATGTTATCCGGGGATACGGTACCCCTTCTAACCTTTGTGCAATGACGTGCAATCCATACTGGGCCTAACACCGTCTGAGCCTGCCTCATGCTGTATAGACATATATTTTGAATGTGTACGCTATCCATACATGTTATCCGGGGATACGGTACCCCTTCTAACCTTTGTGCAATGACGTGCAATCCATACTGGGCCTAACACCGTCTGAGCCTGCCTCATGCTGTATAGACATATATTTTGAATGTGTACGCTATCCATACATGTTATCCGGGGATACGGTACCCCTTCTAACCTTTGTGCAATGACGTGCAATCCATACTGGGCCTAACACCGTCTGAGCCTGCCTCATGCTGTATAGACATATATTTTGAATGTGTACGCTATCCATACATGTTATTCGGGGATACGGTACCCCTTCTAACCTTTGTGCAATGACGTGCAATCCATACTGGGCCTAACACCGTCTGAGCCTGCCTCATGCTGTAAAGACATATATTTTGAATGTGTACGCTATCCATACATGTTATCCGGGGATACGGTACCCCTTCTAACCTTTGTGCAATGACGTGCAATCCATACTGGGCCTAACACCGTCTGAGCCTGCCTCATGCTGTATAGACATATATTTTGAATGTGTACGCTATCCATACATGTTATCCGGGGATACGGTACCCCTTCTAACCTTTGTGCAATGACGTGCAATCCATACTGGGCCTAACACCGTCTGAGCCTGCCTCATGCTGTATAGACATATATTTTGAATGTGTACGCTATCCATACATGTTATCCGGGGATACGGTACCCCTTCTAACCTTTGTGCAATGACGTGCAATCCATACTGGGCCTAACACCGTCTGAGCCTGCCTCATGCTGTATAGACATATATTTTGAATGTGTACGCTATCCATACATGTTATCCGGGGATACGGTACCCCTTCTAACCTTTGTGCAATGACGTGCAATCCATACTGGGCCTAACACCGTCTGAGCCTGCCTCATGCTGTATAGACATATATTTTGAATGTGTACGCTATCCATACATGTTATCCGGGGATACGGTACCCCTTCTAACCTTTGTGCAATGACATGCAATCCATACTGGGCCTAACACCGTCTGAGCCTGCCTCATGCTGTATAGACATATATTTTGAATGTGTACGCTATCCATACATGTTATCCGGGGATACTGTACCCCTTCTAACCTTTGTGCAATGACGTGCAATCCATACTGGGCCTAACACCGTCTGAGCCTGCCTCATGCTGTATAGACATATATTTTGAATGTGTACGCTATCCATACATGTTATCCGGGGATACGGTACCCCTTCTAACCTTTGTGCAATGACGTGCAATCCATACTGGGCCTAACACCGTCTGAGCCTGCCTCATGCTGTATAGACATATATTTTGAATGTGTATGCTATCCATACATGTTATCCGGGGATACGGTACCCCTTCTAACCTTTGTGCAATGACGTGCAATCCATACTGGGCCTAACACCGTCTGAGCCTGCCTCATGCTGTATAGACATATATTTTGAATGTGTATGCTATCCATACATGTTATCCGGGGATACGGTACCCCTTCTAACCTTTGTGCAATGACGTGCAATCCATACTGGGCCTAACACCGTCTGAGCCTGCCTCATGCTGTATAGACATATATTTTGAATGTGTACGCTATCCATACATGTTATCCGGGGATACGGTACCCCTTCTAACCTTTGTGCAATGACGTGCAATCCATACTGGGCCTAACACCGTCTGAGCCTGCCTCATGCTGTATACACATATATTTTGAATGTGTACGCTATCCATACATGTTATCCGGGGATACGGTACCCCTTTTAACCTTTGTGCAATGACGTGCAATCCATACTGGGCCTAACACCGTCTGAGCCTGACATATATTTTGAATGTGTACGCTATCCATACATGTTATCCGGGGATACGGTACCCCTTCTAACCTTTGTGCAATGACGTGCAATCCATACTGGGCCTAACACCGTCTGAGCCTGCCTCATGCTGTATAGACATATATTTTGAATGTGTACGCTATCCATACATGTTATCCGGGGATACGGTACCCCTTCTAACCTTTGTGCAATGACGTGCAATCCATACTGGGCCTAACACCGTCTGAGCCTGCCTCATGCTGTATAGACATATATTTTGAATGTGTACGCTATCCATACATGTTATCCGGGGATACGGTACCCCTTCTAACCTTTGTGCAATGACATGCAATCCATACTGGGCCTAACACCGTCTGAGCCTGCCTCATGCTGTATAGACATATATTTTGAATGTGTACGCTATCCATACATGTTATCCGGGGATACGGTACCCCTTCTAACCTTTGTGCAATGACGTGCAATCCATACTGGGCCTAACACCGTCTGAGCCTGCCTCATGCTGTATAGACATATATTTTGAATGTGTACGCTATCCATACATGTTATCCGGGGATACGGTACCCCTTCTAACCTTTGTGCAATGACGTGCAATCCATACTGGGCCTAACACCGTCTGAGCCTGCCTCATGCTGTATAGACATATATTTTGAATGTGTACGCTATCCATACATGTTATCCGGGGATACGGTACCCCTTCTAACCTTTGTGCAATGACGTGCAATCCATACTGGGCCTAACACCGTCTGAGCCTGCCTCATGCTGTATAGACATATATTTTGAATGTGTATGCTATCCATACATGTTATCCGGGGATACGGTACCCCTTCTAACCTTTGTGCAATGACGTGCAATCCATACTGGGCCTAACACCGTCTGAGCCTGCCTCATGCTGTATAGACATATATTTTGAATGTGTACGCTATCCATACATGTTATCCGGGGATACGGTACCCCTTCTAACCTTTGTGCAATGACATGCAATCCATACTGGGCCTAACACCGTCTGAGCCTGCCTCATGCTGTATAGACATATATTTTGAATGTGTACGCTATCCATACATGTTATCCGGGGATACGGTACCCCTTCTAACCTTTGTGCAATGACGTGCAATCCATACTGGGCCTAACACCGTCTGAGCCTGCCTCATGCTGTATAGACATATATTTTGAATGTGTACGCTATCCATACATGTTATCCGGGGATACGGTACCCCTTCTAACCTTTGTGCAATGACGTGCAATCCATACTGGGCCTAACACCGTCTGAGCCTGCCTCATGCTGTATAGACATATATTTTGAATGTGTACGCTATCCATACATGTTATCCGGGGATACGGTACCCCTTCTAACCTTTGTGCAATGACGTGCAATCCATACTGGGCCTAACACCGTCTGAGCCTGCCTCATGCTGTATAGACATATATTTTGAATGTGTACGCTATCCATACATGTTATCCGGGGATACGGTACCCCTTCTAACCTTTGTGCAATGACGTGCAATCCATACTGGGCCTAACACCGTCTGAGCCTGCCTCATGCTGTATAGACATATATTTTGAATGTGTACGCTATCCATACATGTTATTCGGGGATACGGTACCCCTTCTAACCTTTGTGCAATGACGTGCAATCCATACTGGGCCTAACACCGTCTGAGCCTGCCTCATGCTGTAAAGACATATATTTTGAATGTGTACGCTATCCATACATGTTATCCGGGGATACGGTACCCCTTCTAACCTTTGTGCAATGACGTGCAATCCATACTGGGCCTAACACCGTCTGAGCCTGCCTCATGCTGTATAGACATATATTTTGAATGTGTACGCTATCCATACATGTTATCCGGGGATACGGTACCCCTTCTAACCTTTGTGCAATGACGTGCAATCCATACTGGGCCTAACACCGTCTGAGCCTGCCTCATGCTGTATACACATATATTTTGAATGTGTACGCTATCCATACATGTTATCCGGGGATACGGTACCCCTTTTAACCTTTGTGCAATCACGTGCAATCCATACTGGGCCTAACACCGTCTGAGCCTGACATATATTTTGAATGTGTACGCTATCCATACATGTTATCCGGGGATACGGTACCCCTTCTAACCTTTGTGCAATGACGTGCAATCCATACTGGGCCTAACACCGTCTGAGCCTGCCTCATGCTGTATAGACATATATTTTGAATGTGTACGCTATCCATACATGTTATCCGGGGATACGGTACCCCTTCTAACCTTTGTGCAATGACGTGCAATCCATACTGGGCCTAACACCGTCTGAGCCTGCCTCATGCTGTATAGACATATATTTTGAATGTGTACGCTATCCATACATGTTATCCGGGGATACGGTACCCCTTCTAACCTTTGTGCAATGACGTGCAATCCATACTGGGCCTAACACCGTCTGAGCCTGCCTCATGCTGTATAGACATATATTTTGAATGTGTACGCTATCCATACATGTTATCCGGGGATACGGTACCCCTTCTAACCTTTGTGCAATGACATGCAATCCATACTGGGCCTAACACCGTCTGAGCCTGCCTCATGCTGTATAGACATATATTTTGAATGTGTACGCTATCCATACATGTTATCCGGGGATACGGTACCCCTTCTAACCTTTGTGCAATGACGTGCAATCCATACTGGGCCTAACACCGTCTGAGCCTGCCTCATGCTGTATAGACATATATTTTGAATGTGTACGCTATCCATACATGTTATCCGGGGATACTGTACCCCTTCTAACCTTTGTGCAATGACGTGCAATCCATACTGGGCCTAACACCGTCTGAGCCTGCCTCATGCTGTATAGACATATATTTTGAATGTGTACGCTATCCATACATGTTATCCGGGGATACGGTACCCCTTCTAACCTTTGTGCAATGACGTGCAATCCATACTGGGCCTAACACCGTCTGAGCCTGCCTCATGCTGTATAGACATATATTTTGAATGTGTATGCTATCCATACATGTTATCCGGGGATACGGTACCCCTTCTAACCTTTGTGCAATGACGTGCAATCCATACTGGGCCTAACACCGTCTGAGCCTGCCTCATGCTGTATAGACATATATTTTGAATGTGTACGCTATCCATACATGTTATCCGGGGATACGGTACCCCTTCTAACCTTTGTGCAATGACGTGCAATCCATACTGGGCCTAACACCGTCTGAGCCTGCCTCATGCTGTATAGACATATATTTTGAATGTGTACGCTATCCATACATGTTATCCGGGGATACGGTACCCCTTCTAACCTTTGTGCAATGACGTGCAATACATACTGGGCCTAACACCGTCTGAGCCTGCCTCATGCTGTATAGACATATATTTTGAATGTGTACGCTATCCATACATGTTATCCGGGGATACGGTACCCCTTCTAACCTTTGTGCAATGACGTGCAATCCATACTGGGCCTAACACCGTCTGAGCCTGCCTCATGCTGTATAGACATATATTTTGAATGTGTACGCTATCCATACATGTTATCCGGGGATACGGTACCCCTTCTAACCTTTGTGCAATGACGTGCAATCCATACTGGGCCTAACACCGTCTGAGCCTGCCTCATGCTGTATAGACATATATTTTGAATGTGTACGCTATCCATACATGTTATCCGGGGATACGGTACCCCTTCTAACCTTTGTGCAATGACGTGCAATCCATACTGGGCCTAACACCGTCTGAGCCTGCCTCATGCTGTATAGACATATATTTTGAATGTGTACGCTATCCATACATGTTATCCGGGGATACGGTACCCCTTCTAACCTTTGTGCAATGACGTGCAATCCATACTGGGCCTAACACCGTCTGAGCCTGCCTCATGCTGTATAGACATATATTTTGAATGTGTACGCTATCCATACATGTTATCCGGGGATACGGTACCCCTTCTAACCTTTGTGCAATGACGTGCAATCCATACTGGGCCTAACACCGTCTGAGCCTGCCTCATGCTGTATAGACATATATTTTGAATGTGTACGCAATCCATACATGTTATACGGGGATACGGTATCCCTTCTAACCTTTGTGCAATGACGTGCAATCCATACTGGGCCTAACACCGTCTGAGCCTGCCTCATGCTGTATAGACATATATTTTGAATGTGTACGCTATCCATACATGTTATCCAGGGATACGGTACCCTTTCTAACCTTTGTGCAATCACGTGCAATCCATACTGGGCGTGAGAACAGCTGGCGAGCTGTTAAGCAAGCTACAGCACCTGTCCAGACAAGTACAGGGATTCCCTAGCGAGGAGACTTATTTGATTGTTTTCTATGTTGGGACAGCAATTTTTGGGGAGCACTATACTCTGGAGAATGATAGATGGGGCCCACCATACACTGGAACATTCCAAAGGTGGACATCAGACACTGGAGCAGCATTTACAGGGCCCATTATACACTAGAGCAGTAGAAATGGGGCCCATTATGTTTGGAGCATTATTTGGGCCCATAAGACAGTGGAGCTTCATCCATGGGGACCAACATATACTGTAGCATTATGTGGAGCTCATCATATACTGTTTCAAACATTATATGGGACCAATGATTTTGTATGGAGAAATAGATGGGCCTCGTCATGAGATGTAAAAAGTGAGGTATTTTTCATTGTACTATACCGCTATTTCTCTGCCGTATCGGAGCATGATGAGTTGTGGTATGTGTTAAAGGGGCGCTCTTTCGCCCAGGGCACATGAAAACCTGCAGCCAGCCCTCCCCCCCCACAAATTTAGCCAAATAACCCCCATTTTTCAGTGCGTAACTTGTATTATGAAGTTAATTAAGGTTGACAAGCTTAAGTAAGAAGAATTGATGCTTTTGGCATTCAAATGGGCACTGTAGGTGTGTTTCCTGTCCTCCTCTCACTGCCGACTTTTATTCCCCATTGACTTACATTGGGTTTCGTGTTTCGGGACGACCCCGACTTTTCCCTATAATCGGACGATCTTGCTCGACCCGACTTTTGGAAAAGTCGGGTTTCACGAAACGAAACGCGACCCTAAAAAAGCAAAAGTCGCTCAACTCTACTTGATGATACTTCGATCACCTGTGAAATACTAAGGAAATCCTGAAAACATGACTTGTTGGGGTCCGCGAGGACTGGAGTTTGGGAAACGCTGTACTATGTGTACTGGAACTGGAAGCTTCAGACAAATGTTTTCTAAACCTGTTTTTAAAAGGTCCAATAGTACAACCAACGTACTGCAATTTACATGTGGTGCATTCGATCAAATAAATTAGACCTTCTGTATTACAATCCGTGTGAGAGTTAATAGGGTAGGAGATATCAGTCACAATAGATGTAAATTTAGTACTTTTTTGTACATAACCACAAGTTTTACAAGGATGATTACCACACATATAGAATCCTATATGGGAATGGGATAGGCAAGTTTTATTGCATCTGGTATTTTGACTACAGAAAGACTAGGTGAAAGTATATCTCCTAATGAAGGAGCTTTTTTTTGCCACAAAATGCACATGAGTTTTTTCAAATATATTTGTCAAATTAGGATCACTAAAAAGAATGGGAATGTATTTTCTGACAATACTAGTGATAGTAGCAAATTGCGGACTGTATTCAGTAATGAAATTAATATAAGAAAAATTATGACTTTCAGCAGAGACACTATCGCTATTATTCTCAAAATTGCTCTTTATCTTTTTATTTGGAGATATTTTCAAATCACGGGATTCATAAATTACAGCATTTCTATCAATATTGGCAACAATTTTCTGTGCTCTAGACAAAGTCCAACTAGGATATTCTCTGGAGTGAAGTCTATGAATAGTAATCTCAGCTTCCTTCTCATATGTTACCTCAGAAGTACAATTCCTGTTGAGTCTAATTAATTCACTTATAGGTATGCTATTAATAACAAGTTTAGGGTTATTAATTACATATTTTTGGATTATATTTTTGTTAAAAACCCGGTCATTACAATCGTACTGCCAATCAGAGCTGCCGGTGTTTGACAGCTTTGGAAATACCCGATGTTTGGAGTGCCAAACCCAAACAGTGACATATGTTTCCCGGAGAAGTCCATGTTTGGACTTCGTGCTTGGACCCCAAACCTTACTGCTCATTTTTGCTCTTCTCTAATCAAGTTTAAAAAAGGTGTTTAAAAATATGTAAAGTAAAAAACATAAATTTCTATTTGCTATTGTGTATTTTTTAAATATTTTGTATACTTGAAAGGTGTCCCTGAATATTGTAACAACTGCACAATTGCTGATGTCTTAAACATGTTTTGTCAGAACTAAATTATGAAACACTCTGGCAAAACAAATGCACCATGTTATGTGCGTTGCAGGGATTTAGTGTTTTTTCTTCCCCCGGAAGAAGGCTTTTGTGCCGAAACAGGCGTAGGGGTACCTGGTTCCACATCTCTAACTAGGTAAATCAATCTTATTTTTCCTTTGGTCTGGGTTAGTTGTCTTTCTATATGATGACTTGATAGTTGACATGTATTCTTATGGACCACTTTATTGAATATTTACTATTTTTACTCACTATGCACTATATGCTACTTATTGGTCCTGTATGTTTGTTATGATTTAACCATGTTCCTAGACTAATAGTATTCTACTGTATACCCTGATTTACTAATTTGTGGATGACCATTGCATTGACTAGTTGTATTTATATCTATTTTATATCATGGACTAATAAAATTTGTTTTTATGTTTAAATGAAACGGTTATCCACATCTCCTCTTTTTGTCTGATTTTTGATACTTAGGTGTTAACCAATTACTTGGGTCCGTGATATGTAGTATCATACTACATAATCTATATACTCCAAAGTTGTAAATATATACTAATTTACATGTTATATGCTATTACTAATTGATTATTTAGGAAGGCAGTAACGAGAGGTAAGCAACAGCCTATTTAACAAGATACTGCACTAACAGACTTTTAGGCTACTTAATTTGTAGAAACCGTATGAAGCCACACCTCTTTTTTCTCTGGCACACAAGCTTTCAATACTTTTATTCAGTAGCAAAATTAGGAATGAGAAGTATTAAACTGCCCTCCTTGTTTGTAGTTTATCAAGAATAAATAAAAGATGTGTTGCTAAGGTGCTGTACTCCAGTGTATCACAGATCAACCAATTTACAGTCATACTGACTCTGCAGGTGCAGCACTTCCCTATCACTTGAACCTTTGTATTATTAGGCACAGACAGACTACCACTCCTATTTTCAATGTTTTTCAGTATTGTAATAGTACAGCAGTCTCTGATTTAGCTCTTTATATCCATATCTGTAGAGATGAGTTGTCCGCTCTGACCAATTTCCACAGAGAAGAAACAGTATAATAGGCCTCTGACACATCTACTAAAGGCAACCCACCAAATGGAGATTCAACTTTCAGTTTCCACATTTCAAAAAAATAATTGTCACACAGCACTAAAGTAGCATCAGTTTCCAGAGCAGAAACAGTATAATAGGCCTCTGACACACCTCCACCTGTCATGTCTGTCATGCCGCTTGCGTCGCATGACCACCGGAGCCGGGTCCCCACGGCTGCTTCAGGGGCCCTCTCGAGTGTGCATGCACAACTCACCTTATTGCTGCATGCAGTTGCTGGTGCGCATGCACACCTCCTGTGCTAGTTCCTTTGGCTGGGCGCCTATGCCCAGCGCACGTGCACACTCGTCTCTGCTCTGCCTGCAGTCATTCCTCTCTATGATCCTGGAGGACCTGACTCGGTAATCCTCTCTATGATACTGGAGGATCTGACCTGGTAGTCCTCTCTATGATCCTTGGAGGACCTGATCCAGAAATCTTCTCCATGATCCTGGGGGTCCTGACCCAGAAGTCCTAGTGCTCATGTCCTATATCAGCCCACCTCTTCCTATGGGAGGGCCCTGATTATCGTGTTGTGAACCCTGTAGGCCTGCGTTGGTCCCTGCTCGGTCACTTCCTGAATTCAGAGCCCTGCACCCTGCTCTGTGCTTCTTTCCAAAAGCTCTCTGCTTGAACTTTGTCTCGTGTCCTGTACCTTGCCTTGTGCTTCGTTGTTTCACTCCGTCCTGCCCTGTCTTTCCTCCTGGTACATGACCAGCCGTGCTTCCTAGCACATGCCCTGTCTTTCCTCCTGGTACATGTACAGCCGTGCTTCCTTAGCACATGCCCTGTCTTTCCTCTGGTGCATGTCCAGCCGTGCTCCTTAGCATATGGCCTGTCTTTCCTTTACTCTGCCCTATTGTGCTCCTTTAGCACAAGCTCTGCTTTCTGCTCAGCCATGCTTCCTAGCCCATGTCCGGTCTTTCCTTCTGGTTCATGTCCAGCCATGCTTCCTAGCACATGTCTGGTATTTCCTCCTGGTACATGTCCAGCCGTGCTCCTTAGCACATGGCCTGTTTTTCCTTTACTCTGCCCTATTGTGCTCTCTTGCACAAGCTCTGTTTTCTTATATTCTTCCTTGTTGTGCTCTCCAGCACAAATTCTGCTTTCCTATACTCTTCTCTGTTGTGCTCTCTTGCACAAGCCTTGTTTCTGTACTATGCTTCACCGTGCTGTCTAGCAGCACTTTAGCTCTCGACTCCGCCTTGTGCTCTGAACCGTACTCTGCCTGGTGCCTTTACTCTCCTTCATGCACTGTACCGTACGTGGTCCTCTGCTCTGTGCCTGTACTCTGCCTTGAGCTTTATTCTTGTACTCTGTTCTGTCGTGCTTTCTAGCACATGTCTTGTCCATGTCTTGAACCTAGGACCCTGGCGTGTCTCCTAACATGCACCATGCCTTGAACCTTGAACCCTGGCGTGTTTCCTAGCACGCACCATGCCTTGAACCTTGAACCCTGGCATGTCTCCTAACACACACCATGCCTTAAACCTTGAACCCTGGCGTGCCTCCTAGCACGCACATGACCTTGCCTTGAACCCTGGTGTGTCTCCTAACACGCACCCTGCCTTGAACCTTGAACCCTGGCGTGTCCCCTAACATACACCCTGCCTTGAACTTTGGACCCTGGCATGTCTCCTAACATGCACCATGCCTTGAATCTTGGACCCTGGTGTGCCTCCTAGCACGCACCCAGCCCTGAACCCTGGTGTGCCTCCTAGCATGCACCATGCATTGAACCCTGGTGTGTCTCCTAGCATGCACCATGCCTTGAACCTTGAACCCTGGTGTGCCTCCTAGCACACACCATGCCTTGGACCCTGGCGTGTCTCCTACCACGCACCATGCCTTGGACCCTGGCGTGCTCACCTGCATGCGCCCTGCTTTGCTTCGTAACCACCATGCCCTCATGACTATGTCTTGTACTGTCTTGTACCTCTGTGACCACTCTTTGCGCTTGCATGTTTCCTGCCGCTAGACACTCACACTTGTGTCTTCCATGAGCTGTCCATCTGGTCCCAGCAGTCGTGGTGGCTCACCCCCTTGGGATTGCCCCTGACACTCCCTGTATAGGGGATGGTCCTCACTAGATCAGCTCGCCATAGGTGGGTGGGTGCCACGACCCAAAGGGTCCACTCCAGAAACCGTCACACCACCAAAGGTAATCCACCTGATGGAGACCTGACTTTCAAGTCTCAAGATTTCAAAAAATTGTTTGTAACATCAGCAGCAGTAGCAACAGCAGGCACAGAAGACACCACAAAGATTGCACAGACTGCAATAATGCGAGATCAATACATGACACTAAAAAAAGACACCATTGCTTAGCCTGCCTAATCTGCGACTGTTGTGCAAAAGTCATTAGAAATCCAAGTGAAGTGTGCACTAGGGTGACCGGATCTCATATGGGGGGAAAAAATGTCAGAATCTTGTTCGTCTGGACCCCACAAAACGATTCCCCTTTCCAGATATTGAGATAGCCAAAATTTGAGCTCGATCAAACGACGTTAACCCGTGCCGCTCGTCTCTCAAAGTTTGAAAAAATCCAAATTGAGGTATTTTAAGATTTAGGTATTTTGCATAGTCTGTTAGACTATAAAGAATGTGACAACAACATTGCAGAAATAGCCCTGACAAAATTTTCGAACCATTTGTGGTATTTGAATGCAGAGTTGGTGGGATTATCGTTTTTTGATCCCACCATTACAGACAATGAAAAGTTGTTAATGGCTAATAAATTGCTCAGTAGCACAGATGAACCATCAGAGCACGCTAACCTACATGAGTTGATAATTTTACATAGTTATCTAATCTATTCTAGAGCTTTTGTTAAAGTACTTTTTGAAACGTCAGAATATAATGCTCGGCATTTGCTTACAACTTGCAGGACATATTGCTTTTGTTCTTCATCTTTTGTCAGAAGGTCGTTAAAGTCTGTTACTTCCTACCTCTTTTAATTTTTCTTTCCTAACTTTTGGATTTACAACCCTAGCGTGCTCTGATGGTTCATCATGTTTACCTTGGAAACCAGCGTCTATGTGACAGCTCACCAGCGATCAGCCTAATGATGTCCCAGCGATCCCATCCATGTCGGATCGTTGGTGGGATCGCTGGGACATCGTTATGTGTAATGGGGCCTTAACTCAGCCTGGACACCTGTCTACAACTCTTGAGCAGTGTGTCTGTGATCTCCAAATCATTTCAATTTAAACACTGCCTGATTGTGGTGAGCCATGTGCGCAGTATGGAGGTGGGGGAGATTTTATCTGCACTATTGAAATGTGTGTCTGATTTAGGGAGTGGTTGAGGGCACAAGTGGAGGCCTTAGAGGAGGTGGAGGGGGCAGAAGCAGTGGAAGAAGTGTTAGATACAAAAGTTTGTACCGCAAGCCTTGGGGATTGAAAGGCATGTGGAGCAGCTCCTTGACTGCCTGCCCCCACAGTCATCAGAATCACCCAGTGCCTAGTCAGCTAGATGTAACACCCCTGCCCATGTCTGCTCGTACAGGAGTCAGTGGTGAAATGCAACCTGGCAGGCATAGATTTAGACAGGAAACAGGTCATACTATCAGCTATCAGCAACATACTGGTGTAGCGCAAGCAACTGGGCAACTGGTGCTGGGGAATGTGGTGGCCATCAACTTTTGGAAAACAACTGAATCCACTAGAAGGAAAAGCAGCATTTCTGTGGCCAACTGATTGGAGATGATAGAGTGCTGGCTGCTGTGCTGAGAGAAGGCGGAGTACGGAGAAAAGGACAAACTGCTGAACTGTGAGTGAGGTGCAGGTGGAGATGTTATGGTGGATTGACAAAGATGTTTTGTGCTAGATGACACAAAAGCAGCAGTCATGTACTGTATACTTCTGTAACAGCTGACTGGCCCTCACTCACCCCCACTGTGGTGGGTAAACAATTGTACTTTCTGTGGCCAGAGACCAGTCTGAGAAGACTTGGAAACGTGATGGAGAAGGAACAAGCAGCTGATGTGGTTAATGGGATGGCCGGTGATTGGCGAGGCCTGCTAGTTTGCATTTTAATGCAGTGAGATTCCCACACTATGGCATATTGATTGTGCAAGTGCCAGTTCATGCATGTAGTTGTAAAATGATTGCAATTTTTGTCTTTACTGAGTTTTTTTTTTCAGTTTTGACAGATATCGCATGTTGGGTCATCCTTTGTGGTCTCAAAAAAGCTACCAGGTTAGGCAACTCTTGCCCACCTGTAAACCGCACACTTGCGACCTGTGCTGGCCACAGCCACAGTTGGGGCTGAGGATGCAGCGCTGGTTGTGGTTGAATCAGTTTGTGTCTGTGTGTGAAGCTGCAACATAACCTTCTCAACTGAGGTACTCAGCTGCATACCTCTGGGTTCACATCAAGTGGGATCTCCAACCTCATCGTCATCCTCTCTGTTCTCACACTCCTCACTGGGAGAGTCACCCTCCTCCTCTAACTGCCCTGTCACCACAGTACAGTTTGCATACACCTCTGGTATCTGAGTCTCATCAGGATCACCTCCACCTGTGATGGTTAACTTCTAGTGAAAAGGGTCTGGATTCTGCTCAAACCCTACTTTGTCCCACCCTGGATCCAACATGAATAAATTTTGGGCATCGGTGCAGATGCTTTCCTCCTCTGGATTCTGTGATTCTTCTGAGCAGACCTCTGATGCCCAAAGAATAGAATGTGTGAACAGCTTTGCAGAATGGCCCATCTGAGGTTACTCACAGTAAGTTTGGCATTTGGAAATTTTTGATGAGGGTGATTGGGGGGTCCACCTCTGAGGATTGTACTTTGTGTGATAAGGTGGAGGAAGAGGAGGAGAGGCCACTTGATGCAGCACTTGACATCCACTGGAGCACATGCACTTTCTGAGCCTCATCTACAAGTTGTATCACTGTGCGGCTGCCAAAGAAAGGAAGTCGAGTTGCCTGGCCAGTAACAGATGTTGTCAGTGGTCTTTGGATAGGACGAAATGTTGTTTATTCAGTTGATCTTTCATTCACAGTAACACCTAACCCATGTACACGTTGAACGCGAAGCCTATACCCCATCACCATGACCTCACTTTTTCTAACTCATGTAAGTAGCCTTCCACTCTTTACACACTGTTTCTCAACCTGAGGCCGCTTTCACACTTCAGGCTTTCGGGATCCGGCATGGTGCGGCGAAAAACCGGACTACCGGATCCGGCCGCAAACGCAGACACCGGATCCTTCTTTTTGCCGAATATATTCCTGGCAGAGAAGGTTTCCGGGCATGCGCAGTGCGAAAAACCGGTCCGGCGTTGGGAAAAAACGTTGCATGCAACGTTTTTTCAGACGCCGGACCGGCTATTTTCTCCGGATCCGAAAAAAAACGGACGCGCCGCATTGCCACCCGGCGCAATGCGGCAGCAATGAAACAGCACGGGGAAAAAGCCGGATCTGGACGTAACAGGCGCCGGATGCGGCAGTCCGGTTTTTCGCCGCACCATGCCGGATACCAAAAGCCTAAAGTGTGAAAGTGGCCTTAGGCCCACAGCTGTCAGTCACTAGCTAATTGGGCCTCGTGGCTGCACCACAATATTAGGCCTAACAATTTTTACATGGAAACCTGGCCTTCTGATTTGCTACTGAAACACAGTTTTAGTACAAACGATTCAGAGTACTTAATAGGGGCTCATGGTTACATCACTATATTAGGCCTAACAATTTTTAAGTGAATATCTTGCTTTCTGATTTGTCTCTGAAACACAGTTTTATCACAAAATATTTGTAGTAGATAATTGGGCCTCATGGCTGCACCTCAATATTAGTCCTAATGATTTTTAAGTGGCTATCTGGCCTTATTTTTGCCACTGAAACACAGTTGTAGCACAAATTAATTGGAGTAGCTAATTGGCCGTCCAGGCTGCAACCGAATATTAGTCCTACCGATTTCTAAGGAAAAATCTGGCCTTGTAATTTGCCTCTGAAACACAGATTTATCACAAAATATTTGGAGTAGCAAATGGGGCTTCTGGAGACTACCACACAGTTTTGCATCTACTTCGATGCTGGAAGATCGATTTCACACAAGACAGGATCCTATCTATTTAACTGATAAGTTCACTTTCAGCACCAGCACTAACGCAGGAGCGACCTCTCTGCACTGTGACACTGAGCAAATGGTGACTGCAAAATAAGATGTCCATTTTATATATGGCCAGGGACATGTGACTTCTGCAATGAATCACAGAAAACCTTGGGTCATGATGTTGTGGATGGTTTCTGAGCCCTGATTGGTTGCCTTAATCAACACACATTAAGTTAATGAAAAAAAGCATGCACTGCTCCTGTAATCTCTACACACGCTCCTCTAACCTCTCCACACACCCTCCCCTCATCAAATCTGTCCTCCCTTCCCCCTGCTCATCATATAGCACAACTATCCTAGCCAAAGTAATAACAAAAGGGGAAAATTCTTGTGAAAGCGAACACAAATCCGACTGTGCTATGTTCATACCTAATTTGAGATTGGCGAATGTTTCCAAACCTTTTGTATTGTCCCTGACAGTGGCATTTAACACATGCAGGCAGGGGGCGCGTCATTCCACCAACCCATCGGCTGTCCCATGATGTGATTTTGGGCCGCCGATGGATTACCAAGATAGCCAGAGGTCTGCTGATGACTCCCGTGCCTGCCATTACCTTACTCCTGTAAAAGACAGCTTTCAGCTGGCATTCACAGGAGATCATCATTTCAATTATTATTATTACTATTATTATTATTAGTTATTTATTTATATAGAGCCATTAATTCCATGGTGCTGTACATGAGAAGGGGATTACATACAAAGTTATAAATATTGTTAACAGTAAACAAATTTACAATGACAGACTGGTACAGAGGGGAGAGGACCCTGTCCTTGCGGACTTACATTCTATGGGATAGTGGGGAAGAGACAGAAGGTCGGGAGTGCAGCAGCTCTGGTGGTTTTGAGGCGGCGGCTCGGGCGGTGGTGAGGCGGCAGCATGGTTATTGCAGGCTGTAAGCTTTCCTGAAAAGATGGGTTTTCAGGTTCCGTTTGAAAGATCCGAGGGTGGTGGATAATCAGACATGTTGAGGCATGGAATTCCAGAGAATAGGGGATATTCGGGAGAAATCTTGGATGCGGTTGTGTGAGGAACGAATAAGTGTGGAGGAGAGTAGGAGGTCTTGGGAGGATCAAAGATTACGTGAGGGAAGATATTGGGAGATTAGTTCAGAGATATAGGGAGGGGATAGGTTGTGGATGGCTTTGTAGGTCAGTGTTAGTAGTTTGAACTGGATTCCTTGGTGAATTGGGAGCCAGTGGAGGGATTTGCAGAGGGCAGAGACAGGGGAGTAGTGAGGAGAGAGGTGGATTAGTCAGGCAGCAGAGTTGAGGACAGACTGGAGTGGTGCAAGAGAGTTAGCAGGGAGGCCACAAAGGAGAGTATTGCAGTAGTCAAGGTGGGAGATAATGAGGGCATGTACAAGAGTTTTAGTAGACTGAGGGCTGAGGAAGGGACGGATTCTGGAAATATTTTTGAGTTGGAGGTGACAGGAGGTGGCAAGAGTTTGGACGTGTGGTTTGAAGGACAGGGCAGAGTGGAGAGTTACTCCGAGGCTGCGGATTTCAGGTGCAGGAGAAAGCGTGATGCCATTTACCATAATAGATAGATCGGGTAGGGAAGATACGTGAGATGGAGGAAAGATAATGAGTTCAGTTTTGTCTACATTGAGTTTTAGGAAGCGAGAGGTGAAAAAGGAGGATATGGCTGATAGACACTCCGGGATTCTGGACAGCAGAAAGGTGACATCTCGACCAGAGAGGTAGATCTGAATGTCATCTGCATGCAGGTGATACTGGAAGCCAAGGGACTTAATGAGTTGTCCTAGGCCAAGGGTATAGATGGAAAAAGTAGGGGCCCAGGACAGCGCCTTGAGGGACTCCAAAGATATAAATCGTATCTGTTTAGAGGCTTGATCATCCCTCCTCTCCGCACCACATAGCAACCCATTTCTTGGAGGTACGTTTAAAAGTTAAATAATTTATTCCATATGGAACGAAGGGAACGGCTATGTATAGTACAAGTAATTAGGGATGAGCAAGTACTGTAGTATTCGGACTCGCTGTACTCGTTACGAGTACCTCTTAATACTCGGGTACTCGTAACGAGTACCGAGTCCAATGTACGTCTATGGGAAATGCGATTAATGGGCGGGGACTGTGATGGACTGGGCGGTGACTGTGCGAAGACTGTGCCAGGCTATGCGCGACTGTGCTGGCCTGTGCGGAGACTGTGCCAGGCTATGCGGGACTGTGCTGGCGTGTGCGGGACTCTGCTGGACTGTGCGAAGACTGTGCTATGCTGTGCGGGACTGTGCAGGGCTTTGCAGGTACTGTGCGGGACTGTGCTGGGTTGTGTGGGACTGTGGTGGGCTGTGCTGGGCTATGCGGGGACTGTGCCGTGCTGTGCGGGACTGTGCAGGGCTGTGCGGGGACTGTGCGGGCTGTTGCGAATATTGGGAGGCGAGTAGTGAAATACTCGCGAGGATTCGAGTACCGCGAGTACAGCTTTACTCGCCGAGTACCGAATCCTCACGAGTATGTTCGCTCATCCCTACAAGTAATCATACAATCGCAGGCTCAGACTATGAAATACAGTAAAAAGTGATATGTAGGGACCTGAGTGGTAAGTTGAGTACTTTTTTCCATTTTTAAACTCTTGATGGCTCTTTACAGTTTACCAAAATGGTGGTAAGCAGCCATAAGTTTGCTAAATCCTCACAGAAGCAAATTACAAAAAAATCCACATTTGGACGAATACAGATTTTTGCAGTGTTTCATTAGAATTTAATTCTTCTCGAATATCAAAAAAATGTAATTAGAAAAAGTCCACATTTTGGCAAATGTGAATTTTTGTAATATCCCAGTAGAATTTAATTATTCTTGCTCATCTCTAGTACAGACTATTTTAGACGGTTCACAATGTACTACTAAGGTTATTTAGAAGGGTTTCCATAAAACAAACAATAAATATTGTATTAAAGTGAGTTATTTAGATGTGAAATGAAAGAAAAAATAAATATCTCAGGCTGCTGCAATTTAAGATTCCTGCAATGTTATTAGAAAGGACCAGTATGAATTCTGCAATTTTTGGATGCAATCTTGCTATATCAACAAAAACACTTCACTACAGAAAGACTCAGGAGTTTTGTGAAGGCATTATCACAGTGGGCGACTATATATACTTTTCTGCATTATGTCTGGATTGGGACTATTTGCCAAAGTTGTTAGAGCTGTTCACCTGTGTGAACTAAACTTACTTTACTGACTACTGTTTTTTGCTCTATTGTTGCCATTTATGGTTTAGACTAAAAAATGGCATTTATGCTTTAAGAGAAAAAAAGTTAATTTATTTTCATGGACACAACTAGCAAATAATTATATAGTACTTACAAACCATTTACAAAAAGTGTTCTGAATGAGATTTAAATATACTAATTATCTCTTAATGAGGCAGACAAAACAACAAGTAAATTGAAACAGACAAATACTGTACGTTAATATTTAATTGCTATAGATTTTAGTGCTCTGTTAGAATTGAATTGTAAACAGTCTTAGAATTTGAGTAGTCCCAAAGCTAGTCCTTATAGTGTAAATTGGATTTAAATCATCAAAGGAAATACAAGCATGCACTGAAATGAATTCACATCTTACAATGTCATTGAAATTTTTTTTTTTTACAATTCTGAGGATTGGGGAAAGCATTTACCTATTTTTTTACTTAAACATAATGTCCAGTAGTCTGTTCAGGCTCATATTGAAGGGCTTTATTACTGGTGATGAGCAGACCCATGGCTGTTTGAGTTCGCTGGGTTAAGCAAATATACACTAAAAAGTTTGGTTCGGGTCCAAACCCAATAGAAAAGTCAATGGGGACCCAACCTTTGGCGCTTTAAAATGGCTGTAAAATAACCATAGTCAATGATAGGGGGCTGCAAAAGGAAGCTAAATAGATGTAAGAGTAGGACACTCGCCCTTCAAACAAGTGTGGATATGGAAATGACTTAAAATAACACATAATTAAAAAAAGAAAAAATAATCGAGGACCAAGTGGAAGAGGAGGTGGACGTGGTGGTGTAGGTAGAAGAGGAAGGGGAGGAGGTATCCGGCATAGTCTTTGTGGGGGAGGGGTTTAGGGAACTGACTTAAAGGGAAGGTGCCATCAAAAAAATATTTTTCAGCAATTGAAAAAATGTGAAGAATTAATGTTTACATTTTCATAAAAAATATTATCATTTGCTTTTAATTTAGTAAAATCTGAAAAATAATTTTAAAAAGCTTGGCATTTCCACTTGTTAAAACTAGGAGGAGCAGCTACTGAAATTTGGCACAAAAACCTAGTGTACAACTAGCTCACATTACTGCCCTGCAGTATTTATGAGCAGAATCTGCTGACATGGGTGTGATGTCACTCTTCTCCCCTTCTGGGTGTTTGCTAAGGGATAAGAGAGGATGAGATTTAGGAACACAGTGAGCAGCCATTTTGATGGTGACTGCAAAGTTACTGACAAGTAGACCGTCACCGAGGATGGCAGGCATCAAGGATTCTGGGAGCAGGGTGACAGCAGTAAAGAGTATTTCAGGAGAGCAGTGTGCTGGGTCATGGGGGCACACTGTTTGGTGCCAGGGATTGTACATAGAGCACCGTCTTTTATACACATGGATGGACCGTCTGCTCCACGGAAATCCTGGAAACATTTCTGCTGTTTGATAGCCTGTTCTGATCCAGACTTAGCATGCAAAGACCCCATTCCCCTCCTCAGATCCTCTCCTGGCGATGTGTGAAAGCGAGGCGACAGGCGCAGTCCGGGGTGACGCTGGGAAGCAGGATGGGGGGAAATGGAGCCATACAGTAATGATAAAAATGAGACCCCTCTCTTCAGCTGCCTCACCATCTCTCCCAACTGCAGGTCATGCTGCCCCCTCTATTACCCCAGAACCGTGTGCAGGTGCTCAGCCAGAACCACCCTAGAATGGGTCCCCTTTTAGCAGATAATACTGCCATAGTGTTCTCACATAATACCACCATATAGATCACACATAATGCTGCCATATAGATCATACACAATACCACCATGTAGATCACACATAAAACCAGCAGGGTGACAGCAGCACAGAGTATTTCAGGAGCAGTATCACATGGGATAGGATTAGATACACAGCTCAGCAGACTGTACCACACAGGATAGGATTAGATACACGACTCAGCAGTCAGTATCACACGGGATAGGAATAGATACACAGCTTAGCAGTCAGTATCATACAGTGTTAGGTGTTAGCAGGAATCCAGAGCCTTGCACCCAGCAGTCTCCCATTCTTCTTCGGCCGCAGTGGAGCCTGCTCAGCAGATTTCTCGGTCCTGGTGCTCTGCCCAGGCCAACTCCGTGGGTTTGCTTGCTGCTGCCACCTCTGGCACAGCTATGACAATGCATGCTGCTCAGCAGCGAGATTCTCCAGGGACTAAGTCCTCATGTCGGGCCTCTGAGCATGCCCGTGGAGTGATCTCCCATTGTAGATCGAGGGTTACGTGCTCACGGTCCTGCTCGTGTTCGGATTGGCCCATCCGAGAAGCCAGGAAGGTCCCGGACGCCCGTGGCTATAAAAGGTTCGCATGGCCGCTCGCCCATGCACTAGGATAGACTGTGTTTACAGACTATGAGGTGTGAGAGAGGTATGCACGTATGAATGTATCTGGTGACTGACTCATTATGAAACCCCTACCCTTGGTACGCATGTGTTGTGCAGCCTAGCCTGCTAGCGCCCAGGCTTAGGTGTAGGTAGGTCAGGGTTTGAGTCAGACATTGGTCCTCACCAGTGATCCAGCACGCCTCAGTGCACGTGCTCCACACTCCACTGCCAGCGTCTTTAGCGGCGCTCATGGCAGCGCCGCCGCACGCTCAGTGGGCCTAGAGGGACTCTAACCCCGTGTCCTTGGGGTAGCATTCTGTGGCCGTACACTGTGTGCTCTTTTAGCCGAGCTCTGTGAGCACAAACAGGCTCCGGCGTTTATGTTCAGCGGTAGTGCAGCTCTGTGAAGCAACAGAGTCCGCCCCCGTACACACCGGGTGACGATAACCCGCGCGTGTCTCTATAGTATACCGCCATATAGCATCCGCCATTACTGAGCAGCAGGTTACCACCCCTGCACGGTGGACCTCGGGCTGCGAACGCACCTTATTGCCATCTTTATTATTTGGTGCGTTCCGCCAGCCCTAACATTATCCTAGCGCCAGGGTCTGGCTCTTAATGGCAGATAAACAGCGACTGCTGCAGTACATCCGGCAGCTGCAGGGCAGGTTGGCGGATCTCGAGCGTTCAGCCTCAGCTGCGGATATTACTGCGGTCGCTGTCCAGGCAGCCAGAGAGGCTGTCTCCCGTGTGACCACAGCCATCCTTGCCCCGACTTTGTCCCGTCTCCCGCTGCCCGAGAAGTTCTCGGGTGATAGTGCTTCTTGCAGGGGTTTCGTAAGCCAGTGCTCTATACAGCTGGAGCTGCTGGCCACACGATTCCCCTCTGAGCGGGCTAAAGTGGGATTTATTATTTCCCTCTTGTCGGGCAGGGCTTTGGAGTGGGCCACACCGCTGTGGGAGCGTGGTGATCATGTGGTGCAGAGTGTCTCACGGTTCCTGGACACTCTGAAGCAAGTCTTCCTGTGACTACGAGTCACCCATGACACCCCGCACCGGCTGCTGGCATTGTCACAGGGCTTGTCAATGGTCAGTCACTTTGCCATCCAGTTCCGGACGCTGGCCTCAGAGTTAGAGTGGCCAGATAAGGTCCTCATTCCGGCATTCTGGAGAGGTTTGGCTGGCCATGTGAAGGACGCTCTGGCCACCAGGGTGATTCCCGCTACACTGGAGGAGCTTATCACTGTCTCCACCCGTATTGATCTTCGCTTCGATGAGCGAAGGATAGAGTGGGCTCAGTCTAGACAGAGGTTTAGGTTAGCACCTAGTTTTGCTAATCCTCTGGAATCTTCTGATCGGGCGTCCGAGCATCAGGGGGCTTCCCGTGAGGGATCCAGGCCCCGGTCCGCTCGAGCTCCTGTGAGCTGTTATGTTTGCCGGCAGTCCAGTCACCTTACCAACCGGTGCCCACAACAGCTTGGAGAACACTTGCGCCTAGTGGAGGAGGCGGCGCACTAGAATCAGTGGCGTTTTCCTCCAAGCTGTCCTTTAAGGGGACACTTGAGTTTGATTCATCCACTCTGGCAGTGGAGGTTTGCGTGGATTCCAGGGCAGAGGGCAATTTTATGTCATCAGCCTTCGCTCAACAGCACGCTATACCCCTGGTTATGATGTCTACACCAGTCACCGTCAGAGTGGTGAACGGCGCCACTCTACCCTCACAGATAATCCACCAGACGGCCCCCTTGTTACTCTCACTGGTTCCATCTCATCAGGAGATGATATCCCTCCTAGTCATGCCCGAGGGTATTGACCAGGTACTTCTAGGGGTCCCCTGGTTGCGGTACCACTCCCCCCATATAGATTGGTACTCAGGGAGGATTATTGGGTGGAGTAAATCATGTGAGGGTAGATGTCTGAGGGAGTGCATTCAGGTTGCCTCCACCGAGGTTCCTGCAGATCTCTCCTCGCTCCCCAAACACTATCGACAGTATGCGGACGTGTTCTCTGAAAAGGCGGCGGAGACCCTTCCACTGCATCGCCCCTATGACTGTCCTATTGACCTCTTGCCTGGTGCAGAGCCTCCCCGGGGTCGAGTCTATCCCCTATCTCTCCCGGAGACAGAGGCCATGTCTCAATACATTAGGGAGAATCTGGCAAGAGGATTCATTAGGAAGTCAGTGTCACCAACGGGGGCGGGATTCTTCTTCATCCAGAAGAAGAGTGGGGAACTACGTCCTTGCATTGATTACAGGGGTCTTAACGCCATCACCATTAAGAATAAGTATCCCCTGCCCCTGATATCAGAGCTGTTTGATAGGCTACGGGGAGCGAGGGTGTATTCCAAACTTGATCTGCGGGGGGCTTACAACCTGATTCGCATCCGTGATGGGGAGGAATGGAAGACGGCATTTAACACCAGGGATGGGCACTATGAATACCTGGTGATGCCCTTCGGCCTCTGTAATGCCCTGGCCGTCTTCCAAGACTTTTTGAACGATATCTTCCGGGATATGCTTACCACCTCGGTTGTAGTCTATCTGGATGATATTCTCATCTACTCTCCAGATATTGACTCCCACCGGAGAGATGTTTGCAAAGTTTTCGATCGCCTGCGGGCAAACTCCCTCTATGCCAAGTTGGAGAAGTGGGTGTTTGAGCAGGAGTCCTTGCCTTTCCTGGGCTATATCATCTCCGCCCGGGGATTGGCCATGGATCCTGCCAAGCTACAGGCAGTGATGGATTGGCAGGAACCTCATTCTCTCAAGGCGGTGCAGCGCTTTATGGGGTTCATAAATTACTATCGCCAATTCATCCCCCACTTCTCGACTTTGGTAGCACCTTTGGCAGCCCTCACCAAGAAGGGTGCAAATCCCAAGTTGTGGTTGGAACCGGTCTCCAAGGCCTTCTCCTCCATTAAGTCCCATTTTGCTAGCGCTCCCATTCTACATCGCTCCGATGTAGATAAGCCCTTCATTCTGGAAGTGGATGTCTCTTCCGTCGGTGCTGGAGCGGTCCTGTTTCAGAAGGACACGCAAGGTCGGAAGCACCCATGCTTCTTTTTCTCCAAGACCTTCACACCGGCGGAGAGGAATTATGCCATCGGGGCCAGGGAGTTGCTAGCGATGAAGTTGGCCTTCTTGGAGTGGAGACACCTCCTGGAGGGGGCTCGCCACCCTTTCCAGGTGTTCAACGACCACAATAACTTGGTGTATCTGCAAACAGCCCAGCGGCTAAATTCTCGCCAGGCCAGATGGTCTTTGTTCTTTTCCCGGTTCCACTTCACCCTCCATTTTCTCTCCGGGGAGAAGAACGTTCGGGCCGATGCTCACTCCTGCTCTGTGGTGTCATCGGAGGAAGAGGAGGAGGAGCCTCGGCTGATCGTCCCATCCGAGAGCCTGAGGACTGTGGCTCTGGTTGCCCTTGAGTCAGTACCTCCAGGCAAGACATTTGTCCATGCCCCTCTGCGACCGGAGGTCCTCTCTTGGGCTCATTCGTCCAGGGTGGGTGGACATTTCGGGACAAAACGGACCTCTGAGATGCTGGCGAGGACGTACTAGTGGCCGCATATGGCCTGTGACGTCAGGGACTATATTCAGGCATGCGTCTCTTGCGCCCAGAATAGGTCCTCTTGGCAGCGGCCCACTGGGCTTCTTTATCTTCTGCCGGTAGCGGACAGGCCCTGGGAGATGGTCAGTATGGACTTTGTGGTGGGGCTACCCAAGTTCAGTGGCAGCACGGTCATTTGGGTTGTCGCCGACCATTTCTCTAAGATGGTACACCTGGTACCTCTCTCCCTGTTACCTTCTGCGCAGGGCCTGGCAGTGTTGTTCATTAAGCATGTTTTCCACCTGCATGGCATGTAGGACAAGATTGTCAGTGACCGGGGTCCTCAGTTTGCATCCCTGTTTTGGAGAGAGCATTGTTCCCTGCTTAGCATTGAGCTGAATCTCTCCTCAGCCTATCATCCCGAGATGAACGGGTTGGTAGAGAGAGCCAACCAGACCCTGATCACATATCTTCGACATTTTGTCTCGGCCAGGCAGGATGACTGGGCATCCTTGCTGCCACTGAACAATGCTGTGGCCGACTCCACCGGTCAGACCCCATTCCTCCTAAATTACGGCCAGCATCCGCGCGTCCCTGTGCCAATGCCCGTGTCATCCACCGACTCCAGGGTGGCAGACTGGGCAGTGGAGGCATGCGACATTTGGGATTGCACCCAGGATGCTATCCGGGCTTCCAAGGAGAGAATGAGGACCTCCGCTGATGCACACCAGCGCCCTGCTCTGACTTTTGCCCCTGGCGACTTGGTGTGGCTCTCCGCCCAAAACATCAGGCTGCGGGTAGAGTCCGCTAAGTTTGCACCACGCTACATTGGCCCCTTCAAGGTCCTCGAACAGATCAGCTCTGTGGTCTACAGTTTGGCCCTTCCACCACACTTGGCTATCTCTGATACATTCCACGTGTCCCTCCTTAAGCCTCTTCACTTGTCCCGGTTCTCCGAGTCATCTGCCGGGACATCAGACTTGTCCTCGGACGAGTTTGAGGTCAATGCCATCGTGGGATGCATGGCAAAAAGTTTTATTTGGTGGATTGGAAGGGTCATGGTCCAGAGGCTCAGACCTGGGAGCCAATGGAGAACATCCACGCTCCGCTTCTCATTGCGGCGTTTGAGCATAGCGAGGCTCAGGGGGGTAATGTTAGGCATCGGGTTCCTGCCACTGCACAGCAGGAAACCAGAGCCTTGCACCCAGCGGTCTCCCATTCTTCTTTGGCCACAGTGGAACCTGCTCAGCACATTCGTCGGGCCCGGTGCTCTGCCCAGCCCAACTCCGTGGGTTTACTTGCTGCTGCTACCTCTGGCACAGCTATGACAATGCATGCTGCTCAGCAGCGAGATTCTCCAGGGACTAAGTCCTCATGTCAGGCCACTGAGCATGCCCGTGGAGTGATCTCCCATTGGAGATCGAGGGTCACGTGCTCAGGTCCTGCTCGTGTTCGGATTGGCCCATTCGATAAGCCAGGAAGGTCCCAGACGCCCGTGGCTATAAAAGGTTCGCATGGCCGCTTGCCCATGCGCTAGGATAGACTGTATTTACAGACTATGAGGTGTGAGAGATGTATGCACATATGAATGTATCTGGTGAATGACTCATTATGAAACCCATACCCCTGGTACGCATGTGTTGTGCAGCCTAGCCTGCTAGCCGAGCTCTGTGAGCACAAACAGGCTCCGGCGTTTATGTTCAGCTGTAGTGCGGCTCTGTGAAGCAACAGAGTCTGCCCCTGTACACACCGGGTGACGATAACCCGCGTGTGTCTCTATAGTATACCGCCATATAGCATCCGCCATTACTGAGCAGCAGGTTACCACCAATGCACGGTGGACCTTGGGCTGCGACTGCACCTTATTACCACCTTTATTATTTGGTGCGTACCGCCATCCCTAACACACAGGATAGGAATAGATACACAGCTCAGTAGACAGTATCACACAGGAGAGAATTAGGTACACGGCTCAGCAGTCAGTATCACACAGGATAGGATTAGATACAAGGCTCAGCAGTCAGTAACACAGGCTAGGATTAGATACACGGCTCAGCAGTCAGTAACACACAGGATAGGATTAGATACACGTTCAGCAGACAGTATCACACAGGATAGGATTAGATACACGCTCAGCAGACAGTATCACACAGGATAGGATTAGATACACGGCTCAGCAGTCAGTATCACACAGGATAGGATTAGATACACGGCTCAGCTGTCAGTATCACACAGGATAGGAATAGATACACGGCTCAGCAGACAGTATCACACAGGAGAGGATAAGATACACAGCTCAGCAGACAGTATCACACAGGAGAGGATTAGATACATGGCTCTGCATACAGTATCACACAAGGGAGGATTAGATACATGGCTCAGCAGACTATCACACAGGAGAGGATTACAGATATGCCCACACTGGTGAAACTGCCTTTCCCCCCAATTATACACTAGACTATGGGCTGTATATGTCACTGTCCTCCTCAGACAGCCATAAAAGCTGTCATGAAAGCAAAGGTGCCAGATTACCAGAGATCACTGGGGCTGTGTGTGAGTGGGGAGGCGGAGACAGAGCAGGAGGACACAGTAGAGCATTATTAAGCACAGTGCTGAGCCTGGACAGAGGAGCATGGAGGTAAATCACCTGCACTCACTACTCTCCATCCTCTGGCTCCAGTGAGTGCTTCTCTCCTCTGCTGACCACCTTCTCCATATCTACAGCCTCTCCTCACAACACAGGACCTGTTATGTCAAAAGTAATCCTGCGATAGAGGGTAAGTGGAGCTTATGGGATAGCACTGGGCTACAGTAAAATGGCGCCCAGCCACACCTACAGCAGTGAATTGTGCAGCCCACAGGGGCATGCCCTGTTACCGGCTAATGTGGCTGCAATGTTAGAGATAGGGTCGGGAACCGACCACTGTCTCTATGTCTATGGACTGCCATATTTGCAGACTTTATGAGTCCTCCACAGATCTGCAAATCAAGATGGCAGTGCCCAGTGGCTACATTAAAACATTATTACAAACAAACCATAAACCCTAGTTAGTACATTTGCTGAAACAACATGTTTTGGTACTTCTTTTTGCCAGTAATAGAAAAGTGTGACACCTTCCCTTTAAAAGAACATAGAATAATACAAAAAAATAGAACCAGGAAGTGGAGGTCCAAGTGGAGGAGGAGGTTGAGGTGGAGAAGGAAGGTGAAGTGGAGGAGCAGGTGAAAGAGTCAGAGGAAGTAGTCAACGCTGCTTTTATATATATATATATATATATATATTTTTTTTTTTTTTTTGCTGGGGTACTCTGAAAACAGGCAGTGTAATAGTATAGAGAAAAAAAGAATTGTTCCGGCTTCTTAAAAATTTCTAGCTTTATTAACCCCTTAATGACCAGGGGTAGTTTTGGTTTTGCATTTTCATTTTTCTCTCCCCTTCTTTCCAGAGCCATAACTTTTTTATTTTTCCGTCTATTTGGCCATGCGAGGGCTTATTTTTTGCGGGACGAGTTGTACTTTTAAATGACACCATTGGTTTTACCATGTCGTGTACTCAAAAACGGGAAAAAAATTCCAAGTGCGGTGAAATTGCAAAAACCCCACAAGAGGGGTTTGGCTTTTTTGCTAGGTTCACTAGATGCTAAATCTGACCTGCCATTATGATTCTCCAGGTCATTACGAGTTCATAGACACCAGACATTTCTATGTCCTTTTATCTAAGTGGTGAAAAAAAATTCCAAAGTTTGTTAAAAAAAAAAAAAATTGCGCAATTTTCCGAGACTTGTAGCATCTCCATTTTTCATGATCTGGGGTCGGGTGAGGGCTTATTTTTTTCGCACCGAGCTGATGTTTTTAATGATACCACTTTTGTGCAGATGCATTCTTTTGATCGCCCGTTATTGCATTTTAATGCAATGTCTTGGCGACCAAAAAAACGTAATTCTGGCGTTTTGAATTTTTTTCTCGCTACGCCGTTTAGTAATCGGGTTAATGCTTTGTTTTTATTGATAGATCGGGTGGTTCTGAACGTGGCGATACCTAATATGTGCATGTGGGATTTTTTTTTACTGCTTTATTCTGATTGGGGCGAAAGGGGGGTGATTTGAACTTTTAGGTTTTTTTAATTTTTTTTTATTTTTAATTTTTTTTTTTTTTTTTTTACTTTTGGCATGCTTCAATAGCCTAGGCTAGAAGCATGCGCAACCCGATCGGCTCTGCTACATATGGGTGATGAGCAGATCGCCCATATGTAGCAGATTTACTGCTGTGCTTTCAGCGCCGACCACCTGGTGGCGCTGAAAGCAATATGCCTGGAACAACCATAGAGGTCTCATAGAGACCTCTGGTTGTCCAGGCAACATGACGCCAACCCCCGATCACGTGACGGGGGTCGGCGATGAGGTCATTTCCGGCCCGGCGGCCGGAAATGCTATTTAAATGCCCGCTGTCAGCTTTGACAGTGGGATTTAACTAGTTAATAGGTGCGGGCGGACGGCGATTCCACTCACGCCTATTGCGGGCACATGTCAGCTGTTCATAACAGCGGACATGTCCCAGCTTTGATGCGGGCTCAGTGTCGGAGCCCTCATCAAAGCAGGGGAGATGTCTGATGACATACAGTGCACGTCATTGGACATTAGATAAAATGCAAAATATAGCATGTTGGCTTTCTCCTCAGCCAGCAATGGATGCGCTGGGGGGCACTGTAACAGCTGCGCGTTTCGATCCAAGCAGGATCTTTTTCACAGCTGTGAAATTTTTAAGAAGCCGGAACGATCCTTTTTTTCTCAATCTTCTATCAATGATTCGTTGGTGTCCAGACGAGGTTCCGTGCTCCGGCTATGTTTGGTGAGCTGGCTAGGGCTTTTTATAGCCCATTCTTTGTATATTAGTGTAACAATATGCTGGTCACTGTCTCTCTATATACAGGCCATGTAATACTCTGCACTCTTTTGGGTTAAAATCAATGAGAGCATCAAATAGGGGACATGACTGTGTTGCTGCTGGTGTAGCTGCTGCAGGGAGAGTGAGGACGTGGTCTTCACTCCCTGACAGACGTTATGTCGCTTATCCATGTTATGTAAATAAAAGCTTATAAGTAGATATTAAATTCATCCATTTGTTGTATAAATTATTCTTTTGAAAGCTTAAACCCTCCGAAAAGTGGTTTAGATTAAGAAAATAAATTGCCATCAATGCAGTAATATTGATCATTTAATGGACACAGAATGGTCAGATTTTGGCAAGACAGAAGTTTTGTCGCCTGTTCATATAATGCACCCAATCGTGGTTTTCATCCTCACCTGTGCTCAGTAAATGATCAGTTAATTAGTGGGTGTGTATAAAAAGAAACCCAGCACCCCAGACCTTCACTTGAGCTGCAACTTGAGCTCTGACAACATGAGAAAAATTCACTCTGTGACCAAAGCCTGGATTATCTAGAGGCTGAAGACCAGATCCACTGCAGAGGTGGCTGGCACCTTTAATGTGTCTCAGCGTCAAGAAAAAAGAATTAAAAAAAGATTTAAAGAGACTGGAGATATGTTTGACAAGCCCAGGTCTGGCAGACCCCGCAAGACAACTGCTCAGGAGGAATGTTTGTTGGTTAGAAAATCCAAAGCAAACCCCTCTTCCACTGCAGCAGAGCTACAACAGACCTGGTCACCTGAAGTCCCTGTGTCAACTCAAACAGCTTGTAGGATTCTGTCTCAAAATGGCCTTCATGGTCGATTCAGTGCCCAGAAGCCAGCACTAAACAAAAGGCAAATAAAAACCGTGTGGCATTTTCAACGTCTCACAGCCTGCTAAACAGATGGACGCTGGAAAAGTGGAAGAAGGTGGATTTCTCTGATGAATCTTCAGTAGAATTACACCACAGCCACCGCAAATACTGCAGGAGACCTACTGGAGCCCGTATGGATCCAAAATACACCCAGAAAACAGTTAAATTTGGTGGTGGAAAGATCATGGTCTTGGGTTACATTCAGTATGGGGGTGTGCGAAACATTTGCAAGGTGGAAGGCAATATCAATAGCCTAAAATATCAAGAAGTATTAGCTACCTCTTATATTTCAGTTCATAAAAGGGGTCAAATTCTGCAGTAGGATGGTGCTCCATCTCATACATCCATCTCTACAATAAAGGTTCTCCAGGCAAAAAAGATCAAGGTGCTCAAGGACTGGCCAGCCCAGTCACCAGACATGAACGTCATTGCGCATGCTTGGGGTAGGATGAAAGAGGAAGCTTGGAAGACAAAACCAAAGAATCTAGATGAACTCTGGGAGGCATGTAAGACTGCATTCTATGCTATTCCTGATGACTTCATTAATAAATTGTATGAATCATTGTTGAACCGCATGGATGCAGTCCTTCAAGGTCTTGGAAGTCACACAAAATATTAAATAGGACTCTCATAGCACCACAACTTCATTCACCAATGTTATGCAGCATATATTTGTATTTCAAGTTAATTATTTGGTTGAATATCACATTACTTTCTGTGGCCGGCAAAACTTTATTTTCTTAACCTAACCACATTTCGGAGGGTTTCAGCTTTCAAAAGAATAATTTATACAACCAATGGATGAATTTAACATCAGGTTATAAGCTTTTATTTACATAACATGGATAAGCGACATAACTTCTGTCAGGGAGTGTATATGTGCCTGCTACGCGCCCAAATGAAACATCTTCCGCTGGTGCACGCAGGCGACAGGATGTGGTCTATCTATGCCTGAAACACACCCAAATGAAACCCCTGCCAGTGGTGAATGCAGATGACAGGACATTCTGCATAATTTCATTGGCACAAGTACCGCTGGATGAATGGTGAGGCCAGATCGAGTAGAGGTTGTTTTAGATTGTTGACAGAGAGTGCCTTCAGTTCCTTTACTTTGTCTTCTACCTGGTCCCCTGCTGAAAGCAAAGGTTTATCACCTGTGGCCCATGGGCATCTGTCTTCCACCTCAATCCCTTGCAAATCAGGCTAGCAGTCTGAGCCCCAAATCATGCAGCAATCTCTTTAGCTTTTTGATGACTCTGCTGGCTGTCATTCTGTGGGCCATCCACTTGACCCTGGTAAACAATTGTAAGAGAATGAGTGCACTGATACTCAACCACTTGTTCTTTTGCAGTATGAGTATGTATGTGGGAGGGGTAGTGTAAACGGTCAGAGCACCACCACAGCACATCTCTGATGATGATGAAACACAGGTGCAGACTGCTGCAGCTTTCTGTTGTGTGTAGTCTGGCATGGTGGATTATTATTATTATTATTATTATTATTATTATTAATTTTTTAAGTGCACCATTGATTCCATGATGCTGTACATGAGGAGAGGTTACGTGCAAAGCACAAATAGAAATTACAATGAACAAACTAATTATGACAGATAGTTACAGAGGGGAGAGAACCCTACCCTTGTGTCCTTACATTCTACAGGATAATGGGGAAAGGAGAGAGTAGGGTTTACTGCTGCAGCAGCTCTGGTGTTAGTGAGGTGGCAGCAGGAACATTGCAAGCAGTAAGCTGTTCTGAAGACATGGGTTTTCAAGATCCACATGAAATTTCCAATTGTAGGGGAAAATTGGATGTGCTTGGCCACAGAATTCAACTGGATGTGGGATACTCAGGAGAGGTTTTGCAGGCATTTGGATGAGACACATACAATAGTGGAGGAGAGAAGGAGATCTTGGTAGGAATAGAGATTACCTGGTGGGAGATATCGGGAGATTAATTCAGAGATATATGGGGTAGATAGATAATGGATGTCTTTGTAGGTCAGTGTTAGTAGATTGAAGTAGATACTATTATGAGCAGAAATTGTTACTCTTTAGCGACTCACATAGGACCAGCAAAAGCGCTGTCGCAGACGCACTTTTCGCAAACCACCTCTGCAAGTCCTTTAAAGGCTGGGATATTCTTCACCTACTCCCCAAGGGGAGGAGCACTTTAAAGAGCCCTTCCCAGACTACGGTTGCAGGGTATTTAGCATCTGGTGAAACAGACGATGTGCAGTCAGGTGCAAGAATAAAATAAATGTGCTGTTCCATGCATGTTTCTAGTTAAAGAAATGTATTTATGTTTTTTCGCTTGTCTCTGCTGCCATCTACTGGCCAGACCATTTAGTTCCTCTGTCTTTCCTTGTTCAGCCTATGGGGAGGGGCTTCTCTTCAGCCTCTTCTCTTCCTGTTTGCTCAGTCATCGGCAGACATCTTACCTGAGAGAACTGTTCTCCCTCATGAGCTGAGGAAGCAAAGTCTTTTGACCCGCAAGTAGCGACTCCAGAGACAAGCTCCATGCAAGAGACTCAGTGTAATGTTTGAATCGTTATCTACGGAATAAACCAACATTGTTCTTCATCACAACGCGTGTATGCTTATCTGAGAAGCTGCTAAGGGTCATGTCTGCCTCGCTTATTGGATACACAAAGGTAGGAACTTCTCTCACTTACATGTCTGCATACCTTTAATCGCCATTAAGTGGGGACAGAACAGTCAAAAGACTAGCTTGTCGGCCCATACAAGTCAGAAGACTACTTTTAAAGCTCATAAGCAGCTAGAAAACCTCCTTATAGCCCAGCACCCCAGCTACAGATCTCCATCTGCCCCGTCTCCCTATGTGTAATCTGCCCAGCAACAAGCCTCGCACACCAGTCTGCCTGCAGCAGTGCACGTCTGGACAAGCCTAGAAGCAGCTCCACCACCTGCCACATCTTGCAATAACTCTGCTCGTACTGTTAATGAGGACTGTCTATGCACCTGCTGTTTCCTTCTGGCCACATCGCTCCTAAAGGCCTGCAGTACTCCATACCTCATTACCGCGCATCAGCGATCCGCGAACCCCCAAGTTTCGCCAAAGCCACTCTGGGAATCTCATCCGGGACCTCCCGCAGAGCCGCACAGCGATTTTCGGACCCCGATTCAAAAGTTGAATTTTTTAAAGAGACAGTACACCTTTATTCAAAATGGCCGAAAAAGACCTCGGACAGGTCCCTACTGATGAAACAGTGCAAATACAACCTGATACCGTCCACGATGAAGCCCAGGAGGCAGACCCCACATCTCAAGCAGACCAAGTCACCCGACCAAAACGTTCTGCCAAACCAACTATAAAGGTGCTTGAAAACTATCACAATATGAAAGATGAGCTATGTGATCACCTGGAAGAACAGTGGGAATGCGTCACCTCTTATATGTCAAGACTCGAATCCTCATCAGGCAACGCCGCAAGCTTGCAATCCGTCATGGAGCGGCTGAACACCGCCCGTGAAAGGTACAAGAGACTATCAGCAAAGTACATCGCTCTTCTAAAAGATTTTAATTCTGATGAAGCTCTTCCAGACCTCAGTGAGGCGCTAGAGACGGACAAGGAGAGAGACGCCAAGGTCCAACATGCCATAAACAAGGCTGAACACCGTATCTCTCACCTGCAAGAAACCAGGTCACACCGATCGACCTCATCTAAACGTTCCTCTCGGTCATCCAGGGCATCGTCCTCAAGAAGTTCAACCATGAGCGACAGGATACTAGAGGCCCGCATAAAGGCAGAGGAATCCAGAGTGAGACGTTCTTTCACTGAGAGAGAAGCTAAGGCAGAGGCAAAAAGGGCAGAAGCAGACATGGAAGCAAAAAGGGCAGAAGTGGAAGCAAAAAGGGCAGAAGTGGAAGCAAAAAGGGCAGAAGTGGAAGCCAAGAGAGCAGAAGCAGAAGCGGAGGCTCAGCTGAAGATTCTTCGGTCACAGATGGAAGAGGAGGTCGCACTAGCTAAAGTGAGACTACTTGAGCAGGCGTTGATCCAAGGTCCTGATGCAGCTAACTTGCCACCACTGGAATCAGACGATCCAGTCAATCGCACGAAAGACTATGTACTAAACCAGCTACCTGTAGCAACCCCGGTCTACAGTACCGTCCAAGTCGACGACACCAAAACCTCCAACGTACTCCCAGAGATACCTTCTCAAACACAGTCACCACAAGATGGCAACCAAGTGTTTCCTGACCCACCTTTACAGCTCAAGCGGTATTTGTCAGATTCTTCAAGGGCTAAACCACAGCTCAACCCTGCAGCAACATCATTCTATCCGGGAACAGCTCATCCATTCACACCAGGCGGCCCATACGCCCCAGGGGCATCACGAGTCGTCGTGGCAACGAGTGGTGAGAAGTCGGATATGTCCGAGTTCGCCAGGTTCATGGTGAGCAGAGAGCTAATCAACACCAGTCTTACGAAGTTTGATGATCGTGCAGAGAGCTACAGGGCCTGGAAAGCAACCTTTAAGGCAGCCATCGCCAATCTCAACCTAACTGAAGAACAGGAACTTGACCTCCTGATAAAGTGGTTAGGTCCAAGCTCTTCAACCCGCGTCAGGAGCCTCAGAGCGGTCCACGTGGGACAAGCAGAAGCAGGTCTCGCTGCCGCATGGCAAAGGCTGGAACGCACCTTTGGCAGCGCAGAGGCAATAGAGAAAGCCCTATTCAAGAGACTGCAGGATTTCCAAAAGATCAACCTTAAAGACGTCCACAAGCTGCAAGACCTAAGTGACCTGCTAATGGAGCTGGAGCTCGCCAAAAGAGACCCTCGTCTGTCTGGGCTGTGCTATCTGGATTCAGCCCATGGAGTAAACCCGATCGTGGTGAAGCTGCCATACAGCCTGCAGGAAAAGTGGGCAATGTCAGTATCAAGATACAAAGGAGTGAACGACGTTACCTTCCCTCCATTCATCCACTTCTGCAGGTTCATCGATGAACAGGCCCAGATGAGGAATGACCCCAGCCTCGACTTCCTAGAGTCCAACGCTTCGACAGCCGCACCAACTCCTGCGCCAAGGTATGAAAACACCACATACAAACGCAGAGACACTAAGAGAGCTGTGAGCGTTAGGAAGACCGAGCTACCGTCACCTGCAACGCCCACAGACGAACAGAACATCGTCTCAACACGAGATAAATCCTTTAATCGTGAATGTCCCATCCACAAGAAGCCACACTCGTTGACCAAGTGCAAAGGGTTTAGATCCAAAACCCTACAGGAGCGCAAGGAGATCCTCACAGAGCTCGGGGTTTGCTTCAAATGCTGCGCATCACTTGAGCACATGGCCAAGGACTGCAAATCCACAGTCAAGTGTGGGGAGTGCCACAGCGAAAAGCATGTTTCAGCCATGCACTCAACCCGAATAGCTAGAGACACACCGGCTGCAGTCACCACTGCTCCCGCTCCAAGTCATGGCGGGGAGCCACAGAATCAGACCGACACCGCCACAACTGTCTCCTGCTCATGCTCAGAAGTATGTGGAGAGGGCCGCATGGAGAAATGTTGCGCCCGAATATGCCTCATCAAGGTTTACCCCGAAGGACATCCAGAAAAGGCAATGAAGGTGTATGCCATCATAGACGACCAAAGCAACCGGTCCCTGGCAGGAGCCAAATTCTTTGAAGCCTTCGGAATTAGTGGACCATCAGAGCCCTACACCTTGAACACCTGCTCAGGCCGCATAGAGACTAGCGGCAGAAGAGCCCAGGGATTCATCGCTTCTCCTATCAACGGGAAGACTGAAATACCTCTGCCAACGCTAGTTGAATGTAACCAAATACCCAGCCATAGGAGTGAAATTCCTACCCCAGAAGCTGTACTTCATCAGCCGCACCTGAAGCACCTCGCAAGCGTCATCCCACCTATGGACAACAACGCGGAGATTCTACTCCTGCTCGGCAGAGACAACCTGAGGGTACACAAGGTGCGACAACAGTGCAACGGACCTGACTACGCACCATACGCCCAGAGACTGGACCTCGGATGGGTAGTCATAGGAAACGTGTGCGTTGATCGATCAGAAATCGACTCCTTCAGGACCTACGTCCATGGAGACGGACGCACAACCTGCCTAAGGCCATGTCCTCATCACTATGAAGTGAAAGAGAAGCCCCCAGACTCAATACAGCTGCCTGACATCGCTTCTTCTCTGCGTACCGACAACTTGGGAAGATCAGTCTTTCACATCACCAAGGACGACGATAAAGTAGCCTTGTCAGTGGAGGACAGAGAATTCATCGACATAATGGACCGTGAGTTCTCTAAGGACAAAACCGACCACTGGGTCTCTCCATTACCCTTCCGATCCACCAGGGTAAGACTGCCAAACAACCGAGACCAAGCTCAGAACAGATTCAACTCTCTTCAACGTTCAATGAACCACAAACCTGAAATGAGGGAGCACATTGTCGCCTTTATGGACAGAATATTTCGCAACAACCACGCGGAACCCGCTCCTCCCGTGAAGAAGAACGAAGAGTGCTGGTATCTGCCTTCATTTGATGTCTACCACCCACGGAAACCGAACCAAATCAGGGTTGTCTTTGACTCCAGCGCCAAACATGGAGGCGTATCACTCAACGATGTCCTCCTCACAGGTCCCAACCTGACGAACAACTTAGTAGGAGTGTTGCTGAGGTTCAGGAAAGAACTCGTCGCCATCACTGCCGATATCGAACAGATGTTCCACTGTTTCCTAGTCAGGGAGGACCACCGGAACTTCCTCAGATTCCTGTGGTTCAAGGACAACGACACCAACAAAGAGAAAAAATGGGAAACTTGGAAACAGTCGTTGTGCGGATTGAACAATATTCACATCCCGAGATGCTACACCAAAATCTCCCTTGCCTCTAGCGGAAGGAAAGAACTCCACATCTTTTCAGACGCCTCCACAGAAGCCATAGCGGCGGTTGCATACCTGAAGGTGATGGACGCCAGCGGGCAAAGCTACGTCGGATTGGTGTTCGGCAAGGCGAAGCTAGCCCCGAAGCCCGACCACACCATCCCCAGACTCGAACCTTGTGGAGCCGTCTTGGCAGTGGAAATTGCTGACTTCATACTACAAGAACTGTGTATCGAAATAGATGAGGTCCAATTCTACACCGACAGCAAGGTCGTTTTGGGTTACATCTACAATACATCGAGACGATTCTACGTGTATGTCAGTAACCGCATCGAAAGGATCAGGAGATCCTCCAAACCGGAACAATGGCGTTACGTACCATCGGAGCTGAATCCAGCAGATCTTGCAACCAGACCCATGTCTATATCTTCTTTCGTTAACTCTTCTTGGCTTACAGGTCCAGAGTTCCTGCTGAGACGGTCAGAAGAAGGTGTCCAGGAAGACTTCAGCATCCTAGATCCAGACAACGATCCAGATGTCCGAACTGAGGTCCATACCCTGACCACCAGTGCTGAGAAAACATCCTACCTCGGCTGCCAACGTTTTGAATGTTTCTCCAGCTGGTTAAGACTCGTCAGGACTGTTGCCAGGTTAGTGCACATCGCCAGATGTTATCGTGCAGACTTTAAAGACAAGGACTGTCATCGCTGGCATGTATGCCACAGACCTCTTTCTGCTGAGGACATCTCCCGTAGTGAGTCCCTCATTATACGCCACCTCCAACAGAGCGAATTCGCCACCGAATGGAAGTGCTTAAATAACAAACAGCAGATTCCATTAAGAAGCCCCCTCGCCAATTTAAACCCAGTAATGGACAGCTTCGGCTTACTGAGGGGTGGCGGTCGATTAAGCCAGGCTCGTTTCGGTGTCGCAGAGCAAAATCCTCTCATCATTCCCAACAAACACCACGTTACAGTCTTACTGATCCGTCATCATCATGAAAGGGCTGAACACCAAGGCAGGCAAATTACAGAGGGCACTCTACGGTCTGCAGGCCTCTGGATTGTCGGGATGAAGAGACGTGTAGCACAAATACTTCACGATTGTGTGCACTGTCGCAAAGTGAGAGGAAAGCAACTGTGCCAACAAATGGCCGACCTACCTACAGATAGACTTTCCATGGAACCACCTTTCACCTATGTGGGCCTAGACGTTTTCGGACCATGGATGGTATCCACACGCAGAACTCGTAGCAGCCGTGCGGACAGTAAGCGGTGGGCTGTGCTATTCACCTGCTTGAGCATCCGAGCCGTTCACATCGAGGTGTTAGAGTCCATGGATACCTCCTGCCTGATTAACGCCTTGAGAAGATTCCTCGCCATCAGAGGACCAGTAAAGCAGCTGAGGTCCGACCGCGGCAGCAACTTCGTCGGTGCATGTAGAGAGCTGAACATCGACACCAAGCCAATCCAAGACCAGCTGGCAGACAAGGGTTGCACCTGGATCTTCAATTCTCCTCACAGTTCTCACATGGGAGGCTCCTGGGAGAGGATGATCGGAATCTCACGCAACATCCTGAACTCCATGCTAAAGGACGTCAACTCCTCGAGACTCACGCACGAGACTCTAGTGACTCTTTTAGCCGAAGTCTCAGCCATCATCAACTCGAGACCCCTTGTGCCGGTGTCAATGGATCCAGAGGTACCAACCATGTTGACTCCCAACATCCTTCTTACTCAGAAGATCGACAACGCGGTAATTCCCAGCGGAGATTTCACTCATGCCAACACCTACCAAAGACACTGGAAACGATTCCAATATTTGGCCGACTACTTCTGGAACCGATGGAGGAAGGAATACCTTACCATTCTTCAAGGGAGAAGGAAGTGGCGACATCCCAAGCTGAATATCAAGGAAGGAGATCTGGTCCTCATGAAAGACCAGACCACTGAAAGGACTGACTGGCCTCTGGGACTTGTTACCAGGACACTGCCTAGCCAGGACGGCAACGTGCGGAAGGTGGAGCTGAGGGTCTTTAGGAAGGGTGAGACGAAGATCTTTGCGAGGCCAATCCATGAACTCGTCCTCTTACTGCCTATCGAGAGCGCCACTACGGGATGAGCGTTCTGCACCCGAAGTTTGGCCGTTTTTCTGATTTTTTGAACTTTAATTGTTGCATTTAACATGCCCTTTCTTTTAGGTTTATTATTATTATGGACTATAGTGGAATCCCCATAGTGAATTCCAGACGGGGAGTGTGCTGTTCCATGCATGTTTCTAGTTAAAGAAATGTATTTATGTTTTTTCGCTTGTCTCTGCTGCCATCTACTGGCAAGACCATTTAGTTCCTCGGTCTTTCCTTGTTCAGCCTATGGGGAGGGGCTTCTCTTCAGCCTCTTCTCTTCCTGTTTGCTCAGTCATCGGCAGACATCTTACCTGAGAGAACTGTTCTCCCTCATGAGCTGAGGAAGCAAAGTCTTTTGACCCGCAAGTAGCGACTCCAGAGACAAGCTCCATGCAAGAGACTCAGTGTAATGTTTGAATCGTTATCTACGGAATAAACCAACATTGTTCTTCATCACAACGCGTGTATGCTTATCTGAGAAGCTGCTAAGGGTCATGTCTGCCTCGCTAAGGCTGGTTTCACATTTGCGATTTTTAGCGCTGGAAAAAAATGCACACCTGCGCATGCATTTTTTCCCCTATATTTAACATGGGTGCGCATACCTGCGCGCTGGTAAGCGCATGTATGCGATTTTCATGCGCTGCGTTTTTTTGGGGTGTGCGTTGGGATTTTCCAGACGCAGCATGTTGCATTTTTTGGCCCTGCAAAAAAGCGCATGCGCACATATGCGCACGTTTTGCGCTAAAAATGGCCATTATAGCCTATGGATGCGCATATGTGCGCACTGGCATGCTCATGTATGCGTTTTTTTGCATATGCGTTTTTTTTTTAAACCATGGAATTTAGGGGTTTGGGTTAGAGTTAGGGTTAGTTAAGGGGGTTTAGGGTTAGGGTTATAGTCAGGGTCAGGGTTAGGGTTGGGATTTGGGTCAGGGTTAGGGTTAAGTATGGTTTTGTTAAGGATTAGGGTCATGGTTAGGGTCAGGAGTAGGGTTAAGTATGGTTTTGTTAAGGGTTAGGGTCAGGGTTAGGGTTAGGGTTAGGGTTAGGGTCAGGGTTAGGGTTAGGGTTAGGGTTAGGGTCAGGGTTAGGGTCAGGATTAGGGTTAAGTATGGTTTTGTTAAGGGTTAGGGTCAGGGTTAGGGTTAGGGTTAGGGTTAGGGTTAGGGTTAGGGTCAGGGTTAGGGTTAGGGTCAGGGTTAGGGTTAAGTATGGTTTTGTTAAGGATTAGGGTCAGGGTTAGGGTCAGGATTAGGGTTAAGTATGGTTTTGTTAAGGGTTAGGGTCAGGATTAGGGTTAAGTATGGTTTGGTTAAGGGTTAGGGTCAGGGTTAGGGTTAGGGTTAGGGTCAGGGTTAGGGTTAGGGTCAGGGTTAGGGTTAGGGTTAGTTAGGGTTTAGGGTTTGGGTTAGGGTTAAGTATGATTTGGTTAAGGGTTAGGGTCAGGGTTAGGGTTAGGGTCAGGGTTAGGGTTAGGGTTAGGGTTAGTAAAGTCATGGTTTGGGTGGTGTGAGGGGCCACCTAAAAATGTTGGAAAAAAACGCAAACGCGGTAGAAACGCGCTAAAAACGCATACAAACGCATAAAAACGCTGCGTTTTTTTCATGCATGCTCATAAAAATGCTTGAAAAAAACGCAGCAGTTGTATGCTTATGTATGCGTTTTTTCAATGCGTTTTTTTGCGGGAAAAACGCGCTGCAAAAAAAAGCAAGTGTGAAACTAGCCTTATTGGATACACAAAGGTAGGAACTTCTCTCACTTACATGTCTGCATACCTTTAATCGCCATTAAGTGGGGACAGAACAATAAATGCTAGCAAAAAACCCAAATGAAAACCAAAGGGAAACCCAAGGACAATAGCTGAGAAAGATGAACCTATAACGACCATTAGAAACTAGTGAAAAGCAACCAGTGTTCAACCACAGCACACTATGCACCTACGCAAGGGAACTGAATAAACAACATTGAACTAAGCCAGGGGAGGAGTCCTGTGAAGATCATTTGCATATTTCCAGTGCATTATGGGAAAAGTGAACAGTCTCCGTGAACTCATTGAACACTGGATTTTGGTCACTGCAGTGGAAAGGAGGACATTGGAAAACAAGGGGAGGAGTCCTGTGAATATCAGTTGAATATTACCAGAGCATTCTGGAATAAATGAAGTGTCCCCATGAACTCAAGGAACACCGGATGTTGGCCGTTGCAGTTGAAAGAAGGAAGTTGGAAAATCGCTTTAATTTTGGCACGATCTTCACTGCTTTGACATCATTTAAACATTAAGAGCATGGATGAGGCCAGTAGCCATTTGGAGAGCTGCATTGCATGCTATATGTTCACATACTTACCAGAACTTCATCTGCCAGGAATGCAAGCTTGTGTCCCTTTTAGTGGAAAAGTTGTAAAGTCAAGAAGAGAGAATACTTACACTGAAAATTGTTAAGGAAGGTGAGGAGTTTTCAGACAGAGCAGAAGTATCTCTTAGAATACAGAAAGAAAAGTAATTTGTAGTGCACTTGAAGAAACAGAGGAATGGAAGCATGAAACCCAGAGAAGCAGGAGGATCGGGAGGCAGTCAGCATCCATTTTGCTCAAGAATCAGTTCCAGACTCTCATAGAGGATAACGATGATCAAATGCATCAAGATAAGACTTTGCCCACAAAGAACAACCTTGTAAGCACTCAGAGTCCTCCTCAATGGAGAAAGAAAAAATGTGAAGAAATGAAGAGTGGTGTTCATGGGGGTTTCTATCTGCAGACTGGATATAACCTCAAGAAAAATGTGCTGTCTTCCAGGTGCAAAAATCAAAGATGTGTCTGACAGAATATCAGGTCTCTTCAGACCTACAAATGAAATGAAAACACAAGAAAGAAACTGGAAACCACCTGCAGTGACTTTGAAGACTTAAGGGTATGTGCACACGCTGTGGAATGTTCTGAGGATTTGGCCGCACAGACTTTGTAAAATCCGCAGATAAATCTGCAGGTCAAAAGACCTGCGGTTTTACCTGTGGATTAGCCTGCGGTTTTGCCCTGCGGTTTTTCATCTCCGCAATGGAGGAGATGGCAAACCGCACCGGAATCCGCAGAAAGAATTGACTTAACATTGACATGTTATGAAACCACAGCAAATCCTCGTGGAAAATTTTGCAGCGTCTGCACAGCGTTTTTTTTTCCATAGGTTAGAATGCTACTGTACACCGCAGCAAAAACTGCTGCTGATCCTCAGTGGCCAAATCCGCTGCGGATCCGCAGCAGAATCTGCAGCGTGTGTACACACCCTAAGGGGGTTTTACACATAGCAATATCGAAAGCAATATCGTTAAAGCATCACCGATTTGGTGACGCAGCAGCGATATCGCTAGCGATATCGCTATGTGTGATACTTACCTCCGACCGGCTCCCCCGCTGTCTGTCACTGATCACGCAGCTCCATTTCTCGTCGGGAGCTTCCTGCTGGCGTCGACGAGCGACGCGTGGATGCAGGCGGGAGGACGTCAGGATCGCCTCGTCTGAAAGGTAAGTAACGACTGCTGTATCGCTGCTGCATCGCTGTGAGATCTGCATGTGTGGCAGCTCACTAGCGACCTTTTAGGGATGCACCAGCGATCCTGACCGGGTCGTATCATGGTCGGGATCGCTGGTGCATCGCTAAATGTAAAGGGGCTTTTAGGCAATAAAGTGAAAGACCTGAGAGCACAGGTGGTCTTATCCATCCTCCCAGTGGATAGCCATGGAGCAAATACAGACTAGACATCATGACACCGTTGACCCTAGTGGTGCCCACGAGTACAGCAATAGCTCTATCCAAAGAACTTTTAGATGAAAAAAAACTCCCTAAACGGCAGTCGAGTTGCTTCATGTTCTTGCTAAAGAACCAGAGGGCAGAACAGGCTGTGAATTAACCACAAGAAGAAAATTGTGCTAAACAAAGGAAAGATGTTACAGTGAGTAAAGTAAATAAAATACCAAACAAAGAATAAAGCAATTACTCTTAACAAATATAACGTCTACTTACTAAAGTTAAACAGAAGAGCGGTGCAAAGTATAGAAAAGAAATAAAACCGTGAAAATCCTTAGCTCAAATCTCACAGGCTGGCTCCAAACATTAATGTCAGAACAGCTACATGAATCTATCATTAGCAGGAAATGCCCTCTGGGGGACAGAATGTAAAGCTGCACCCAAAAAAGTTACAGATGGAGAAAGGAAAACACCTGTGTTAAGCTAGACAGACTGCAGCCAGAAAACAGAACTCAAACACTCAAAAGGTGTGTCTACCTATGGCTTGGCGGAAAAGAGAAGCTGACCATAATACACAAGCTCAAGGGATCAAATCCATGAGCAAGACAGTTTCAACAGCATATTGGAAAAGTATGTGTTCACAAGTCTCAACATAATGATTGATGGGTCTTGCCCATTTAACTTCTGGGTCTCCAACTTGGACATATGACATGAGCTTACCGTTTATGCCATGGAGGTGTTGGCCTGCCCTGCGGAAAGTGTACTGTCAGAACGTGTGTTTAGCATGGCAGGAAATGTGATCACAGATGTCCACAGCCAACATGGGCAAGTTCACATTCATTAAATTTAACCATGTACGGATCTCACAGGACTTGTCCATTCCTTTGGCTGAATATAGAAGTATTCCCACCACACAAAGCCATTGATAGACTTCACCACAGTTTGTTCTATTTTCCATTCTCAATATTTTGGGGCCTACCCAAATGTAAAAAAAAAGACTAAGCTGTTTTACAGAGTACCACACAGTCTGTTTTGCAAAGTACCCCACAGAGGCTTTTTCACAGTACTCCCACAGAGGTGAGTGTTGAGTACACAAAAGTTTTTCTTCCACAGTAATCCTGCAGACAAAGTTGCAGTTCGGAAAAATTTGTATTCGCACACAGTACTCCCACAGATACGGGTGCGGAGTATGACTATTTTTTAGGCCCACAATTCGTATAAACACAGCTGTAGAGTACACAGAGAGGCTTTTTGGAAAAGTACTTCTAGAGGCTTTTGGCACAATACACACAAAGGCTTTTTGACATTTTACTTAAAGAGGCTTTTTGGCACAGTACTGCAACAGTCAAGATTGCGGAGGCTTAAACGCAGTTATTTTTTAGCCACAGTTTCAACTTGTATACATACAGCGGTAAAGTACAATTTTTTTAGACACAGTACTCACAAAAAGATGGCTGCAGAGTAGATGATCTTTTTAGATACATTACTCGTATAGACACAGCAGTACAATAAAACTCTTTTTTTGGCCCACAAATGGGAAATATATGGCTGCAGAGTAGATTTTTTTAGACACACTACTCTCAAAAAAATGCTGCAGCATACATTGATTTTTATAGACACACTACTTGCAAGAAAATGATAAGTTTTTACACACACTGCTCACAAAAAAATGCTTCAGAATACAATAGTTTTTTATGCACAGTTCTTCCTCGCAAAAAAAATGCTGCACATTAAAATACTACTCGCCTAGAAATGGTGATAAGATGGCTGATGCCATTTGTTTATTTGCCAGACTACTTAAAAAACATACACCGGTCCAGAAAAAATATTTCATTGGCCTTTAAATGGCAGCAAGATGGCTGATGCCAGTTATTTATTTGCAATACTACTAGAAAACACACAGCAGTCCAGAAAAATTATTTATTTGACCTGTAAATGACAAAGAGATGGCTGATGCCAATTTCTTCCCAAACTGCAAAAAAACGCACACTGGTCCAGCAACATTATTTCTTTGGCCTATAAATGACTACTAGATGGCTGATGTCTGTTATTTATTTGCAAAATTAGTAGAAAACACACAGCAGCCCTGAAAAAATATTTATTGGGCCTCTAAATCACAACAAGATGACTGATGACAATTATTTTTTTCCAGACTCCTAGAAAACACACACTGGTCCTGAAAAAATAATTTCTTTGGCCTACTAATGGCAATGAGATGACTGATGACAATTATTTAGTTTTAAAACTACTAGAAAACACACACCAGCTTAAAGGACAGTACTCCTACAGGAGACTGCAGAGTACACACTTTGGCTTAAAGGACAGTTCTCCCACAGGCAGGCGCTGTAGAGTACACCCAGAGACTTAAAGGACAGTATGTTCACAGACGTGTGTGCAGAGTGCACACAGCAGCTTAAAGGACACTACTCCCACAGGCGGGGGGTGCAGAGTACACAAAGTAGCTTTAAGCACAGTACTTTTACTGACCGGTTTGCTGAGTACACACAGTGGCTAAAAACAGTACTCCCACAGGTGGGAGTTGCAGAGTACACACAGCAGCTTAAAGGAACAATACTCTCAAGGTGGGGACGTGCAGAGTACACAGTGGCTTAAAGGACAGTACTCCCACAGGCGGTGGTTGCAGCTTAAAGGAACAATACTCTTACAGGTGGTGGATGCAGAGTACACACAGCAGCTTTAAGCACAGTACTCCCACAGGCAGAGGGGTGCAAACTAGACACAGCGACTTAAAGAAACAGTACTACCACAGGTAGGGGGATGCATAATGGTGGCAGCACTCATGATCGTGTTGATGTTTTTAATGATACCGCGCTTGTGCAAAAATGTTCTTTGATGGCCTGTTATTACATTTTAATGCAATGTCGTGACGACCAAAAAAAACAAAAAAACTTAATTCTGGTGTTTTGAATCTTTTATCACTGCGCCATTTAGCGATCGGTTTAATCCTTTTTTTGATTGGGCGATTCTGAATGCGGCGATACCTAGTATGTGTATGTGTGTTTTTTTATTGTTTTATTTTGATTGGGGTAAAAGGGGGGTGATTTGAACTTTTAGGGTTTTTTATTTTTTTAATCACTTTTTTTAAGTTTTGGCATGCTTCAATAGCCTCCATAGAAGACAAGAAGCATGCCACACTTGATCGGCCCTGCTACATATGGCCGATGAGCAAATCGCCCATATGTAGCAGATTCGCTGCATTACTTTGAGCGCCGACCACCTGGTGGCGCTCACAGTAATGTGCCTGCAACAACCATAGAGGTCTCTATGAGACCTCTGGTTGTCTAGGCAACGCGTCACCAACCCCGATCATGTGACGGGGGTGCCAATGCACTCACAGCGGCTGGAAGTGCTAGTTAAATGCCCGCTGTCAGCTTTGACAGCGTGATTTAACTAGTTAATAGGTGATTCCACTCGCGCCTATTGCGGGCACATGTCAGCTGTTTATAACAGCTGACATGTCACAGCTTTGAGGTGGGCTCACTGCTGGAGCTCACCTCAAAGCAGGGGATACTTACCGATGATGTACTATTTCATCATAGGTAAGTAAGGGGTTAGTGATGATTTCCTTATTGTTTTTCAAAGACTGAATGACTCTCCTGACCTGTGCACTGATATTGAATGGTTGTCTCTTATGTGTATCTAGTATGGTGGATTTTATTAGGTGCCTAAATAATTATATACATATTTGTCCAAATGGAGGTTGCATCCATTTTTAGATGTCCAGTTGGACATATTTTGAATGCCAAGTTTCCTCTTTCTTATGCTATATGGTGAGTCCCGATTCCTCTGTGTTATGAAAATATTCCTTCAGGCATAGTCTCCTGAAATAATTTTCTTTATTACTGCTTAGTACACTTTTACGCTTTAGAAGACAAAATGAAAATCTACTAGGAAGCATATCAAGTGCTACATTGTTGGGTTTATAAGCTGAGAGTTTGATTACACAAAAGTTTCTGTGTCTGGAAGGGAGTAGTTTTCCATATTGCTATGTTTTGGATTTGTTTCGGAACTGTTTGTATTGAGTCCTGCATTGAGATGAAATTCATAGAGTCTCTTTTCCTTGTTATAGATTAGAACGGTCAGTAGTTTACAGTAATATTGTTATCATTTTTGGTTTGTGCTTTCTATAAGTGCATTCCTCTGTGATCCAAACTTCACTTTGACTTTACACTTGATGAAGCAGACAACATGCAAAAGGTTTTTTTTTGCATAACGAGTATAGCAATTATGTATATTAACCCCTTCATGACCCAGGCTATTTTGACCTTAATGACCTGGCCATTTTTTGCAATTCTGACTAGTGTCCCTTTATGAGGTAATAACTCAGGAATGCTTCAACGCATCCTAGCGATTCTGAGACTGTTTTTTCATGACATATTGGGCTTCATGTTAGTGGTAAATTTAGATCTATAATTTTTGCATTTATTTGTGAAAAAAATGGAAATTTGGCGAAAATTTCAAAATTTTCAAATTTTGAATTTTTATTCTGTTAAACCAGAGACGTATCTGACACAAAATAGTTACTGAATAACATTTCCCACATGTCTACTTTACATCAGCACAATCTTGGAAACAAATTTTTTTGTTAGGAAGTTATAAGGGTTAAAAGTTGACCAGTGATTTCTCATTTTTACAACAAAATTTACAAAACCATCTTTTTTAGGACCATCTCACATTTGAAGTCACTTTGAGGGGTCTATGTGGCAGAAAATACCGACCACCATTCTAAAAACTTCACCCCTCAAGCTACTCAAAACTACATTCAAGAAGATTATTAACCCTTCAGGTGCTTCACAGGAACTAAAGCAACGTGGAAGGAAAAAATGGACATTTTAATTTTTCCAACAAAAATTTTGTTTTAGCATCAATTTTTTCATTTTCACATGGGTAACAGGATAAAATGGATCCTAAAATTTGTTGGGCAATTTCTCCTGAGTACAACGATACCTCATATGTGGTCATAAACCACTGTTTGTGCGCACAGCAGGGCTCAGAAGGGAAGGAGCACCATTTGACTTTTTGAATGGAAAATATGCTGGAATATTTAGCGGTTGCCATGTCGTTTTTGGATAGCCCCGTGTGCCTAAACATTGGAGATCCCCCACAAATGACACCATTTTGGAAACTAGACCCTCCAAAGAACTTATCTAGATGCATAATGAGCAATTTGAACCCCCAGGTGCTTCACAAATTGATCCGTAAAAAAGAAAGGACTTTTTTTCACCAAAATGTTCTTTTAGCCTCAGTTTTTTCATTTTCACATGAGCAACAGGATAAACTGGATTCTAAAATTTGTTGGGCAATTTCTTCTGATTACACCGATACCTCATATGTGGTCATAAACCACTGTTTGGGCGCACGGCAGGGCCCGGAAGGGAAGGAGCGCCATTTGACTTTTTGAATGGAAAATTAGCTCCAATCGTTAGCGGACACTATGTCGTGTTTGGAGAGCCCCTGTGTGCCTAAACTTTGGAGCTCCCCCACAAATGACCCCATTTTGGAAACTAGACCCCCTAAGGAGCTTATCTAGATGTGTGGTGAGCACTCTGAACCCCAAGTGCTTCACAGAAGTTTATAACGCAGAACCGTGAAAATAAAAAATATTTTTTTCCCTCAAAAAATGATATTTAGCCCATTATTTTTCATTTTTACAAGGGTAATAAGATAAATTGGACCCCAAAAGTTGTTGTCCAGTTTGTCCTGAGTACGCTGGTACCCCATATGTGGGGGGACCACTGTTTGCGTCCACGTTGGGGCTCGGAAGGGAAGTAGTGACGTTTTGAAATGTCGACTTGATGGAATGGTCTGTGGGCGTCATGTTACGTTTGCAGAGCCCCTGATGTACCTAAACAGTGGAAACCCCCCATAAATGACCCCATTTTGGAAACTAGACCACCCAAGGAACTAATCTAGATGTGTGGTGAGCACGTTGAAACCCCAAGTGCTTCACAGAAGTGTATAACGCAGAACCGAGAAAATAAAAAATATTTTTTCCCTCAAAAAAATAATTTTTAGTCCACTATTTTTTCTTTTCACAAGGGTAACAGGATAAATTGGACCCCAAAAGTTGTTGTCAAGTTTGTCCTGAGTACGCTGGTACCCAATATGTGGGGGGGCGACCACTGTTTGGGCACACGTTGCGGCTCGGAAGGGAAGTAGTGACGATTTGAAATGTCGACTTGATGGAATGGTCTGCGGGCGTTATGTTACGTTTGCAGAGCCCCTGATGTACCTAAACAGTGGAAACCCCCCACAAGTGACCCCATTTTGGAAACTAGACCACCCAAGGAACTAATCTAGATGTGTAGTGAGCACATTGAACCCCCAAGTGCTTCACAGAAGTTTATAACGTAGAGCCGTGAATATAAAAAATAATTTTTTCTCCACAAAAATTATTTTTTTAGCCCCCAACTTTTAATTTTCCCAAGGGTAACAGAAGAAATTAGACCCCCAAAGTTGTTGTGCAATTTTTCCTGAGTACACTGATGCCCCGTATGTGGGGTTATACCACTGTTTGGGCACACGTCGGGGCTCGGAATGGAGGCAGCACTGTTCGAGTTTTTGAACGCAAAATTGGTTGGAATAAATGGTGGCGCCATGTCGTGGTTGGAGACCCCCTGATATGCCTAAACAGTGGAAACCCCTCAATTCTAACTCCAATCCTAACCCTAACACACCCCTAACCCTAATCACAACCCTAATCATAACCCTAACCACAACCCTAACCCCAACACACCCCTAACCCTAATCATAACCCCAACACACCCCTAACCCTAATCCCAATTCTAACTCTAATCACAAACCTAACCCTAATCCCAACCCACCCCTAACCTTAATCTTAACCCTAACCCTAGGCCTAACCCTAGCACTAACCCTAGCCCTAAGCCTAGCCCTATCCCTAACCCTAGCCCTAGCCCTAACCCTAGCCCTATTTCTAACCCTAACCCTATTTCTAATCCTAATTGAAAAATAAAAATATTTTATTATTTGTCCCTATGGGGGGTGATAAGGGGGGCGGTGATTTACTTTTTTTATTTTGATCACTGTGAGAGTTTATCACAGTGATCAAAATAAAAAAAAATGAATCTGCCACTGGGAAATGCCAGTGGGCGCACTGCGCGTGCGCCCGCCATTTTCCAAGATGTCAGAGCCCATGGACCGGGACGGCGGGACGGCAGGACACTGGGACGGCCATGGGGGGTTAGTGAGTATCGTGGGGGGGATCAGAAGGTGGGGGGGAGCAGAGGGAAGGGAGAGGGGGGCAGATTGTGACAGCGGCGGCCGATTGCCGCCGTCAGTCGGTGGCGGCGGCCGATCGGCGCCGTCAGTTAGCGGGGGGGTTAACTTAGTGTCTCCAGCCATGACCGATGCTATTTCAGCATCGGCTATGGCTGGATTGTAATAGTTCCTCAAATTTCATTGATGAACTATTACTATCGCTCTGATTGGCTGTTTCACATTCAACAGCCAATCAGAGCGATCGTAGCCACTGGGGGGCTAAGCCACCCCCCCTGTGGTGAAGCACAAAGGGTCCTGTCACTGCGGGTCGGGTGACCTTTCCGTGACCCTGGTCACCTGACCCGCAGGGGGGCTTTGAAGGCATGACACAGGGTATGCGTCATGGGTCGGATTGGCACCGACTTTCATGATGCATACGCTGTGTCACAGGTCGGGAAGGGGTTAAAGTCCTATGAAAATAAATTTGGCTTTCTGAATTTAGATAGCAAAAAAAAGTTGCTGTACAAACATCTGTCTTAATTCAGAAGTGTTCCATGAAGATGCAGTGCAATCTGGAATCCTCAATTTTGTTACAGGAAAATATACAACTTTGTATGGTTGTGTTGTGTTAATCCAGAAGCTAAAAACAATAATTAACAAAAAAAATTATAATAAGAGAAAACTATGTTTTCTATCTACTGGATAAAAAGATAAAAATATTTCAAATAAATTTTTCCTGTAATCCTTGATAGCGTGATTACCTTCTGCACTGTCCCAACTGAAGTGAGTCCCGGTGCTAGCTTGTGATCCATTTGGCTCTGTGACAGCTGTCAGAATATCCAAGACAGCATCAGTAATGAAAACCATACACATGAGTAAACCAACAATCAGTATGCAGTTTTCATACAGTATAGGATGTTCTATATAAGAAACTTTGACAGCTGACAAGTTAAGCGTCCCACGATGCAAAAAGTGTCAGAACTTTTATTGTTCTTCTAGGAATTCTGTTCTGGGGTATCGAAAGGTGACTGTGGAAGGAGACAGCGCACAAGCATATGCAAACCAAAACCTGTAGTACAGTTGGCATTCCATCATACTGCCATAATGTTCTAAGTGTCAGCACAACATGAAATAGAAATCAATGTTCAGTACAATCTCTGCTGTCTGATGCCAGGAGACTGGAGTGTTTTTTGACTACTCTCATAATTTAGGCTATCCTCCAGGCAACCAGTTCTGTTGACACTGAAGGGTGAGTAGTTGCCTTCTAGCCAACATTCTAATCTTTGTATCTCTCAGTATCTCTTTGAGGTAAAATAGCCAGGTAAACAGAAATTAAAATGGAGACCGAATATGCAGACATGTAACCAAACCCTTGGCAGTTTCTTCCTATTGAGACATAAAACATTTTCAACATCAATCAGCAGCAAAGTGCTTATTACAATGAATTGTTGGGTTTGTAAACTAAAGCAAAGCGTTGCCTCAGGGATTAAACCTGATGCTTTATTAGTCTGCAGTCTTTTGATATATCAACCATTGTACTACATTTCTCCTTCATACTATGTAGCAAAATAAAATCTTTAAACAATATTATATCAACATATTTTTCTATTATACAAAAGATTTTTTTGATGTAAAAAAAAGCACAAATAAAAAGTAAAGAAGAAAAAAAAACATTACCTTTCTTTTTGCTCTAAGCTGTTCATGATATTTGTCAGATGTGTCTCCAGGTATTTCTCCTCCCCACAGCGTAATTCCAACAATTGTGTACGTTATGGCCATGACAAGTAATGGGAAGCAATACACAAATAGAACAACAATGATCTGGTACCTAAAATGTAGGGAACAAGCAAAGGAGAAGTAATATGTTATTTCAGATTCCTAATAAACGCAGAGCTGTAAGAGAGATCAGGGCAACATAGGGTCTTATCCGAGGAGTATGGCAGACGATAAAATCAAAATTACACTCACCTTTTATGAGTATCTATGAAGCATCTAATAAAGCACGTCAGCTACAGCAGATCCACGGGTCAGTAAATGACCAAATGATATCCAGGAATGAAAGGAGAGGTTTGTGGATGATTTCCATGCTTGCTGATCAATGATGAGATGTATATACCAGATTGTCAAATGGATAGTGGTTTATTTTATGTGTTTCAGGTTTATTCTATGTGTTTCAAAGTACAAAAGACTTCTTCGTCAGGAAAGACCACTAGTATCTATAAATACTAGTAGATACTAGTGGTCTTAACAGAAGAAGTCTTTTGTACTTTGAAACACGTAGAATAAACCACTATCCATTTGACAATCTGGGATATACATCTCATCATTGATCAGCAAGCGCGTAAATCATCCACAAACCTCTCCTTTCTTTCCTAGATTGTTTACTGATTATGGTTTCATTAACAAGTAGAAAATCATCTACTCTGGCAAACTTTTTCTACTATTTTACCTTTAGCATTTATTACTAGTGATTAACAAGTATACTCGTTGCTCGGGTTTCCCCGAGCATGCTTGGGTGGTCTCCTGAGTATTTGGAAGTGCTCGGAGATTAAGTTTCTGTCACCGCAGCTGCATGATTTGCGGCTACTTGACAGCCTGAATACATGTGGGGATTGCCTGTTTGTTAGCAAATTCCCTCATGTATTCAGGCTGTCAAATAGCTGCAAATCATGCAGCTGCGGCAATAGAATCTAAATCTCCAAGGACATACAAAAACTCGGAGATCACCCAAGTGATGAGCATAATCGCTCATCACTATTTATTAACTAGGCTTAGTGTTTCCTTAAGGATCTGCTTACCAGGGCTCGTATTACAACCCAGAAAAGTTAGGACGTTGCAGGACATATGCCACAAAGACTAGCAAGTATTAAATATTCTGCAGGCCATGTTCCAAATAGCATTAGAATGGCAAAAGACAAAATATTTTAATAATAATTTATAGAGTTCTGTGGATCATTTGAACCCCTAGTTTGCCAGTTTTGGCAAATTTTTATAATAAATTAGATATTTGAGAATCTCACTACTGACAACCATGAATTTCCCTAAAAGGAGAAAAAGATCTATCCCTAGGTGGAATGAGCTGTACGCTCTTACCTCCTATTTCTACATTGTACAAGCATAAAGTGATGCTACTTGGCTAGTCCCTATCTTTTAGGACTCCTCCACAAGTCCTGGTGATTCCTATACAGGAAAAACCAGTACTGGTGAGATCCATGGTCCATGTCCTTGTGCTATCAGTATGTATGTGACATCCATGTGACATCAGTGTGTCCATTTGCTGTCTTTCTGTCCGTGTTTCATATCTTTGTGCTGTCCGTGTGCCATACGTGTGTCTGCGACACATACCGGCACTTAGAAACAAGTGGTACAGTTCACGCTATTCCTAGGTGCCAGCCGGCTGCTGAAGGCAACTCTCATCATTGTCTCTTACTTCGCTGAGATCAGTGCGACCAGGAGAGAATGAATAGAGGTGTAATCAGCAGCAGCTGTGTAACTCCTGTGTAAAATAAAGAATTTAATAAAAATATGGTGTGGGCTCCTGTGCAATTTTTATAACCAGCAGAGGGAAAGCCCATGGTTCAGGACTGATGTTAGTAATCTGGGAAAAGGGACAATACTTCATAAGGTTCCCAGGCTATAACAGCTCACAGCTTTTTTCTTAGCTTTTCATGGTGAATTTATGGGGGACCTCAGAAAAAATGACTTGGGGTCCCCCTATAAATTCAAACCAGCAAAATATAAGCAGACAGCTTGGGAAAAGGTCATAGATATTGCCCCTCTACCCCCAGGCTACCAACATCAGCCCTCAGCTTCCCAAGAAATGGCATAGCCATAAGATGCTCTTAGCCTTGCTCTTTCCACTTGCCTTGTGGTGGTGGCAAGTGGGTTAATAGGGTTGGTGTCACCTTTGCATTGTCAGGTGATAACAGTTAGGAATAGACTAATAGTTAATGGAGAGACATCTATAACCCCATAGTAAGTATTGAAATAAACACACAGCAAGAATAAAATGCTTCATTTGAAATAAAAGAGAACAACCTATTTTAAACATTTATTTAAAAATAAAAAAACAAAGTCATACTGACCTTACACCTTTTCCATTAAAGACCTTGTCCCCTGTAAAAAAACAGAAATCTTGTCCCAACACTAGTCAGAGCACAATGGCGATGCCACCCGTGATCTGGCATTTATGCAGAACGTGCCCACAGCCTAAAAGCTTGTTGATTGGCTGCGCTGCAGCCTTTCAAAAATCTTTATTCAGCACCGAACCCAAACAGTAAAACAGACTTCCCTGTTTGGAGCTCAGAACCGAACACAAGGTGTCCTGTACAAAACCCAAAACTTTACAGTTCTTGTTCACTTAATCATGATGTTTCAATTTAAGGTTTTTCTAGACTTGTAGAAAAAAATGTAAAAATGTTTTAAGGTTTCATGCATTGAGCGCAAAGCCAAATTACCAGAAAGTCATATCGTTGGCCATCCTGTTTCTCTTTTTAAAAAACTGAAGTTGTCTTTAATGTTGTGTGTTTGGGTGTGTTCCAATTTAAAGTTCAGTAATATGTGATGTTATACTGTGCTTCTACTAAATGTCATTTTGGAAGAAAATGGAGGGCTAAATAAATGTTTTTGGAGTGTTATTGGGGTTATATGACTAAAGGTTCTTTGGTCAGAATTCCTGAACAGAGTGCAGAAATGTCTAGTGAGTAGAGATAAGTGCATTCAATAGAGCGTAATTGAAGTCTCCTCAAATTTTACATACATTTGCATTCATCAGAATACATTTTCTGTAATAATAATCTTTATTTTTATTAGCGCTAACATATTCCGCAGCGCTTTACAGTTTGCACACATTATCATCACTGTCCCCGATGGGGCTCACAATCTAAATTCCCTATCAGTATGTCTTGTTTACATTTTACTTTAAATGAATACAGCAAAATGCTGAACCATAGAGGGTCAGAAAAACATTACAAAAAAAATAGTAATATTACTCACCACTGATAAGTCTGCCATCCGATCCTCCACACCTCTTCTTTTTGCCTTTCCACATCACGCTTTGGATGCTGTCTCGGCCTTTGCTATCACTGCATGCTGTGTTGTCATGGTGAATATCAGGTGCAATTATGGGCGCACTCAGCTGTGCACAATAGCAACATCAATGATATGGCCAGGTGCCGCAGCAGTGGAATAATAACAATAGGAAAAAAAAAAACGAAGCCGTACAGGTTACGGCGATACGCGTGGGGTAATGGTCCTGGGTATGGCATCCGTGTATCTGTATTTTCATTGCAGCTATTGATCATTTTTATGGTAGTTTTTGATACTATGTGTTTTGGCACCACTGATATGTGGAGGGTTTAACTTTTTCCCCCCTTTCTTGCTATCTGGGCTTATTAGGGTCCGGGTATGAAAATTATATGACATGGATTTTTGTGTGTGGTTGCTCCAATTCATCTATGGGCTGGGCTTTGTCTAGGGTTATATAGTCCTTATGAACCTAGGAATAGGGAGGGATACTGCTATAGTGCCACAGTGTTGCTGGATCATATGCTCACATTATACAGTCATATGTTAAAGTTTGGGCACCCCTATTAATGTTAACCTTTTTTCTTTATAACAATTTTGGTTTTTGCAACAGCTATTTCAGTTTCATATATCTAATAACTGATGGACTCAGTTATATTTCTGGATTCAAATGAAGTTTATTGTACTAACAGAAAATGTGCAATCTGCATTTAAACAAAATTTGACCGGTGCAAAAGTATAGGCACCCTTATCATTTTCTTGATTTGAACACTCCTAACTACTTTTTACTGACTTCCTGAAGCACTAAATTGGTTTTGTAACCTCATTGAGCTTTGAACTTCATAGCCAGGTGTATCAAATCATGAGAAAAGGTATTTAAGGTGGCCACTTGCAAGTAGTTCTCCTATTTGATTCTCCTATGAAGAGTGGCATCATGGGCTCCTCAAAACAACTCTCAAATGATCTGAAAACAAAGATTATTCAACATAGCTTTTCAGGGGAAGGATACAAAAAGTTGTCTCAGAGATTTAACCTGTCAGTTTCCACTGTGAGGAACATAGTAAGGAAATGGAAGAACACAGGTACAGTTCTTGTTAAGCCCAGAAGTGGCAGGCCAAGAAAAATATCAGAAAGGCAGAGAAGAAGAATGGTGAGAACAGTCAAGGACAATCCACAGACCACCTCCAAAGACCTGCAGCATCATCTTGCTGCAGATGGTGTCACTGTGCATCGGTCAACAATACAGCGCACTTTGCACAAGGAGAAGCTGTATGGGAGAGTGATGCGAAAGAAGCCGTTTCTGCAAGCACGCCACAAACAGAGTCGCCTGAGGTATGCAAAAGCACATTTGGACAAGCCAGTTACATTTTGGAAGAAGGTCATTTGGACTGATGAAACAAAGATTGAGTTGTTTGGTCATACAAAAAGGCGTTATGCATGGAGGCTAAAAAACACAGCATTCCAAGAAAAACACTTGCTACCCACAGTAAAATTTGGTGGAGGTTCCATCATGCTTTGGGGCTGTATGGCCAATGCCAGCACCGGGAATCTTGTTAAAGTTGAGGGTCACATGGATTCAACTCAGTATCAGCAGATTCTTGACAATAATGTGCAAGAATCAGTGACGAAGTTGAAGTTACGCAGGGGATGGATATTTCAGCAAGACAATGATCCAAAACACCGCTCCAAATCTACTCAGGAATTCATGCAGAGGAACAATTACAATGTTCTGGAATGGCCATCCCCGTCCCCAGACCTGAATATCATTGAACATCTGTGGGATGATTTGAAGCGGGTGGTCCATGCTCGGCGACCATCAAACTTAACTGAACTGGAATTGTTTTTGTAAACAGGAATGGTCACAAATACCTTCATCCAGGATCCAGGAACTCATTAATAGCTACAGGAAGCGACTAGAGGCTGTTATTTTTGCAAAAGGAGGATCTACGAAATATTAATGTCACTTTTATGTTGAGGTGCCCATACTTTTGCACCGGTCAAATTTTGTTTAAATGCAGATTGCACATTTTCTGTTAGTACAATAAACCTCATTTGAATCCAGAAATATAACTGAGTCCATCAGTTATTAGATATATGAAACTGAAATAGCTGTTGCAAATACCAAAATTGTTATAAAGAAAAAAGGTTAACATTAATAGGGGTGCCCAAACTTTAACATATGACTGTATGTGCTTAGATGTATGATATTTATGTGCTGATATGTATTATGGGTACTATGGATGCCATAGTTTTGTGAATTTATCATGTTTTTATTGTGTATAACTCTTTTGTATCAATAAGAATTACTTATTTCAGTCTTACTTATAATTGGTGCAGTGTGCGCTTTTTTGCAGTGGTGCTTTCTCTCCTTTTTTTTTTCCGTCATGGTGAATATCAAGACATCACAATGTAGACATTAGGTGAAGCCTGTATTGACATAATGACATGCGCTGTGATTGTACAGCATGCAAAGACGTCAGAGACCTAGTCAGCATTGGAAGCCACAGCACACAATAAAGCAGGCCAGAGAAGATAGAGGAAGCAGAAAAAAAGGACCGGAAAACTGAATGGCAGATTGTGGGGGTGGCAGGACAGGTGTGCTATGAGGTGAATATTGATTTACTTTTACATTTAAAGGAACATTCAATTAAATCTTAGGAGATTCAATTATGTCTGCCTGTGAGACCATCTGAAGTGTCTTTCTTTAGTGGTTCTTTGCTGGTTGGAACATGTGCCAACTGGTTAATTGTGCTAAGCTGTGCATGGGATGAGACAAAGAAGATTTGCAATGTGTAGAGGGTTTATATAAGAATATTCACAATGCGTTGGGCAGGAGCTTCAATTACATAAATCACCTGTGACAGTATAAAGTGGGGGAGTGGCTCATTTTCCTTTGGTTGGACAACACAGGTTAACTGAGAGTAAACAGCCCCTATGAATTGTTTTGGGTATGGAAGACTAGCCACCCATAAGTGTGGAGGAAGGTTAGCACCATAGTTGACAATTTATAGAAAAAGGTTACCTTGCAGAAGAGAGAAGTCCCTGCGGAAGAGAATTAAAGTGTATAACTACAGAGAGTAAGAAGTTCTGATAATTGGGTAAGCAAAGGAAATGAGATTGAGCCAATCTAGAGGGAGAAAGAGGAAGCGTATCATACTTGTGAGGCCTGAAAAAGAAAAGGCCATGAGGTTGGAAGTTGCCAGGGGCCCGATAGAAATTGTACCCAAAACCCAAGAATGATGCAGAAAAAAATTCAATGAGGAAGGCACAATTGGAAAAGAATATGGTCCGGCTGTCAGTAGTGTGACTTTTTTGCATGATGAGATGATAGAACAATACTTTGCTGTGAGACTACCCTTCCTGTCTTCTATAAATTTGTTTTGAAATGTTCAAGCTTTCTTCCTGTCTCACAGCACAGGGTCAGTTCAAGATAAGCAACTTAATGGCACGGTCTAAATTAATGTGGCAGAATTCTGGTAAAAAAAACTGTAATATATTTCATCAACCCAAATTATTATGTGATTTAGACACTTTTTGCACCTTGATCAACATAGCTTACAATGAAAGGGACATAGCTTAAGATACGCCACTGTGCTTTCAAATTGTGTCAGGACTTTGGTGCAAAGTTTTGTTTTAGAGTAAGTTATTGTAGTTAATTGGTATAAACTTAAGGGGCCTTTACACATAGCGATATCGCTAGCAAAATAGCTAAAGCGTCACCGATTTTGTGACGCAGCTGCAATATTGCTAGCGATATCGCTACATGTGATCCTTACCTCCGACCGGCTCCCCCGCTGGCTATCGCTGATCACCGCGAGATCGGCTTGGTCCATTTCTCGTCGTTGGCTTCCTGCTGGCGCCGATGAGCGAGCCATGGACGCAGGCGGAAGACAGACACCCTCGCCGCGTCTGAAAGGTGAGTACGACCGCCGACCGCTGCTGCATCGCTAGTGAGATCTGCCTGAGATCTGCTAGCTCACTAGCGACCATTTAGCGATGCACTAGCGATCCTGACCGGGTCATATCGTGGTCGGGATCGCTGGTGCATCGCTAAATGTAAAGGGGCCTTTAGGCTAGCAAGTCTAAAAGATATTACACATTTATAAAAGAAAAAGAACTTGTAATAAATGTGACACATTTTAAGAATATCCAGTCTAAGTTCACACTGCCTAAAAATTAGACAGTTTTAGTAAATATTGAAAGAGGGTTTAAATTCATTTATACTATTTAACAATGAACTGGACAAAGATATACTTTGAAATTGACATAGTGGCATCTTTCAATAATAGAAAATTGGAAGGGTACAAGTACAGTTCTTATCTCATTGATGAATCAGACAAAACTGTGGCACTGTGTATGAATAGCTTATTTCAGTGCACAATGTCTATATAACTATCATCATTATTTAGCTCGTTTTGCCTATAATGAAGTGAAAATTCATTCTACTAGCTGATAATGGATAACCGTACTTTTCAACAAAATTTTTTGGAGTGACATGTTTATAAGTTCTATATTTTTGCTGTGCGTGTCATTTGTTTTTAAATTTTAAGTACTGCAAAGCTTGAAGTTCCGCTTAACGTTAATTAAAGAAAAAATGAAATTTCCATTTGCTTATCAGTTACTTAGGTAAAAGATATTCCAAACTTAATTAAACAAATCTATTATTTTTTTAGAACTGAAAATGAAGAGCATACGTACGTTAATTTTTTCCCGAACCCTGGCCAGACAAGCAAACATAGTGTCCTTCTTGGTGTCACTTTTATTTCTGAATAAAGGCACTGAGGAAAAGCCAGCACAAAAGCAAATACCCAGATACTTCCAATGACCACTTTAGTTGAAGTAGCAGATAGTCGTGGCTTCAATGGATTAATAATAGCCATATATCTATAATAGAAGAATATTAAACAGTAATTGTCAACATTTTCAATGTAAATAACATTTTCAGTTTATCAAAAATTAAATACCAGTATAACTATGGCATGTTAAAAAGTACCTATAAGCAAAAATCCACTTTTATAAAAAAAATTACTTGTACAGTATGTGTACATATGCGTGTACTTTACATGGAAAGTAAAATACTTTAAAACTCAGTATCAATCTAAAAACCTTTGATTTAGATTTTCTCCTTTGAGAGAATTAGGCAGACTATGCAAATGACCCTCTAATCAAATTCTGATCAGTGATTGGTCAGAGTGAAAGCATAAAGTTCTATGATGGACTGCAATGAGATATCAACGGAGTGCAATCCAATGTCTAAACTCAGTCATTGACTTACATGGGCATGCAGCAATTTGTTCCTTAGACAGTTTCTGCCAAAGAAAAAAATTGTACATCTACATGGTCCCATAAACTAACAAAATTATTGTCTTCTGCACCTGCCCTTAGAAGAATTTTGCCTCCCGTCCTGCAGCACTTCCCTGTTCATTCATGTCATGCTGCTCTCTGCTCAAGTTGCAGTGTGAAATTGATATAGATTTATGTGCTGTGGAGCGGCAGGGAATACTCTTCTAATAAAGCCAAACTATGTATGGCTGGATATCCTTAAAGACAAAAATGTCCAGGAAGGATGGGAAATCTTGAAAAATGAAATTCTCAAAGCACAGTTGTTAACAATTCCGAAAAGAGGGAAGAATAGGAAGCAGTTAAGGAAACCAGGATGGATGAACACAGAACTTAAGCACATGCTAAAAAGGAAGAAAAAAATGTTTATAAAATGGAAAGAGGGAGGCATATCTAAAGAAGAATATAATGCTGTCTGCAGAACCTGCAGGGCACAAATCAGATTAGCTAAAGCTGAAAATGAATTGAGGCTTGCAAGAGATGTCAAAAGCAATAATAAAGGATTTTGGGGATATGTCAAAAGTAAAAGAAAAGTCAAAGATGCTATAGGATTTTTACAGGATGAAAATGATGAAATGGTAAGACAGGATGTTGAGAAGGCTGAACTTTTAAATTCCTATTTTGCATCTGTTTTCTCTCAGAAAGGAAATGTAACATCAACTGTTATTCACTGTCCTATTAAGGGAATAGAAGAATCCAGGATATCTATAAACAGAAAGATAGTGAGGAAACACTTAGCTAGCCTAAATGAATTCAAGTCTCCAGGTCCAGATGAATTACACCCCAGAGTACTGAAGGAGATAGCAGAAGAAATTTTTGAACCCCTCTCTATAATCTTTGAAAATTCTTGGAGAACAGGAGAAGTGCCAGAAGACTGGAGAAGAGCAAATGTTGTTCCTATCTTCAAAAAGGGGAAGAAGGTGGACCCAGGTAACTATAGGCCGGTGAGTCTGACTTCTATACCAGGAAAGATCTTTGAACAAATTATTAAACAACATGTATGTCAATACCTGGATAAGAATGAAGTGATTAAACAGAGTCAGCATGGGTTTGTAACTAATAAGTCATGTCAGACTAACTTAATTTCCTTCTATGACGGTATCACTGATTGGGTGGATCAAGGAAATGCTGTAGATATAGTATATCTTGACTTCAGCAAAGCATTTGACAAAGTCTCTCATACAATCCTTATTGAAAAAATGATTAAGTATGGAATGGACAAGGCAACTGTTAGGTGGATTCATAACTGGCTTAGTGATCGGACCCAAAGAGTGGTCGTAAATGGCTGCACATCCAGTTGGAAGAATGTCTCAAGTGGGGTACCACAGGGCTCTGTCCTGGGCCCTGTATTGTTCAACATCTTTATCAACGATTTAGATGAAGGCATTGAGGGTAAACTGATTAAATTTGCTGATGACACAAAGCTAGGAGGGATAGCTAATACTAGAGAAGAGAGAGAGAGGATTCAAAAAGATTTAAATAAACTGGAGAAGTGGGCAGCAACAAACAGAATGGTTTTTAACAGGGAGAAATGCAAAGTACTACATCTGGGCAATAAAAATGGAAAAAGCATATATAGAATGGGAGGAATAGGGCTAAGTGACAGCACATGTGAAAAAGACTTGGGTATACTAATAGATCACAGACTGAATATGAGTCAACAGTGTGATGCAGCAGCAAAAAAGGCAAATGCAATTCTAGGATGTATTAACAGAAGCATACAGTCTAGATCACGTGAAGTCATTATTTCCCTCTACTCCTCTTTGGTCAGACCTCATCTGGAATATTGTGTCCAGTTTTGGGCACCACATTTTAAAAAAGACATCAACAAACTGGAGCAAGTTCAGAAAAGAGCGACCAGAATGGTGACCGGTCTGCAAACCCTGTCTTATGAGGAAAGGTTGCAGGATTTGGGAATGTTTAGTTTGCAAAAGAGAAGACTGAGAGGAGACTTACTAGCTGTCTACAAATATCTAAAGGGCTGTCACATTGTAGAAGGATCAACTTTATTCTCATTTGCACAAGGAAAGACTAGAAGCAATGGGATGAAACTGAATGGGAGGAGACACAGATTAGATATTAGAAAAAACTTTTTGACAGTTAGAGTGATCAATGAGTGGAACAGGCTGCCACGAGAAGTGGTGAGTTCTCCTTCAATGGAAGTCTTCAAACAGAGGCTGGACAGACATCTGACTGGGATGATTTAGCGAATCCTGCTTTGAGCAGGGGGTTGGACCAGATGGCCCAGGAGGTCCCTTCCAACTCTACGATTCTATGATTCTATGATTCTATGATTCTATGTCCTAATAAAGAAAATCACTTATTTGCTCTAAGCAGCATGATCAGGGCAGACAGATCACTTCTCCACTGAAAAGTGACATAGTGTTGCTAGGCATGCTGGGATTGAGCTAGCATTGATTTTTAACAGTTACATTTGTATACTTTACCCTTTTTTGGAAAAATATGCTCAGTCTCCCAGAAGCTGTGAGGCCTGCAAACCTTAAGGTAGCCTTTAAGAGAGATTTAAGGTTTCTGGAGTTTCCATCTGCTGGAATACCTGGTGTCTTTGAACTAAGGTTATCAGAGTTCACAACCTCCAGGTATTCCAGCAGCTGGAAACACCAGTAACCTGAAAATCTGCCTTAAAGGCTACCATAAGGTTTATGGGCCTCACAACTGCCGGGAGACCTAGTGGCTGGGAACTTAAAAATTACCTGACTTCGCTGCCACCGGGTCTCGCAGCAGTTGAGTGTTGGACTGGTGAGTGACAAATGCTGGACTTGCAGTCACTCATTAGTACTGCACTAGCAATAGTGGCCACAGTGAACTTAGGTGATGTCAGTAAGTTACCTCAGTTCACTGCAGCGATGCCCTCTTGAGAATCAGACACTGAACTGAGATAACCTTAAGGACGATACTTCAGTTCACAGCAGAGCAAAACCCAGCAGTGGCTGCTGCTCAAGTCTCTGAACTGAGCCCCATAGATTGGATAAAGACTGGACCGTCGTAGGACTTCCATATTATTAATATTAATAAAGAGGGGAAAAGGGAAATTGTTGGGAGTTTTTCCAAATAAAGATTTTCTTCTGTTTTCTTCTCTTTTTACTTACTGGGTTAGTAATGGGGGTGTCTGATAGAGACCTGTCCATTATGAACCTATGGGCTTGATGTCAGTGTATATTAAACAGCTGACATCAACCCCACAATCCCATTACCCCATTGCCACTGCACCAGGGCAATAGGGAAGAGCTGACTTTAACTGCCAAAATTGAAGCATCTAATGGATGTGCCATTTCTGGGGCAGCTGAGGACTGGCCTTATTAGGCTGGGAAGGGACTAGTATCCACTGCCCTACCCAGTCTATTAATATCAGCCTCCAGCTGTCTGCTTTCCCTTGGCTACTTATTAAGAATGCATACCATGGCTCAAGGTGCAGAGTAGAAAAATCAGTATCAATCAAAAGTATATAATGAAGAACCAGAGGAATGAATAATTAGCCAGAGTGTCAGAAGTCCCAGGGTACCCCTTAAGGTCTCGTGCCTCTGGCTTCCTTCATGAGGTGTTTACTTATTTGATTTATGCTTTGAGGTATTTACCCATTGCACTCATAGTAATAACCCTCTTGAAGCCTCATTAGGAGCTACCCCTGTAGTGTCCAAGTATGTTTATTTACTTATTTTGCACCCTATTGTTGCAATTTTTTGCACTCTGCACTTTTCTCTATAGATGTTTATTGCTGACTACTGCTTTTTAAGTGTACTTTGTAAGTAACATTCATAATGCAGGTAGTTTTAGATTGCTTATAATTATGGATGCAGTATAATTACTCTTGATTAGTGTTGAACTTTCCGATACCGCAAGTATCGGGTATCGGCCGATATTTGCCGTATCGGAATTCCGATACCGAGTACCGATACTTTTTTCGTATCGGATACCGGAATCGGAAGTCCAAAATGCAATGAGCCACTTTTGTGGCTCTGATTGGCTGCCGAAATGACGTCATCATGATGCGCTGTCTGTGCGCATCATGATGCGCCATCAGTCTGGGCCTTTGGGGGGGCTGTGCCGACTGTCCGGGGGTCTGTACCGGCCTGCCGGTGGTCTGTGCAGGCTCCGGTGGTCTGTGCCGGCCTGCCGGGGGGCTGTGCCGGCCTGCCGGTGGTCTGTGCAGGCTCCGGTGGTCTGTGCCGGCCTGCCAGTGGTCTGTGCAGGCTCCGGGGGGCTGTGCCGGCCTGCCGGTGGTCTGTGCAGGCTCCGGTGGTCTGTGCCGGCCTGCCGGGGGGCTGTGCCGGCCTGCCGGTGGTCTGTGCCGGCCTGCCGGGGGGCTGTGCCGGCCTGCCGGTGGTCTGTGCAGGATCCGGGGGTCTGTGCAGGCATCGTCCGATGGGACTACAAGTCCCATCGGGCGATGCCTGCTACCATGACAGTGATTGACACATTAGCCAATGATGGGACAGTAGTAGTCCCATCATCCGGCTAATGTGTTGAATGTAAAAAAAAAAAAAAAAAAAATTTACATGCTACATACATGCTACATACATGCTACATACATACAACATGCATACTACATATATACTACATGCAACATACATACTACATACATGCTACATACATACAACATGCATACTACATACTACATACATGCTACATACTACATGCATGCTACATACTACATACATGCTACATACATACTACATACATAATACATATATACTACATGCATGCAACATACATACAACATATATACTACATGCATGCAACATGCATACTACATATATACTATATATACTACATGTAACATACATACTACATATATACTACATGCATACTACATACATACTACATACATACTACATACATAATACATATATACTACATGCATGCAACATACATACAACATGCATGCAACATGCATACTACATATATACTATATATACTACATGTAACATACATACTACATATATACTACATGCATACTACATACATACTACATACATGCTACATACATGCTACATACATACACTACATGCATGCAACATACATACTACATATATACCACATGCATGCAACATGCATACTACATATATACTGCATATATACTACATGCATGCAACATACATATATACTACATACAATACATACATATAGACATACAGTACATATAACATAGAGTACATACTCACCGTCACTTGTCACTTTGATCCCCGAAGCCATTGTTGCCTGAGGAATAAATATCAAAATAAAAAAACACCAATATACTTACCCCGATCCGCAGAAGTCCACGAGGGTCCCACGTCCATCTTGCGTGGAGAACAGCAGCATCAGCTGATGCTACCGTTCTCTACCAGCTCCAGGAATACAATGACGGAAGGTAGGTATCCTTCCGCACTGTATTCCTCCACCACTGTAAAAAAAAAGTCCCTAGTCTCACTTTATGCCATTGCTGCGTGGGAATTTCCCATGCAGCAATGGCATAAAGTGAGACTAGGGACTTTTTTTTTTTTTAAAGTGGTGGAGGAATACAGTGCGAAAGGATACCTACCTTCCGTCATTGTATTCCTGGAGCTGGTAGAGAACGGTAGCATCAGCTGATGCTGCTGTTCTCCACGCAAGATGGACGTGGGACCCTCGTGGACTTCTGCGGATCGGGGTAAGTATATTGGTGTTTTTTTATTTTGATATTTATTCCTCAGGCGACAATGGCTTCGGGGATCAAAGTGACAAGTGACGGTGAGTATGTTCTCTATGTTATATGTACTGTATGTCTATATGTATGTATTGTATGTAGTATATATGTATGTTGCATGCATGTAGTATATATGCAGTATATATGTAGTATGCATGTTGCATGCATGTGGTATATATGTAGTATGTATGTTGCATGCATGTAGTGTATGTATGTAGCATGTATGTAGCATGTATGTAGTATGTATGTAGTATGCATGTAGTATATATGTAGTATGTATGTTACATGTAGTATATATAGTATATATGTAGTATGCATGTTGCATGCATGTTGTATGTATGTTGCATGCATGTAGTATATATGTATTATGTATGTAGCATGTATGTAGCATGTATGTAGCATGTATGTAGTATGCATGTAGTATATATGTAGTATGTATGTTACATGTAGTATATATAGTATATATGTTGTATGCATGTTGCATGCATGTAGTATATATGTTGTATGTATGTTGCATGCATGTAGTATATATGTATTATGTATGTAGTATGTATGTAGCATGTATGTAGCATGCATGTAGTATGTAGCATGTATGTAGTATGTAGTATGCATGTTGTATGTATGTAGCATGTATGTAGTATGTATGTTGCATGTAGTATATATGTAGTATGCATGTTGTATGTATGTAGCATGTATGTAGCATGTATGTAGCATGTAAATTTTTTTTTTTTTACATTCAACACATTAGCCAGATGATGGGACTACTACTGTCCCATCATTGGCTAATGTGTCAATCACTGTCATGGTAGCAGGCATCGCCCGATGGGACTTGTAGTCCCATCAGACGATGCCTGCACAGACCACCGGCAGGCCGGCACAGCCCCCCGGAGCCTACACAGACCACCGGCAGGCCGGCACAGCCCCCCGGCAGGCCGGCACAGACCACCGGAGCCTGCACAGACCCCCGGCAGGCCGGCACAGCCCCCCGGCAGGCCGGCACAGACCACCGGAGCCTGCACAGACCCCCCGGCAGGCCGGCACAGCCCCCCGGCAGGCCGGCACAGACCACCGGAGCCTGCACAGACCCCCCGGCAGGCCGGCACAGCCTCCCGAAATGCCCGTACAGACCCCAGAGAGGCTGTACAAGGCAAAAATAGGGTTTTTCTTATTCCGATACCGGAAGTCCCATAGACTTGAATGGGACTTCCGGTATCGGAATCGGCGATACCCGATATTTTCTTTAGATCGGCCGATACCATCCGATCCGATACTTTTAAGTATCGGACGGTATCGCTCAACACTACTCTTGATATTATCCATCTATTTTTTGAGCCGTGTTTTGCTTGTTTTTTTCTGTATGGTCTGTATACATCTCCAAAACACTTCCTTTTAACATTTTTACATGTATGTTTCAATAAAATTTATTTTTTATACATTACTGTTTGGAGGACTTATTTTTGATCTGCATAGGTGTTGAGTATTCACTTACCTGGTTAGTAATCGAGGTATCTGATAGACGCCGCCCCATTGCTAACCTTTGGGCTTGATGTCAGTGGACATTACACAGCTGACATGAAATATTACCCTGCTATCCAATGCACCAGGGCAAGCAGCAAGATCCTTTTCTGTGGTGGCTGTGGGCTGCTATTTTTAGCCTGGGGAGGGCCAAATATCTATGGACCTTTCCAGCCTGAGAACATTAGCTCACAGCTGTCTGCTTTACCTTGGATGTTTCTTTATTATTTAATATTTTTGCAACCATCCAAGATAAAGCAAACATCTGAGGGCTGCAACCCACAAATTTCTGCTTTACCTGTGCTTGTTTAAAAAATAGGTAATTGGCATGGCTGTGATGGTGCCGGAAGTGCCCACACCAGAAAAGCATGTTGACTGACAGGCTCCAGCCTTTCAAAAGCTTAATTAGTCTGTTGAACGAAACAGTAAGAAGTCCGTATTCGGGGTTAGGTACTGGACTAGAGATGAGCGACTTTGCCTTTTTTCGGGTCGAGTCGGGTTTCATGAAACCCGACTTTCTCAAAAGTCGGGTCGAACGAAATCGGCCGATTATCGTGTAAAGTCGAAGGCCGACTGAAACACGAAATCCAGTGCAAGTCAATGGGGAACCAAGGTCGGCAGGGAGTGGAGGACAGGAAACACATCTACAGTGCCCATTTTAACGCCAAAAACATCAATTCTTATTACTTAAGCTTGTCAACCTTAATTTACTTTATAATAATAGGCATTGAAAACTGGGGTAATTTGGCTAAAGTTGTGGGGGGGTAGGGCTGGCTCCAGATTTTCGTGGGCCCTGGGCCAAAGAGTGTCACTGGGCTCTTTTAACACATGCCACATTTCATGATCCTCTGATACCACAGAGAAATAGTGGTATAGTACAATGAAAAATACTTCACTTCTTACATCTCATGACTGATATCCATTTTAAATTTTCCAATAGCTCCAAAAATGGACAGTATTTTATTCCATATAGTATTATGGCCACCGCATAGTGCGCTATACAGAGTAATGAGGCCCATATATTTCTCCATACAGAATCATTGGCCCATATAATGTTTGAAACAGTATATGATGAGCTCCACATAATGCTACAGTATATGTTGGTCCCCATGGATGAAGCTCCACTGTGTTATGGGTCCAAATAATGCTCCATATATAATGGGCCCCATTTCTAATGCTCCAGTGCATAATGGGCCCTGTAAATGCTGCTCCAGTGTCTGATGTCCACCTTTGGAATGCTCCAGTGTATGATGGGCCTCATATATCATTCTCCAGAGTATAGTGCTCCCCAAAAATAGCTGTCCCAACATTGAAAACAATTAAATAAGTCTCCTCGCTAGGGAATCCCTGTACCAATCTGGACTCCTCGTCGTCCCCATCTTCCATCTCACTGCACTTGGACTGTTTAGACAGAGGGCATACAGACGTGATGTCATTGCGATCTCTGACCAGAATGTCACTGTCAGGAAATGCGGTAGACGTCACGGCGGTGGAGCAGGGAGAGGTAAGTATTTCAACTTTGCAAGTGCTGTGATCCTGAGAAAGCAGGAGGCCCACTCGTTGGCGACGGCACTGGCACAGGGCCCCTCATAGTATGGCGGTGAGTCTGACGGTGGGTGGGCCCTCCCACCAGCAGAGACACTTTTGGGTACTATGAGGGGCCCTGTGCCAGTGCCGTCGCCCATGAGTATGCCCCCCCACCTGCTCAAGGAACCTGTACCTGCACCTTCCTCTTTGTCACCATGTAAGGTGGTATAGTATGAGGGAAGGGGAACCTGAGTTTCATCAGGGTCAGATTCTGGCTGTGTAGAGTGCGAGGGGAGCTGCTATTGTGCTTTTGCCACTACCAGCAGATGCACCACCACCATCAGCACCAGCTGGCCCCCCAACACCCACATCCGCGGCCTCATCCACCAAACTTCAAAATGTTGCAGAAAACGAACCCAAAATAACATCAGATATATGGTACTGTATCAGATGCGTACAGCTCTATACAGTCAAAGGATGATTGTCAATCTCCCTATATATACCATCAGTCACACAGAGATGCTCACAGGCTCAGTACAGATTAGACAAGAATATAACAAGTAGAAAAAGTGTACAGTATCATCAGATGGCAGGTATATATAGTATAGTTTAAACATTCTAAATCTCCGTAGATATTTCAGGAGGCAGACACAGACGCTCTCAGGCTCAGTATGGATTACAACACAATATAAAAAGCCATAAAACGGTGATGAATCTGAAGAGTACAGCTGCACACAGTGTAGGGGTCATTGTTGTCAATCTCAGTATTTATTTCCACAGTCAGAAAATAACTCTCACTTGGTCAGTTTGGATTAGACCAGAATATAACAAGCAGTAAATGGGTAATGTATCACAAGCGTAGAGCTGTATACAGTGTTGGGGTAATTTTTAAATATGCATCTAAATTGCAGGAGTAACCCACAGACTGTCACATGCTCAGGATGGATCACACCACAATATAACAAGAAGATCCGCAAGAAATAATCACACATGTGGGACAATGTTCCAGGTGTCAATGATACACTTAGAGTGGTGGGTGGAGGAGGACTTCCTGGCAGAAAGGGTACAGTATCACCAGATACCAGGTATATATAGCATAGTTTAAACATTAAAAATGTACGTCTATATATTCAGAAGTAGTGTTGAGCCACCCCGCTAGTGTTCCAGTTCGTTTTGGTTCGTCGAACACGAGGCAAGTTCGTTGAATGTTTGTCGAACGTTCGACAAACAACGTCGAACACCATTGAAAGCAATGGCTGGCAAACACATACAAACACATAGAAAACAATTACAAAACACGTTAAAAGGTGTCCCAAAGCAGACAAAATGCTCAAAATACAAAAATAACATATGGAAAACGGCAACTACATATAGAAAAGAGGTGGAGGAGTAAAAGGAGGAGGAGACACAGATATAGGCATGTCAAGCCCTTATGAAGTCAAGAAAGGCTGGAATAAAAATGTAAAATACCAAAAAACAGTAAAAATCTGAAAGACAATCATATACCGTCGGACTTCCCACCATAAATTAGGCCAACTGCCGATCCGGCGACGTTATTGCCACGAACTTCCGAACAGCGTCCATGAAGGCAAAGTGTTTGGTTTCTGGGGGCAGTATGGTTGCAAAGCTGAACCTTAAAGGAATGTCCAGAAGAGCACCACCAGGAGTGGAGCCAGCGGCTTAATTCGACTCCACCTGGGAAACCTCAACCATGCCAGCTACAGAAATGATTGACAGATTGCAAGCTTTGTCGATTCTGTGGGTGGTGGTGGATGTCCGTTTTAGTTGTGCTAGCAATTTGTCAGCTTAATTCCATTAACGAACGAGACTCCGGCATGCCACCGCGGTACTCGTCAAGCTTACTAGAGGGACATGCGAGGCTCAGGCACGCGAGATCGATCAATAACAGGTCTGTCATGCCCTTACAAGTCCGGGGCTTCATGCGCGCTACACTGAAAGGTCCACCGTGTGTCGCTTACAGGTGCAGATACCCCACTGAACCCAGTTAGTGATGGGGATCTGGGATTCCAATTCTTCCCCGTGAACGAGGATTTCCCAGTAAGTGCAGGTCAACCAGAATTCTGGAATTAGGCCTAACCGGCATTCCAGAAAAAATGAAAAAATTAAGTGTCCAAACCACAGGTGCTGTAGCTTGCTTAACAGCTGGGCTCCTATGCTGAGTAGCACATAGTTCTTACATAAACAGGCGGCATAGCTTAGTTCACGGGTGGGCAATTCTGCTGAGTAGCAGACAGTGCTTATATAAACAGGCGGCACAGCTAGGTTCACAGGTGGGCTCCTCTGCTGAGCAGTAGACACCGGTACTAGTCCCAAAGTATTCACTGGGCTAAATGGAGTTAAAAAATGGTTCTTACATAAACAGGCGTCACAGCTTGGTTCACGGGGGGGCTCCTCTGATGAGTAGCAGACACAGTTACTAGGCCCAAAGTATTAACTGTGCTAAATGCAGTCAAAAACTGGTTCTTTCATAAACAGGCGGCATAGCTAGGTTCATGGGGGGGCTCCACTGCTGAGTAGCCGGCAGTGCTACAAGGCCCAAAAGGATTTTCTGGACAAGATGCGGTAAAAAATAATTAGAAACACACATGGTGTAGCTCCTTGACAGGTGTACTACACCGCTTGCTACCACACACCGCTACTATGCCATGAAACTGTCTATTAACATTGAAAACCATTATTAATGTGGAAATGAAGTTACGCTTTTGGTGAACGAACCGTTCTTGAACGGAATCTCGAACAGCTGAATTTTAAGCAAAGTGTTCGAGTTCAACGAACGGCTCGAACACCGCCCAAAACAGCTGGAATTTTAACTTGGCGAACAGGTCAACTCGATCACCGCTCATCTCTAGACAGGAGGCAGACTCAGATGTTCTCAGGCCTAGTATGCATTCGACAAGATTGTAGAAAGTTGAGAAAGGGTACAGTATCATCGGATAACTGGTATATATGTAGCATAGTTTGCTCATGAAAAACCTATGTCTATATATCAGGAGGCAGACTCAGAGGGTCTCAGGCCCAGTATGGATTTGACGTGATTGTGCAAAGTTGAGAAAGAGTACAGTATCACCGAATAACAGGTATATATAGCATAGTTTAAACATTAAAAACCTATGTCTATATATCAGGAGGCAGACTCAGAGGGTCTCAGGCCCAGTATGGATTTGACGTGATTGTACAAAGTTGAGAAAGGGTACAGTATCACCGGATAACAGGTATATAAAGCATGGTTTAAACATTAAAAATCTGCTTGTATATTTCCATAGTCCGACAAAGACACTCACAGCCTCAGTATGGATTAGACAAGAGTCTAAAAAGTAGAAAAAGGGTTATGTATTTGAAGCGTACACCAGTATACACTGTTGGGGTATTTTTCAATCTTCATATATATTTCAGTCTCAGTAAGACAGTCCAGACTCTCCTCAAAAGGAAACGAGATGGATACAAGTACAGACGGAAAGTTGACTGATTGCAGAAATTTTGGAATTACTAATCATGGTAAAAACTCATGGGAGAATTCTTAGAGGCGATGTTGACCCTCAATTACTTTGTCTGTGGAGACAGCTAAAACAGTTCTTGTGAAGAAAGGTTTGCTGTATCGCAGTACCGTGGAACCCATCACCATTACTCATCTCCATCAAATTGTGATCACAGGGACAGATGTAGACATTGTCCTTACTGCCTATCATGATCTGTCGGGTAACTTTGGAGAGCAAAAGACACAAGCAACAGGCCGTTGGCGATTCTATTGGATTAGCATGAGAGGACACATTTAAAAATGTGGGCAGGAATCTCACATGTCTGTGAGTCGGAAAACCATGAAATCTGATGATAAACCACCACTGCATCTCATTGTGAGTCAATGTCCATAACAAATGGAAGCCATTGATCATCTGAAGATAGAGCCCTGCAGGACAGGGCATAGCTACATCTTAACCATCATCTATCATTTCACCAAATTTGCATTGGCAGTCCCAGTGAAGCATTGAACAGGCCAGACTACACAGTGGTGGAGCAAGGAGAGGTAAGTATTGCAAGTGCTGGGGCCCTGAGCAAGCAGGGGGGGCCCACTCGTGGGCGACGGTACTGGCACAGGGCCCATCATAGTACGCCGGTGTGCCTGACAGCGGGTGTGCACCCCCACCATCAGAGACACTTGATTGTACTATGAGGGACCCTGTGCCAGTGCCGTTGCCCAAGAGTGAGCCCACCCACCTGTCCAGGGCAACGGCACTCGCACGGGTGCGTGCACCAGGTGGTGACCCCGGTCCTGTGGGGAGGCAGCCCAGTTAGGGAGGTGGAAAAAATGGCATATGTTGATGTTGGACATTCAGCAGCTGCAAATGAGGTAACTGGAGAAGTCCGTGGAAGAGGAGGACAAAAGCAAGCCATTTTTCAGGCAACCTACATGTCAGCAGGGGAGGGTGGGACAAAATCCTTTGAAACCCATGCATGGTTCATTTTAATGAAGGTTAGATCATCAACATTTTGGGTCAACAGACGGGTCCTTTTTTCTGTCAGGATTGATCCAGCAGTACTGAAGACTCATTCAGATAACACACTAGCAGCAAGGCAAGCAAGCTCCTGTAAGGCATATTGTGCCAATTCAGGCCAGGTGTCAAGTTTACTGGCCCAATAGTCAAAAGGGAATGACCGGTGAGGGAGAACATCTATATGGGAGGAGAAGTAGTTTGTTACCATAGTTGACAATTGCTGTCTCCTGTCACTTTCGATCGATGCAGTATTACCAGTCGTGTGAGCGGTACTTGAAAACTCAGTCCACAACATGGTCATGAAACCCCTGTGTCCAACACCACTTCGGCTGTGTGCACCACGAACACCTCTTCCATGTTGCCCCCTACGGCTCGTTGGAAAAATATCACCGCCGCTGTGTGCTGGGAATGCCTCAAACAAACGGTTTACCAGAGTTGCTTATTTGTTAGCCAATATTAGCTCTAGGTTCTCCTGTGGCATGATGTTTTGGAATTTGCCTTTATAGCGTGGATCCAGGATGCTGGCCAACCAGTAGTCATCATCGTTCATCATTTTGGCAATGCAGGGGTCCCTTTTTAGGATCTGCAAGGCATAATCAGACATGTGGGCCAATGTTCCAGGTGTCAATGATGCACTGTGAGTGCTGGGTGGAGGAGCACTTTCTGGCAAATCAACATCCCTCGAGTCACACACAAAACCAGTACCTGACCTTGCCATGCCAACATTTTTTCTTGCCCCCTGAGAAGCATCCTCCTCCCCAAAATAATAATCCCCATCCTCCTCCTCCTCCTCTTCCTCTTCTTCCTCCACCTCTTCCACAAGGCTTTCCTGAGCAGACATTGGCTGACTGTCATCAAAGCTTCCCTCCTCCTCTTCCTCCTCGGCTGCAGACGCCTGCTCCTTAATGTGCGTCAAAGTTTGCATGAGCAGACGCATAAGTGGGATGCTCATGCTTATGATGGCATCGTCTGCACTTATCAGCCGTGTGCATTCCTCAAAACACTTAAGGACTTTACAGAGGTCTTTCAGCTTCAACCTCAGTACACCAGACAACTTCATGTCTGCCTGCAAACTGCCTGCCCGTGTATCCTCCCACAAATAAATTACAGCCTGCCTCTGTTCGCACAGCCTCTGAACCATGTGCAGGGTGGAGTTCCACCTTGTTGCAACATCGATAATTAGGCAGTGCTTGGGAAGGTGGAGCAATCGCTGCAGCTTCTGCATATGACTGGAGTGTATGGGCGACCAGTGGATGTGCGAGCACAGTCTTCGCACCTTATAGAGCAGGGGTGTTAACTCCGGATAATTATTGAGGAAGCACTGCACGACCAGGTTCAAGGTGTGAGCCAGGCAAAGTATGTGTCTGAGTTTTGAAAGGGCTATGGCTGCCACAAAATTCAGCCATTATCACTAACTACCTTGCCTGCCTGAAGATGTAGACTGCCCAGCCATGACTCAGTTTATCGCTGCAATTATTATTATTATTATTATTATTATTTATTATAGCGCCATTTATTCCATGGCGTTTTACATGTGAGGAGGGGTATACATAATACATACAAGTACAGTAATCTTAAACAATACAAGTCACGACTGGTACAGGATGAGAGAGGACCCTGCCCGCCAGGGCTCACAATCTACAATGGGATGGGTGAGGATACAGTAGGTGAGGGTAGAGCTGGTCGTGCAGCGGTTTGGTGGATCGGTGGTTACTGCAAGTTGTAGGCTTGTCGGAAGAGGTAGGTCTTCAAGTTCTTTTTGGAGGTTTCCATGGTAGGCGAGAGTCTGATATGTTGTGGTAGAGAGTTCCAGGGTAGGGGGGATGCACGGGTGAAATCTTGTATGCGATTGTGGGAAGAGGAGATAAGAGGGGAGTACAGAAGGAGATCTTGTGAGGATCGGAGATTTCGTGCAGGTTAGTACCGGGAGACTAGGTCACAGATGTATGGAGGACTCAGGTTGTGGATGGCTTTGTATGTCATGGTAAGGGTTTTGAACTAGAGTCTTTGGGTAATGGGGAGTCAGTGCAGGGATTGACAAAGGGGAGAGGCTGGGGAATAGCGGGGGGACAGGTGGATTAGTCGGGCAGCAGAGTTAAGAATAGATTGGAGGGGTGCGAGCGTGTTAGAGGGGAGCCCACAGAGCAGGAGGTTGCAGTAGTCAAGGCGGGAGATGATGAGGGCATGGACTAGGGTTTTTGCAGATTCTTGGTTGAGGAATGTACGGATCCGTGAAATATTTTTGAGTTGAAGTCGGCAGGAAGTGGAAAGGGCTTGGATATGTGGTTTGAAAGAGAGATCAGTGTCAAGGATAACCACAAGGGAGGGAGCTTGTGGGACTGGAGAGAGTGGGCAGCCGTTTACTTTAATGGATAGCTCCGTTGGGGGGGTCACGTGAGATGGGCGAAAGATGATTAATTCTGTGTTGTCCATATTAAGTTTTAGAAATCTAGCGGAGAAGCAGGATGAAATAGCAGACAGACACTGAGGGATTCTGTTTAGTAGGGAGGTGATATCAGGTTCAGAGATGTAGATCTGTGTGTTATTAGCATAGAGATGATACTGAAAGCCATGAGATTCTATGAGCTGTCCGAGGCCGAAGGTGTAAACGGAGAAGAGCAGGGGCCCTAGGACTGAACCTTGCGGGACTCCGACGGATAGGGGGCGCGGTGAGAAGGTGGTGTGCGAATGGGAGACGCTGAATGTCCGGTCTGCTAGGTATGACGCAATCCAAGATAGGGCCAAGTCTGTGATAACAAGAGATGAGAGTGTCTGCAGTAATAGGGAATGGTCCACTGTGTCAAAGGCAGAGGACAGGTCCAGGAGGAGGAGGACAGAGTAGTGTCGCTTGGCCTTGGCAGCTAGTAGGTCATCGGTGACCTTAGTTAGGGCAGTTTCAGTGGAGTGGTGTGGCCAGAAGCCGGATTGCAAGTGGTCAAGGAGGGAGCAAGAAGAGAGGTGGGAGGATAGTTCAAGATGGACGTGTTGTTCCAGTAGTTTTGAGGCATAGGGGAGAAGTAATATAGGGCAATAGCTAGATACAGAGGATGGGTCAAGAGAGGGCATTTTGAGGAAAGGTGTGATTGAGGCATGTTTGAAGCTTGAGGGGAAAACACCAGTTGTTAGTGATAGGTTGAAGAGATGGGTTAGGGTTGGGATGAAGACTGTAGTGAGGTTTGAGATGAAGTGGGATGGGATCGGGTCAAGTGCACAGGTAGAGAGATGTGATCTTGAGAGTAGAGTGGAGAGTCGATCTTCTGTAATGGTGGAGAAGTTGGTTTTGGGGGAGGGCAGGGCAGGTAGGAGGAAGGGCACTGGGGGTTGTTGACCAAAACTGTCTCTGATGTTATCAATCTTCTCCTTGAAAAATGAGGCAAAGTCTTCAGCTGAGATGAGTGGAGAGGGAGGAGGTGCTGGGGGCGGAGGAGAGAATTGAAGGTGTTGAATAACTGTTTAGGGTTGTGAGACAGGGATGATATGAGAGATGAGAAGTAGGTTTGTTTTGCTGCAGTGAGTGTGGCCTTGAAAGTAGTGAGGGACTGTTTGAATGTGATGAAGTACTCATTGGCGTGGGATTTTTTCCATCTCCACTCATTAGTCGGCCAGTACCTCCGCGGTGTGTCTGTTGTCGCCCAAACACATCATCTTCAGCACAGCCTGCTGACCATTACCACTAGCTGTTCAATAGTGGGACACCTCGTGTGCAACACTGGCAGCTGCGGATGGAGTGCTCGTGCAACTGCGCTCTGTGGACGAGCTTTCGCTTCTGGAGGAGGAGGAGGAGGGTCGAATGCCTACAGCCAACTGTTTCCTATGCCGTGGGCTAGGCAGCACTGTCCCACCGCCGCTTTCCCCTGTGGACCCTGCATCCACCACATTATGGACACGTAACGGCCCTGGCCATGCCTACTGGACCATGCATCTGTTGTGAGGTGCACCTTTTCACTCACTGATTGCTTGAGTGCATGGACAATGCGGTCTTACACATGCACGTGGAGGGCTGAGATGGCTTTTCATGAAAAGAAATGCCGACTGGGTAGGTCATAGCGTTGTATTGCATAGGCCTTGAGCTCGCGGAAAGCTTTGCTTTCAACCATCCGGTAGGGCATCATCTCTAACGAGATTAGTTTGGCAATGTGGGCCTTCAAAGCCAGTGTACGCGGATGAGAGGATGAGTACTTTCTTGTCCTACTGAGAGTCTCTGGTAGGGTGTGCTGGACTTGAGAGCTGCATATTTTGGAACTAGCGGTGGACATGGTGGACTGAGAGAGGGTTGATGATGGTGTTGGTGATGTTGCTGATGGTCTAGATTCAGTCTTTCGTAGCAATAACATTGTGATTCCATGACTGCTTTGCCCTTGCGACGACACCTCGACATTTGCTGCTGGTGTTGTGCTAACCGGTGGGCTTACAGTGGGGGAAGCGATGTAGCGTTGCTGACTACCTTCATTCGGAGCAGGTGCACATGTGGTACGTGAGGTTTGGTAGTCCGTCCACGCTTGCAAGTGCATGGTGGTTAAATGTCTAAGCATGCAACTGGTATTCAAATTTCTCAGATTTTTCCCTCGGCTAAAGGACTTTGCGCACTTCTTACAGATAGCTTTTGCCTGATCATTAGGATTTTGTTCAAAAAAGTGCCACACTGCACTCTTCCTACTATGGAAGACATTTTGAGACCTTGCAACTCTTTTGGTTTTTGTAACACATTTTTGGACTGCTACGGTCCTGCCAGATAACAGCTGTTGCGATGTCGTTGCCTGCTGCGGATCCTCCTCCTCTTCTGAGCTACTGGCAGCGGCACCCTCTTCCCCCAATGGATGCCAATCTGGGTAAACAACTGGGTCACCCATCACCTCCTCTTCAATTTCATGTGCACCTTCCTCTGTGTCACCGTGTAAGGTGGTATAGTATGCGGGAAGGGGCACCTGAGTTTCATCAGGGTCTGATTCTGCCTCAGTACACTGCGAGGACAATATAGTGCTTTTAGTGAATGTACCAGCAGAAAAATATAGCAGTGGCTGTGCATCAGTGCACTCCATGTCAGATTCATCTTGGACTGGGGAATTCATGGTTTGACTTGCTAACCCAAGCATGGTATGTGAAAAGAGCTCCATGGAGTAATCAGTAGTGTGGCCTGCCACATCCTTCACTTTTGGTAGGGGTGAAGGACACAAGAAAAGGTGTTGTTCCTGACCAGGAGCCTCCACTGACGACTCAGTGCTTTTATTTTTTGAAACTTCAGAAGAGGAGGCGAGAGAGCTGGAGGCTGTGTCAGCAATGTAAGCCAAAACTTGTTCCTGAAGCTCCGGCTTTAAAAGTGGTTTACCTACTCCCAGAAAAGAGAGCCTTTGAGGCCTTGTGGAGCCAGACAATGACGCAGGCTCAACACCTCCTGCCTTACGTGCTATTGTGCTTTTGCCACTACCAACAGATGCAACACCATCACCATCGGGACCAGCTGGCAACCCCCGCCCACTTCCATGGCGTCTTCCATCATACTTCCTAATTTTTGTGAAAATGTACCCAAAATACCACCAGCTATATGGTACTGTAAAACAAGGTAGAAGGTGTATATAGTATTGGTGAGAATTTGAATCTCACTATAGATTTGAGGACGCTGAACTATTGTCTCAGGCCCAGTAGAGATTACACCTCAATGTAACAGGCTGAAATTGGATGGTGTATGACAAGGTGGAGGGTGTCTATAGTATTGGTGAGAATTTGAATCTCACTATAGATTTGAGGACGCCAAACTATTGTCTCAGGCCCAGGAGAGTTTACACCTCAATGTAACAGGCTGAAATTGGATGGTGTATGATAAGGTGGAGGGTGTCTATAGGATTGGTGAGAATTTGAATCTCACCATAGATTTGAGGATGCAGAACAATTTTCTCAGGCCCAGGAGAGTTTACACCTCAATGTAACAGGCTGAAATTGGATGGTGTATGACAAGGTGGAGGGTGTCTATAGGATTGGTGAGAATTTGAATCTCACTATAGATTTGAGGACACAGATCTATTGTCTCAGGCCCAGGAGAGATTACACCTCAATGTAACAGGCAGAAATTGGATGGTGTATGACAAGGTGGAGGGTGTCTATAGGATTGGCGAGAATTTGAATCTCATTATAGATTTGAGGATGCAGAACTATTGTCTCAGGCCCAGTAGAGATTAGACCTCAATGTAACAGGCTGAAATTGGATGGTGTATGACAAGGTGGAGGGTGTCTATAGGATTGGTGAGAATTTGGATCTCACTAGAGATTTGAGGATGCTGACAATGATGCTCTCAGTCCAAGTATGGATGCAGGCAGCCTAGTAAGGAGGACTGCTGCACACACAAGAGGGTGGAAAAATGAACACTTGGTAACTGTGCAGAAAATAGGAAGAAAAGTATTTTTGTTTTTAAAAAAGCAGTTTGCACAGCAGTGTTCAAACAGCGATGCAGCTATCAGGGAGCCTTATAAGGCAGCCTAATAACCAACAGAGCTGATGCACAAAAATAGAGCCTCCCCTGTCACTGCACACAAAGTGTTGTGTTGTAAGTGGAAATCGCTAACAGCAGAAGCAGTTTTTTTGTTCTTCCCTGCCTAATGCTCTCCCTTATTCTGAATCAGCAGCAGCAACCTCTCCCTAATGCTAAGATTGGCAGTAGTAAGATGGCGGTCAGCATGCACGCCCTTTTATAGCCCCTGTGACGCAACACAAAGCCAGCCAGTCACTTGTATGCCCTTCTCAAAGATGGTGGTGACTGATGCCTATGTCATCGCGTTGCCTACAGTGTGTGTCCTCCATCATTGGCTGAAAAATGGCGCTGGAAGCATCTTTTGAAACGCGTCTTTGGCGCTCTGGTCGCTGACCTCACGGCCGACCTCTCGCTATGGTCATGTTTCGTTTCATGAAACCCGACTTCAGTGAAAGTCGCCAACTTTTGAATATGACCGACCCGTTTCGCTCAACTCTATACTGGACATTAGGTGTCAGGTACAGACCCAATACTTTACAGTTTGGGTTCGCTCATCGCTATACAGTACAAAGTTTTCCCTTGTCAGTTCTGCCTTAGTGGTCACTAGCAGATCAAAGAACATGTAGAGTAATAGTTACTGTTATTTGAGCGTGGGGAAGAGCAGGAACAGAGGAGATGCAAGTGATTGTGGGAAATGTAGTTTACAGTGGTCACATGGGCAGCACTGAAAGACCTTCAATACCAAACAGAGTGACAAAATTCTGGAAAAGCTGGAGCCATAAACAGTTGCAAGAAATTAGTCATTGATATATGAAGGCTTAGTCGGGTTATTCGACTACAGGGAGTTTGAAAAAAATTCTGGCAAAAGGAAAAATCTTTTAAGTGTCAATGTGAGTCAATATTATGTCACGGACCCGTCCTGTGTGACACGGCTCGCAGGCCGGTAACTAAAACAACAGGACACGGCACGTGATACTGTCCTGTGTGACACGGCTCGCAGGCCGGTAACTAAAACAACAAGACAAGGGGTAGGGAAACAGTTACAACGGTGGGCCCTGCGGTAAGGAAAGGGGACATGGAGACCTCCTGCACTCCCCTGAGTCAGTGTCCCTAACACTCCTAATGTTCCCTATGCCGGTTCCGCACCAGGCGCCGATCAGGAACCTGTCGCGCTAGCACACCCTACACCTATCCCTTGCTAGGGAGCTGGGTGGCGCAGGCACTGGCCCCACCGCTGCACTAATATACACTAAGGAAAAACCAAACAGGGAAACACCACTTAGCTTTACTCTGTTGCACTTGCTCCTGGCAACAGAGTCCACAACTAGCATGCAGCTCTCCTCCTGAATCACTGCCACCAAGCTCTGTCAGAGCTACAAGGAAATCCCCTATGACTCCTTTCACACCAGGGCTCTGACTGAGCTGCCAGGACCTCTCTCTAGATCCTTCCTCCACCAAGAATGGTTGAAATGAACACTATCACCAACACTGATTGCAACACCTGTGACTCTTTTATAGCAGAACCAGTAATCACACCTGCATTATAATTATGTGCACTAAACAAAAGAAACTAGAGTGCAATGATGCTCACCACCACCGGGGGGCAAACTTAGAACAAACTACACTACAGTGCAATAATCCTAATGGCAACAGGGGGCAAATACACCTTAAGCACAGATTAGGGAAAAATAAGGTTACATGTGCTTTATATCAGTCCTGATCCAGCATGGATCATGAAATATTAGTATTACATTGTTGGTTCTCATTTATAAACACTACAAACACTTAAAGGGATTTTTTGAATTCTACTATTTCCATAGACAAAGAATGTTGCAGATGCGATGTGACTATGCCACATCATGCTCCCACCCCACCTCTACTGCGGGGAGAAAAAATGGGGAATCAGTACCACCTTTTCATATTTGTGGGAGCTTGGTGTCAGTGTAATGCTCCACCCCTCAGTGTGTCTGGGAGGCATTTACTGACAGCTTGGCCGTCCAATCTATCACAGTGGCATGCAGAAGCTGTCAGTACTTTGATTGATAGCTCAGCCATCCTATCTGGTACAGGGGTGTGCTGAAATGTCAGTGTGTTGATTGACACTCGACTATCCAATCTGAAACTGGGAGATGTCGGCTATCTCCAAGTGTTCATTATCCCAGATGATTGCCATGCTACTTAACTGAGCTGTTTCTCCCATAACTCTGCCCGACGTACATTCAGCTAGTGAGGTTTGTGCTCCCTTTACCTTGAGTAGAGTATGAATGATATTTTGTTGCCCTGACCTAGGACTTTGTTGAGACCATTCGTCTGTTTAACCCCTTCTGCTCTGATCCATTATTCTCCTGGTATTCTGACCTCGGAACATTACCTGACCACATTTTTGTCTCTTCCTTCTCTTTATAATGTACCCACCCTGTGATGTAACCTTGAAATCCTCGACTATCCTGACTCACGACTTGGACTTGGATGCTGAAACTGCACATGTGTAATGATATAAGTCTGTATAGGTTACTTGCAAATTTACGACTCAGACCTGATAACGGTCTTGATTTTACAGGTGCTGAAGTGGTGTGAGCTTTGATAATGGACCCAGTGGAATAAAGAGCAGTCATCAAGCTCCTTTACTTGAAAGGACGCACACCAAATGAGACGTTCTATGAGATGAAAGAATTTTATGGCGATGATTCACAATCATATGTCAAGAACTGGCATCGTCATTTCAAATGTGGTCGGACTTTGGTGCAAACAGCTCTAATTCCAGGGTGACCCCATTCTGCTGTTGATGATCACACCATCCAGCATGTGGACGTTGCATTTTTGGAAAATCAGCTCATAACCATTTGCCACCTAGCCCAAAATGTCAAGATTATTATGGGGCCCATGGAAAAAATCATCCAAGACCATCTTCACATTTATACTTTTGTATACAGGCATCTGCTAGTCACTCACAAATGGAAACATCAGGAAAGGCAAGCAATCTCAAAAGCATGCAATTGTAATTCTGCATAAATATATGCCTTTTGAAACAAAGACAAGCATTTGCAGAATACGTAACAATAAATTTATGTTTTTTTGCTTTTGAGATCACTTGTCTTTCTTCCTGTTTCTACTGCTAATGGAAAACAGATGTGTCTTTATAAAAGGCTCATTACCCTAACTATTTGAGTTGCTGTTACCCTTTCCATAATGGAAACTGATTTTCAGGTGAATTATACAAAGTAGCTAATCTAAGGAAGCATAGTTGTTGGGGAGGAAAAGAACAATAGCCTCAACCAATGATGACACTGAAGGGTGGGGTGTTGCAAACTACCGAAAAGTCATTGCAGACATTGTTGCTAAGCTGTAGTTACAGATCACAGTTCTGATATAATGTTCCTGGGTTAAAAACAATCAACTATTGAACAAGTAGTATCCATGATCAGACTTTGCACTATTCAATCCATCTAGCAGATCGCAGTGGTAGCCTTGGTCTTCACTCTTTAACCCCTTTAGAGGTATCTAGACTTAAACAGAATCTCTTATTGGATCCACGAGTGGCTGCTGGCAGGTGGAACTGGGTTGGAGAGTATCTTCAATTACAGGAGGTCAGGGACAAGAACAGAATAATCAGGCAGAAGTGTATAGTGTAGTCTAAACTAGGGACAATGCTCTTGTCTCTCTAGTTTGAGTCTTGCTTTGATATTGTAGGGAGCTCACCAGGGTCTTCTTAAACCATATGCAGGATGCTGGGGATTTATTTATACAGTGTGAGCCCTGCCCAAGGTTCACAGAAGAAAGTTAATGAGAACAATTTTCAGAATTTAATCCCAAAACTTGCTATCTGAATGGCACCATAAGTCCCAGAAGTAAAACACTTTCACCCTGCATCCCCCACGCAAAGATATATCAGTGACAGAAGCAGGTTTGGGAGTTAGAATAGTCATGGAAGTGACAATATTCCCTTTCTTACAAAGTATATAAAGAATAGTTTGATGGAACTTTCTGATCAGGTTGTCGGCATTGATGTTATTACATTAAATTCAAGATCTTTCCTCTAGCCCATAACCCTTCAATTGCAGCATATATTGAAGGTATCCTCTTATAGTCCATGAAACAATTATTTTTTGTAGCTTATATTCCAGGCAGCCTCTAAAAAATCAAGAGGAGGGGAATTACTAATTTTTTGACGCTGGAGTTTTTAGCAGAGATTTATGGAACACAATGGACATTTGAAAGAATTGAGAAAGATGCAATTGAAAGGCTATAAGGAATATCATTCCTTTTCAGTGAGCACTAAAATGCCTGGATGCTCATTACTCGATCCAAAGAATTCCTAATGCTCGGATGCTCGTTTCGAGTAACGAGTATAATGGGAGTGAACTAGGAATCCAAGGATTTTTCCAGCAGACAGTACAAGGAAGTCTGAGGAGAAGTGAAAATGTTGAAATGAATGGAAAAAGTAATGAATAGAAGAATAGCATGGGAAAGACCCCTGGAAGCATCGCTTGTGAGAACAATGGTGTCACACTTTTACTCCACTTTACAGACCGACAATAAAATATTCACAATCAAAGAGAATTGGAGTTTACAGGAAAAATAGTTCCTGTATTATGAGTTGAATATAATTTAGCATAGTTGTGCTACTTCTACATTCATAAAGCCTCTGCACACAGCACACAGTGCTAAGACATAAAGAAAATCTAAGGAAGGTGTAATGACACAGGATATCATTTTCTCTTAATTACAGTAACTAGACATCTATTTTCAGTTAGCCAGGAGTAATTGATTGTTATCTATAATTTTAAATTTGAATTTATGTGTTTCTTTCTGGTTGGTCAAGAAAACACAGACTTTTGTTTGTATATGCCTGTAAAAATGACTTGTAAGGTGACTTTTTATGTAACATATTGTGTTGTTATCCTGATGACTCACAGGATAACTGAACAATGATGTTTGCTGATATGTTGATTAAACATTGTCCAAGTCAACTAGCTTGTTGACTTGCAAAACAGAGGAAGAAAAACTATGCAAGTAGATTAAATAATTAAATAATGTGAGTTGATATTGTCACCATTTTTCCCTTTTACCTCTGGATGCTGACTTGAAGGAGAGTTGTTAACTATAAAAAGAAGATATATGTGCCTCTGTAGCACATAACTCAATATACAGAGACTATTTACAAGACAGCATCCAAGACATCATGACTCCATCATGAGGGACTCAAATTTGATATTCTACAGGATGCCAGCTTAGGAGTCCACAGCCCTAGCTGAAAGAATACACATCTGCTGCATTGACCATTGCTGAAACATGAATACCTTTGGGGTAGCTGGGATTTGGACCCACCAGTCACTCTATCCCCATGGATATGTTTGTGAAAGCAAAGGATGGGACACACTAGTCACTTGGCTCCATGGATATGTTCGGAGAAGCCAAGTTGTGACCCTCTGGTCAGCAAGCCTTGTGCCTCAATGGGCTGTCATCTTCCTAAGCTTGCTGGTACCTCCAACACTTCTGTGTGAGTGCCATAGGTGGGGTAGTCGGCCCTCAAAACACTGAATAGCTATTCTTATCCCTTTGAGTTAGCAGAAGAGTGAGACTTTGTAATTCTCCCCATCTTGGGTATTTTGCTAAGACTGTTCTATGTGTTGCTTGCCTGTTTTTGCGGTTCAAGAAAGCATCATCACACTGCTTTACTCTCACCCTGTGTTGTCTTAGTATTATGCCCACAGGGAAAGGAGAGTGGGCATTCGGTGGGATGATGCCTGGTCCATGTGGTTTCGGCTACAGTACCAGGGTACCCACTGACCTTGCTTGTCTTCACAGAAGGCCATTCATACACCTTTGAATTCACCAACTGAAGTGCATCAAAAAATTAAAGAAAGTGTAGTTGGGGTACGTCTACACTCATAAAGGCTCTCCATACAGTACAAAGCCAGAAAAAAAATGACAGAGGGTCATCTGTTGTGAACTCATTTTCTGGTCTGCCTCTGGTTTCTGCTGAGGAAGCTGGTTGTGCTGACAGAGGAGTTGTGAGTTCTCTTTCTGTGCTCCCTCTGGTGGTGGCAGGAGGTAGTGAAGCTGATGTAATTAACAGAGACCTGCCACCTGATTATGAGGAAGAGGATTGGACATCTGGAGTCTCAGACTGGATTTAAGACAGCCGACTCCCTATTCCCATGCTGGTGATTTTTTCCTGCCTCCTGAGGTCTTAGTTTCCAACTCAGTTCCTGCCTTCTCAAGCTAAGTTGTCTTTGCTAATGTTCACATTTTATTTGGTTTGGTCTATTCAGTTTTTTGCGTGGTCAGCCAGCCCCGGCTGGGGCTGTGCTGAATTTCCACTCTTATGTCACTGTATGTGCCAGTTTGCGTTTTGTCCCTTATTAGATTGGCCTCTTTTTGCTCTGTTCTCAGAATATGCCAGAGTGCTGATATAGTGGGAGAAGTCTAGTGACTTCAGGGCATTTTTTGCTATCAGAAGTGTTGGACATTTTTGCAGGGTTTTTTGGCATGATTGCAGACAGTATCTTTCCTTTCCTGTCCTTTCTAGCTAGTGTGGGCCCCATCGTTTGCTCAACCTATTTTCCTGCCTGTGTTCGTGTTTTCATCTTGTCTCACCGTCAATACATGTGTGGGGGCTGTCTATTCCTTTGGGGTCTGCTCTGGGGCAGTTTTAGATTTCCCCTTTTCTTGTTTTAGGCTTATTTAGTCCTCCGGCTGTGACAAGGTGTCTAGAATCATCGTAGGTACGCTCCACGGCTGCTGTTAGTTGTGTGGTTAGGATCAGGGGTCTGCAATCTGCGAAGTTACCAACCTCTCTGGTTTTCTGTGACTTGGCTTGGTCTTGTTTTCCTCCTCGGTGACTCATTCATAACAGAATCACCAGCCATACCGCAGATTCTAGGGTACTCTAAAGCAGGAAAAAATTGTTAAAAGGAAAGGAAAAAAAAGTGTCAGAATTTTTTTTCTTATATGTATTTTTTCCTCTTTTTCTCTGGGGCCATAGGAGGATTTTTTCCCTAATGGAGATTAAGCAATTGTCTGATTGTGTGGAACAGCTCGCTGCTGAAGTGCGGGGAATTTCCGCCTATCTCGCTCAGTCACATACTGTTGACCCAAAGATTAGAGTTGAGCGAAATGGGTCGGTCAAATTCATAAGTCGCCGACTTTCGCTAAAGTTGGGTTTCATGAAATGAAACCCGACCATAGTGTGAGGTCGGCCATGAGGTCGGCGACCAGAGCGCCAAAGTCACGTTTCAAATGAGGCTTCCAGCGCCCTTTTTCAGCCAATGATGGAGGACACACACTGTGGGAAACGCAATGACATGGGCAGCGGTCACCACCATCTTTGAGAAGGGCATGCAAGTGATTGGCTTGCTTTGTGTGGCGTCACAGGGGCTATAAAAGGGCATGCACGCCGACCTCCATCTTACTTCTGCCGATCTTAGCATAGGGAGAGGTTGCTGCTGATTCTTAATAAGGGAGAGCGTTAGGCAGGGAAGATGAAAAAAAACTGCTTCTGCTGGTAGCAATTTTCACTGTACAACACAAAAGTTTGTGTGCAGTGACAGGGGAGGATATATTTTTGTGCATCAGCTCTGTTGGTTATTAGGCTGCCTTATAAGGCTCCCTGATAGCTGCATTGCTGTTTGCACACTGCTGTGCAAACTGCTTTTTTTAAAAGCAAAAATACTTTTCTTCCTCTTTTCTGCACATTTACCAAGCGTTCATTTTTCCACACTTTTGTGTGCAGCAGTCCTGCTTATTAGGCTGCCTGCTGCCATACTTGGACTGAGAGCATCATTGTCAGCCTCCTAAAATCTCTAGGGAGATTCAAATTCTCCCCAATACTATATGCACCTTGTACCTTGTCATACACCAGCCAATTTCAGCCTGTTAAATTGAGGTGTAATCTATAGTGGGCCTGAGATAATAGTTCAGCCTCCTAAAATCTCTAAGGAGATTCAAATTCTCCCCAATACTATATACACCTTGCACCTTGTCATACACCAGCCAATTTCAGCCTGCTAAATTGAGGTGTAATCTATAGTGGGCCTCAGATAATTGTTCAGCCTCCTAAAATCTCTAGGGAGATTCAAATTCTCCCCAATATTATATACACCTTGTACCTTCTCATACACCAGCCTATTTCAGCCTGTTAAATTGAGGTGTAATCTATAGTGGGCCTGAGATAATTGTTCAGCCTCCTAAAATCTCTAGGGAGATTCAAATTCTCTCCAATACTATATACACCTTGTACCTTGTTTTACAGTACCATATAGCTGGTGGTATTTTGTGTACATTTTCACAAAAATGAGGAAGTATGGTGGAAGAGGCCGTGGAAGTGGGCGGGGGTTGCCAGCTGGTACTGATGGTGGTGGTGGTGCATCTGCTGGTAGTGGCAAAAGCAAAATATCACCTAAGGCAGGAGGTGTTGAGCCTGCGTCATCGTCTGGCTCCACAAGGCCTCGAAGGCTTCCTTTTCTGGGAGTAGGTAAACAGCTTTTAAAGCTGGAGCTTCAGGAACAAGTTTTGGCTTACATTGCTGACACAGCCTCCAGCTCTATCACCTCCACTTCTGAAGATTCAAAAAATAAAAGCTCTGAGTCGCCAGTGGAAGCTCCTGGTCAGGAACAACAGATTTTCTTGTGTCCTTCACCCCTACCAAAAGTGAAGGATGCGGCAGCCCACACTACAGATTACTCCATGGAGCTCTTTTCACATACCATGCCTGGGTTATCAAGTCAAATCATGAATTCCCCAAGATGAATCTGACATGGAGGGTACTGATGCACAGCCACTGCAAGATTTTTCTGCTGGTACATTCACTCAGAGCACAACATTGTCCTCGCAGTGTACTGAGCCTGAATCTGACCCTGATGAAACTCAGGTGCCCCTTCCCGCATACTATACCACCTTACACAGTGACACAGGGGAAGGTGCACTTGAAGTTGAAGAGGAGGTGATGAATGACCCAATTGTTGACCCAGATTGGCATCCATTGGGGGAAGAGGGGGCCGCTGCCAATAGCTCAGAAGAGGAGGAGGAGGATCCGCAGATGGCATCGACATCGCAACAGCAGTTATCTGGCAGGCCCATAGCAGTCCAAAAACGGGTTACAAAAACCAAAAGAGTTGCAGGACAGCTTGGCCAGATGGTCAAATTAGCACAGTGTTCAAGGCCTCAAAATGTCTTCCATAGTAGGAAGAGTGCAGTGTGGCACTTTTTTGAACAAAATCCTAATGATCAGGCAAAGGTTATCTGTAAGAAGTGTGCAAAGACCTTTAGCCGAGGGAAAAATCTGAGAAATTTGAATACCAGTTGCATGCTTAGACATTTAACCAACATGTACTTGCAAGCATGGATGGACTACCAAACCTCACGTACCACATGTGCACCTGCTCCGAATGAAGGTAGTCAGCAACGCTACATCGCTTCCCCCACTGTAAGCCCACCGGTTAGCACACCACCAGCAGCAAATGTTGAGGTGTCGTCGCAAGGCCAAAGCAGTCAGGGAATCACAATGTTATTGCTACGAAAGACTGAATCTAGGCCATCAGCAAGACCACAAACACTATCACCATCACCAACCCTCTCTCAGTCCGCCATATCCACCGCTAGTTCCACCCTATGCAGCTCTCAAGTCCAGCTCACCCTACCAGAGACTCTCAGTAGGACAAGAAAGTACTCATCCTCTCATCCGAGTACACTGTGTTTGAACGCCCACATTGTCAAACTTATCTCTTTAGAGATGATGCCCTACCGATTGGGTGAAAGCAAAGCTTTCCGCAAGCTCATGGCCTACGCAGTACCACGCTATGACCAACCCAGTCGGCATTTCTTTTCTCGAAAAGCCATCCCATCCCTCCACCTGCATGTGAAAGACCACATTGTCTATGCACTCAAGCAATCAGTGAGTGGAAAGGTGCACCTCACAACAGATGCATGGTCCAGTAGGCATGACCAGGGCCGTCACGTGTCCATCACTGTGCACTGGGTTAATGTGGTGGATGCAGGGTCCACAGGGGACAGCGGCGGTGGGACAGTGCTGCCTAGCTCACGGTATAGGAAACAGTTGGCCTTAGGCGTTCGACCCTCCTCCTCCTCCAGAAGCGAAAGCTAGTCCACAGAGCTCAGTCGCACGAGCACTCCATCCGCAGCTGCCAGTGTTGCACACGAAGTGTCCCACTATCGAACAGCTAGTGGTAAGCGTCAGCAGGCTGTGTTGAGGATGATGTGTTTGGGCGACAACAACACACCGCGGAGGTACTGGCCGACTACTTGCAGCGACAAACTGACTCATGGCTGGGCAGTCTACATCTTGAGGCAGGCAAGGTAGTTTGTGATAACGGCCGGAATTTTGTGGCAGCCATAGCCCTTTCAAAACTCAGACACATACCTTGCCTGGCTCACACCTTTAAACCTGGTGGTGCAGTGCTTCCTCAATAATTATCTGAAGTTAACAGCCCTGCTCCATAAGGTGCGAAGACTGTGCTCACACATCCGCCGTTCGCCCGTACACTCCAGTCGTAGGCAGAAGCTGCAGTGATTGCTCCACCTTCCCAAGCACCGCCTAATTATCGACGTTGCACCAAGGTGGAACTCCACCCTGCATATGGTTGAGAGGCTGTGCGAACAGAGGCAGGCTGTAATGCATTTGTGGGAGGATACACAGGCAGGCAGTTTGAGGGAAGACATGGAGTTGACGGGTGTGCAGTGGTCGAAGCTGAAAGACCTCTGTAAATTCCTTCAGTGTTTATAGGAATGCATATAGCTGGAAAGCGCAGATGACGCCATCATAACCATGAGTATCCCACTTATGCGTCTGCTCATGCAAACTTTGACGCAGCCAAGGAGGAAGAGGAAGAGGAGGGAAGCCTTGATCACAGTCAGCCATTGTCTGCTCAGGGAACTCTCCTGGACGAAGTGGAGGAAGAAGAGGAAGAGGAGGAGGATGATGGGGATGATTATTTAGGGGAGGAGGATGCTTTTCAGGGGGCAAGAGAAAATGTTGGCGTGGCAAGGTCAGGTACAGGGTTTGTGTGTGACTGGAGGGATGTGGATTTGCCAGAAAGTGCTCCTCCACCCAGTACTCGCAGTGCATCATTGACACCTGGAACATTGGCCCACATGTGTGATTATGCCTTGCAGATCCTAAAAATTGACCCCCGCATTGCCAAAATGATGAACGATGACAACTACTGGTTGGCCAGCATCCTGGATCCACGCTATAAAGGCAAATTCCAAAACATCATGCCACAGGAGAACTAGAGCTAATATTGGATAACAAATAAGCAACTCTGGTAAACCATTTATTTGAGGCATTCCCAGCACACAGCAGCGGTGATGGTTCTCACGAGCCGTAGGGGGCAACATGGAAGAGGTGTTGGTGGTGCACACATCCGAAGTGGTGTTGGAGACAGGGGTTTCTTGACCAAGTTGTGGACTGATTTTTCAAGTACCGCTCACACGACTGGTAATGCTGCATCGATTGAAAATGGCAGGAGACAGCAGTTGTCAACTATGGTAACAAACTACTTCTCCTCCCATATCGATGTTCTCCCTCACAGGTCATTCCCCTTTGACTATTGGGCCTGTAAACTGGACACCTGGCCTGAATTGGCACAATATGCCTTACAGGAGCTCGCTTGCCCTGCTGCTAGTGTGCTATCCGAAAGAGTCTTCAGTGCTGCTGAATCAATCCTGAAAGAAAAAAAGGACCCGTCTGTCGACCCAAAATGTTGATGATCTAACCTTCATTAAAATGAACCATGCATGGGTTTCAAAGGATTTTGTCCCACCTTCCCCTGATGACACATAGGTTGCCAGAAAAATGGCTCGTTTTTGTCCCCCTCTTCCTCGGACTTCTCCAATTCCTCCATTTGCAGCTGCTGAATGTCCAACATCAACATATGCCATTTTTTTAACCTCTCTAGGCTAACTAGGCTGCGTCCCCCCCAGGGCCGGGGTCACCACCTGGCGCACACACTCGTGCGAGTGCCGTTGCCCTGGACAGGTGGGTGGGCTCACTCTTGGGCAACGGCACTGGCACAGGGTCCCTCATAGTACAATCAAGTGTCTCTGATGGTGGGGGTGCACACCCGCCGTCAGACACACCAGCGTACTATGAGGGGCCCTGTGCCAGTACCGCCACCCACGAGTGGGCCCCCCCTTCTTCCTAAGGGCTCCAGCACTTGCAATACTTACCTCTCCCTGCTCCACCGCTGTGTAGTCTGGGCTGTTAAATCCTTCACTGGGACTGCCACTACAAATTTGGTGAACTGATAGATGATGGTTAAGACGTAGCTATGCCCTGTCCTGCTGGGCTCTATCTTCAAATGATCAATGGCTTCCATTTGTTATTGACGTCAACTGCATTGGTGGTTTATCATCAACTTTCACAGTTTTCCTACTCACAGACATGTGACATTCCTGCCCACATTTTTAAATGTGTCCTCTCATGCCAATCCAATAGAATCGCCTACGGCCTGTGGCTTCTGTCTTTTGCACTCCAAAGTTACCTGACAGGTCATGATAGGCAGTGAGGACCATGTCTACATCTCTCCCTGTGATCACAATTGGATGGAGATGAGTAACAGTGATGGGATCCACGATACTTCGATACAGCAACCCTTTCTTCACAAACAACTGTTTTTGCTGTCTCCACAGACAAAGTAATTGAGGGTCAGCATCGCCTCTGAGAATTCTCCAGGGAGTTTTTCCCGTGATTAGTAATTCCAAAATTTCTGCAATCACTTGACTTTCCGTCTGTACTTGTATCCATCTCGTTTCCTCTTGCAGAGAGTCTGGACTGTCTTACTGAGACTGAAATATATATGAAGATTTAAAAATACCCCAACAGCGTACATTGGTGTACACTTCGAATACATTACCCTTTTTCTACTTTTTAGATCCTTGTCTAATCCATACTGAGGCTGTGAGTGTCTTTGTCGGACTCCAGAAATATGCACGGATATTTTTAATGCTTAAACTATGCTGTACATACCTGTTATCCGGTGATACTGTACCCTTTCTCAACTTTCTACAACCCTGTCGAATCCATACTGGGCCTGAGACCATCTGAGTCTGCCTCCTGATATATAGACATAGATTTTTAATGTGTAAACTATGCTATATATACCTGGTATCCGGTGATACTGTACCCTTTCTCAACTTTCTACAATCTTGTCGAATCCATACTGGGCCTGTGAACGTCTGAGTCTGCCTCCTGATAGAGATGAGCATTGTTCGAGTCGAACTGTTCGCCAAGTTCAAATTCGAGCTGTTTTGGGCGGTGTTTGAGCAGTTCGTCGAACTCGAACACTTTGCTTAAAATTCGGCTGTTCAAGGTTCCGTTCGAGAACAGTTCGTTCACCAAAAGCATAACTTTATTTTCACATTAATAATGGTTTTCAATGTTAATAGACAGTTTCATGGCATAGTAGCGGTGTCTGGTAGCCAGCGGTGTAGTACACCTGTCAAGGAGCTACACCGTGTGTGTTTCTAATAATTTTTTACCGCATCTTGTCCAGAAAATTCTTTTGGGCCTTGTAGCACTGTCTGCTACTCAGCAGGGGAGCCCCCCCGTGAACCTAGCTATGCCACCTGTTTATGAAAGAACCAGTTTTTGACTGTATTTAGCCCAGTTAATACTTTGGGCCTAGTAACTGTGTCTGCTACTCAGCAGAGGAGCCCACTCATGAACCAAGCTGTGCCGCCTCTTTATGTAAGAACCATTTTTTAACTCCATTTAGCCCAGTGAATACTTTGGGCCTAGTACCTGTGTCTATTACTCAGCAGAGGAGCCCACCCGTGAACCTAGCTATGCCGCCTGTTTATGTAAGCACTGTCTGCTACTCAGCAGAATTGCCCACCCGTGAACCAAGCTATGCGCCTGTTTATGTAAGAACTGTGTGCTACTCAGCAGAGGAGCCCAGCTGTTAAGCAAGCTACAGCACCTGTGGTTTGGACACTTAATTTTTTCACATTCTTTCTGGAATGCCGGTTAGGCATAATTCCGGAATTCCAGTTGACCTGCACTTACTGGGAAACCCTCGTTTATGGGGAAGAATTGGAATCCCAGATCCCCATCACTAACGGGGTTCAGTGGGTTATCCGCACCTGTAAGCGACACACGCTGGTCCTTTCAGTGTAGCGCACGTGCAGCCCTGGGCATGTAAGGGCATGACAGACCTGTTATTGCTCGATCTCGCATGCCAGAGCCTCACGTGTCCCTCTAGTAAGCTGGACGCGGACCACGTGGGCATGCCGGAGTCTCGATCGTTAACGGAATTAAGCTAACAAATCGCTAGCACAAGTAAAAACGGCCATGCACCACCACCCACAGAATCGAGAAAGCTTGCAATCTGTCCATCCTTCCCGTGGCTGGCATGGTTGAGGCTGCCCGTGTGGAGTCCAATTAAGCAGCAGGCTCCACTCCTGGTGGTGCCCTTCTGGACATTCCTTTAAGGTTCAGCTTTGCAACCATACTGCCCCCGGAAACCAAGCACTTTGCCTTCATGGATGCTGTTTGGGGGGTCGTGGGAATAACGTCGCCCGATCGGCAGTTGGCATAATTTATGGTGGGAAGTCCGACGGTATATGATCATCTTCGATTTTCGAATTTTCGAATTTTTTTTTATTTTAGATTTTTATTCCAGCCTTTCTCGACTTTATAAGGGCATGACATGCCTATATCTGTGTCTTCTCCTCCTTTTACTCCTCCACCTCTTTTCTATATGTAACATAGTAACATAGTTTTGAAGGCTGAAGGAAGACCTTATGTCCATCTAGTTCAGCCTATTTTTAGTGCAGCTGTTCTGCATTGTTGATCCTGGGGAAGGCAAAAAACCCACAGAGTAGAAGCCAATTTTCTCCAAAGGGAAATAAATTCCTTCCCCTAAGCTGGGTCAACCATCTACCTATAATATTCTGTTATTCGTAACCTTCTATACTGTTACTCACAAGAAAAGCGTCCGTTCCTTTAAATTCATTCAGTGAGTTGGCCATCACCACTTCCCCAGGAAGAGAATTCCAGAGCCTCACTGCTCTTACCGTGAAGAACCCTCTTGTAGTTGCCCTTTTCCATATGTTATTTGTGTCTTCTGAGCATTTTGTCTGCTTTGGGACACCTTTTAAGGTGTTTTGTATGTGTTTTCTATGTGTTTGCATGTGTTTGTGTTTGCCTGCCATTGTTTTCAATGGGGTTCGACGGTTTTCGTCGAACATTCGACGAACATTCGACGAACTTGCCTCCTGTACGACGAGCTGAACCGAACTCGAACACTAGTGGGGTAGCTCAGTACTACTCCTGATATATAGGCGTACATTTTTAATGTTTAAACTATGCTATATATACTGTACCTAGTATCTGGTGATACTGTACCCTTTCTGCCAGAAAGTCCTCCTCCACCCACCATTCTAAGTGTATCATTGACACCTGGAACATTGGCCCACATGTGTGATTATTTCTTGCGGATCTTCTTTTTATATTGTGGTGTGATCCATCCTGAGCGTGTGAGAGTCTGTGGGTTACTCCTGCAATTTTTATTGGTCGATTTAAAAATTACCCCAACACTGTATACAGCTCTACCCTTGTGATACATTACCCATTTACTGCTTTTTATATTCTGGTCTAATCCAAACTGACCAAGTGAGTCTGTTTCTGACTCTGGAAATAAATACTGAAATTGACAATGACCCCTACACTTTATACAGCTGTACGCTTCAGATCCATTACCGTTTTATGGCTTTTTATATTGTGTTGTAAATCCATAATGAGCCTGAGAGCGTCTGTGTCTGCCTCCTGAAATATATACGGAGATTTAGAATGTTTAAACTATGCTATATATACCTGCTATCTGATGATACTGTACACTTTTTCTACTTTTTATATTCTTGTCTAATACATACTGAGCCTGTGAGCGTCTGTGTGACTCATGAAATATATACAGAGATTTACAATTATCCTTTGACTGTATACAGCTGTACGCTTCTGATACAGTACCATATATCGGATGCTATTTTGGGTACATTTTCTCCAAAATTTGGAAGTATGGTGGAAGAGGCCGTGGACGTGGGTGTGGGGGGGCCAGCTGGTACTGATGGTGGTGGTGCATCTGCTGGTAGTGGCAAAAGCACAATAGCAGCTAACGCAGGAGGTGTTGAGCCTGCGTCATGGTCTGGCTCCGGAAGCCCTGGAAGGCTACCTTTTCTGGGAGTAGGTTAACCACTTTTAAAGCCAGAGCATCAGGAACTGGTTTTGGCTTACACTGCCGAAACAGACTCCAGCTAATATGCCCTCCTCTTCTGAAGTTTCAAAAATGCAAGCACTGAGTCATCAAGTGATGGCTCCTGGTCAGGAAGAACCCCTTTCCTTGTGTCCTTCACCCCCACCAAAAGTGAATGATGCAGCAGGCCACACTTCACATTAGTCCATGTAGCTCTTTCTCACATAACATGCCTGGGTTATCAAGTCAAATTGTGAATTCCCCAGTCCAAGATGAATCTGACATGGAGTGTGGGTCACCAGCCTGGGCAGTGGGGTTAATTGGTACCAGGCTGGTGTCTCAGAGGGATGTGTCACGGTGGTGGTGACCCGGTCCATGGCCCTGGGCGTCCACCGCCGTGACGTCTTCCGCGTTTCCTGACAGTGACATTCTGGTCAGAGAACGGGATGACATCACGTCTGTAGTCCTCTGCCTAAACAGTCCAAGTGCAGAGAGATGGAAGATGGGGATGACGAGGAGTCCAGAGTACAGGGATTCCCTAGCGAGGAGACTTATTCAATTGTTTTAAAGGTTGGGAGCAATTTTTGGGGAGCACTATACTCTGGAGAATGATATATGGGGCCCACCATACACAGGAGCATTCCAAAGGTGGACATCAGACACTGGAGCAGCATTTACAGGGCCCATTATACACTGGAGCATTAGAAATGGGGCCCATTATATATGGAGCATTATTTGGACCCATAAGACAGTGGAACTTCATCCAAGGGGACCAACATATACTGTAGCATTATGTGGAGCTCATCATATACTGTTTCAAACATTATATGGGACCAATGATTCTGTATGGAGAAATAGATGGGCCTCATTACTCTGTTTGGCGCACTATGTGGTGGCCATAATACTGTATGGAGTAATATACTGTCCGTTTTTGGAGCTATTGGAGAATTTAAAATGGATATCAGTCATGTGATGTAAGAAGTGAAGTATTTTTCATTGTACTATGCCTCTATTTTTCTGCCGTATCAGAGGATCATGAATTGTGGCATGTGTTAAAGGAGCCCAGTGACACTCTTTGGCCCAGGGCCCATGAAAATCTGGAGCCAGCCCTACCCGCCCCATAACTTTAGCCAAATAACCCCCAGTTTTCAATGCCTAACTATTATTATAGAGTAAATTAAGGTTGACAAGCTACAGTAATAAGAATTGATGTTTTTGGCATTAAAATGGGCATTGTAGGTGTGTTTCCTGTCCTCCACTCACTGCCGACTTTTCTTCCCCATTGACTTGCATTGGATTTCGTGTTTCAGTCGGCCTTCGACTTTTCACGATAATCATCCGATTGCGTTAGACCCGACTTTTGCAAAAGTTGGGTTTCATGAAACCTGACTCAACCCAAAAAAAGCAAAGTCACTCATCTCTACCAAAGATTCCTACTCCTGATGTGTTTTCTGGGGATCGGTCTAAATTTTTGAATTTTAAGAATAATTGTAAGTTATTTCTTGCCTTGAAGCCTAAGTCATCAGGGAGCTCTAGGCAACAGGTTAAAATTGTCATCTCCTTGCTGCACGGCGATCCTCAGGATTGGGCTTTTTCTCTGACACCTGAAAATCCTATTCTGACTAATGTAGATGCATTTTTTCTATCCTTGGGGTTGTTGTATGATGAACCTAATGCTATTGATTAAGCTGATAAAACCCTATTGGCATTGAACCAGGGTCAGAGTTATACTGTCAAAAATTCCGAAAGTGGGCGGTCCTTACTACATGGAATGATGGTGCATTGGCAGCTCTCTTTTGGAAGGGTTTATCAGAGACCGTAAAAGATATGATGGTGGGATTTCCTGTTCCCTCTGGTTTTGATGATTCTATGTCATTAGCCATTCAAGTTGATCGGCGTTTATGTGAACGTAAAACTACACGAGAGCCGTTGCCACCTTTTGAAAAAACGTCTGAACCTATGCAATGTGATAGGGTTTTGTCTAGGGTGCAATGTCAGAAGTTTAGAAGGCGTAATAAGCTGTGTTTTTTCTGTGGAGACGCCTCTCATACTATTTCTGTGTGCCCTAAACAAGAGAAACGATTTGCACACACATTTCCTGTGGGCAGTGTACAACCTAAGTTTCTTTTGGCAATTACTCTGATCTGCTCCTTATCCACATTTTCCGCTAAGGCTTTTGTAGATTCAGGAGCAGCTTTGAATCTGATGGATTTGGACTTTGCTAAATGTTGTGGTTTTCCTATGATACCTCTGCGGATGCCTATTCCTTTGAGGGGTATTGATGCTACTCCTTTGGTGGAGAATAAACCTCAGTTTTTGACCCAGGTGATAATGCGAGTTGCCCCAGACCACCAAGAAAAGTGTAAATTTTTGGTGCTGCACAATTTGCATGATACTATTGTTCTGGGTTTTCCCTGGTTGCAAACTCATAATCCAGTTTTGGGTTGGAAATCTGTGTCTGTGGTGAGTTGGGGTTATCAGTGTGTTCTTAGGGACACTCCTGTTTTCTCCACCTCTCCTCAGTCTCATGATATTCCTGATTATTTGGCTGATTTTTCTGATGTATTTAGTGAGAGTAAGTCTGCGTTTTTGCCTCCTCAGAGTTATGACTGTGCAATTGAGTTGATGCCTGGAGGTAAATTTCCCAAGGGTCGGCTTTTCAACTTATCAGTACCCGAACATGATGCTATGCAATCCTATATTAAGGAGTCATTGGAGAAGGGTCATATTAGACCATCCTCTTCACCCTTAGGTGCTTGTTTTTTTTTGTGGCCAAGAAAGATGGTTCATTAAGACCTTGTATTGACTATCATTCCCTTAACAAGATGAGAGTTAAATATCAGTACCCATTACCCCTGATGTCTGATTTATTATCCAGAGTTAAGAGTGCCTGCTGGTTTACTAAGCTTGACCTCAGGGGGGCGTATAATCTTATTCGCATCAAGCACAGGGATGAATGGAAGACGGCGTTTAATACTCCGGAGGGACATTTTGAGTACCTGGTGATGCCTTTTGGGATCACTAATGCCCCTTCTGTCTTCCAAACCTTTATGAATGATATTTTCTGGGACTTTGTGGATAAGTTTTTGACCATCTATCTGGATGATATTTTGATCTTTTCCTGTGATTGGGATTCTCATGTGGAACATGTCTGGACTGTGTTCCGGATTTTGAGGGAGAATTCCCTGTTTGTTAAGGGATCGAAATGCCTCTTTGGTGTACAGAGGATTTCATTTTTGGGATTTATTTTGTCTTAGACGACTATTGAAATGGACCCGGCCATTTATGATTGGGTTCAGCCCACTTCTTTAAAGGCTCTCCAGAAGTTTTTGGGTTTTGCTAATTTCTATCATAAATTTACAGGTAATTTTTCTGGTATTGTCAAACCACTGACTGATCTGACCAAGAAGGGCACTGATACACTGAATTGGTCTCCAGAGGCTGTCTCTGCATTTCAGGAGCTTATGCGGAGATTCACTTCTGCTCTGGTTTTACGGCAATCTGATGTCTCACTTCCATTTCAGGTGGAGGTAGATGCTTCTGAGATTGGTGCGGGAGCTGTTTTGTCCCAAAAAGATCCTGTGACTTCTAAAAAGAATCCCTGTGCCTTCTTTTCTCAAAAGTTCTCCCCATCTGAACGCAACTATGACATGGGGAATCGGGAATTGTTGGCCATGAAATGGGCATTTGAAGAGTGGAGATATTGGTTGGAGGGAGCTAGACATCAAGTTGTGGTCCTCACAGACCACAAGAATTTGATTTATCTGGAGTCGGACAAACGCTTGAATCCTAGACAGGCTAGGTGGGCCTTGTTTTTCATGCGTTTTAATTTTGTGATCTCTTTTCTTCCTGGCACTAAGAATGTTAAGGCAGACACCCTTTCTAGGAGTTTCTTTGCTGATTCTCTTATTGTGACCGAGCCTACTACCATTCTAGGTGAGGGGGTAGTTCTTTTTGCCATTTCGCCCGATTTGAGAAGCGCCCTGGAGGAATTTCAGGAGGATAAACCTGAGCGTTGTCCTATGGGAAAATTGCATGTTCCTGACCAGTGGAGGAAGAGAGTGATGTCTGAAGTTCATTGCTCTGCATTGGCTGGTCATCCAGGTATTTTTGGTACCAGAGATTTGGTGAGTCAGTCTTTTTGGTGGCCTGCCTTATCTCGTGATGTCAGGAATTTTGTGCAGTCCTGTGGGGCTTGTTCTCGGTCTAATCCCTGTTCTCGTTCTAGTGGGTTGTGGATGCCCCTGCCGGTGCCCAAGAGGCCATGGACCCATATCTCTATGGATTTTATTTCTGATCTTCCTATCTCTCAGAGAATGACTGTTATCTGGGTGATTTGTGATAGATTTTCTAAGATGGTCCATCTTATACCACTCCTAAAGTTGCCATCTTCCTCAGAGTTGGTGCCCTTGTTTTTACAACAGGTGGTTCGTTTGCATGGGATTCCTGAGAACATTGTGTCAGACAGAGGAGTCCAGTTTGTTTCCAGATTCTGGAAAGCCTTTTGTTCCAATCTGGAAATTCAGTTATCTTTCTCCTCTGCGTTTCATCCTCAGACCAATGGGAAGACTGAGAGAACAAACCAGACTTTGGAGTCCTATTTGAGATGTTTTATATCTGCTGATCAGGATGACTGAGTCTCATTTTTGCCCTTGGCTGAATTTGCACTAAACAATAGAGCTAGTTCTGCCACTTTGATGTCGCCTTTTTTCTGTAACTTTGGGCTTCATCCTCGATTTTCTTCAGGGCAAGTGGAATCTTCAGCCTGCCCAGGTGTGGACAGTGTGGTAGAGAGAATGCAGCAGATTTGGGACCAAGTGGTGGATAAGTTGTCACTCTCTCAGGAAAAGGCCCAGCGGTTTTACAAGCGGCATAGGACCATTGGTCCCCGGTTTAAAGTGGGTGATATGGTTTGGTTGTCGTCAAAGAATATCTCTGTGAAGGTTGCATCTTGAAAGTTCAAGCCAAGATTTATTGTACCTTATAAGATCTTGGAGATTCTTAATCCTGTTTCTTTTCGATTGGCTCTTTCAGTTACGTTTAAGATCCATAACGCATTTCACAAATCTCTGTTGAAGAGGTTTGTTGAGCCCGTAGTTCCTGTGGTGGCGCCTCCTGACCCTGTATTGGTTGAAGGCAATGTGGAATGTAAGGTAGAGAAAATATTGGATTCTCATTTGGCTAGACGGAGACTCCAGTATTTGGTCAAATGGAAGGGTTATGGCCAGGAGGATAATTCTTGGGTCTCTGCCTCTGACATTCATGCCAATAGATTGGCTTGTGCGTGCTTTTCACCGGGCCCATCCTGGTCGGCCTGGTGGAGTGGATGAGGGTTCGGGGACCCCTCCTCAAGGGGGGGTACTGTTGTGAACTCATTTTCTGGTCTGCCTCTGGTTTCTGTGAGGGAGCTGGTTGTGCTGACAGAAGAGTTGTGAGTTCTCTTTCCGGTCTCTCTCTGGTGGTGGCAGGAGGTAGTGAAGCTGATCTAATTAACAGAGACCTGCCACCTGATAATGAGGATGAGGATTGGACATCAGGAGTCTCAGACTGGATTTAAGACAGCCGACTCCCTATTCCCATGCTGGTGATTTTTTCCTGCCTCCTGAGGTCTTAGTTTTCAGCTCAGTTCCTGCCTTCTCAAGCCAAGTTGTCTTTGCTAATGTTCACATTTTATTTGGTTTGGTCTATTCAGTTTTTTGTGTGGTCAGCCAGCCCCGGCTGGGGCTGTGCTGAATTTCCACTCTTATGTCACTGTATGTGCCAGTTTGCTTTTTGTCCCTTATTAGATTGGCCTCTTTTTGCTCTGTTCTCAGAATATGCCAGAGTGCTGATATAGTGGGAGAAGTCTAGCGACTTCAGGGTATTTTTTGCTATCGGAAGTGTTGGACATTTTTGCAGGGTTTTTTGGCTTGATTGCAGACAGTATCTTTCCTTTCCTGTCCTTTCTAGCTACTGTGGGCCCCATCGTTTGCTCAGCCTATTTTCCTGCATGTGTTCGTGTTTTCATCTTTTCTCACCATCAATACATGTGTGGGGGCTGTCTATTCCTTTGGGATCTGCTCTGGGGCAGTTTTTGATTTCCCCTTTTCTTGCTTTAGGCTTATTTAGTCCTCTGTCTGTGACGAGGCGTCTAGAATCATCGTAGGTACGCTCCATGGCTGCTGTTAGTTGTGTGGTTAGGATCAGGGGTCTGCCATCCACGTAGTTACCAACCTCTCTGGTTTTCTGTGACTTGGCTTGGTCTTGTTTTCCTCCTTGGTGACCCATTCATAACAGTCTTCCATACCCCCTTGAAGGCAACAACTAGAGGGCCTCATTCAAATATCGAAGATTAAAAACACTATGTGCAGCAGTCATCTGATGGTGTGGAAAGGTAGGGGTTCTTCCAGACTTTGTTTTTTATCACAGGGAGCCAATCAGCATTTTCTATTGACAGGCAAAAGTGCCTTTCTGTTATGACCCCCAGCAGCACTAAAAACCCACTTAGACAAGGTGCTAGTGGAAGGCCAGCACAACACCTCAAAGGCATAGAGAGTAATGATAGAAGAACCTAAAGATGTTCAGGCCAAATATCTAAAAAAGTTCAGTTTTTATACCAGAACAGTACCCGATCTCGAACCTCATTCATATGAATGGAAGGCCCGAACATCCGTTATTGGCCTCTTTGTCATCTGCATGACAGCGCAGCAAACACAGGCTCTGATCAGCGGTAAGATCATTACAGCTGGTCAGAGAGCTGCGATTCCAAAATGGTCAGATGACAGCATGAGCCACTAGCTGTGAATGGTCGTAAAAAGATTACCTCCAGTCACAGGCGTCTACTGATGAAAGAGTACTACTCCCATCTGCTTACACCTGATGTCATGGATAATAGCGAGAGCAGGCATCACTGATGGGAGTATTTATCAGCAAGCGTCTGTGCTAAAAATAAATAAATAAAAAAGAATGAGGTGTTTTTTTTCTGTCTTTGATAACCAGTGCAGGCAAAACTTAGAGCTGCGGGCTGCCTCAATCAGCTGTTAGTTTTATCATGGCTGGTTATCAATAATAGTCCCTAACACTTTTTTATTTCAATTATTTAGTTAATAGTTTCCAAAAAAAATAGTGTGGTCCCCCCTTTTTGACAACCACCCAAGCTAAAGCAGAGAGCAGGGGCTGGTATTATCAGGCTGGTAAGGGGCTATAGATATTTGCCCCCCAGCCTAAAAATAACATCCCATAGCCACGCCAGAAAAGGTACATCTATTAGTTGCAGCAATTCTGGCTCTTTGGCAAGCTCGTCCCAATTGCCCTGATGTGGGGGCAAGTGGGGTAAAGGTTATGGGTTGATGTCAGCTGTTTTATGGTTGCTGTCATCAAGCCCACAGGTTACTAAAGGAGAGGAATCTATGAGACACCCCATTACTAACCCCATACTTAGAGTGTAAAAAAGACACAGAATTACATCCTTTATTTGAAATAATATAATTAAAATTGGTAATTACTAATGATGAAAGAATAGTGAAATATTCAGATTCAGGAAAATTGGCACAGATAATTTCTAACATCTGTGTATTTGCACCGAATAACGAATCCAATGTAAGTCAATGGGAAAGCTTAATATTTTTCTGCTAGATCCAACAAACAGGTCTGGAGGCCTGAGAAAAAAGCTGAAATGGATGGCAGAGATCTAAAACTAAATGGGAACAGCATGGAGAAGATGCCTGCATGTCTCTCTGACTCACATATGGTATACTGGAATAATTTTGTCAGACTATTGAGTCGGTTTTAAGAATTTATAAAAAGACATATCAAACCAAACCTAATTTTTTTTTCAAAGGGGAAAAATGCTAACAAACATTTTTTCCTTCATAATTATATGTATAATAAATAAAAAAGTAAACTCCCCTTTAGCATATGCTCACACACAGCATTTTGGCTTACCTTTTTCCTTTAACATTTGTGAGGGCTCACTCCTACATTTGGGAGCTCCCGTCTTCATTCCAAATTGTCAGCTAGATAGTGGAATACATATTCCCCCATCACTTTACAATGCTAACTAAAACATGCCCATTTGAATTTTGCGCTTCTCCCACCGCCACTACCACGCCCATCGCCATGTCATTATCTGGCCTTCGCTTGACATTTTAAGAGGGCCAACAGGTGCCGTGAAACCTGAGTTTGGAAAGAGCCATCAGGTGGCCCTGTAACATACATTTGGGAGAGCTCTCACTCCTATATTTGGGAGGTCCCTCCCTCATTCCAAATTGTTAGCTAGATAGTGGAATACATATTCCCCATCACTTTACAATGCAAGCTAAAACATGCCCAATTTGAATTTAGGGCTTTGCCTGCCACCACCACCATGTCCACCGCCATGTCATTATGCGGTCCTCGCTTCACATTTTCTCAGGGTCAGCAGGTGCCATAAAACCTGAGTTTTGTGAGCTTCACAGTTCATTTTGGCCACCAGATCCCAATGGAGCCACTGTCATAGTGGGTGAAGCTGCTGTAAGGTGAATATAATACAGGAGTTGGGGGAGTTGATGCGCAATGTCAGTAAATTGGATTCTACCAGACACAAAAACCTTAGAATTAGATTCTGAATACAGTGTATGCAAGTGAGGACCTGTATTGTGGTCAGTCTGTTAGGCCTGAAACCCATGTCAGGAACATGTACTAGCCTCAATTTGCTTGGAAGCAGCCTCCTCAAGGGAAAGAGACAGGAGTGCCATTGACCAATCTGCCCAAGCCTATGCACTTCTTCTGGCAACCAGACTGAATGTATACTTTGCATGGTTTTGAGCAATAACAGAGTCATTACAGGACATGTCCCAGAGAGTGTGGAGGTCTGTGGAGTGTATTACTCAGGTGACAGGCAGTGCTACAGAGCTCAGGTAAAGGTCTTAGTGTGGCAATGACAATGTTCCAATATGTGTAAGGCTGCAGCCTGAATAGGTCTGTGGAGCGTATTAACCCAGATGCTTATAATGTACAGAAACTGGGCAATACCCCGCCACCATTCATTTTTGGATCCAAATTTAGAAAATGTAATGGAAATAGTTTAATAAAGAGACACAAGTCTCATTTAGGAGCCTTGAAAAGCCTGCAATTTTCTTTGTCCAGCACAGGACAGTGTAAAGTGCTAGCAAATATGTATGCCCTATGTAACAATTTGGGAAAAGACATATATGCTGCAAAGGACAACTGAACGCTGCACTGGGACAATGAATTGGATGTGGTTGCTGACTGTTGTGTCTGTGCAACTGAAGGTTGTGGGCAGGAGACATCAGCACCTGTTTCCTGGACAGCAGATTGGAAAGGGTGTGATTTCACACTCAGATCCAGATTTTGTATCAAGGCATTCCGCCGACCTACTGAGGTGCTGCGTGTGTGAGCAGTATATGGAGTATGCTAACAGAGGTATTATGTCGAATTTCCCTTTTTAAAGGGATGTGTGGGTAATATTTTCAAACTAGCAGCATATATATGTAAAGCATGCTTCATTACTCATATTATTATTCTGTGTAAGGCTGAATCTTGAACTGAAACTTGAAGAAGTGAGTGAGCATGTTAATGCATTGATGTTCCACAATGTCCAAGTGCAGACCCAAAAATCAGGATCCTAGACACACGCTTAAAGAGACCTTGAGAAGGGCAGCACAATAAAAAAATTATAATAATATAATATTTTGGGATTGACAGTAGAAATGTAACCACTGCACAATGTACAAAGTTTTCCAAAAATTACCCTAGGGGTCTGTATCATACATGCTGAAAGAGGCTGTGATGTGGACCTCACAATACATTTTGCAGTTATTACAATAGGTAGAGATAGGGAGTACAAGTTTCACCATTGCACAATGTACAAAGGTTTCCAAAAATTTTAAAACATTACCCACGTGGGGTATACATATGTGACCACTAAGTACATGTTGCAGAAGCAGGAGGAGTAGGATGTGATTTCTTGAACAAAATGGGTTTGGATGGTATGGCATGGATGTCTTCCTCATTACAAAACCTTACAAGTCTGCGGAAGACATCCTGCATGACCTTGAAACGCGTTGACTATTAACCTGTTTTGAAATAAAGCTTTGAAGAATATCATCAGCCATCCATTTTTATCAGCAGCACAGATTTGGAAACATGCATCGGGTTTCAGCATTATTCTCGGTCCTTGGACCCTTGTCCTGCAACAGTTAAACTATGCTTTTTACATGTTGCATAGTTGCAACAAAACAAGGTGAGTGTACCTTTTTCCTGACAAACTCAATGTTTTTAGCTAGTTAAGACCCTATTTGCGTTTTTTTTGCTCTCCAGATTTTCTACTTCTATTGATACTGGGAGGAGCAGAGTGGCAATTGCAGTGAGTAGGATGACACCCGCTAACCATATGTCTCTCCAGAATGACATTTAGACAGTGAACTGGCAACTGCTAATTAACCCCTTAGTGACAGGGCCAATTTTTTCAATTCTGACCAATGTCACTTTATGTTGTGATAACTCTGGAACGCTTCAACAAATCCCATTGCTTTTGAGAATGTTTTCTCGTGGCACATTATCATTTATTATAATGGTAAATTTAGGTTGATATATTTTGTGTTTATTTATAAAAAATATTCAAAACTTGACAAAAATGTAAAAAAAATTAGACATTTTCAAACTTTGAATAATTATCCCTTTAATCCAGATAGTCATACCACACAAAAACATTAATAAATAACATTTCCCACATGTCTGCCATTTAACAGCACCATTTTTTATATTGCTAATTTATTTTGGTAGCCTTTTAGGAGGTTTAAAAATGCAGCAATAATGTTTGAGGAACCTATCCAGGTTTGAAGTGACTTTGTGGGTGCTATATATTGGAAAACCCCAAACATGATACCCCCTGAGATACTGAAAACTGCTGTCAGATAATTTATTAACCCTTCAGGTGATTTTCAGGAATTAATGCAAAGTAGTATAGTAGGAATAAAAAAGTGTTTGTTTACCACCTAAATGTTGCTAACTTCTGAACATGCCGCTATAGCCGGGAGACTCTAAGGCTGCTATTTGGCCATGAACTGCTATGGCAAACATAAGGACCACACAATCATAATCTCGGCATGTCAATTAGATTAATTGGGAAGCCCCCACAATCTACTAACTGTCATGATCCAGGCTGGATCTGACAAGTTAAATGGACAAAGTGAACTTTTTTTCTGATAATGTCACGGTCACGTGTGTCTGGACGCAGCAAGTACCGCAAGGTGAACCCATATGACACATGTGACCCTGGATTCACTGCCTCCAGTGGGGTGAATTTAAATAATAAACACGTGCAGCTGGATACACCGCCTCCAACTGGCGAATTTAGACATTACACGTAAATACAAGTCTGGAAACCCCGCCTCCAGTAAGGCGAATTTAAACAAGGGAAACCTGGGAAACGTTAACAATGGTGGGCCCTTCGATAGGGAATAGGGAAGTGGAGACCTCCTGCGCTCCCCTGAGCCAGTGTCCCTGCACTCCTAACGTTCCCTATGCCGGTTCCGCACCGGGCGTGCACAGGAACCTAAAAGCCCTCGCTCGCCCTGACCTAAACCCTCACTAGGGAATTGGTCGGTGCGGAAACTAATCCCACCACTGCACTAAAAGACACATGAGGAAAGATGACAAAATAGGGGAAACACCACTTAGCTTTGCTCTGTTGCGTACGCTCCTAGCAACAGAGCCCACCACCTGCGTGCATCTTCTCCTCCAACCGGATCCATCACCATAACTGGATCCTTCACCATAGTGCAGCCTTGGAGCAGAGTCCACCACCAATTGCAGAAGTCCAGTAACAGAGTCCCAAAGATGAGTTCAGCTCCTGCCCAAAAAGTCAAGCATGGTTGAATCCAGCTCTCAGCAACCAAGTCCTGCATGCTGAGTGCAACTCTCTCCATAGTCACCACTCCACCAAGCCATGCAAGCACTTCCTGCCGACACCATAAACTGTGACTCCACCATGCCATGCCAGCCCTTCTTGCAGACCACATAGCTGCCACACGTCCCCTCTGGCTGGGCTGCGCAGGACTCATGTTCAGCTCCTTCCTCACCCCAGGCTTACTTGCCAAATGAACACACAATATCACCAAAAGTGATCAAACAGACGTGGCACTCTTTTATAGAGCCTACCACCTGTTTTGTAATTAAGAGCACATTAAATCAAAGAAACTAAAGTGCACTACCGCTCACCACCACCGGGGCAACTTAGAATGAACCACACCACGTGTAATAACTCTAATGGCCACTGGGGGCAATCACACCACTTTGGCACCAAGCCAAAGGGAAAAAAGTTCACTTTGTCCATTTAACTTGTCAGATCCAGCCTGGATCATGACACTAACCATTTATTTGATGTAGTCACTTTTGACAGCAGCAACTAAGGAGTTAAACAGATATGGATGGTGCCAACATTGATTGTGGATGGTGTAGCAAGTTGACATCCATAGTGTACAGCCAACAGCTGCTGGATTGTCACCTGTATGGGGATGATATTCTCATATATTATATCTCAGGTCAGTAAAAAGACATATTGACTGTCATTAAGGGGTTAAAATTGTCTGGGCCAAATGGGAGGAGTGCTGATCCAACTAAAATTCTGCTCTGTCCAAGAACTCTTCACCTTCCTTAGCTACGTTGAAGATCATTAAGGAAGGTGAAGAGTTCTTGGACAGAGCAGAATTATCTCTTCATGTTACAGAAAGAGAAGAAATTCGAAGTGCACCTGAAGAAACAGAGGACTGCAGACATGTGACCCAGAGAAGCAAGAGGATCAGGAGGCAGTCAGCACCCATACTGCTCAGAAACCAGTACCAGGCTCTCACGCAGGAAAACGATAAAGAAATACATCAGGATAAGACTTTGCCCACAAACAGCAACCTTGTACGCCTTCAGAGTCCTCCTGGATGGAGAAAGAAAAATGTTGTGAAGAAGAAACGGAGAGTGGTGGTCATGGGGGATTCCCTGTTGAGAGGAACAGAGGCCGCTATCTACAGACCGGATATAACTTCAAGAGAAATGTGCTGTCTTCCAGGTGCAAAAATTAAAGATGTGTCTGACAGGATATCAGGACTCTTCAGACCTACAGATGACTACCCATTCCTGCTACTACATGTGGGGACAAATGACACCGCAAGAAACGACCTGGAAACCATCTGCAGAGACTTTGAAGACTTAGGCAAGAAAGAACTGGGAGCGCAGGTGGTCTTCTCTTCCATCCTCCCAGTGGATGGCCATGGAACAAGGAGGTGGAATAAGATTCTGCAGGTGAACAACTGGCTACGTCGATGGTGCCGTCAGCAACGATTTGGATTTCTGGATCACGGAGTGAACTACTTATACGATGGACTACTTGCTAGAGATGGGGTGCACCTTACGAAGACTGGAAAGCATGTATTTGGAAGTCGCCTTGCTACACTTGTAAGGAGAGCTTTAAACTAGAACAACATGGGAAGGGAAGCAAAAGACCAGAAAAAGCCATACACCTGACAAATGCTATTGAGAACTCTGCTATTAGAAGTGGAAAGGAAGAACAAAGGCAAAAGAATCTAAATAATAAAAATATTGGAGAAAGAGAAACCAATCACAAACTAAAATGCTTCTATACTAATGCACAAAGCATGGGCAACAAACAAGGAGAATTGGAACTACTAACACAGGAAAAGAAATATGATGTCATTGGAATCACTGAAACTTGGTGGGACAATACACATGATTGGAATACAAGACTAGAAGGATACAACTTATTTGCAAGAAACAGACTTGATAAACGAGGAGGGGGTGTCGCATTGTATGTTAGAAACACGTATATCTGCACAGAGATTGAAGCTTCAGAGACTGGGAGTTCTGTGGAAACTGTTTGGGTAAGAATACAAGGACAGAATAATGGAAAGGACACCATTGTAGGCATTTACTACAGGCCGCCTGTGCAAGCTGAAGATATGGATGAACTCTTTATGCATCAAATGGCCAAGTTCTCCAAAAAATATGACATAGTTGTCATGGGAGATTTCAACTATCCAGACATTTGTTGGGAATCTCTCTCAGGCAAAACTAACAGGTCAAGGAAATTCTTATCCTCTCTTGCTGACAACTTTATCTTCCAAAAGGTAAGGGAGAAAACAAGGGGAACTGCTACCTTGGATCTAATCCTTATAAACAAGGAGGAAATGGTTGAGGAGGTAAAAGTGGCTGGGACCCTAGGAGGTAGTGACCATGCTATTTTAGAATTTTGGATAACTAGAGGCGGAAGACCTGTGAAGACTCAGACGTCAAGGTTAGATTTCAGAAAGGCAGATTTTAAGGGATTCAGAAAGAGAATTGGAGGGATCCAATGGCTGGATATCCTAAAAGACAAAAATGTCCAGGAGGGATGGGAAATCTTGAAAAATGAAATTCTCAAAGCACAGTTGTTAACAATTCTGAAAAGAGGGAAGAATAGGAAGCATTTAAGGAAACCAGGATGGATGAACACAGAACTTAAGCACATGCTAAAAAGGAAGAAAAAAATGTTTATAAAATGGAAAGAGGGAGGCATATCTAAAGAAGAATATAATGCTGTCTGCAGAACCTGCAGGGCACAAATCAGATTAGCTAAAGCTGAAAATGAATTGACGCTTGCAAGAGATGTCAAAAACAATAATAAAGGATTTTGGGGATATGTCAAAAGTAAAAGAAAAGTCAAAGATGCTATAGGATTTTTACAGGATGAAAATGATGAAATGGTAAGACAGGATGTTGAGAAGGCTGAACTTTTAAATTTCTATTTTGCATCTGTTTTCTCTCAGAAAGGAAATGTAACATCAACTGTTATTCACTGTCCTATTAAGGGAATAGAAGAATCCAGGATATCTATAAACAGAAAGGTAGTGAGGAAACACTTAGCTAACCTAAATGAATTCAAGTCTCCAGGTCCAGATGAATTACACCCCAGAGTACTGAAGGAGATAGCAGAAGAAATTTTTGAACCCCTCTCAATAATCTTTGAAAATTCTTGGAGAACAGGAGAAGTGCCAGAAGACTGGAGAAGAGCAAATGTTGTTCCTATCTTCAAAAAGGGGAAGAAGGTGGACCCAGGGAACTATAGGCCGGTGAGTCTGACTTCTATACCAGGAAAGATCTTTGAACAAATTATTAAACAACATGTATGTCAATACCTGGATAAGAATGAAGTGATTAAACAGAGTCAGCATGGGTTTGTAACTAATAAGTCATGTCAGACTAACTTAATTTCCTTCTATGACGGTATCACTGATTGGGTGGATCAAGGAAATGCTGTAGATATAGTATATCTTGACTTCAGCAAAGCATTTGACAAAGTCTCTCATACAATCCTTATTGAAAAAATGACTAAGTATGGAATGGACAAGGCAACTGTTAGGTGGACTCATAACTGGCTTAGTGATCGGACCCAAAGAGTGGTCGTAAATGGCTGCACATCCAGTTGGAAGAATGTCTCAAGTGGAGTACCACAGGGCTCTGTCCTGGGCCCTGTATTGTTCAACATCTTTATCAACGATTTAGATGAAGGAATTGAGGGTAAACTGATTAAATTTGCTGATGACACAAAGCTAGGAGGGATAGCTAATACTAGAGAAGAGAGAGAGGATTCAAAAAGATTTAAATAAACTGGAGAAGTGGGCAGCAACTAACAGAATGGTTTTTAACAGGGAGAAATGCAAAGTACTACATCTGGGCAATAAAAATGAAAAAAGCATATATAGAATGGGAGGAATAGGGCTAAGTGACAGCACATGTGAAAAAGACTTGGGTATACTAATAGATCACAGACTGAATATGAGTCAACAGTGTGATGCAGCAGCAAAAAAGGCAAATGCAATTCTAGGATGTATTAACAGAAGCATACAGTCTAGATCACGTGAAGTCATTATTTCCCTCTACTCCTCTTTGGTCAGACCTGATCTGGAATATTGTGTCCAGTTTTGGGCACCACATTTTAAAAAAGACATCAACAAACTGGAGCAAGTTCAGAAAAGAGCGACCAGAATGGTGACCGGTCTGCAAACCCTGTCTTATGAGGAAAGGTTGCAGGATTTGGGAATGTTTAGTTTGCAAAAGAGAAGACTGAGAGGAGACTTAATAGCTGTCTACAAATATCTAAAGGGCTGTCACATTGTAGAAGGATCAACTTTATTCTCATTTGCACAAGGAAAGACTAGAAGCAATGGGATGAAACTGAATGGGAGGAGACACAGATTAGATATTAGAAAAAACTTTTTGACAGTTAGAGTGATCAATGAGTGGAACAGGCTGCCACGAGAAGTGGTGAGTTCTCCTTCAATGGAAGTCTTCAAACAGAGGCTGGACAGACATCTGACTGGGATGATTTAGCGAATCCTGCTTTGAGCAGGGGGTTGGACCAGATGGCCCAGGAGGTCCCTTCCAACTCTACGATTCTATGATTCTATGATTCTAAAAAAAAGAGGGGGCAGACCATGCAATATGCCATGGCTGTTAAGAAAGACATGAACTGTACACCCAAAAATCAAATATTGAGCTAATGCTCTTAGGCAAAAATTTACAAAACAGAACATGAGGTTCTTAGTTTAATATTTTGATCATACTGTATGAAGTTAAGACTAGGAAAAGCAAAGGTTCTTCGTGTTGCTCAGTTTTGTAAATTTTTGCTTATCCGCTTTAGATTAATGTATGGTTTTTGGATGTGCGATCAATGACTTTTTACAGCTATATTATACTGATTTCAAGTGCATTTATGCTGCATGATTATTATGAGACAAGCACTCCTAGTAATGCTCATTTCCCAATAATCATACAGTCTATACAGACTGCTAATGACCCAATGAACAAGAAAATTGTTTGTTCATCAGGTAAAATAGTATTTTGGTTTGCCAAAAGGATCATCATTCTTGGCAGCACATCATCATTTAAATACAATCTGCACTGCCAAGAACAACTGCAGCTTATGCACACTGAATTATGTATTACTAAACGTTCCATGCACATGTGAAGAGCAGTCTGACTGTGGAAATGACTGGTGATCAGAAAACAAGCAGCTGATCAGTGGTTGTTTAGTGAAACAGATCGCATCATGTTAAGCACAATCTGGTACAGACAAGGACATACATGCTGAGATTTATGTTTAGATTTTCATGATCCTTTGTGCGCATTGTTGAGTATTTGTCCCATGCAATATTTAAAATTGATGAAAGAGATATGTCCTAAGACAAGACATAGCTCCCACCCGTCCCAGATTCAGTGGGACTATCCTGATCAAAGGGCTCAGTGCAGGCTTCTAATACTCACCACTCTCTGATGTCATAATCGTTCCATGGCTTTTCCACTTAGGAGCTATCTCTCTGCACTGGTAAAAATGAAATTATGACATTCACTTTTTCTTTGTACTTGCATACTGAGGTGAAGAGCCAATTTGATACTTAATGACGAAGCCAATTTTTCCAATTCTGACCACTGTCATTTTTTGAGGCTATAGCTCTGGAACGCTTCAGTGGATCCCACATATTCTGAGAGTTTTTTCGTGACATATTGTATTTCATATTAGTGGTAAAATTTCTTTGATATGACTTGCTTTTATTTATGAAAAAAATGGAAATTTGGCAAAAACATTGAAAATTTTGAAATTTTCAAAATTTTAATTTTTGTGCCCTTAAATCAGAGCAACATATCACAAAAAAATAGTTAATAAAAAACATTTCCCACATGTCTACCTTACATCAGCACAATTTTGGAAACTTTTTTTTAGTTTGGACGTTAAAAGGTTTAAAAGTTGACCAGAGATTTCTCATTTTTCCAATAAAATGTACAAAGCCATATTTTTTAGGGACCACCTCACATTTGAAGTGAGTTTGGGGGGGTCAATATAACAGAAAATACCCAATGGTGACACCATTCTAAAAACTGCACGCTTTAAGGTACGCAAAACAACATTCATGAAGTTTATTAACCCTTCAGATGCTTCACAAGAACTAAAGCAACGTGGAAGAAAAAAAATTACATTTTACTTTTTTCACAAAAGAAAATTAATTTGGAACAAAACTTTTTTATTTTCACAAGGGTATCAGGAGAAAATTGACCACAAAATTTGTTGTACAATTTCGCATCAGTACGTCGATACCATGTATGTGGGGGAAAGCCACTGTTTGGGTGCATGGCAGGACTCAGAAGGGAGGGAGCACTATTTGACTTTTTGAACGCAAAGTTGACTGGAATCAATGTCGGGAGCCAAGTTGCGTTTGGAGGCCCCCTGATGTACTTAAACAGTGGAAATCCCTCATTTCCAACTACAATCCTTACACAGCCCTAACCCCAATCCCAACCCACCCCTAACCTCAACACTAACTCTAATCACAACCCTTACCCCAACACCACCCTAACCCCAATACCACAACCATAACCCCAACAAAACTCTAACCCCAACCCTAGCTCTAACCACATCCCTAACCTTGGCACCAACCATAACCCTAGCCCAATCCTAACCCTAGCCCCAACCCTAATTATAACCCCAACTATAACCCCAACCATAACCCTAACCCTAGCCCTAATCCTAATAGAAAAAAACGACCGCAATCATGTTCTCCGGGGTCTTGGCTACCCCCGGTAGCCGAGGCCCTGGAAATTTTCTGATGCTGGAGGGACTATAACCTTATTTCTCAGCGCCGTTAAAAAGCAGCGCTGAGGAATAAGTAACCTTAACTGCCGCCACTAAAAGGCATATCGGCTGTTGTTAAGGGGTTAATTAGCTTTTTTATAAAATTAATAAACATCATAAATCAGCAAATAATATGGATATATTTAATGTCCCTGTAATCGTAACGACCTGCTCAATACAGTGATCAGATTATTTTCAGGAATCGGTAAATAGAGTAAAAAAACTGTGTGATTGATATTTTTTCTCTATTGCATCCATAAAAAATGTAATTAAAATGTAATGCTGAGGCCACGTTCACATGCAACATAAATGCTGATTATTTTCTGCACATTCTCTGCAGGAGTTTACACCACATGATGTAATAATAATCTTCTCTGATTTTAGTGTTCTTGCTGTGTTTCTTTTATGCTTTTTACCTTTTATTTGATGCATTATTGGTGCAAATGTGAATCTGTGTTTTTAATATTTCTTTAATACTACAGAAAAGCTTTGCTTCTGCACTTAAAAATGGAATGGCGATTTTATTTTCTTCCGTGTTTTTTCATGCTCCACATAGAAGCCTTTAGCATAAAAAAGCACCAAAACCACAGTTCAGCAGCATCTTTATCACCCCAAGGGTGGAGATTCCATGAAGTCACATCCACTTTGCTTGGGCTTTTAGGCCTTGTTCACATGTAGAATAACTGCTACTTTTATCTGCTGCTCTTCTTGCACAGAAATTCTGCTGTGTTTTACTGTCCAAACAAAGTGGATGCAATTTCATGAAAACTGCGCTCCCTTGTCTGTCTAATGACCCTGCTGAACTGTGCGGTTTTGGTACTTTTTTTTCTCTAGAGGCTTCTACTGTACATGGAGTCAAAAAAATGCATGTAAAAAACTGTGGTTACTTTAAGTGAAAAACGAAAGACTTTCTGTACTATGAAAAGCACAATAAAAACACGGCTTCCCATCTGTACCAGAAACGCATCAAATGAGAGGGAAAAGGCATAAAAATGCAGCAAAAATGCAAGTCAGAGAAGACTGTTAATGTGTAGTTTGGTGTAGACACTTGCAGAAAATAAAAACACAGTATTTATGCAATGTGTGAACACGGCCTTACAAACACCAAAAAGCTTGATGTCATAGAGTGAAGTTACATAAAGGTGAAAAACTTCTGTCTGCTATGACTGAGTGAATGAACAAAAAATAAAGGTCTCAACTATAGATGAGCATGATGGACAGCTATGGGTAATTAAAAGCCACAATGGGGATGTCGTATGGTAAGAGAATTAGGGCCCTCCTGCCCAGCTGCCATATACCACTGACCTGGACGCAGGACCGGAGTCCCGTGAATTGATTAGTTAATCTCTAGTCCCTAACAGTCCCGAATTTGAGTCTACGTCCGGCAGCCTTGGGTGTCTGAGTTTCTTGTTTCTTTCACTAGAAATACATGCAGCCGCACACTCAGGTCCAGAGTGCCGACGGCAGTGCCGGGTATTGAGACGTGAGACTCGTGCGAGTTTCTCGCAAGTGTGACCCCGGCCTACCACTACCCCTCTGACATCTCTTCCTGCCAGGGGAGAGAGAAATGCTAAATGGGTGTGGAGAGGCATGTATCCAAAATTTGCACGTTACTTTGTCCCTCTTTCTATTCTTCAAAAGTTGGTAGATATGCTTAACCCCTTCACCCTCAAGGGTGGTTTGCACGTTCATGACCGGGCCAACTTTTACAATTCTGACCACTGTCCCTTTATGAGGTATTAACTCTGAAACGCTTCCATGGATCCCGGTGATTCTGACATTGTTTTCTCGTGACATATTGTACTTCATGTTAGTGGTAAAACTTCATTCAAATAACTTGCGTTTATTTGTGAAAAAATGGAAATTTGGCGAAAATTTTGAAAATTTCGTAATTTTCCAACTTTGAATTTTTATGCCCTTAAATCACAGAGATACGGCACACAAAAAACTTGATAAGTAACATTTCCCACATGTTTACTTTACATCAGCACAATTTTGGAACCAAAATTTTTTTTTTGTTAGGAAGCCACTTTGAGGGGTCTATATGATAGAAAATTCCCAAAAGTGACACCATTCTAAAAACTGCACCCCTTAAGGTGCTCAAAACCACATTCAAGAAGTTCATTAACCCTTTAGGTGCATCACAGGAATTTTTTGAATATTTAAAAAAAAATGAACATCTAACTTTTTTTCACAAAAAAAATACTTCAGGTTCAATTTTTTTTAATTCACCAAGGGTAACAGGAGAAATTGGACTGCAAAAGTTATTGTGCAATTTGTCCTGAGTACGCTGATACCTAATATGTGGGGGAGAACCACTGTTTCGGCGCATTGCAGAGCACAGAAGGGAAGGAGCACCGTTTGACTTTTTCAATGCAAAATTGGCTGGAATTCAGATCGGACGCCATGTCACGTTTGGAGAGCCCCTGATGTACCTAAACAGTGGAAACCCCCAACAAGTGACCCCATTTTGGAAACTAGACCCCCCATGGAACTTATCTAGATATGTGGTGAGAACTTTGAACCCACAAAGGCTTCACAGAACATTATAACATACAGCGGTACAATTAAAAAAATCATATTTTTTCCACAAAAATGATCTTTTCACCACCAATTTTTGTTTTCCCAAAGGTAACAGGACCCTAAAAGTTATTGTGCAATTTGTCCTGAGTACACTGATACCTGACATGTGAGGGGTAAACCACTATTTGGGCGCATGGCAGAGCTCGGAAGGGAAGCAGCGCCATTTGACGTTTTTGGCTGGAATTGAGATCGGACACCATGTCGCGATTGGAAAACCCCTGATGTACCAAAACAGTGGAAACCCCCCACAAATGACCCCATTTTGGATACTAGACCCCCAAGGAACTTATCTAGATGTGTGGTGACAACTTTGAACCCCCAAGGGCTTCATAGAAGTTTATAACATACAGCCGTACAATTAAAAATTCATATTTTTTCCACAAAAATGATCTTTTCACCCTCAATTATTATTTTTCCAAGGGTAACAGGACCCTAAAAGTTATTGTACAATTTGTCCTGAGTACGCTGATACCCCACACGTGGGGGTAAACCACTATTTGGGCGAATGGCAGAGCTCGGAAGGGAAGCAGCACCATTTGACGTTTTTGGCTGGAATTGAGATCTGACACCATGTCGCATTTGGAAAGCCCCTGATGTACCAACAAAACAGTGGAAACCCCTCACAAATGACACCATTTTGGAAACTAGACCCCCCAAGGAACTTATCTAGATGTGGGGTGAGCACTTTGACCCCTCCAGTGCTTCACACAAGTTTACAACGCCTGGGCGTGAAAATAAAAAATTCGCATTTTTTCCACAAACATGATCTTTAGTCACCAATTTTTTTATTTTCCCAAGGGTAACAGGAGAAATTGGACCCCAAAAGTTGTTGTCCAATTTGTCCTGAGTACGCCGATACCCCATATGTGGGAGAAAACTACTGTATGGGCACATGTCGGGGCTCGGAAGGGAAGTAGTGACTTTTGGAATGCAGACTTTGATGGAATGGTCTGCGGGTGTCATGTTGCCTTTGGAGAGCACCTAATGTACCTAAACAGTGGAATCCCCCCAGAAATGACCCCATTTTGGAAACTAGACCCCCTAAGGAACTTATCTAGTTGTGTGGTGAGCACTTTGAACCCCCAAGGGCTTCACAGAAGTTTATAATGCCCGGGCATGAAAATAAAAAAATCTTATTTTTTCCACAAACATGATCAATTAATCCCCAATTTTTTTATTTTCCCAAGGGTAGCAGGAGAAATTGAACCCCAAAAGTTATTGTCCAATTTGTCCTGAGTATGCTAACACCCCATTTGTGGGAGAAAACTACTGTATGGGCACACGTCGGGGCTCGGAAGGGAAGTAGTGACGTTTTGGAATGCAGACTTTGATGGAATGGTCTGCGGGTGTCATGTTGCCTTTGGAGAGCCCCTAATGTACCTAAACAGTGGAAATCCCCCACAAATGACCCCATTTTGGAAACTAGACCCCCTATGGAACTTATCTAGATGTGTGGTGAGCTTTTTGAACCCCCAAGGGGTTCACAGAAGTTTATAACGCCCTGGCGTGAAAATAAAAAAATCATTTTTTTTCCCTCAAAAATGATATTTTTGCCCCCAATTTTTTATTTTCCTAACGGTAACAGGAGAAATTAGACCCCAAAAGTTGTTTTGCAATTTGTCCTGAGTAGGCTGATATCCTACATGTGGGCGTAAAACACTGTTTGGGCGCATGGGAGAGCTTGGAAGGGAAGGAGCACCATTTGACTTTTTCAACTCAGAATTAGCTGGAATTGAGATCAGACGCCATGTTGCATTTGGAGAGCACCTGATGTGCCCAAACAGTGGAAACCCCCAATTCTAACTCCAACCCTAATGCCAACAAACCCCTAACCCTAATCTCAGCCCTAACCCTAGCCCTAAGCCTAACCCTAGCCCTAACCCTAACCCTATCTCTGGCCCTAACCCTAGCCCTAACCCTAACCCTAACGGGAAAATGGAAATAAATACATTTTCTTTCAATTTTATTATTTTTCCCTTACTAAGGGGGTGATAACGGGGGGTTTGATTTACTATTTATGTAGGTTTTTTTATTTGGCAGCTGTCATACGCTAAAAGACGCTTTTTACTGTAAAAATAGTTTTTCCATCACCACATATTAAGAGCTATAATTTTTCCGTATTTAGACCCACCGAGTCATGTGAGGCCTTACTTTTTGCGGGACGAGTTGACGTTTTTATTGGTACCATTTTCGGGCACGTGACATTTTTTGATCGCTTTTTATTCCGATTTTTGGGACGCAGAATGAACAAAAACCAGCGTTTCATGAATTTGTTTTGGGGGGTGCGTTTACACCGTTCCGCGTGCGGTAAAATTGATAAAGTGGTTTTATTCTTCGGGTCAGTACGGTTACAGCGATACCTCAGTTAGGTCGTTTTTTTATGTTTTGTCGGTTTTATGCAATGAAAACTATTTTACATAAAAAATAATTATTTTTGCATTGCTTTATTCTGCGAGCTATAACTTTTATAATTTTTTAATGATGATGCTGTGTGGTGGCTTTTTTTTGTGGGACAAGATGACGTTTTCAGCAGTACCATGGATTTTTATATGCGCCTTTTTGATCGCGCGTCATTGCAGTTTTTGCTTGGCGGTATGATAATAAATAATTATTTTTTGCTTCGTTTTTTATTTTTATTTTTTTAGGGGTTCGCTAAAGGGGTTAACTAATGGGACAGTTTTATAGGGCAGGTCGTTACGGACGCGGCGATACCTAATATGTGTACTTTTATTGTTTTTTTTATTTCCAAAAAATGGATTTATTGGGGGAATTTTTTTTCTTTTTTCTAATTTATTTGGCGATTTTTTTTAAATTATTTTAACTTTTTTTTTAACTTTGTTACATAGTCCCAGGTGGGACATCACTGTCCTGTGACAGATCGCTGATCTGTCACATCACAGATCACTGACAGATCAGCGATCTGTCACAGGCACTGCTGCAGACTTCCTCATGCCTGCACGTTGCAGGCACTGAGGAAGCCGGCTCCATGCAGGCCTCCGAAGGCCCCCGTCGCCATCCTGTATTCGGGGGCCTGCAGGGAAGGAGCCCCCAGCAGCGCTGCACATTGCGCTGCCGTGAGGGGCTCAGGGAACCACGGAGGGAGCCCCCTCCCTGCCGATGCTTCCCTTTAACCCCCGGTACACCGCGATCATGTTTGATCGTGGTGTGCAAGGGGTTAACTTGTCGGGGGAGGTCCGTGACCGCCCCTGACACATTGTGCCGGGTGTCAGCTGTGATAATTAGCTGACCCCCAACCGTGATCAGCGGCGCTCACCACGTGGGCGCCGCTTATCGCTGAGACGTACTATCTCGTCCATGGGCACAGGGGCTCGGGCCCCATGGATGGGATAGTATGTCTGATGTCAGGAAGGGTTTAAGGCAGTGATTTTGCTATCCTTCAATCTTTAATATTTACTTTTATTAAAAAAAATCAGTGAAAATAATAATTTTAGTTAAAGCTATAGGTACAATAGGAAATGTAATGAACAGTATATTTTATTGACCTTCTAGTCAGTATAGAATATTTTTTTTTCTCTCTTGCTTGTCATGTCCAATACATTTACTTGTCAGGAGCTCAGGCAGTAGTATACCAGAAAGGTGAAAGGTGGCAGAAGTGTACAGGATGACTAATTCCTTTTTAGGTTTGCAATAATCATAGGAGACTTGATTACGCCGTAGCTGTGTCCTCTGCCCTTCTGCAGGTGATACTGAAGCTAGTAAGACTACTGGCAAGCTTTATCTCCTAGAGAAAGACCAAATAAGAAGTCTTTTTTCATCTCAGTAATAAAACAAACAGAGTAAATACTGAAGATATATCCTTTGAGGAGTTGTTGGATTTATAGCTATACCCTGTAAAATGAGCAATTATTGTTTTTTTCATGTTGTGCAGTGCTATTGTACATTCCGTTAATGAAGCATACCCCAATAACTGATTACAAATGCAAGCCACAATTTCAGATTTATATTTTTAAAAATAATTTGAAAGCCATGTATTATTATTTCCTTTTACACTTCACAAATACTTGCTACTTTGTGTTGGTATATCATATAAAATCCCAATAAAATATATTTAAAGTTTGGGCTGTAACATGACAAATTCTGGAAAAGTTCATGTCGAATCAATATTTTTTCACGGCACTCTAGGTCATATGAAGCTGAATAAAATGAGACATTTATAACTAGAATTCAATGTCTTATTCCAGAGAAATCCACTTTTTTCTTAGTAAATTAACTTTTAAGAACTATGGGTCGGACACTGATCTGCATGAGAGTGGAACATGAGTTGATCAGCTGAGGTACCGCTGAGGGTTTGCTGCAGTGTAATAGGGAAAGCTTCTAGGTAACTTGGTGAGATGGGTGGAAACAGTCACCTACAAACCCTCCCAGGGGCATGTGTCTGAATGCCCAATGTAAAGCCTGTATGTGTGTGGCTGTGTGTGGAATAAGACCTGTAGTGAGGTCATGACCTTGTGAAATATACCTCACCTGTGGGTGTGGTTATGTACCATATAACATGCCTGAGGTTTGGTCACATGGAGAGAGTGTGTACCTGAGTGGTTCAGGGTGCAAGGTCCTGGAGGGTCTGTGTTGTGAGATTCTGCTGGAAGGATCGGATCCCTGGAGCACTTGCTGCGACCTTGGACCTGGTGAGGCCAGAGTGTTGGGAGTCCCTGAGAGTAGGGACAGATCCCTGAATAGCACCCGGTGAAGCGTGAGTGTTGGACGGTCTCAGGAGGGGATGGATGTCCTGAATAGCACCCACTGAGGCCCTGGACCTGGTGAGGCTGGTGTGTTGGGGGTCCCTGGGAGTAGGGATGGTTCCCTGAATAGCACCCGGACAGGCCACTTGTTTGAGCAGAGTCTGTGCGTTTGGGGAAGCCACTGTCCGGCTGTGGTTTTGGAGCCATGAGGCTGCCTAGTGATTAAGGCACTGTCCGGAATGGAGATCCCAGTGCAGCCACTTCCCCGATAGAAAGGACCAACCAAGAGTCGGCATCTGGAGCCGGAGCTCCTGCGAGGTAGCCCCGAACATGGGGATATGACTGTTGGTGCCTGTTGTGTTCTATGGACATTAATGAACTGTACGGCGATGGGTTGCCCATGGTAACTGGACAGTGAGGAGATCCAGCGTGTTTAGGGACTGCAAGGAGTATAACATGGCTTACGATGCGGTTTATGATGCCATAATAAACTGCATTGGACTGTTTTAAGTGAAAGTGTTCCTGCATGCATCAATATCGCAGCCAAGCGAGTGTTCCCTAAGGCACTCAGTGAGCGCTACCTTACACTCATTACAAACATGTTTGTAGCAGAAGCTCTTACAGCTCTGCTGTATTGAAACACTGGCTGTCTGTGAGATGGAAGTTGCAGCACTGAGAGGAACCTGCAGATATGTTTAATGTTGCACTGTGTCAGTTACAATCATCGACAGTTTTCCCGTCATTACATTTCTCACCCTCCCTGATATTTCCCCCTTTTATTTAAAATAATCTCTGGAAACAGATTCTCAGGGAGATCTATATTGGGCTAATAGCCTACAACAGCTCATTTACATGTAAGAAAAACTTGGATTTCTCTGGAAAAAGACATTGAGTCGCAGATATCAGGAATGATTTTATTCAGCTTTCTATGACCTACATACCCATATAGTCAGCTTAGCAGTGTTGATCCTACTGACAAATTCTCATTAATAAACACCCTTTGTTTTATATCACTGAGCTCACCTATGTGTATACATATTCTCCCAGTGTAAGAAGGAAGCCAGAGAACCTGGAGGAAACTCAGCAAATATTGGAAGAACATACAAACTCCTTGCAGATGTACCAGGACTTCAGTGCTGTAAGGTTTCAGTGCTAACCACTGAGCCACCATGCTACAGGTTCTCATAGAAGCTGAATAGATTAGTTTGATAGGACAAATTCCTCATAAACATATTTTGATGCTGGGTTATGAGGTCATTTTTAGTGAGATAGCAAAATCCTCAAAGATTTTGCCTAAATTTAAAGCTTCCTGGCCTATGGTTGCAAGGCTCAGTTTTGAGACTTTTTTGGAATATTGACACCACATTTGCTGTATGCCATTTCTTTGGAACAGATCTTGCCGATATGATATTTTGATATATTGGAGACAATAATCTCACGGTGCTCAACTCCTGCACAAATTAGGAGTGTAGATCATCTGGATCTTAATCTATCTTAATCCTATTACATTTTTCTGATGCAGTCCATAAAAGTAACGCGAGTAGTGATTAATTGCTATACTTCAAAAAAGACACAGTTAAATCATATCTTAATTTCACCACAACAGTCAATTTAACATCATATTATGCTTCCAAATGATAAACATGCATTTTCTGGCCAAAACTGTGACTGGATTACAAGACAAAATGTCATTTTTATATTGTAGTTGAAACCATGTCATAAAAAACCATAGTGAATAATTAGATAGCAAACACCTTTCATTTTGATGTTTTAACAATTTGTAATGATACAATCATTTTCAGCAGCATCAATGCAAAAATGAATATGTAGAACTGCTGTTAAGTATCTCCACTTCTGTTTATTAGCTTAGCCATAGCTAGTCTTGAAGCCCAAGCCTTAAAGAGGTTGTACACTACTCTATCTCAGTTACTGGTTTGGTATAAACGCTTAAGGAAGGCTACTATCACTCTGAACCCTTGGCAGATGTGCAGTTCTCCAACTTGACAATGATCCAAAACATACATCTTAACAAGAAAAAGCCGGTCGGCACTGCCAGTACCGCTGCAGGTCTAAGCTGTCAAATCCATTGTGTGTATTAAGGCTTAACACCGTGATCCCGGGTGCTAGTCCAGAAAATACAGTGTATGAAAAATCCACCATCAAAGAAAGAGGACTGTAGCACTCACCGATCCAAGTTGAAAATCCACTTTCATTGGCAAACCATTTTAAAACCTCATGGCCGGGAGGCTGAAGAAAGGAGTGAGCAGTTGCTCTGGATGCTGCAATACTTAGTATGTGTACTTTTTGTTTACTTTTTTACATAAATATGGTTTTATATTTTTTTCTTCATTTTTTTGTTTATTTGTTTTATAATTTTTTAAATGTTTTAACATTTTTTTTTACTTTTTGACGTAGTCCCTCTATGGGATTTAACTTTTATTACTCTGTTTGCTGGTTTAATTCATTGCAATGCATTATCATTGCAATTCATTATAACTGTCAGTGCTGCATTATACCTGTAAATGGTCTAAACAGGCCTCCTTAGCTAGCAGACCTGAAAGTCATCATGACAACCTCGGCTTGACATGTTAACAATTGGGCCCTCATGATGACGTTGTGGGGTGCCTATCACATGAGAGAAGGTGGCCCTCACTCTTCCTGCCTTCTAAATTCTTCAATCTCTATCAATCACTTTATTTAAGGGGTCAAATGGTCTGGGGTGGTGTGGCCAACATTCCAGGTCATGACAGCCGGAGCTCGGCTATAGCTTACTCCAAGCTCTTGGTGGTGATCATACGGGCACATCTCCAGTGCCCTCATGATCGCCATTCTGCAAATTAAGGTCATTTTGTGGGAACCCCTTCCCAACCATGATGTAAACTTACAGCAAAAGTCATGAAGGTGTTAAACCATCCTTGAATCAGATGTTGGACTATTGAGATAACTGGTCATCAGTGTCTTGCTATGCTATGGCTTTCTCCATGAAAATCCAGGAGATGATCCTTTCGACCAAATAATTCCCACACCCTGAATCCAGCAATAACAACACTTCATAAGAAATAACTTCAGTGGGGAAAAAAAAGTATTTAGTCAGCCACCAATATTGCAAGTTCTCCCACTCAAAAAGATGAGGCCTGTAATAGACATCATAGGTAGACTACAACTATGAGAGTCAAAATGAGAAAACAAATCCAGAAAATCACCTTATCTAATTTGCCATTTAATTTTTCTCACCTCTGATGTGATCGCACATCAGAGGAGAGAGAAAAAGCATCCCCAATCCCCCAGTACCTCCCAGTGTCCCTGGGTCCTCCTGCTTCCCCCAAAGGCCGCCAGAGTCTTCTTCCGGTAAGGAAATGGCAGGCAAATGCGCAGTCAGCCCACCGAGATTTGACAGCCGGCACCCGGCACCAATAGGGAGATTTATCTTATTGGTTCTGGTCACTGTGATATACCTATCACAGTGATCAAAAATAAAAAAACTAGTAAATAAACCCCCTTTATCACTCCCTTAGTTAGGGAACAATAATAAAATAAAGAAAATGTATTTATTTCCATATTCCCATTAGGGTTAGAGTTAGGCTAAAGTGAGTTGGGCTAAAGTCAAGGTTAGGGTTAGAGTTGGGATTAGGGTTAGGGTTGTGATTAGGATTAGGGTTGGTATTGGGGTTAGGGTTGGGATTAGGGTTAGGGGTGTGTTGGGTTTAGGTTTGTGGTTAGTTTTATGGTTAGGGTTGGGATTAGAGTTAGAGTTGTGTTTAGGGTTATGGTTAGGATTGGGACTAAGGTTAGGAGTGTGTTGAGTTGTGTGTGTGTGAGGTTAGGGTTGTGGCTAGAGTTATGGTTAGGGTTGGGATTGTGGTTAGAGACTGTGTTGGGGTTAGGGTTGTGATTAGGGTTAGGTGTGTGTTGGGGTTAGGGTTGGAGTTAGAATTGGGGGCTTTCCACTGTTTAGGCACATCAGGGAGTCTCCAAACTCGTTATGGCTCCACCATTGATTCCAGACAATTTTGCGTTCGAAAGTCAAATGGTGCTCCTTTCCTTCTGAGCTCTGCTATGCACCCAAACAGTGGTCACCCCCCACATATGGGGTATCAACGTACTCAGGACAAATTGTCACTTGGGGGGTTTCTACTGTTTAGGCATATCAGGGGCTCAGCAAACGCAACATGTTGCCCGCAGACCATTCCATCAAAGTCTGCATTTAAAAATGTCACTAATTCCCTTCCGAGCCCGACGTGTGCCTAAACAGTGGTCCCCCCACATATGGGGTACCAGTGTACTCAGGACAAATTGGACAACAACTTTTAGGTCCAATTTCTCCTGTTACCCTTGTGAAAATAAAAAAATTGCGGGCTAAAATATCATTTTTGAGGAAAAAAAAGATTTTTTTATTTTCACAGCTCTGCATTATAAACTTCTGTGAAGCACTTGGGGTTTCAAAGTGCTCTCCACACATCTAGATAAGTTCCCTAAGGGGTCTAGTTTCCAAAATGGTGTCACTTGTGGGGGGTTTCCACTGTTTAGGCACATCAGGGGCTTTCCAAATGCGACATGATTTTCGATCTCAATTTCAACCAATTCTGCATTGAAAAAGTCAAACGGCGCTCCTTCCCTTCCAAGCTCTGACGTGCACCCTAACACCCATATATGGGGTATCGGCGTACTCAGGACAAATTGCCCAACAACTTTGAGGATCTAATTTCTCCTGTTACCCTTGTAAAAATAAAAATTTGAGGGCAAAAAGACCATTTTTGTGGTAAAAATATGATTTTTTTATTTTCACGGCTCTACGTTATAAATTTCAGTGAAGCACTTGGGAGTTGAAAGTGCTCACAACACATCTAGATAAGTTCCTTAAGGGGTCTAGTTTCCAAAATGATGTCATTTGTGGGGGGTTTCCATTATTTAGGCACATCAGGAGCTCTCCAAATGCGACATGGTGTCCGATCTCAATTCCAGCCAATTCTGCATTGAAAAAGTCAAACTGCGCTCCTTCCCTTCCAAGCCCTGCCATGCGCCCAAACAGTGGTTTATCCCCACATATGGGGTATCGCCATATTCAGACGAAATTTCTCAACAATTTTGTGGCTCATTTTCTCTTTTTGCACCTGTGAAAATAAAAAAATTGGTTTTGAATAAAATGTTGTAAAAAAAAGTTAAATGTTATTTTTTTTCATTCCACATTGTTTCAGTTGCTGTGAAACACGTAAAGGGTTAATAAACTTCTTGAATGTGGTTTGAGCACCTTGAGGGGTGCAGTTTTTAGAATGTTGTCACTTTTGGGTATTTTCTGTCATGTACACCCCTCAAAGTGACTTTAAATTTAATGTGGTCCCTAAAAAAATGGTTTTGTAAATTTTGTTGTAAAAATGAGAAATCGCTGGTCAACTTATAACCCTTATAACTTTCTAACAAAAAAAATTTTTTTTTCAAAATTGTGCTGATGTAAAGAAGACATTTGGGAAATGTTACTTATTAAGTATTTTGTGTGACATATCTCTCTGATTTAAGGGCATAAAAATTAAAAGTTTGAAAATTGCAAAATTATATATTTTTTTGCCATATTTCTGTTTTTCCATAAATAAACGCAAGACATACAGTATATTGAAGACATTTTACCACTAACATGAAGTACAATATGTCACGAATAAACAACCTCAGATTCAGCAGAATCCGTTAAAGCGTCAAAGAGTTATAACCTCATAAAGTGACAGTGGTCAGAATTGTAAAAACTGCCCTAAATGACAGATGTGTCAGAATCGGTAGCGGAGAATTGCATTGTTGAAGCTGAAGAACCTGCAGTGGAGAATTGCAGTGTTGAAGCTAAAGAACTGGCAGTGGAGAATTGCAGTGTAGAGCCTGAAGAATCTGTATTGGAGAATTGCAGTGTTGAGCCTGAAGAACCTGTAGTGGAGAATTGCAGTGTTGAGCCTGAAGAACCTGCAGTGGAGAACTGCAGTGTTGTGCCTGAAGAACCTGCAGTGGAGAATTGCAGTGTTGAGGTTGAAGAACTGCATGAACATACTGTATAACCATTTTTTTGGTATCATGAACACCCTTTAAAAAAATTATGTGGGTGTTGCATCATGGACCACGGTCACCCTGGTGATCTGGTGGTGAAGAAGAAGGAAGAGTAGAAGGAAGTGTAAACCCATGTGTTGGTGTGAAGAAGTGTATGGGAATAGACCTCCCAAAAAAAGACATTGGATTTGAGTTTGTTATGCTGCTATCATTCGGTGGTGTTGAGAAGTCTGGCCCAATCCAGTCCTTGTTCATTTTTATAAGATTCAGCCTGTCAGAATTTTCAGTTATCAGGCGGATGAGTTGGAAGCTGTAATCGCTGCTGAAGCACAGCAAGGGCGGCGGTAGCTGTAGCTGACTTTCTAAAATGGGCAAAGAGGTAGAGTACTTTGACAAGCAGATCTGGCAGGTCCTGGTTGGGTTTGAGAAACCACTGGACCACGAGGTTAAACACATGGACCAGGCATGGTACGTGTGTGAGCTTACCTCACCTCAGAGCCGCCACCAGGTTCCAGTCATTGTCACACTTGACTATGCCTGTCTGTAGGTTCAGCAGTGTCAGCCACAGATCTGTCTGCTCTTTCAGAGCTGTCCACAATTCTTTAGCATTGTGCAGTTTGTCACCTAAGCATAATAGCTTCAGTACATCCTGTTGCCGCTTGGCTGAGGCAGTACCGCAGTACTTCCAGCTTGTGACTGATGTGGTCATTTTGGAGATGGAGGCTAAAGAGGAGGAGGAGATGCAGGAGCTGTAGACTGCAGGGGCAACCCTGATTGACGATTGGCCTGCAATCCTCGGCATTGGGAGGACATGTTCCATCCCAAGGTCTGAATGGGTTCCAGCTTCCACTATGTTAACCCAGAGTGCCGTCAGTGAGATGTACCATCCCTGCCCACAACACTTGTCCACGTGTCCATGGTTAGATGGACTTTCCTAGTAGCTGCAATGTTGTGGGCACAGCTAATGATGTTGGACACATGCTTGTGTAATGCGGGGATGGCACCATGGGAGAAATAGTGGTGGCTTGGGATCAAGTACCATCAGGTTGTGGAAAGCTTTTATCTCTATGAGCCTAAAAGGCAACATTTCGAGCGTAAGCAGTCGCAAAATGTGTGAATTTAGTAGGGTGGCCTGTGGGGCGATGGCTGCGTATTTTCGCTTGTTTTCCAAGGACAGGGGTATTGACAGCTGAATGCTGCGCTGGGACAAGGATGTGCTTGCTGATGGTGCTAGTTGAGGTGTGTGCGACCACAGTTGGAGGGCAGGAGGCACCTTCACATGTACCATGGACAGGGGATTGGCTTGCACACACAACAGCTGAAGAAACAGTGGTGTCACCCGCAGACACTGTTCCTGGACCCTGGGGTTTGGCCCACAAAGTAGGGTGCTTTGCTGCCATGTGCTTGATCATGCTGGTGGTGGTCATGCTGGTAGTTTTGCTACCCCTGCTGATGCTGGCCTAGCAGGTGGTGCAAATGACCTTTTAAAAAAGCAACCAGACTCAGGAAGACCTAACAGATGGACTGGCAACTTCCGTCTTGTTGTCTGTCGTGTTGGTGTTACGGGGAGCGGTTGCATCTTCTGTCTGTGGCCACCACACTGCTTATTGCTGTCGGTTGGGGTGCTACACCTCCCTCCCCCTGTGTGCTGCTGTCCTCACTTGGCATGTCCTCCTGCCTGCTTGGATCAGTTACTATATCATCCACCACCTTATCCTTCTCTTCCGCACCCTGGTCCTACTCCTGACTTTCTGGCATTTGTGTCTTATCATTGTCCAACTCTTGTGACACTTTCCCACCATCGCCTTTGTGTTACCGTTGCTGCTTAAATATTTGGGCATCGTTACATGCAATCTCCTCTTGCTCTGCTTGAAGTGGACTGGGCGAAAGGCCCGAATCTATAAATGGAAAAGTGAACAGCTCTTTGGAGTGTCCAAGTGTGGGATCAGTTGTCACCAGGCACTCAGCATGGTGGGAGAAAGGAGGATCACAGTGAGAAATATGCGGTCCAGACTCACAGCTACTCAGACTTGACCGTGTGGAAGACAGGGTGGTGGTGGTGACGACAAAGTGACTGGAAGTATTATCTACTATCCAACCAACAACATTTTGACACTGCTCTGGGTTCAATCGTGGTGTGCTGCTGCAGTCCCCTAGTAATTGGGACAGTAAGGTCAGGCGAAAAGATGTGGGTGTTTGTTTTGGCACAATTTCAGCTTGCCCACGGCCCCTGCATGCACCATCAACATTACGTCCACTTTCCCGTCCCTTGCCACGTGCTTGCTCATTTTAAATGGAGTACTATATTTTCCACGTTCACTATAAATGGCTAAATTTTAAGCAAACTTATATCCATGTGAGGGAAGACCCCAGTGTAAAATATCTGGCCTGTAGGTAACAATTTTTTTTCCAGCAAACTGGTGTCAATAATTTGCCTAACACACTGCTACAAAATTTACATTGAGGCCAGAAATGGTTCATTTTTAAGCGCACTGATATGTGATCCGTGTGACGGAGAAACACCAATTTAAAATATCTGGCATGTATTTTTTTTCCAGCAAACTGGTGTCAATATGCTGCTTAAGACATTGCAACAAAATTTAAATTGAGGCCTGAAATGTTACAATATTGACTGCACTGATATGCGATCCGTATGGTGGACAAACCCCAGTGTAAATTATAATGTCTGTAGGTAACAATTTTTTTTCACCAAACTGGTGTCAATAACTTGCCTAAAGCACTGCAACAAAATTTAAATGGAGGCCTGAAATGGCACAATTTTGAGCGCACTGATATGTGATCCGTGTGATGGAGATACCCCAGTTTAAAATATCTGGCCTGTATTATTTTTCAGCAAACTGTTGTCAATAACTTGGCTAAGACACTGCAAAAAAATTTAAATTGAGGCCTGAAATTGCACAATTTTAGCTGCACTGATATGCTATCCATTTGGCGGACAAACCCCAGTGTTATATATCTGGCCTCTAGGTAACTATTTTTTTTTTTAGCAAACTGGTGTCAATACCTTGCCTAAGACACTGTAACAAAATTTAAATTGAGGCCTGAAAAGGCACAATTTTGATCGCATTGATATGTGATCCGTGAGGCGGACAAACCTCAGTTTAAAATAGCTGTTTTTTACCGATGTAATATGTAAAGGATCTGGCTGTATTTTACAGTGCCAACAAGCAAATGGAGCAGAAAAAGGTGTTCCCTGGATTGCTTTTAAAGCAAATAATCAGGATTAAGATCCAAAAAAAAATTATTCCTGGCCCCAGATACCTGGGGCTAGAGTTGAGCGAAACGGGTCGAAAAATTTCAAAAGTCGCCGACTTTTGGCAAAGTCGGGTTTCATGAAACGAAACCCGACCCTAGGATGAGGTCGGCCACGAGGTCGGCGACTTACGCGCCAAAGTCGCGTTTCAAAAGTTTGTTTTGCGCTCTTTTTCAGCCAATCAGGATCCACGGACACTGTGGGCAATGTGATGACATAGGCAGGGGTCACCACCATCTTTCAGAAGGGCATGCAAGTGATTGGCTTGCTTTGGTGGGCGTCACAGGGGGTATAAAAGGGTGTGCACGCCGACCGCCATCTTACTTCTGCCGATCTCAGTATAGGGAGAGGTTGCTGCTGATTCTGTAGGGAGAGCGTTAGGCAGGGAAGAAGACAAAAAAACTGCTTCTGCTGCTAGCGATTTGGCCTGCACAACACACCAGTCACTGTGTGTGCAGTGCAAGGGGAGGCTATATAGTGGTGTATCAGTGGTGTTGGTTGTTGGGCTGCCTTCTAAGGCTTCCTGACATTACTGCATTGCTGTTTACCCACTGCTCTGCAAACTGCTTTTTTAAAAGCAATCCCAATTTTTTTTTTTGTCTTGCTGAGAAGAAAAAAAAACTGCTTCTGCTGCTAGCAATTTGGCCTGCACAACACACCAGTCACTGTGTGTGCAGTGCAAGGGGAGGCTATATTGTGGTGTATCAGTGGTGTTGGTTGTTGGGCTGCCTTTTAAGGCTTCCTGACAGGCTGGCATTGCTGTTTACCCACTGCTCTGCAAACTGCTTTTTTAAAAGCAATCCAATCTCCCTTATCCTCTAGCCACTTTTGTCACAGCTGTGCCATCGAGCCTGTGACATAGCGCTCAGATATCAGTGGGCCTCACACAATCCAAAAGTGTCCAGTGTCCACAAGTGTCTCAGGAATTCAAAATCTCCCTTATCCTCTAGTCACTTTGGTCACAGCTGTGCCATCGAGCCTGTCACATAGCGCTCAGATATTCATTGGGCCTCACACAATCCAAAAGTGTCCAGTGTCCAAAAGTGTGTGCAGAGATTCAAAATCTCCCTTATCCTCTAGTCACTTTGGTCACAGCTGTGCCATCGAGCCTGTCACATAGCGCTCAGATATTCATTGGGCCTCATACAATCCAAAAGTGTCCAGTGTCCAAAAGTGTGTGCAGAGATTCAAAATCTCTCTTATCCTCTAGTCACTTTGGTCACAGCTGTGCCATCGAGCCTGTCACATAGCGCTCAGATATTTATTGGGCCTCACACAATCCAAAAGTGTCCAGTGTCCAAAAGTGTGTGCAGAGATTCAAAATCTCCCTTATCCTCTAGTCACTTTGGTCACAGCTGTGCCATCGAGCCTGTCACATAGCGCTCAGATATTCATTGGGCCTCACACAATCCAAAAGTGTCCAGTGTCCAAAAGTGTGTGCAGAGATTCAAAATCTCCCTTATCCTCTAGTCACTTTGGTCACAGCTGTGCCATCGAGCCTGTCACATAGCGCTCAGATATTCATTGGGCCTCACACAATCCAAAAGTGTCCAGTGTCCAAAAGTGTGTGCAGAGATTCAAAATCTCCCTTATCCTCTAGTCACTTTGGTCACAGCTGTGCCATCGAGCCTGTCACATAGCGCTTAGATATTCATTGGGCCTCACACAATCCAAAAGTGTCCAGTGTCCAAAAGTGTGTGCAGAGACTCAAAATCTCCCTTATCCTCTAGTCACTTTGGTCACAGCTGTGCCATCGAGCCTGTCACATAGCGCTCAGATATTCATTGGGCCTCACACAATCCAAAAGTGTCCAGTGTCCAAAAGTGTGTGCAGAGATTCAAAATCTCCCTTATCCTCTAGTCACTTTGGTCACAGCTGTGCCATCGAGCCTGTCACATAGCGCTCAGATATTCATTGGGCCTCACACAATCCAAAAGTGTCCAGTGTCCAAAAGTGTGTGCAGAGATTCAAAATCTCCCTTATCCTCTAGTCACTTTGGTCACAGCTGTGCCATCGAGCCTGTCACATAGCGCTCAGATATTCATTGGGCCTCACACAATCCAAAAGTGTCCAGTGTCCAAAAGTGTGTGCAGAGATTCAAAATCTCCCTTATCCTCTAGTCACTTTGGTCACAGCTGTGCCATCGAGCCTGTCACATAGCGCTCAGATATTCATTGGGCCTCACACAATCCAAAAGTGTCCAGTGTCCAAAAGTGTGTGCAGAGACTCAAAATCTCCCTTATCCTCTAGTCACTTTGGTCACAGCTGTGCCATCGAGCCTGTCACATAGCGCTCAGATATTCATTGGGCCTCACACAATCCAAAAGTGTCCAGTGTCCAAAAGTGTGTGCAGAGATTCAAAATCTCCCTAATCCTCTAGTCACTTTGGTCACAGCTGTGCCATCGAGCCTGTCACATAGCGCTCAGATATTCATTGGGCCTCACACAATCCAAAAGTGTCCAGTGTCCAAAAGTGTGTGCAGAGATTCAAAATCTCCCTTATCCTCTAGTCACTTTGGTCACAGCTGTGCCATCGAGCCTGTGACATAGCACTCAGATATCAGTGGGCCTCACACAATCCAAAAGTGTCCAGTGTCCACAAGTGTCTGCAGAAATTCAAAATCTCCCTTATCCTCTAGTCACTTTGGTCACAGCTGTGCCATCGAGCCTGTCACATAGCGCTCAGATATTCATTGGGCCTCACACAATCCAAAAGTGTCCAGTGTCCAAAAGTGTGTGCAGAGATTCAAAATCTCCCTTATCCTCTAGTCACTTTGGTCACAGCTGTGCCATCGAGCCTGTGACATAGCGCTCAGATATCAGTGGGCCTCACACAATTCAAAAGTGTCCAGTGTCCACAAGTGTCTGCAGAAATTCAAAATCTCCCCTGTCCTATAGACACCTTGTACCTTGTTTTACATTACTATATAGTTTGTTGGATTTTGTCTACATTTCTACCAAAAATGAGGAAGGCTGGTGGAAGAGGCCGTGGAATTGGGCGGGGGTTGGCAGCTGGTAATGATGGTGTTGGTGGTGGATCTGATGGTAGTGGCAAGAGCAAAATAGGACCGAATGCAGGAGGTGCTGAGCCTGCGTCATCATCTGGCTACATAAGGCCTCGAACGCTTAGTTTTCTAGGAGTTGGCAAACCGCTTTTAAAGCCAGAGCATCAGGAAAAAGTTTTGTCTTACATTGCTGACTCAGCCTCCAGCTCTATCGCCTCCTCTTCTTCAGTTGTAAAAAGTAAAAGCACTGAGTCGTCATTGGAGGCTCATGTTCATGAACCACACCTTTCCTTGTGTCCTTCACCCCAACCAAGATTGAAGGATGACGCAGGCCATACTACTGATTACTCCATGGAGCTGTTTTCACATACCATGCCTGGATTATCCAGTGAAATGGTGAATTACCCAGGCCAAGATGAATCTGACATGGAGTGCACTGATGCACAGCCGCTGATGGATGATTCTGCTGGTACATTCACTCAGAGAACTACATTGTCCTCGCAGTGTACAGAGCCAGATTCTGACCCTGATGAGACTCAGGTGCCCCTTCCCGCACACTATACCACCATACACGGTGACACAGAGGAAGGTGCACATGACATAGAAGAGGAGGTGATGGATGACCCAGTTGTTGACCCAGATTGGCATCCATTGGGGGAAGAGGGTGCTGCTTCCAATAGCTCAGATGAGGAGCATCCACAGCAGACATCGACATCGCAACAGCTGTTATCTGGCAGGCCCGGAGCACTCCAAAGACAGGTTCCAAACATCAAAAGAGTTGCTGGACAGCTTGTCCAGAGGGTCAAAAGATCACAGCGTGCTAGGCCGCAAAATGTCTGCCAAAGTAGGAAGAGTGCAGTGTGGCACTTTTTTGAACAAAATCCTCATGATCAGGCCAAGGTTATCATAGAATCATAGAATCATAGAATCATAGAATCGTAGAGTTGGAAGGGACCTCCTGGGCCATCTGGTCCAACCCCCTGCTCAAAGCAGGATTCGCTAAATCATCCCAGTCAGATGTCTGTCCAGCCTCTGTTTGAAGACTTCCATTGAAGGAGAACTCACCACTTCTCGTGGCAGCCTGTTCCACTCATTGATCACTCTAACTGTCAAAAAGTTTTTTCTAATATCTAATCTGTGTCTCTTCCCATTCAGTTTCATCCCATTGCTTCTAGTCTTTCCTTGTGCAAATGAGAATAAAGTTGATCCTTCTACAATGTGACAGCCCTTTAGATATTTGTAGACAGCTATTAAGTCTCCTCTCAGTCTTCTCTTTTGCAAACTAAACATTCCCAAATCCTGCAACCTTTCCTCATAAGACAGGGTTTGCAGACCGGTCACCATTCTGGTCGCTCTTTTCTGAACTTGCTCCAGTTTGTTGATGTCTTTTTTAAAATGTGGTGCCCAAAACTGGACACAATATTCTAGATGAGGTCTGACCAAAGAGGAGTAGAGGGAAATAATGACTTCACGTGATCTAGACTGTATGCTTCTGTTAATACATCCTAGAATTGCATTTGCCTTTTTTGCTGCTGCATCGCACTGTTGACTCATATTCAGTCTGTGATCTATTAGTATACCCAAGTCTTTTTCACATGTGCTGTCACTTAGCCCTATTCCTCCCATTCTATATATGCTTTTTTCATTTTTATTGCCCAGATGTAGTACTTTGCATTTCTCCCTGTTAAAAACCATTCTGTTAGTTGCTGCCCACTTCTCCAGTTTATTTAAATCTTTTTGAATCCTCTCTCTCTCTTCTCTAGTATTAGCTATCCCTCCTAGCTTTGTGTCATCAGCAAATTTAATCAGTTTACCCTCAATTCCTTCATCTAAATCGTTGATAAAGATGTTGAACAATACAGGGCCCAGGACAGAGCCCTGTGGTACCCCACTTGAGACATTCTTCCAACTGGATGTGCAGCCATTTACGACCACTCTTTGGGTCCGATCACTAAGCCAGTTATGAATCCACCTAACAGTTGCCTTGTCCATTCCATACTTAGTCATTTTTTCAATAAGGATTGTATGAGAGACTTTGTCAAATGCTTTGCTGAAGTCAAGATATACTATATCTACAGCATTTCCTTGATCCACCCAATCAGTGATACCGTCATAGAAGGAAATTAAGTTAGTCTGACATGACTTATTAGTTACAAACCCATGCTGACTCTGTTTAATCACTTCATTCTTATCCAGGTATTGACATACATGTTGTTTAATAATTTGTTCAAAGATCTTTCCTGGTATAGAAGTCAGACTCACCGGCCTATAGTTGCCTGGGTCCACCTTCTTCCCCTTTTTGAAGATAGGAACAACATTTGCTCTTCTCCAGTCTTCTGGCACTTCTCCTGTTCTCCAAGAATTTTCAAAGATTATGGAGAGGTGTTCAAAAATTTCTTCTGCTATCTCCTTCAGTACTCTGGGGTGTAATTCATCTGGACCTGGAGACTTGAATTCATTTAGGTTAGCTAAGTGTTTCCTCACTATCTTTCTGTTTATAGATATCCTGGATTCTTCTATTCCCTTAATAGGACAGTGAATAACAGTTGATGTTGCATTTCCTTTCTGAGAGAAAACAGATGCAAAATAGGAATTTAAAAGTTCAGCCTTCTCAACATCCTGTCTTACCATTTCATCATTTTCATCCTGTAAAAATCCTATAGCATCTTTGACTTTTCTTTTACTTTTGACATATCCCCAAAATCCTTTATTATTGCTTTTGACATCTCTTGCAAGCCTCAGTTCATTTTCAGCTTTAGATAATCTGATTTGTGCCCTGCAGGTTCTGCAGACAGCATTATATTCTTCTTTAGATATGCCTCCCTCTTTCCATTTTATAAACATTTTTTTCTTCCTTTTAAGCATGTGCTTAAGTTCTGTGTTCATCCATCCTGGTTTCCTTAAATGCTTCCTATTCTTCCCTCTTTTCGGAATTGTTAACAACTGTGCTTTGAGAATTTCATTTTTCAAGATTTCCCATCCTTCCTGGACACTTTTGTCTTTAAGGATATCCAGCCATTGGATCCCTCCAATTCTCTTTCTGAATCCCTTAAAATCTGCCTTTCTGAAATCTAACCTTGACGTCTGAGTCTTCACAGGTCTTCCACCTCTAGTAATCCAAAATTCTAAAATAGCATGGTCGCTACCTCCTAGGGTCCCAGCCACTTTTACCTCCTCAACCATTTCCTCCCTGTTTATAAGGATTAGATCCAAGGTAGCAGTTCCCCTTGTTTTCTCCCTTACCTTTTGGAAGATAAAGTTGTCAGCAAGAGAGGATAAGAATTTCCTTGACCTGTTAGTTTTGCCTGAGAGAGATTCCCAACAAATGTCTGGATAGTTGAAATCTCCCATGACAACTATGTCATATTTTTTGGAGAACTTGGCCATCTGATGCATAAAGAGTTCATCTATATCTTCGGCTTGCACAGGCGGCCTGTAGTAAATGCCTACAATGGTGTCCTTTCCATTGTTCTGTCCTTGTATTCTTACCCAAACAGTTTCCACAGAACTCCCAGTCTCTGAAGCTTCAATCTCTGTGCAGATATACGCGTTTCGAACATACAATGCGACACCCCCTCCTCGTTTATCAAGTCTATTTCTTGCAAATAAGTTGTATCCTTCTAGTCTTGTATTCCAATCATGTGTATTGTCCCACCAAGTTTCAGTGATTCCAATTACATCATATTTCTGTTCCTGTGTTAGTAGTTCCAATTCTCCTTGTTTGTTGCCCATGCTTTGTGCATTAGTATAGAAACATTTTAGTTTGTGATTGGTTTCTCTTTCTCCAATATTTTTATTAATTAGATTCTTTCGTCTTTGTTCTTCCTTTTCACTTCTAATAGCAGAGTTCTCAATAGCATTTGTCAGGTGTATGGCTTTTTCTGGTCTTTTGCTTCCCTTCCCATGTTGTTCTAGTTTAAAGCTCTCCTTACAAGTGTAGCAAGGCGACTTCCAAATACATGCTTTCCAGTCTTCGTAAGGTGCACCCCATCTCTAGCAAGTAGTCCATCGTATAAGTAGTTCACTCCGTGATCCAGAAATCCAAATCGTTGCTGACGGCACCATCGACGTAGCCAGTTGTTCACCTGCAGAATCTTATTCCACCTCCTTGTTCCATGGCCATCCACTGGGAGGATGGAATAGAAGACCACCTGCGCTCCCAGTTCTTTCACTATCTTGCCTAAGTCTTCAAAGTCTCTGCAGATGATTTCCAGGTCGTTTCTTGCGGTGTCATTTGTCCCAACATGTAGTAGCAGGAATGGGTAGTCATCTGTAGGTCTGAAGAGTCCTGATATCCTGTCAGACACATCTTTAATTTTTGCACCTGGAAGACAGCACATTTCTCTTGTAGTTATATCCGGTCTGCAGATAGCGGCCTCTGTTCCTCTCAGCAGGGAATCCCCCATGACCACCACTCTCCGTTTCTTCACAACATTTTTCTTTCTCCATCCAGGAGGACTCTGAGGGCGTACAAGGTTGCTGTTTGTTGGCAAAGTCTTATCCTGATGTATTTCTTCATCGTTTTCCTGCGTGAGAGCCTGGTACTGGTTCCTGAGCAGTATGGGTGCTGACTGCCTCCTGATCCTCCTGCTTCTCTGGGTCACATGTCTCCATTCCTCTGTTTCTTCAGGTGCACTTCGAATTTCTTCTCTTTCTGTAACATGAAGAGATAATTCTGCTCTGTCCAAGAACTCTTCACCTTCCTTAATGATCTTCAACGTAGCTAACCTCTCTTCGAGATTTTGCAACTTTTCCTCCAACAGGGACACAAGCTTGCATTTGTGGCATGTGAAGTTTGGCTTTTCCACTGGTAAATCTGTGAACATGTAGCAAGAAATGCAGCTCACCAAATGGCTCCTGGCCTCTTCCATCTTGAGATTTCTTAAAAACGATGAAAGATGAGCCAAAGTTTTTCCGATTTCCTCTTTTCAGCTGCAACGGCCAAAACCCAGTGATCGTTGAGCTCGCGGAGACTCTTCACTTATCCCAGAAGGCACTGGGAATATGCAAATGATCTCCTCAAGACTCTTCCCCTGGTTTTCCGATTTCCTCTTTTCAGCTGCAACCGCCAAAACCCAGTGATCGTTGAGCTCGCGGAGACTCTTCACTTATCCCAGAAGGCACTGGGAATATGCAAATGATCTCCTCAAGACTCTTCCCCTGGTTATCTGTAAGAAGTGCACAAAGACCTTTAGCCGAGGGAAAAATCTGAAAAATTTGAATACCAGTTGCATGCTTAGACATTTAACCAGCATGCACTTGCAAGCGTGGACACAACACCAAACCTCAAGTGCCACATGTGCAACTGATCACAACGAAGGTAGTCAGCAACGCTACATTGTTTCCCCCACTGTAAGCCCACCGGTTAGCACAGCAGCAAATGTTGAGGTGTCGTTGCAAGGCCACAGTGTTAAGGGTTAATACTAAAATCAGAGTTGAAGTTTCGTTTTATCCATTCAATGTAAGGTTTCGTTTCTCCGTTTTTGTTGTTGTAAGATAAATTTTTATAATTGGCATGGCCTGTCATGAAACCAGACTGTTTCCATCAGGTGCAAGATAAGGGGCTCGGGGGGGGAGTGTATTGCTCTGAATATGCCATTATACTACTTTCTATTTGGATACGGACATATATGTAGCTTCCGGTTTTCTTGCAATATTATTGGCTTATAAAGTGAAATGATGCTATTGGTACTTGAGAACCTTGCATAATTAAGCAAAAGATTATAAAAGATGTGACTAAAATAAAGGGGTTTAGTGATCTGCCTCGATCCTCCCGTACAGAGACCCCAGTCTCCGTGTGGTCATTTGCATTGCTAGCAACACTGGAATAATTTGGAAATCACTGGCTCAACCGTGAAGGGTTAATTTAACTCTCTCCTTATCAGCTTGGCGCGCAACGTGGGGCCCCCGAACAGGGACGCCTCTGCCCCCGGAGGACAACAAGACAAAGGACTCTCGGAGCGGACACAGGTGTTGGAAAATTGGGACTGATCACCCCCCACAATCACGGTAAGTTGGCAGTTATACTGTTCAGACTGACCGTTGGTGTGGTTTTCCTGTGCTTGTTGCTGCAAAGAGGATCTGAGGTTTGTCCCCGTGGTGGAGTGATTCATGGGTGGAATCATATAGAGGTGTAGTCCCGTTGGGGGCCCAGTGCTCGAACCGTACCTCATAAGGGACGGACACCCCGGATTGACCAGTGATTGTGGCTCTCTTTATAGTCAAAATATCCTGAATTCCTGAATTCACTGTTAGTAATCAGGGTGGTCATGTGATCGAAGATGGGTAGGATACGTAACTCAGGTATATATAGAAAGATATATATAACCAGAGGTGTCCGGAGGGATAGTCTGAGATGCCCTCTTCCTTTCACTGAGTACCTCGAATTTTGGGCAATCCCAGAGGGGGATTATTGACCCGGTGGAACAAACTGAGACGGCCGCTCCAGTATTGTGCACAATTGAAGTAAGGGTATTTAGCTGTAAATGAGAGAATCTGTGGAAGGAAAAGAAGAATTTTGTGGCTTGGCACATGTATAATACAAAATAAAATTGTGGTACAGTGTTAGCCAGAAAAATAGATGTAATTATTCAAGGTGTGATACCTTTATTGGCTAACCAGAGAAATTATATTTGCAAGCAAGCTTTCAGGGCTCAGGTGGCCCCTTCATCAGGCTAGATTACAAGTGAATCACTGAGAAAAGATGGCAACATTTAAATAGGAATTACAACAGGACATGAGATGATGCTAGCTATAGACATGCCAAGGAAATCAAATTAAGGTTTTTGTTACACATGCAGATGAGGACCAAGTGTTCTATTAGAGATCTGAAGACCTTCTTGTGGAGGTGTGAACTATGTCCATGTAATGAGTCATGAACCCAGGTGTCAAATTCAGTCCTATTGTTAGCGATTGGAACATATTTATAAATTTAAACTCCCAAATCTTCCTTTCTCTGCCACTATTAAAAAAAAAAAATGAAAAATGACATTTCAATATTAGGACTTTTAGATCTGCCAAGCTGTGTCCAGGTCTAGAGAAGTGTATCCCTACAGGTGTGTCCAGCTCAGTCTTTATCGTATGTCTGTGCAGATTCATCCCTGTTTGTAGCTTTTGCTTAGTTTCCCCGATGTATGTCCCTGCATTGCACCTTGTACACTGTGTCATGTACATGACATTGAAGGATGGACATGAGAAAGAGTCCATGATCTTATAGTCCTGATTTGTGTTGGGTATGAGGACTTTATCTGTTGGTGATATGTGGGGGCAGGTCTTGCATTTCTTACTGTTACAGGGACTGTGCCTGTCTCTGAAGGTGATGTGAGGGTACTTCTGACAAGGATATTCCTTAGGTTGGGAGGCTGTTTGTAGGAGAGAAGTGGCAGTACCGGGAATATTGCTTTCAGTCTGTGGTCTCTGTGGAATATGGGTTGGAGGTCTGCGATGTTTTTCTGAGTGATTATTATTATTATTATTATTTATTGTTATAGCGCCATTTATTCCATGGCGCTTTACATGTGAGGAGGGGTATACATAATAAAAACAAGTACAATAATGTTAACAATACAAGTCATAACTGGTACAGGAGGAGAGAGGACCCTGCCCGCGAAGGCTCACAATCTACAAGGGATGGGTGAGAATACAGTAGGCGAGGGTAGAGCTGGTCGTGCAGCGGTTTGGTCGGTCGGTGGTTACTGCAGGTTGTAGGCTTGTCGGAAGAGGTGGGTCTTCAGTCTCTTTTTGAAGGTTTCGATGGTAGGTGAGAGTCTGATTTGTTGTGGTAGAGAGTTCCAGAGTAGGGGTGATGCGCGAGAGAAATCTTGTATGCGATTGTGGGAAGAGGAGATAAGAGGGGAGTAGAGAAGGAGATCTTGTGAGGATCGGAGGTTGCATGCAGGAAAGTACCGGGAGACAGATGTATGGAGGAGACAGGTTGTGGATGGCTTTGTATGTCATGGTTAGGGTTTTGAACTGGAGTCTTTGGGTAATGGGGAGCCAGTGAAGGGATTGACAGAGGGGAGAAGCTGGGGAATAGCAGGGGGACAGGTGGATTAGTCGGGCAGCAGAGTTTAGAATAGATTGGAGGGGTGCGAGAGTGTTTGAGGGGAGGCCACAGAGCAGGAGGTTGCAGTAGTCAAGGCGAGAGATGATGAGGGCATGGACTAGGGTTTTTGCAGATTCTTGGTTGAGGAATGAATGGATTCGTGGAATATTTTTGAGTTGAAGTCGGCAGGAAGTGGAAAGGGCTTGGATATGTGGTTTGAAGGAGAGATCAGCGTCAAGGATTACTCCGAGGCAGCGAGCTTGTGGGACTGGGGAGAGTGGGCAGCCATTTACTGTAATGGATAGGTTCGTTGGGGGGGTCACGTGAGATGGGGGAAAGATGATGAATTCTGTTTTGTCCATGTTAAGTTTCAGAAATCTAGCGGAGAAGAAGGATGTAATAGCAGTCAGACATTGAGGGATTCTGGTTAGTAGGGAGGTGATATCTGGTCCAGAGATGTAGATCTGTGTGTCATCAGCATAGAGGTGATACTGAAAGCCATGAGATTCTATGAGTTGTCCCAAGCCGAAGGTATAGATGGAGAAGAGCAGGGGTCCAAGGACTGAACCTTGCGGGACTCCGACGGATAGGGGGCGAGGTGAGGAGAGAGAGCAGAGGTCTCTGAGGTGAGGAGGTGTTGTGTGAGTGGGAGATGCTGAATGTCCGGTCTGTTAGGTATGATGAGATCCAGGATAGGGCCAAGTCTGTGATGCCAAGAGATGAGAGGGTCTGTAGTAATAGGGAATGGTCCACTGTGTCAAAGGCAGCCGACAGGTCCAGGAGGAGGAAGACAGAGTAGTGTTGCTTGCTCTTGGCGGTTAAGAGGTCATTGGTGACCTTAGTAAGGGCAGTTTCAGTGGAGTGGTGTGACCGGAAGCCAGATTGTAAGCGGTCGAAGAAGGAGCAAGAAGAGAGATGGGAGGACAGTTCAAGGTAGACGTGTTGTTCCAGTAGCTTGGAGGCATAGGGGAGAAGTGATATAGGGCGATAGCTGGATACAGAGGATGGGTCAAGAGAGGGCTTTTTGAGGATAGGCGTGATAGTAGTTGTAGTTTTCTATCCTCATTGTCTGAACAGATCTGAATGTACCTTAGAGCTTGACTGTAGGTTCTAGAAAATGGATTTGGGATTTTGAAGAGTTGAGGGTGAGTTTGATGTTTGGGTGGAACTTGATGCACATGAATTGTGTGACGAAGGTGTTAGGAAGAACAGAGGAAGTGAATTCTGATTGTTTTTATTACTATGTGGAAAAAGGAAAATTGTCTAACACTGTGAAAAAGACAGAAAGTGTTGTGGTACAGGAGAGAATTGAGAATGTGATTAACGGAGACGACACTGAGATCGAGGTTAATGTGTCAGGGAAATAGTTAAAAGTGATGATTTGAAAAAAAAAAAAAAGAAAAAAAAAAGCAAGCTAACAGCTGCAGCTGCTTCAGTACCCCCTCCCATCTTAGCCCACACCATATCCCCCTTCGCCCCCACCGCAGCTGCGAGTGCACAGCCAATCTCTTATCACTGGAGCACACAGCAAACTCTGGCCCCCCCCCCCAGACTTCAGCTACTGGGAACCCTGCTCCTCAGCCCCTCCCTGCTAATTCTGGCGCTGCGCCAGACTCGAGCACTATCAGAGATTGTCATTCCCCTGCTGTTTTGATCGGAGTAGATGGTAGACCCAATTAATATACTTTTATAAACCCTATTTCTGTGGGACCCTTCCTCGAAGTTACTGCCCAGTTTGTAATCTCTCCCACATGCCCTGTAAATTTCCTAGGGAGAGATTTATTATCGCAGTTCCGCTCCTGAATACAATTCCAAGATGATGGTCAGATGGTTTTTTTTTTTTTTTTTTGTTATATAATCCCTATGTAGATGAAGACAGTGAGAAAATCTGTATTTTGCATGCCCTTCCTACAGTTATGATGGCCCTGATAGGCCCAGATCCACCCCCAATATTGCCTGAGGATCAATGACTCACCCCATACCTCTCAGAGATACTATCTAAACTCCTGTCAAAAGGGCCAAATGATATAGGGAAAATGCCTGTAGAACCAGTAAAAGTGTTTCTCAAACCTGGTGCCTAATCCTCATACTTTTTTGTCTCAAATACCCCAGGATGCTGCTTGGTTTACAGTTATTGATCTTACCAATGCCTTCTTTAGTATTCCGTTATACCCAGACTGCCAGTTTCTATTTGTATTCACTTAACTGTCCATATTAACTGTCGTCCCTGCTATGTCACAAGGGGCCCAAAACAGTCCCAACCAGTTTGCAAAAAAATATGAGCAGGTGTCTTTTGCCATTTCTGCCATTGTTAGCCTCCTTAAGTATCTGGCAGCACTGAACTGTCGGGTTTCGGCCTCGAGACTTCAGTTCTGCCTTGGACAAGTGATATTCTTGGGTCACTGTCTCCTTCAGGGTGCCAGACACCTCGCAGAAGAAAGAAAAATAGCTGTCAACTCCCTTCCTTTCCCAAAAGATGAAACTGAACTCCAGAGTTTTCTTGGACTATGCACTTATTGTTGTCAGTGGATACCGGATGCATCCCGCATAATGCAACCCCTTTACAACGCCTTGAAAGACGGTATAATGAACTATAAGGAAAGATGGCAGTGATGAGGATTATCTCCAATATGATTGTTCCCAACTTTTGACTGAAGAAACAGCTACTCCACCAAATGTCAGTGAGAACCCACTCCCAAATCCTGATCTGGTGTTATACACGGACGGTTCAAGATATGCTGACGAGTTTGGTAGATTCCACACGGGATACGCTGTTACGACAGAGGACACTGTAGTGCACGCAGTTGCGCTCCCGCCCTCGCAGTCAGCACAAGAAGCAGAACTCCAGGCTCTGTCTACTGCATGTACTTTGGACAAGAACAAACGGGCTAATATATACACGGACTCACGGTATGCATTTGGTATTGCTCACGATTTTGGGGCTCTATGGGCCAATCGAGGGTTTATTACTACTGCCGGAACCCCAGTGAAAAATGCTGAAGCTGTTAAAGCCCTCATGGACTCGATCAAATTACCTACTCAGGTGGCTATTATCAAAGTTAAGGCGCACGGTCCTAGGAACAGTCCACAGACTGCGGATATGCAAGCAAAAGCCGCCGCTCTCTTATCCGTTGAACCAACCATACCAACTATGGTGACCACACGCTCTCAGCGTAAACAGTTACAAGAAGCATTGACCCTACAAGAACCTGATGATCTACAACAGACTGAAGTTTTCTGTCGGACCCCGCTAGACCGCTTAATGACGATGCAGAGAATGTCTCCAAAGGAAGAGGTGAAGCAATGGAAGACTGATGGGGCACGAATGGATAATGGTCTCTGGAAAAAGGACCAACTTGTGTGTCTCCCTAAGCGGATGTACCCTGCTATTGCCATATGGGCACATGGACCTACACATCGAGGAAAGAATCAGGCCCTCGCACTGGTGCAAAAATTCTACTGGGCCTCGGTTCTCCAATTGGCCGGAAGCATTCCCTGTTACCAACATGACTGCAAAGACCACAGCGAAGAAACTGGTGATGGAAGTTATATGCAGATATGGGGTTCCAGAAGTTGTTGAAAGTGACCAAGGCCCGGCCTTTTCTTCTCATGTGTACCAAGAAGTTCTGACAATGCTTGCATCCACTGTAGCCCTCCATACTCCGTACCACCCACAATCCAGTGGAAAAGTTGAGAGGTTGAATGGCACACTGAGGGGACAATTGACCAAAATGATGCAGGAGACTACGGCTCCATGGCCGGAGCTCCTACCCATTGTACTATACCACATTCGCACTACCCCTATTGCAAAACATGGCCTGTCCCCATATGAGATATTGTTTGATACTAGGCCCCCAGTTGCAAATTTCCAGCCTCAGCAGTTATCAGAAGAGACTGACCGTGTTGTTCAATGTGTTATTCAGCTTAGTAAAAATCTTGCTAACACCTATGTTCTAGTTTTCTTTTCCTTTCCAGATTCAGCAGAAACCGATACCTGTCATAACCTGAAGCCTGGTGATTTGGTAGTCGTGAAAAGGCATGTCAGGAAGCACGGACTAGAACCCTTGTATGACGGTCCCTATCAAGTTCTCCTCATCACCCAACAAGCCAATAGCAAATGAAGGGACATAATATTTTGGTTTTCCGCATTTTTCATATTATTATTGGTAGAAGTTAAAAGTTAAAGTTAGAAGATATTCAATGACTCAGAGATTAATACGATAAAGACAATGATCATAATAAGGACAGTTGGTTGTTCAGACACCTTCTCCTTTTTCAATTCAGCCAATTGGTTTAAGGGAATTGGGGGCTGGATAGCTGGGATCTTACAAAGCTTGTTACACATTGCTGCCTGTATCCTTGTTGTATATGTGATACTAAAACTTGTTCTTTGGTGTATTTCTGTATGTATTAGGAAATTCTGCACTAAGACAGCTAATGATGATACCAAAGGTGTCGTTGCCCCTGCTCTTCTCTGTACCGATCTCAAAAGGCTACTTGATGACGATGTTGAAGCCAAGCACATGGCTACCTACAAAAGATCTCCACCACCGTCATCAAAAATTGTTATTCGTGAACTGCAGTATACAGGGGGGACGGGTGCGCAGCGACAGCCATGACTGGTAACACGGCATCAGTCATGTGAAGACCAGTACCCCTCAAGCTGTTAGCTTGGGATAGCACCTCTGATGCTGCATATGTGTTAAAAAAAATTTATCTAGGGGGGAATATTAAGGGTTAATACTAAAATCAGAGTTGAAGTTTCGTTTTATCCATTCAATGTAAGGTTTCGTTTCTCCGTTTTTGTTGTTGTAAGATAAATTTTTATAATTAGCATGGCCTGTCATGAAACCAGACTGTTTCCATCAGGTGCAAGATAAGGGGCTCGGGGGGGAGTGTATTGCTCTGAATATGCCATTATACTACTTTCTATTTGGATACGGACATATATGTAGTTTCCGGTTTTCTTGCAATATTATTGGCTTATAAAGTGAAATGATGCTAATGGTACTTGAGAACCTTGCATAATTAAGCAAAAGATTATAAAAGATGTGACTAAAATAAAGGGGTTTAGTGATCTGCCTCGATCCTCCCGTACAGAGACCCCAGTCTCCGTGTGGTCATTTGCGTTGCTAGCAACACTGGAATAATTTGGAAATCACTGGCTCAACCGTGAAGGGTTAATTTAACTCTCTCCTTATCAACAGCAGTCAGGGAATCCCACTGTTATATCAACGAAAGACTGATTCTAGGCCATCAGAAAGAACACCAACTCCATCACCATCATCAACCCTCTCTCAGTCCGCCCTGTCCACCGCTACTTCCACCATATGCAGCTCTCAAGTCCAGCTCACCCTCCCAGACACTATGAGTAGGTCAAGAAAGTACTCAGTCTCTCATCCGCGTACACTGGGTTTGAACGCCCACATTGCCAAACTAATCTCGTTTGAGATGATGCCCTTTCGGTTGGTGGAAAGCACAGCTTTCCGTGAACTCATGGCCTATGCAGTACCACGCTATGACCTACCCAGTCACCACTTCTTCTCTCGCAAAGCCATCCCAGCCCTCCACCATCATGTGAAAGACCGTATTGTCCATGCACTCAAGCAGTCAGTGAGCGGAAAGGTGCACCTCACAACTGATGCACGGTCCAGTCGGCATGGCCAGGGCCGTTACGTGTCCATCACTGCGCACTGGGTTAATGTGGTGGATGCAGGGTCCACAGGGGACAGCGGTGGTGGGACAGTGCTGCCTAGCCCTCGGTATAGGAGACAGTTGGCTGTAGGCGTTCGACCCTCCTCCTCCTCCTCCTCCAGAAGCGAAAGCTCGTCCACAGAGCGCAGTCGTACGAGCACTCCATCTGCAGCTGCCACTGTTGCACACGATGTGTCCCCCTATCGAGCAGCTAGTGGAAAGCGTCAGCAGGCTGTGTTGCAGATGATGTGTTTGGGCAACAGACACACCGCCGAGGTGCTGGCCGAGTACTTGAAGCGACAAACTGAGTCATGGCTGGGCAGTGTACATCTTGAGGCAGGCAAGGTAGTTAGTGATAACGGCCGTAATTTTGTGGCAGCCATAGCCCTTTCAAAACTCAGCCATATACCTTGCTTGGCTCACACCTTGAACCTGGTGGTGCAGTGCTTCCTCAAAAATTATCCGGAGTTAACAGCCCTGCTCCAGAAGGTGCGAAGACTGTGCGCGCACATCCGCCGGTCGCCTGTACACTCCGTTCGTATGCAGAAGCTGAAGCGATTGCTCCACCTTCCCAACCACCGCCTCATTATCGACATTGCAACAAGGTGGAACTCCACCCTGCACATGGTGGAGCGGCTGTGCGAGCAGAGGCAGGCCATAATGCATTTGTGGGAGGATACACGGCCAGGCACTTTGAGAGCAGACATGGAGTTGACAGGTGTGCAGTGGTCGAAGCTGAAAGACCTCTGTAAAGTCCTTCAGTGTTTTGAGGAATGCACACGGCTGGTAAGCGCAGACGACGCCATCCTAAGCATGAGCATCCCACTTATGCGTCTGCTCATGCAAACTTTGACGCACCTTAAGGAGCAGGCGTCTGCAGCCAATGTTGATGAGGAGGAAGAGGAGGAGGGAATCCTTGATGACATTCAGCCATTGTCTGCTCAGGGACCTCTCCTGGACGAGGTGGAGGAAGAAGAGGAGGAGGAGGAGGATGATGGGGATGATTACTTAGGGGAGGAGGATGCATCTCGTGGGGCAAGTGAAAATGTTGGCGTGGCAAGGTCTGGTACAGGGTTTGTGCGTGACTGGAGGGATGTGGATTTGCCAGAAAGTGCTCCTCCAACCAGCACTCGCAGTGCATCATTAACACTGGGAACATTGGCCCACATGTCAGATTATGCCTTGCAGATCCTAAAAAGGGACCCACGCATTGCCAAAATGATGAACGATGACGACTACTGGTTGGCCAGCATCCTGGATCCACGCTATAAAGGCAAATTACAAAACATCATGCCACAGGAGAACCTTGACCTAATATTGGCTAATAAACAAGCAACTCTGGTAAATCGGTTGCTTGAGGCATTCCCAGCACACAGCAGCGGTGATGGTTCTCACACGAGCCGTACGGGCCGGGGGCAGCTTGGCAGAGGTGTTCGTGGTGCACACAGCAGAAGTGGCGTTGGAGACAGGGGTTTCATGACAATGTTGTGGACTGATTTTTCAAGTACCGCTCACACAACTGGTAATACTGCATCGATGGAAAGTGACAGGAGACAGCAGTTGTCAACTATGGTTACAAACTACTTTTCCTCCCATATCGATGTTCTCCCACACAGGTCATTCCCCTTTGACTATTGGGCCGCTAAACTGGACACCTGGCCTGAATTGGCCCAATATGCCTTACAGGAGCTCGCTTGCCCAGCTGCAAGTGTGCTATCGGAAAGAGTCTTCAGTGCAGCTGGATCAATCCTGACAGAAAAAAGGACCCGTCTGTCAACCCAAAATGTGGACGATCTAACCTTCATTAAAATGAACCACGCATGGGTTTCCAAGGATTTTGTCCCACCTTCCTCTGATGACACAAAGGGTGACAGAAAAATGGCTTGCTTTGGTCCACCTCTTCCTGGGACTTGACCTATTTCACCTTTTGCATCAGCTGAATGTCCAACATCAACATATGCCACTTTCTAAAACTCCCTAACTGTGCTGCCTCCCCCCCCATGGCCGGGGTCACCACCTAGCGCATGACACCGTGCGAGTGCCGTTGCCCTGGACAGGTGGGTAGGCCGACTCTTGGGCGTGGGCACTGGTACAGGGTCCTTCATAGTGCAATCAAGTGTCTCTGACGGTGGTGGTGCACACCCGCCGTCAGACACACCGCCGTACTATGAGGGGCCCAGTGCCAGTACCGACGCCCACGAGTGGGCCCCCCTTGCTTGGGCAGGGCCCCAGCATTTGCAATCTTTACCTCTCCCTGCTCCTCCGCTGTGTAGTCTGGGCCGTCAAATCCATACTGTGCCTGACACCGTCTGAGCCTGCCTCCTGATGTATAGACATATATTTTGAATGTGTACGCTATCCATACATGTTATCCGGGGAAACGGTACCCTTTCTAACCTTTGTGCAATCACGTGCAATCCATACTGGGCCTAACACCATCTGAGCCTGCCTCCTGAGACATATATTTTGAATGTGTACACTATCCATACATGCTATCCGGGGAAACGGTACCCTTTCTAACCTTTGTGCAATCACGTGCAATCCATACTGGGCCTAACACCGTCTGAGCCTGCCTCCTGAGACATATATTTTGAATGTGTACGCTATCCATACATGTTATCCGGGGATATGGTACCCTTTCTAACCTTTGTGCAATCACGTGCAATCCATACTGGGCCTAACACCGTCTGAGCCTGCCTCCTGAGACATATATTTTGAATGTGTACGCTATCCATACATGTTATCTGGGGATACGGTACCCTTTCTAACCTTTGTGCAATCACATGCAATCCATACTGGGCCTAACACCGTCTGAGCCTGCCTCCTGAGACATATATTTTGAATGTGTACGCTATCCATACATGTTATCCGGGGAAACGGTACCCTTTCTAACCTTTGTGCAATCACGTGCAATCCATACTGGGCCTAACACCATCTGAGCCTGCCTCCTGAGACATATATTTTGAATGTGTACGCTATCCATACATGTTATCCGGGGATACGGTACCCTTTCTAACCTTTGTGCAATCACGTGCAATCCATAATGGGCCTAACACCATCTGAGCCTGCCTCCTGAGACATATATTTTGAATGTGTACGCTATCCATACATGTTATCCGGGGAAACGGTACCCTTTCTAACCTTTGTGCAATCACGTGCAATCCATACTGGGCCTAACACCGTCTGAGCCTGCCTCCTGAGACATATATTTTGAATGTGTACGCTATCCATACATGTTATCCGGGGAAACGGTACCCTTTCTAACCTTTGTGCAATCACGTGCAATCCATACTGGGCCTAACACCGTCTGAGCCTGCCTCCTGAGACATATATTTTGAATGTGTACGCTATCCATACATGTTATCCGGGGAAACGGTACCCTTTCTAACCTTTGTGCAATCACATGCAATCCATAATGGGCCTAACACCGTCTGAGCCTGCCTCCTGAGACATATATTTTGAATGTGTACGCTATCCATACATGTTATCCGGGGATACGGTACCCTTTCTAACCTTTGTGCAATCACGTGCAATCCATACTGGGCCTAACACCGTCTGAGCCTGCCTCCTGATGTATAGACATATATTTTGAATGTGTACGCTATCCATACATGTTATCTGGGGATACGGTACCCTTTCTCACCTTTGTGCAATCACGTGTAATCCATACTGGGCGTGAGAACGGCTGGCGAGCTGTTAAGCAAGCTACAGCACCTGTGGTTTGCACACGTAAGTTTTTCATTTTTTCAGGAATGATGGTTAGGCCTAATTCCGGAACTGCGGTTGACCTGCACTTACTGGGAAATCATTGTTCGCGGGTAATAATTGTAATCAGTGATCCCCATCACTAACGTTGTTCAGCGGGTTATCTGCACCTGTAAGCGACAAACGCTGGCCTTTTCAGTGTAGCGCACATGCAGCCACGGACATGTAAGGGCATGACACACCAGTTATTGGCCAATCTCATGTGCCAGAGCCTCACGTGTCCCTCTAGTAAGCCGGACTCGGACCGCGGGGCATGACGGAGTCTCGTTCGTTAACGGAATTAAGCTTGCAGTGTGTGCATCTGTTCTGTAGCTGGCATGGTTGAGGTTTCCCAGGTGGAGTCGAATTTAACCGTAGGCTCCACTCCTGGTGGTGCCCTTCTGGACATTCCTTTAAGGTTCAGCTTTGCAACCATACTGCCCACGTAAAACAAACACTTTGCCTTCATGAACGCTGTTTGGAGGGTCATGACTCGTGGGAATAACGCCGCCCAATCAGTTAACCTGCTAGAGAGATCCTTCGTTGCTCCCAAGCATGACATCACACTCCCTAGGAAGAAGGTAATGCCACTGTGGCGACCGTACTCCTGGGGGCGACACAAGTGCACTGATGCCCAGCCACTGCTCGATGAATCTGCTGGTACATTGACCCAGACCACTACATTCCCCTCGCACGCTACACGACCTGAATCTGACCCTAATGAAACTCAGGTTACCCTTCCCATATACAGTTCCATCTTACACGGTGACAAAGAGGAAGCTGCAGATGAAAGTGCAGGTTCGGCCCACCCACCATCAGACACACCACCGTACTATCAGGGGCCCTGTGCCAGTGCCGTCGCCAACGAGTGGGCCCCCCCTGCTTGCTCAGGATCACAGCACTTGCAAAGTTGAAATACTGTGCAGTGAGATGGAAGATGGGGACGACGAGGAATCCAGACAAGTACAGGGATTCCCTAGCGAGGAGACTTATTTGATTGTTTTCAATGTTGGGACAGCAATTTTTGGGGAGCACTATACTCTGGAGAATGATAGATGGGGCCCACCATACACTGGAACATTCCAAAGGTGGACATCAGACACTGGAGCAGCATTTACAGGGCCCATTATACACTAGAGCATTAGAAATGGGGCCCATTTTGTTTGGAGCATTATTTGGGCCCATAAGACAGTGGAGCTTCATCCATGGGGACCAACATATACTGTAGCATTATGTGGAACTCATCATATACTGTTTCAAACATTACATGGGACCAATGATTCTGTATGGAGAAATAGATGGGCCTCGTCATGAGATGTAAAAAGTGAGGTATTTTTCATTGTACTATACCTCTATTTCTCTGCCGTATCGGAGCATGATGAGTTGTGGTATGTGTTAAAGGGGCGCTCTTTCGCCCAGGGCACATGAAAACCTGCAGCCAGCCCTCCCCCCCCACAACTTTAGCCAAATAACCCCCATTTTTCAGTGCGTAACTTGTATTATGAAGTTAATTAAGGTTGACAAGCTTAAGTAAGAAGAATTGATGCTTTTGGCATTCAAATGGGCACTGTAGATGTGTTTCCTGTCCTCCTCTCACTGCTGACTTTTATTCCCCATTGACTTACATTGGGTTTCGTGTCTCGGGACGACCCCGACTTTTCCCTATAATCGGACGATCTTGCTCGACCCGACTTTTGGAAAAGTCGGGTTTCATGAAACGAAACGCGACCCTAAAAAACCAAAAGTCGCTCAACTCTACCTGGGGCTATGTCAATAAATATCTGTGATAGGCAGCAGCAGCAGACAGAACTGGAATGGACCCTATTGCTATATGCACTGCAGTCTCCACATACACTGCCTACCTGCCTAGCACTGATATCTACACAGCTATTAGTCCTCAGCAGGACTGTTAGTTGAGATAGATATGTGTATTATATGTGGTATACCCACACTAACTACGAAGCAAACAAATCTCTCCCTAGCTCAGCAGCAACTCTCCCTACACTGCGTGATTCCAGACGTGACTGTGACCAGCAGGGCGGCAGTTACTATGTTACTAATCACTGTAATGCCATAACCAACATGGATGTGGCATTACAGTGTGTGGCAGACAATCCCAGCATGTTAGAGCAGGTATTCGAGTTCCCACCGAGCAACCCCAGAAATACTCGGCGAGATCCGAGCATCGCGACCACTGCGATGCTCGGGCAAGCAATAAGTAGTGATGAGCGTGCTCGCTCATCACTACTATTAATCAAATCAAAGAAGCTGGTCATGGGCGGGGAAATAAGTTCAACATGTTAACATGTCATTTGCATATACTGAAATGCTAATTATAAGGCCGGTTTCACATTTGCGTTAAAGGCCTGCTCACGGCTGCCACTAAGCCCCGCCCCCTGCCACGCCTCCGCCGGTAGCTCTGCCTCCGGGCGCATGACGCTGCATGCGTCATGCGTGCCCTATCTTTATCACTGAAGACGCAGGCCATGCGCAGTATGCGTTTGGCGGCGCCTGCATCCTTTTGACGGTGCACCGAGCGCAACCAAATTGCAACAGGTTGCGTTAGGCGCTGTTCGGCGCACGGTCAAAAGGACGCTGGCGCCACCAAAATGCATAATGTACACGGCCTGCGTCCTCAGTGATAAAGATAGGGGACGCATGACGCATGCAGCCTCATGCGCCCGGAGGCGGAGCTACCGGCGGAGGTGCGGCAGGGGGTGGGGCTTAGTGGCGGCTGTGCGCAGGCCGACGCTGCGGCCTTTAACGCAAATGTGAAACCGGCCTTAGGGAATACAGGAACAGATAAAAGACATAAATGTGTTGATGGAATTACATTAAAAACACATGTATGCCCAAATATGGAAAAATATAGAAAATATAAATATGTAAAACATAAAGGCTGATCTTACTGATGGATTCCCTTTAACATTTACAAAAAAAAACTATTTAATCCAAAACAAAATGAGAGGCTAAAATTTACCAGCACACACAGACACAGTTCAGAGGATCTTATATACATCTTAAATACAGTACATGTCAAGGGTTAGGATTTTGTATTGCCTGTCAGCACATTGTAGAAATGTAAACTGAGCAAACAAACTTCTGAAAAATAATCTCTAATTACAGGAATGTTTCCTTTTCAACCTATAGAACAATCTTTAGTATTTAGTATTTTATAGATGCCTCTACCCTCAATTAAGCGAATGAAACATTTTAAAGTGCAGTAGATAAAACTCTACATATAAATCACATATTTTTTGCTTCAAGAATGAGAAAGTTTAGATGTATAAATCAATCAGTCATAACTAATATGTACTTGAAAATACTGCCAAAATAGACTTTCCAAAGTATCTAAAAAAAGATGAAAAAGAATGTCAACATATTTCCCTGAATCTAAAAAGACTTCTAAGGTATTTCTAAGATGTAGTTTGCCATCCATAAAGAAACTTCCTACTGCGTTTTTATCTATCTTACATTTAATTGGAGTGCTAAGGGACTACATGGCACACAGGGAGCTTTCCAAACCAAAAAGCTTCTATTCATTACTGAAAACTGACAGGCATGTCATTGAAGGGAAGTGTACTTTTGTATCAGCACCGATACTTTAGGTTATTCCCTAAGCTTTAATGCTGCATCCCCTCCACTGCACCCATGTTGAACAGCACTTGCATGACAGTGAACGCCTGGAGAATTCATTTCTCTCCTTTGATATGATAAAGTAACAGATTGCTAAGGCTCAATCAATCTTAAAGATATTAATCCTAGTCTGAAGGTTTTATGGTAGCAATAATTTTATTTCATGTTCATTTGTGCTTTGGTAAACTAACACAAGTAGAGATCGATTCATTTCATATTTTGAAATTTTTTTTAAGGACTTGTTAAGTTTTAAATTACATTAAGATGATTTTTTTCCCAAATAAAATATTTTCAAATCTAATTGAAAATCAATTACCCTGAAAATAAATCCACACAGTTTGCAACTGATGTTCAAATATTATTCGAGAGTTATTCCCCCCAAAATACAGTTTTTCCCTAGCTAAAAGATAGGGGGTAACTTGCTGATCACTGGGGCTCTGATTGTTGGGTCCCCCAGTAATCCCAATAGCACGGCTCTGGATCTCCAAGAATGGGGTGCTGCAGCTCTGTCCTGAATGGAGAAGAGGCATATATGCATAGAATTCACTCTGTTTAAGATCTATTGGACTGACATGCTTGA